>NW_004567136.1:9134795-9230588 GCF_000260355.1 Condylura cristata | reverse complement strand
TTTCTCCCTCAGACCCTCCCAGCAACAGTTCCCAGAAGCCATGACATGTCCCTGCCGCTGGGGGCCTCCAGGCGGGACTCTGGAGGTCTGGACCCAGCCTCGCTCGGGCAAGACATAAGGTAGGTGGGTGCACTGAGGGAGCCCCAGAAGCAGCCCTTATGTACCTTTTCCCACTTCCCATCTCCTCAATCTAGCTGCTCTCTGGTTTGGTGGGGGCAGGCGGAGGCATCATGGGGTGTGGCTAGGGGGCCTGAAGACACTTGCCAGGAGGTCCTGAGGGTTCCCTGAGGCACTCGGGTGTCCGTGTCCTTCCTTGTCAGCCACTGCTCCTGCCTCCTCATTTGACCTTGCCTTTTCCTGAGATGACGTTTGCTTCCTCCAGGAACTGTGAGACAGGCGAAGATGCTTCAGGTGAGGTCACTAGGTGTGATCAGCTGTTCGCCTCTGGAAACTTCTCTCTCCCGCATCCAGCTTCCGGAGGTGCTCCCTGGCCCTCATTCTAGGTAGTCTCCCCACCCGCGCAAGCCTCTCACAGTCCCTGCTCACTGTCCCTCAAGACTGAGTCTTGCGGCTTCCTAATCAGTGTGGGCACAGGTTAGCCACCACCCTCCCCAGGGCGACTGGGGGAGGGCTGTGGGGGCACCCCTCTCCCTGATGTGGTGTTGAGTGCATCTTCTATGGGCTGCATCTTGAAGGGAGAATGTTTTGAAGGCACTGCTCTGGGCGCTCTTTTCTCCCCTCCACCTGGGTGTGTCTGTCCCTCCACCTTTCGCCTCTGATCACCCCTTTTGTGTTCTCCATAGAGGAGATTGGATGCCAAGTCAAGGGAGGAGCCCAAAGACTCAAAGAGGAGAAAATCACCTGAGCTTTTTGCTGCAGAACCCACCGGCTCCTGTGGTGACAAGAGACATGTCGCTTCACCCCCAACACGACTCCTGAGTCCGGGAACCGCCCTCCCCACCCCAAAGCTCTTCCATTGGCCATCACAAAGGGGCAGCAGTGCTGGGCACCCATGCTTTCCCTTTTCCCCTTACCACCAGGCCCCAACTAGAAATGGCACGAAGGCACGCCTCGAGACACCCTGACTCTGTCCCCGCAGGAAGGCCTCAGTCCTGCCATGCCACAGCTTCCTCTCCCACTTCTGAGCTCACCCTAACAGCCCCCTCCTCGCCAGCCTGCGGGTAAGGTCACTGAGGGACGTTTTTCATCTATATGTACTCAGAACAAGCACCCAATGTCCTTCCTCCCCCCGGGAACCTTGTTACTCTCAAATCCAGGCTCAGGCGACTCTCCACTGTCGAAATGCTGATTGTCATTTCTGGATCCCTCAGAACCTGGCATTGTGCTCAGCCAAAACGTGCCCGACTTTCTGAATAAAATTACTTCAAAGTCGTGTCTACATGTGTTGGATTCCTCCTCTCCTCCCTCCCCACATTAGAGCTAAAGGAGTTGGGGAAAGCTTGGGATGAGCTTGATGTGCTCAGGAAGAAATACCAGCGGTAGGGGGAGGGGTCAGTAAGGTGATCAGGTATGTGGCCAGGTGGGGTTCGGGGCCCTCCATTTTCTCCCGTGCGATGCTAAAATCACTGTTTTGGTCCTTCAGTGCTTTATAAGACTCCAGGGGAAGAGCCTTTTGATTTCCTTTTAGGAAAACCTGTGAACTAGAGTTTACTTCTACAATAACCATTGTTTCTTTTCACATTGACCTGGAAGCTTACCTACAATATGTTTATTTCATATTTGCTTCCTGAAGTGGATTTTTTTCACACACATCTTTTTTAGCTATTTCGTTACATATGTTCTTATTAGGAATGGTGTGGAATAAAGAGCAGAAGTTGGTTGGCTTCAGTCTCAAGGCTTAGTTTTGGGAACACTTGGGAACATGGGAATTCCTGAGCGCCTCTCCACCCGTTGAAGAAGGTACTTGAAGGACCTGCTTTCACTTCTCCTCTTGGTAAATGAGAGATCAGCAGAACACCTTTTAAAAATTACTGTTCATAATATTTTGAAAAATTCAAATAAACTTTAAGTAAAAACTTAATTCTCGGTTTAGTTGAAAGTGGATTTTAGAGACCAGATGATAATGGAGATCATGATTTGGACATGAAGCACAAAGTCAGAAAAATATAGCATTTATTAGGTTCAAGAACTCACCAACACTTTGCCTTTTGGAAAGGGGCAGGTGGTGGACACGAGGACATTGTTCAAGTTTTCTGTGGTGAGCCCTAGGAGGTTTATAGAGCGTGCTCACAGTCACAGAGACACTGATGGGAGGGCCTGGTGAATCTCCCAGCACAGAGCTTGACACATACTCTTCTACTGGGACTCTTAGCCTGAAGCCTGTCACCCTGCTTCCTTTTCACTAAATGAATAGGAGTCAGGATAGACCACCACTGAGGTAGCACTAGTTGGACTTTGTCACTATCAGAAGTCATAGATACTTTTTATGACTTTAGAATGACAGTTATCTCAAAATATAGTTTATGTTCTCTACTAACTCAAATTATGGCGGGTCTTAGACTGGCTGCTGCTCTCGTTATTTAAATTGAAAGCATTCATAAACATATCACACTTTTACATTCTATTTTGAGAGCTATATTTTAACATAACTGGCCCCTTCTATAATCCCATCCCTTTTATTTTTGCATTTAAATAGATCACACAGAGAAAGGCACATAGTATTCATCAGATGCCCAAGAAGAAGGGAAGTCGAGCACCACTGGCCACTAGGAAAGAGGACACAGAGACCCAGAGATATCTCCCCTGAGGACAGTAGGAAGGACAGTCCCCTGCTTCCTCTCTCAAGAGTCCTGTGGAAGGAAGATGCAGCTGGAGGAAGAAAATAAGCTTGGAGAGACTTTTGCTGGTCAGTTCTTGTCTACTTCATGCCCTTCTCTTTGACATTATAAGAGGTTCTTCTGTCCCCTAAAATTTTATTTAAAAAGCATCTGAAACCTAGATGAAATTTACAAGAATTGGCCCTCCCTGGTGGCGCAGCGGGTTAAAGCACAGCACAAAGAAGCCAAAGCCCTTCTGCATGAGTTCGATTCCCGCCTGCCCCGGAGGTGACCACATGGCGCGGCAGACCTCTCCTGACCTGCCCACTGCTCCCCTCAGCAGTGTACTTCGTTGATCTGCCTGTTCTGCTCCCCACTCTGTCTGTGGTGAATCCTCTCACCTTCCACATCTCTGGCCTGTACCCTAGTTCTGTACGAATAAATAAATAAATCTTAAAAAAATATATTAAAAAAAATTTTACAAGAATTGTATAATGATCAGGCACTAGACTTATGGATTACCATCATCTTACTTCATTTGTATCGATGCGCTCACCACATCAGCAAAGCAGACTTCTAGCCCAGACCTCATATCCTTGAGTGTCCAGGTAATGTCTTTCTGTTGCTCTTGCGGCCCCTCCCACGTGCCCTTGATGAGTGTGTTGCATCCAGTGGGACCTCTCACTCTGCCCTTTTCCAGGTTTTGCCCCTGGCTCCAGAGGCCCAGGCCTTCGGGGTGTCCCCACTCACATCTTGCTCTGTACCAAGCCCAAACACGCCCTCCTCTGTTCTGTCCTGCCCGGTCACTCGGGCCCTTCTATTCTGCCTCCTTGAATGCATGATCCATCAGAGGCAGAGCTCACCACGTTCTCACTCTCCTCAGCGTGTTTGTTTCTAGGTCCAGGATCCAATGGCCCATCAAGTATGGTGGAGGTCTCGCTCTGTCCAGTAGTAAGTAGTCTTGAACAATGTCCATGTGCTCTCCACATTGCTTGACATGGAGACTGAAGCCATCAGAACAGGGTTGCCCACAGAAATGTACGCTGACGTGCTCTAGGAACTGTGAAGTAAGTGCTTCCTTTCTCTGTTTAGAGTTGAAGTCAACTCTCTCCTTTTCTCGCCAAAGCTCAGCAGAGGACCCAGGGTGTGGACTGGTTCCGGGTCCCCTGAAGTCTGGACTTGGCGTGAATGTGACGGTCGGTTTCCCGTGACACACTCACATTGGCGCTCATTACCTCCAGAGAAGCTCGCTTTGCTGCGAGGTGTTTGCTTAGCCACCAACTGAATTTCATTCAGACTTTGGAGGGCAATACTCTTTGGTTCTAAGTTTTTCATTTGAAGCCAGAATTAAATGCAGGAAAATAACAAGCCACACTTCATTACTAGGACTCTTTGAAAGACGCTGATTGATGATTTAAATAGATAGTATTTATTATTCATTCTTTCCTCCCCGGGTTCCATTCTTCTCTATGACGGTCCATCATTGCATAAAATGCCCAGCTATTCGATAACCTTTGCCCTACTTATGGTGATTCATTCAGATCAACACGTGATCCCAGTTCATCCAGATTTACAGATGCGTTTTGTCTTTGGAAGGATAATCCGCTGTGGCTGGTATTAGACGCTGGTATTAGACCCTGTGAAGGGTTAAGGAAGAGGAAAGAAAGCTAATACTCACGAAACACTGTCATGCAGGCCCTTTCTCACCTTTATTCCTTGCCAAGACCTGGAGTATTTGCTGTTGCTTATTTTGCAGAAGAAGAAAGTAAGACCCGGAGAGCAGCCGAGGCCAAGCGCGCCCGCTGCTCAGTTGCGCTCTTTCCACCGTGGTGCCGACAGTGGCCGGAGGGTCCAGTCCCAGGCTCTCTGCCAGACAGAGAAAACGGTGGTGTCCCCACCGAGGCGCTCACATTAATTACATTTACTCAGCGTAGGGAGCTTTTGTTCAGATAGCACCTTTGCTGTAATCTGATAAGGTCCAGTACATGAGTTTTATTCTCTCTCTGTCTCAGTTCATTGCATTGTACAGAATTATGACCCCAAGAAAATGAGTGGTCTCCAAGGAGAAGATTATTAAGCTAAAATGAAAAGACATGAGGAACCTCTTAAAATAGTGTCAGCATTGATAATTTAAAATTGCAACATTGGAAATGTGCAAAAGGTGATCTTGGCTAAACATGAGAAGTTTTGGCCTCATCTACACTAAATTAATAATATGGTCTGGTATAATTTTAATCTCACATAATTACGCATTATTAACTTTGTAAAACCAAAAGGACTTTCAAAATCTGTATTAATCACTTTTTTAGAAGAAAATAAGCAATGTTTCTTTTTTGCTATGTTGTTACCTACTAATTAATGGGATGAAACAAATTTCTTTTCTTTTCTTTTTTTTTTTTTTTAGAGTTGCATGAGTTTAAAATGCCCTTTTATCTATGTTAGGTAGAATGTCAACCTAGCTTTTGGATTATTTTAAAGCTTGGTGAGATCACAAGGCTTTCCTGAAAATATGTCCTATCTTGACAATGCATTAAACCTTAAGAAAAGTTTAATTAACAAATGTCAGAATGTGTTTCTTCTAAAAAAGTGATATATTAACAATTCATTTCTATCTTCTGAGTCTAACATCTTAACCCTTAAAGAAAAAAAAAAGATATTTTATATCTTAACATGACTTTTGTTGACTAAAATTTGATGTTTTAAAATTAAGTACATATATCCTAACATAAAACAACACTTAAAATATCCCACTGCTTCCCTTTGCTTTTTGATGAACATCCTCATTAATTTACACATTACTGGTTTGGAACGTTAGACATACATTGTAGTTTTTTTTTTTTTTACAAGGTGGTTTTACAAAGCCCACCCAACATACTGCGTGAAATCTCTGCAACTCACCCATATCTTCTTGAAAATGAGGATAAACATACTTCTTTCCCTGCCTTTTTCTTTTCTAAAGATTTATTTATACATACAGAGCTGGGGGACAAGCCAGAGGTGTAGGGGTGGTGAGAGGCTTCACCGGAGACAGAGCGGGGAGCAGAATAGGCAGATGGACGAGGTACACTGCTGAGGGGAGCAGCGGGCGGGTCAGGAGAGGTCTGCCGGGAATCGAACTTGCACTGAGGTGGCTGTGACTGGTTTGCAGTGCTGTGTCCTAACCCATTGCACTGCCAGGGAGGGCCCCCCCTTTTCTACTCCTTATTTAAACTATAATTCTAGACCTAAAAGTTGAGAAAATACATATGTATGAAATACTTGTAAGAGTTACCAAACTGTGGTTTATTTCCCTTCGCTTTCTCTTTATCTTTTCCCCCCAAATAATGTATATGTGAAAAACAAACAAGAAAATATGGCAAATAAGCCACATCTTAATTTCATAATTTATCATATATCTATAATTTATCATATATCTTAGAATCTTAGAATGCACTTCTCTAGAATCTTTGGTTCCCTCCACTCTGTTTCCTCAGCTTGCATAGAAATATACCCATGTGTGTGACTTACGTTGGCTTACCAGCATTTCTCATATCAAAGTTACTTAATCAAACCCCTTATTATATATTCAGCTTATTCTATTATTTCACTGTTACAACTAATGATATGATGATAATCTGTGTAAATATACCTTGAGACACATCTGATTATTTTCTAAGATAGGGAGATTGCTGAGTGAAAGGGCAAACATCTTTTTGGATTTTGCTGCACATTTCCAAATTGCCCTCAAGAAAGATTTTTCCAATTTACGCTGTTACCAGCTGAGGATGCGGATGTCGGCTCCCAGCACCCTTGTCAACACCAGGCATTTGCATTATTTTCAATCTTAATAAGATGTTTTTGTTATTATATATATTTTTCAGTTTCCCTCATATCATTCTCCCTTCTTTTTTTCTATTTTTGTCCTTTCTCACCTACTTGGTGAGAAAATGGAGGTTGTGAAACTAGAAACTGTCACTCTTTGAACTAGAATTCCTTTCTCTAGAGGCTCAAAAAGCTATTTCGTCAAGAAATGTTGTTCCAGCGCTCTAATTTTAAGCATCACAATCACCACCGGCCTCTTGCAGGCCCGAGGCCTACAAGAGCCCACACGGCCTAAGGAGAACCTTAATATATGCGGCATTTGCTTTGTATTCCCTTTGGCGACCTTTGCCTTTGGGATGTCTTTGAGATGTTTGATGCTTTCTGTAGCTGGAGTTATTGATCAGGGTTGCAAAAGGACTGCTAATGTGGCCAGAACAAGCCTGCTCTGGAATCTAAGGGGCCTGTCCACACTCAAATCCCAGGAGTGTGGATGCTCATCCCAAAGAAACCTTTATCTCAGATGGCAAATGAGGACAATGTGACTAATCCAACAAATTAGAAGAAAGCATTGCGTATAATATGGTCAGGTTTAATATATATAATTTAACAAATTAGCACATAATCTAATAATAGGTAATAGAATATTATAAATATATAGTAGACAAAACCACACATCATAGAGAACAGGCATGCCATACAATCGTATATAATATAATGAATTAGAGGAAAATATTCCTCTGTTTTTTTTTTTTTCAGGTCACATAAATCTTTTATGAGACACTTTTAAAGACAGAAAGGAGTTTTTGGATCTTGAGGTCACCTGCTATTCATTTTCTAAAAAATATTTACTTATGCATATAGAACAGAGGTGCAGGGGTGGGAAGAGGATTCACCAGAGACAGAGCGGGGAGCAGAACAGGCAGATTGACAAAGCACACTGCTGAGGGGAGCAGCGGGCGGGTCAGGAGAGGTCTGCTGTGCCATGTGGTCACCTCCGGGGCAGGCGGGGATCGAACTCATGCTGAAGTGGCTTAAGCTTCTTAGTGCTGTGCTTTAACCCGCTGTGCCACCAGGGAGGGCCCACCTGCTATTCATTTTTAAGTTCAACAAATGACATTATACGTGAGAGTTAGAAAAGGGTGCATCACAGTGAGTGATATCATAGTTTGCCACTCCTGAACGTCCTCCCAGCTTTTTCTGTTGGGGAAAGGAGGATTGAACTTGGGGTCTTGGGGCTGGATGGGGTCATGTGACAACTTCTGGCACATGGATTTTGAGGCAAGCTTACATGGGTCCTTTTGAGGTTGGACCCTTGAATGTGGGTCCTGCCAGCTCCCATCCTTTGAGACACCCTGCCAAGAAACTGCCCAGGTCCCCTGGTGAGAACAACGAGCACCAGGGCGGGACATGATGCAGGAAGGGCCTGAGGAATTGCTTTCAGTACCCACTTGCACCTGTAGCACATCCTCATGCATCCTCACTAACATGCGTTTGGTAGGTCGAAGACTTTGGTTTTTCCTAAGGAACATTTTCTGACTCTGAAAAACGTCATAAAAAAAGATCAGCACTCTTAGAGAAAGAATTGAATTTCTGAACTATAAAAGGGATCTTTAAAAACGGAAATTATTTAGATAGTTCCCAGCTCTTAACTGTGATTATTAGCTTTGATGCAAATCTTTTTCTGCTCATAATTGGTCAGCCAGGTTGAAAAGTGTCAGTCACAGCCTGGGCTTTGCATCCAGGCTGGGCTGGCTCTTCTGTCCTTGCCAGGTTCTGTCCTCACAAGAGGCTACTGCTTTGGCTGTTTATGCAGCCAAATAAGCACCAGATAGTCTGTAACTCACACGTTTGTAAAATCTACAGATTTGTTTTTTGGTCTGGATACATAAGGGAATCCTGGCTTAATACAGATTCTGAGATTTTCAACGCATCGGGATTGACAACACTGTGAACTCTCCTGAGAATAAATTACGTGGGGAAAAAATAAAATGTTTTTAAGGGGTTGCTTTTAAAATAAAATATTTATTTTCCCTGGCCTCAGGTGCTACTCTGTCAAGTTTACATTCAGCCCTAGTTAAAGGTCTCAGCTGAGGCTGTTTCTGCGGGAGAGTAAACAATTCTGCATTTATAAGCAGAGACCCCAGTTGGAATGTGGTTGACTCATCGGTAGAGCATCCTTCCTGCTCTTGGTCGTCGGTTAGCTTGCACTTGTTGACAAAGAGACAGCAGCAGCAACAGCTGGACGAGAGGAGAAAACAAGACTTGTTCGTTGTAGCTGAAGTCATGCATTCTGTGTCATGGTATCTTGAATGCTGGTACCTACCCACCCTCACTGGTGCATCCTGTGGCCATTGGGATGGACATGGCAGTGTGGACACAGCACACCAGCAACAGCAACACACAATTCCACCCAGTGGGGCGCCTCACGGTTTCCCCTTCACAGTATCCCTTTCCCGATCCAGAATACAGGTAAGTGCACATCTCAGTGAATTTCCGCACCAAAGAGGCTGTCTTTCATCTTCATGGTGTACATTATTTTTGTGTCTTAGTCAAGAATCCCAGAGGGTAGGAGATCGGAAACTCCCTTCCTCCATCAGGGCGTTCCCAACGACAAGACCCAGCTGAAGTTAAAACTCATCCAAGACCCTTCTCTCCAGTTCCTCCCTCTAACCCACCCTCTCCTTCCTCTGCTGCACATGACACTCTCACTTCCTATCGTTGTCTTCTGATGTGTTTCGAAGTATTTGGACAAGTGTGAGGAATACGAAGACTTTGGCGCAGTCAGAAGCCGCTTGTAAGCCCACTGCTGCCATGCAGCTGTGTGACTTTGGTCAAATCACCTCACCTCTGGCCTCATGGTGGGTTCACCTCTAACTGGAGAGAATAGAAGCCACCTTGTATGGTTGTTATACAGATGAAACACGGCAGTGCACAGAAAGGGCTGTGCCCAATGCCTGGCTCAAAAAATAGCCGGGCTCTCCCTCTCCCTCCCTCCCCGGCCCCTGAAGGCAGAGACCTCAGCCCATCTGCCCTTTTCATCTTTCATTCTCCACAGCATTCACAGAGTGCTGAACACATAGGGAGCACACGATCAATATTCTCTGAATTGAATCATATAGCGGCCAGTCCTCAGACAGTGCCCTAGAGAAAAACTCCTCCGTGGGCAGCCAGAGCCAGCCCTTGCTTGTCAATCAGAAGTGTCCTTTGAAGTCCAGAGGCGTCTTTGATAGAGAGGAGTGAGAACCCAGCTGACACCCGGGATGTGCGGAATCACACCCCATTCCGATAGTGCCGCAAAGTGCTGACCGGAAAACGAATCTTCCTTGATGTCTGTCCCTCCATGTGTGAAAAAATACCAGGGGTGATTTTATCTGGGAAGAAAGAATTCCACCTTGTGGGCTGCGCCAGTTGGTAGGAAAGGACTGGGTGAGGGGCGGAGGTGGGGAGGGGGGGATGTTCATTTATAATTAAGAAGCAAAATATGCTTCTGCTGCTTCGTGAGATTTTTTTTTCTTCCTTTTGTTTTTGTGTTTTCTATGTCCCTGTTGGTTTTAATTAATTTTGCCCTACATTCATGAGCTTTGTGAACCTGGATTTTTTTTTTTAATTTAAATAAATAAAAAGAGGCTGCAAGTTTTCCCCAGATCACCAAGCTTTAATATTAAATTACTGTTTTCTGGCAGGATCATCTGCAAAACTCTGATTTTGTTTCTTTTTCTGTTCCCATCCTGATAATTGTGGCTGAATTCCCTTGTCTTTAATATGCCATATATTCTCCACCTGGCAAAGGATTCAGACAGATACAGATAATAAATACCCCGTAGACATACAGACAGAGAAACTGCTGTAATTGCTTTCATAATGACTCTGAGACATCAAAGGAAGGCAAATAATGGTATTTAACACTGTTTCTATTCTTTAGCTGAAATGTAATTTTATAGAGTTATTGTCAGGCAGGACGGTGAAGGTACAAGAACAACTGTCATATTCGGCTCATATTAATTAGCTGCCCACGAGAGGGCCATGCCAGCCATGGCAAAGTTCTCCTCATTTCAGATGGTCTGATATTCAGACAGAACCATAAGTACAATAGCTTGATTAACATAGTTGCTTAGATCAGGTTTTCCCTGGGAGTGTGTCAATTGGCATTTTGAAGAATCAATTAATTAGCACTCCAAATAATCCATTCTTGGGTTAATGAAAGTGTTTTGTACAGCTGCAAAAAATTACACGAAGAAAAACTGAACCTTTCCAAAGTGGCAATGAAAAAGATTTATCTCAGAAAACTGTATTATCCATTTCAAAATACCACCGAAAATGTGTTTCCCTCTAAAGCAATGGGGTTGCCATGCACAGTGTTGACCCCAGAGGGTAGATTTGGGCTGAGACGAAGGCCAGTGGTGGGTGCTATGGTGGTGTGGAGATGAGAACTTCTATTTTCACTATTTTGTCCCGTAATTGTCTTACTTAATTAGGGTAAGTCATGGCCAGCATTTTGCATGCCATTATCCACTATTTCCAACAATTGCTCTTTGATGGCAATATGCTTATTAACATTTAAAAACTGCCACCATCACAAGATACTCCTGCTTTTTAAAGTTTGAGATTTAATTCTCAGAAGAAATGAAAATTACACATTAAAGAAGCAAATTTATGCTTAATCAGAGTTGTTTTAACTTAGAGGTACACTACATTTTTAACAACAGATAATAAATTAGCAGAGTGCAAAACTGAGAATCTCAGCACCTTTGCCATCATTAAAATGTTACCTTTGGCACCTCTGATCAATTCTCCTCTCTGCTTAAACAAAGTATGACAGCATCATCTTCTATCCTTACTCTCTTGGGATCCCACTTTCAAAGCACTTAGTTTTGGGGCATGCTCTCCTTCTCTCTAGAGTTTTCTTAGTCCAACCCATAGATGAGGAAAACAGTGCATATGGCAGTTTAACTCTTACTAGCATGCCAAACTTGTGTAAGTGATAGGTGGTGTTTATATAATAGCCCTTCCTTCACAAAGTTCCACCTTTACTTATAAGATGTTTTTTAAGATGTTCCGTCTTACTTTATAAGATGTTTTCTAATGATGTCCAAGGTCTTTGACATGGAAGGTGGAAAGTGACTATTTGTTAAAATAAGTAAAATCAGTTGTAGCATCAATTAAAAATTATTTGGGGAGGCCCTCCCTGGTGGCGCAGCAGGTTAAAGCACAGCACTAAGAAGCTAAAGCCACTTCAGCATGAGTTCGATCCCTGGCCCAGGAGGTGACCCACAGGGTGCGGCAGACCTCTTCTGACCCGCCTGCTGCTCCCCTCAGCAGTGTACATCAGTCGACCTGTTCTGCTCCCCACTCTGTCTCTGATAAATCCTCTCACCACCCCCTGAACCTCTGACCTGGACCCCAGTTCTGTATGCACAAATTAATATGTAAAAAAATACTTGGAATTAAAATATGTATCTCATCATCTGTATAAGTGTTTTTTGTTTTTTTTTTTTTCTCTGTAGCATGAAAAATGTGATGATTTCAGCTTAAGTAACTTTCCAATTGAGTCTCATTCATGGGACATGGCTATTGATTTTGGTCAAACATTTTTTAAAACAACAAAAAGTATGTTGTTGACATAAAAATTGAGTTGCTTTCTTCCTTTATTCTGTGTTGGTTAATATTGAAGTATCGGGATCTTGATGGCGTTGAAGTACTTCTTCCTGCTTACCAGGTAGATAGTGTTCTAGAGCTGCTTGTATGGCATGACTAGGCTTTAAAGGCTGATGTGTCAGCACATCTCAAAGCCAAGAACCCACAGGAAAAGGGAAAGCACATGCAGAGAAAGAACTTAGTAGAAATAAGCTGACCCTGTCTTCTCATTAAAATAAAAATTTCCCCAACTTCACTGATTGTTTTCAGGGCTTAATTGAGGCTAGTTAAGATGGACGATGGGCAAGACGGCCCTATTGGAGTTGAGGGACACAGGCCACCCCTGGCCACCCCTGTACCTTCAGGGTGAGGAAGTGACGTGTTCAGGCTGGTTACCAATCCATTTCCTTGGTGTTTATTGAGCTTCAGCATTGCCTGTTTATTGCTTATTCTTTATTTTTAGATTCTCTCAGAAATGTAAAACAGCAAAGTTTCGTTGTCACTGCTGGCTGTGGACTTCAGCCAGAAATGAGATCTATTGCTTATTTTGCTAATCAGTTCCTTCCATATCTGCATGCTCATTTTCTGATAGCTGATGAGGCGACAAGGTCATTGGACGTACAAGTACTTATTTAAAAACAGACATGAGAGTGAGATAGAGGTTAGTTGGGTCTATCAGAGCTGTCAATCAATTAATGAAAATTATTGAGCAAGGACACTGTGGGGAAAGTGAACAGAAGGAAGGAAAATGACCATGGAGACACAACATAGGGAAAACGACAGCGCTGACTAACCGTGCTCACGTGACGCTGGAAGCAGACACGCTCGCGCCCGGAGTGAGAGACAGCTCCGAGGAACGGGGGGGACCAGAGTCTGCTATCCCCGAGGCTCCGGGGCTGACAGCGCAAGGCTTTTGCCCAAAGGTACAGCCTGAACAAAGCCTTTGTGTAGACGTGGAGTGGAGAGTCAGGTTGCCTGATGAATGTTTTACGAATGATCCAAAGACTTGTGGCAAGGTTTCCGGTCATTTAAACACACTCTGCCCACTCCACAATCTGTAGGCAGCCGAGACCACGAGTCCAAATGGCCCCCCTAATCCAGGCGGGAAAGATATTACTTCTTACCTGGATGGCGGGCATGGAGAGAAAGCTGAGCCGCTGTGGCACGGCTTTGAAACATTGTCTAAATTGGCCCTCTGTGGGGCTGGGCACAGGATGCTCGGGACAAGCACACACCCTTTACCAGGAGGCGAAAGAAAGAATCAGAACTCGATCCTCGCGGGGAACACGGAGGGCCAGGAACATAAAGAAGGGAGCAGAACCAGAGACTCAGAGGAGACTGCAGGATGAGGGGAGAGAAATTGCCAAGATGCCTGTGTGAATGAAAGATAGTGAGGGAGGAGAATGAAAAGGCTGCAAAGTCAAAAACGGGAAGCAACTGACACCAAATCTCTGCAAAGCGTTCAAAATTCTCCAGCTGCCACGCTTTTAATTTGCTACCATTCTAATTAAAATGCAAATTAAATTTATAATTAGCATCAGCGCTTTCTAAAGAAACCTTCTTGCGCGCTGCACAAACATATGGGCGATGCCGTACTGTAAAGTTTGTAAAACAGAAGTAACGGCACAAAGTGGGGCGCGGGGGGGTTTCCCCTCCCTGGGAGGGAGTTTGCTGCAGAGGCCAGTTGGCAGAAGGCAGCGGTGTTTCTCAGAGGCGGGCGGAAGGGGGTGCACCGTGTCCCTTGGTAACAAAAGGATTGCTGAAGATGGCAGATCGTGGCCAGGGTGTGACTTCGTGTCGGATCAGGTGTCAGGGGTTACCCGGCCTGTCATCCGATTGTATAGGAGATGGCGAAAGGCAGAAGGGGTCAGAGCTTCTAATCAAAAAGTCTATGGCCAAAATTAACCGCTGCTTGCTTCCAGATAATTAATTTAAAAATTGATGGGGAACGAAGTGCCAAAATTACCTCATGATTCACACATGTATCATGTTTTCAAAGTAAACTCCCCAAGTTCCCCTGCAAAGATGCCCGGGCGGCCGTCTGAGAGGCATGCGCCCCCAAACTGGGGTGGGGAGTTTCCAGAGCGCTCCAGGCTGATCTACAGTGCCCAAGACGCTGATGTGAGAGGATTTGGCACGCCGGTACCTTCCTCAGAACAGGTCTGTGCTGGGTGAGGCGCTCCGAGCAGAAGCAGGGACAATGGCCGTGGGAGAAGAAAAATTACCCACCAGCCATCGCTCCTTCAGTCTCCATGGTGGGGTTCCAGAGAGACTTGATGAATTTAAAAAATCAGAATCAAAATCTGTGATCCCCATGGTAATTGTCCTTCCCTTTCCGGAGGCGGCCCTACCTGCTCCTAAGGGTCCTTAATATTCCAGGGACTCTCCTTTATCTATTAACCAGCCTCTCCATCAGATATTTCAAAATTTGAATGTAACAGGAATGAATATTTCATAGATGTGTGTTAAGCTGTTATTAAACTATAATGTAAAGCAGGATTGTAGGAATATTTTTATATGTCAAAAAGTCAATTAAAATGATAAGCCTGTAATATCACCGTCGTGGGGCCCTACAAAAGTACATTTCATATGCAAGGGAGGACCCCCCCCAACCCAGTGCCAGGGAGGGAGCAGGCCTGTTACATATTCAGAGGCCTGTGTGCTTCCATTTCATTAGTAACACTTAGGACCACTTTCCGCAGAGATTAAATGGAGAGCGGTGGGGGATAAAGCTTACCTGACTTGATTTTTATTTAGTATTTAAAAAAAACAGCATTAGGCATTCTTAAAGGTAGGTGCGTCCCCAAATCACCCAGAATCATTTGCAGAGAAATGTCCCTAGGAGAGTGGGGAGTTTGGGATCTAATCTCTGGAGAGCAGGTCACCATTGTCCTGAGTAAAGGTCACATGATGACTTTTGGAGAAAAACCTCCCACAAAACTGAGGATGGAGAAGAAAGTTCGAAATGCTGTGGGCCATACAAAGTAGCCCTTCACAAAAGGCAGGTTCCTAAGAGTAGGCTTGAAGATAGAAAATAGGCTGTTGGCGGGGGAGGATTTTGGGGTTGGGCTTATACCCTTTGGAGGGTATATTTCCAAGTATGAATAGCTGAAACGATCACATCGCCATGCTTCACAAACAGTGAAAGCTTTCCCGAACTTCCTTTGATCATCAATTCTTTCCTGGGCAACAGCCATTGTCAAAAAGGGGATGTTAAAAGATGATCTGGCGGACAGGTCTGACATAACTCAATTAATCAAGACTTCAGTGAAGAAAGAAAAATAATTCTAGCCATACGGTACTGAAAAGTGTATATTCACAGAGTTGAAGTTCCTTACTTTTTCCTGGTGTCTAAGGGGGAATGCTGGCCTCTTAAATAAGTCTTCTGTGTGGTGGACAAAAGGCGGAGAACGGTGGCATAAAAGCATTTCTTTGTTTAATTTCTAATTGTTGTCCTTCTCTTATTCAGAAAATGAAGTCACCTTTGTCGTGGTTTCATGAACCGCTGGGTAATCAAAATTATTATGCCGCCACCTGTTGTCTGTTAATTATTCGGAGAAGATACTCATAAATCATAACACCGGACAATAAATCAAACTGTCAGCTCCCAGGTCAAAGGTGACCCGTGAAAAGTGATAGGTCACCCACAGGGTGTGAAAGAGCAGAGTTTGAGAGCATCGCTCATTGTCAAGCACCGTGGGGAGACAGGCCATCGGAACAAAAGCGAGAGTAGAGGAAGGAGAATTCCAGTCGGGGTGCCGGCCGCCAGCGCAAGTGGGGTATGTCCGTGGGACGAGGAAGGGCTGCCGGAGCGTCCGGCCACCGCCCAGCTGAGACGGACCACGCCTCTCCTCCGGAGCCTTCCTGCAAGTCGTGGGTCACGGGACCCCCAGCTTTGAAGCCGTGTCTTCTTGCTTGTGTTCTCACGGGAATGTGATGGAGAACTCGACCCACTGCGGGAGCCCCTGAGGCGCGTCCAGCCGCGGCCAGCTATGGTCAGTGGGCCGGGGCTTCGGAACGTCTCACCCTAGACGACCCGGGTTTGGAGTCCGTCTTCCTCGTGGCAGCACGGAATGTCACCTGCTTTGGCCGCCCCAACACCTTTCTTTTCCGGCCCCTGCATTTCAAATAATACCACCCCTTTAAAGCAGGGGGCGCTTGTGGAAGGCCTTGATTTAAAGCCTTTCTGGGGTAAACTGCTTCCGATGCGCTGGAAGCACCTTGAGGGTAGGGCATAATGGAGACATAGTGATGAGGAGTCTGGCGACAGACCTCCTGCTTCAGCTGCACGGTGCATGAAGTGCCGTTTGAAATAAATTGTGTGAAATGGATGCCATCGAGTAAAATTATCTCTAAAATAATTTTCTCTTTTCCCCTTGGCGCTAATATCTTACTTTCTGCTTGGAACACCTTGGCTTTCCTCATAAGGAATGAAAGTGACCTCAGAATGCCAACGTGGGTTTGATTTTTTTTTTTTTTGAAAGTCTATTTTTGTGTTCAAGTCATATGTCTCAGCTGACCCTCAGGAGGATTATGCTCCAAAATGTAATCTTTCCCCACTCCCCCCATCAGTCTGGCAGATCACTATCATTCCCTTTTGAATTGAGGTAAGCGAGTCTCAGCACATACACGGTTTTCCAGGTAAGCCAACATGTCTGACTCGATCTTTGCCCACTGTGGCAAAGTTTCCTGCTTGGGTCAGTAGTTGAATTTGCAATCCACGACAGAGTGCCTTGCAGGTTGTGAAGCCCTGGTGAAATGCATTCCACAGCCAGCACACTGGCAATTCTGCATGCTAACGGTACCATAAACAATGAAAGTCAGGTTATTTGGCAATTCTCTCATCACAATGGAGCTGGGTGAACAGCTTTTCTGATATCCTTTAGGATCTCACAGTGTGAACATTGGAGGCGTTCTCCTGCATTGCTAAACAGAAGGTCTGAGCAGTGTCTTTGTGATGCCGCCTTTGTACAGAGCTGAGAGCTTTCAGACACTTGACACAGATGCCCCGAGGGACCTGCTAGAGCTACATGGTACAGGGCTTAGAATACACACCCTCCTAGTGCAGAACCCACTAGATCTCTCTGTCCAGCAAGGTTCTTTCCTTGGGAAAAGTGTAGTTCTGTTGATTCACTTTGGAAGAGGCTGGCTGGTGCCTATGCTGACAATGGGCATTCTGTGCAATGGGTGTGCTCTGGTTATCCTGCACATAATGGAGGGGTGTTTAGTCGCTGCAAAAGAGCACCTGCTTCTTACTCCAGAAAGTTGGGGTTGTGGCCCATGATGCCCTGTGTGAACTTAATGGAGTTCTTTCAAAATTCGTATTAAAGTCCTAACACCAGGACCTTAGAATGTGACTATGCTTGGAGACATAAGTGAGTCTGCTATGATGAGCCATACTCCAATTGGACTGGTGTCCTACTAAGAAGAGCAAATCTAAACGCATAGTCACAGGGCTTCCCACAGACAGGAGGTTGTGGGCACAGCGGGGAGGGGACCCCGAGCATAGTGCTTTGATCTGGAGGTTCTAGGAAACCAATAAATTCCCCTCCCTTATGCAAAGGGAAATGTGTCTATGGATGAATATCCAAAGAAGAAGAAAATTCTGAGGGTGAGCAGGTATAGTGTTTTACCCAGGAACCCTATACTCTTTGGGAAAAAAACCCTGATGTGACAGTTATGCCACTAGAGAGAACAGAATGGAAAGAGAGGTTGGCCTGGCAACCAGCTGCAGCAGCTGGAGAGATGATCCAAGCACGACTCAGAGAGGGGACATCCCAGTTCCAAGATCTGAGCTTCAGTTTTATTCACTAATCTTGAGCGTCCTTAATTCACCCTTGTTCCTAACGTGTGGCCTCTACTCATACTCCTCACAGTGCCTGGAAAGCTCTTCTCCAGATGAGTCCTCGCTGGCTTCCTCACTTCATTCGTGGCTCTAGTTGAAGGAGTGCGTCCCTGGCCATCTTCTTCCCCTCACACTCTCTCTCCTCAGCTTTATTTTATTTTTTTGAAATTTATTTTATGTATACGTACAAGAACTGGGATGCAAGGCAGAGGTGTATGTTTGTGGATGAGCAGACTCCTCAGAGACAGGGTGGGAGCGTAACAGGCAAATCTGCTGAAATCCACTGCTAGAGGAGCAGTGGACGAGACAGGAGAGGTCTGCTGTGCCATGTGGGTCAGCTCCCTGACCAGAGATCAAACTCGTGCTGCAGTGGCTGCGGCTGGCTGCTAATGCTGAGTCTTAATCCCCTGCACCACCACGGAGGCTCTCTTAGCTTTATTTCCTAATGTCACTTATCAGTATTTAAAATGACACATGTAGACATACAAGAATGTAGTGCGTACGGATAGGGACCTTGTTACTTTGTCTAGGATTTAATTAATGATTAATTAATTCACTAATAAAACTTAATAATATTTTAGTTTGGTATTTGCCAGGCAAAATTGCCAAGGCAAGGGAATTGGCAGGTCCTAACATAACATCACAAATGCAGTTGCAGGACCTATTTGCTCTTTGTATTAACTTCAAGCACCACCGAGCCAGTTTCTCAGGAGCGGGTATGCTGACGTGTGCACACCCACCCCTGTGGGTGTGTCTGTTTGTTTGTAGACACATGGCACAACCTGTACAAGAGCATTTGGTGCCACATGGTCCTTCAGAACTTCCGTGGTGCCAGCTGTAAGTGTTATGAAAGGAGAGATGCATTCTATCATTACCGTTATCTTCATGGAGGATATTGAATCTGAAGAACTGTTCTGAAATTAATGCTATTTTTAAAGTTTTGGTGAGTTTCCTTAATGAGGAGTGGGTCTTAAGAAAACTTGGTGGCTGGGTGTTCTTGGACAAGTCATGACGCCTTTGGGGTTCAGCTTCGTCCTGTGCTCAGTGAACGGCGTCCAAGATTGGCCGGCAAGAAGGCTTCCCATGTACTGCCCAATTTTTATTTTTGCTGAGAAAGTTTTATTGGCTGATAGCCATATCCATTCATTTTATTTATTTATTATCTTTGGTTACTTTTGTGCTTCTATAGCAGAGTTCAGTGATCATGACAGAGACTGAGAAGCCTAAAATGTTTATCATTTCACCCTTTGCAGTAAAAAATTGGCAGAGTTCTAGACAAAACTTTTAGGGTCTCTCATAGTATTTTGTTTTCTTAAAGGAGAAAGTTGCTGATTTGCCTTCGGAATTAATAAACAGTAATATGCTATTTTTACTGACCGTACTGATAAATATGACAGCACAGATTTCTAAAAGCTCTGGTGAGTGAGACGGTAGGTGTCTTAGGGGATGGATGTGTTTTCATGTTAGTATTGCTGTTCTCCACTGATATAGAAATAACTCAATCTAATCAAGTTAGGAGAAGGCTCTGTGGTTCCCTCTCCTTTTTAGAGAATATCTTTGGTATCCGAAACTTAATTGTGACTTTTGAAATATTTCAAGCTATTTTTACTTGAGATGTACTAAAGTAGAAACACTGAAAATTTGATCTATTTTAATGCAGTATTTTTCTCAAAGATCATTTTACACTAAGAATACAAATTTGAAAACAAAACTTGAAACATTTTACTTTAATTTGTTATTTCTTCTGGCAATTTATTTGGCAGTTGTTTCATCCAAGAGACAATAATCTCTCCCGTAAAAAGCTCAGAGTTGCAGTTGCATAGACATGGATGCTGGAAGACAATTGGCTTACTTTGTCAAAGTTGTGAAGACAAGTCTCGCTTACATGTTCCCATGACTGCTGCTGTCTGTTGTGGGGGCTCTTCAGATGCTAGGTAGACTGAGGCACAGCTGTGTCCTGGAAGGACCCCCCACAAGCCATTTTCATGCTAAGTACAGGATATTGCAATCAACATGACCTGATAGGAGAAGGAAATGAACATCTTGTTTTCATCCCTTATTGGCTGTGTTGAAATGGCCGCTTTCTTCAAGTCTGTATTACAGTCTCCATGTTAGAGAAGAAGAAACTGAGCCTCACGGGTAGTAAAATGACCTTCCCACGATTAAGATTCCCAGTTAGTCAGGGGCAAAGCCCCAAATCAAACCCAGGTCAGTCTGTATTCTACCCTGTGACCTGGCTTTTGCTATTATTTGTTGTATCATTTCAACTATTGTAACACCACATTGTCATGAAGAACTCTTCCAGCATGAAAAGCTGAATGTTTCTCTCTAAGGCTATAATGGCTCCCCAACGTTGAAAACATGTGTAAAATAACTAAGCTTACAATGCATGGATTTTCAATAACCGATGATTTAGACACAAGGACGTCAGAGATGGTTGTCCCCTCATGTGAATCTTTTCTCCAGAGGGCTTAGCATTTGCTGCTCTTGGGTCAGCCTATCCAGTATCTCACTGGATAAGATTGTCTGGTAGGAGGGCATTGGGGTGCTTTGCACCTAAGAACTTCAATGCAATGATTTAGGAAGAACTCATGCAAAACCCCAGGAGTTAATTGGTGGGGATAATTCTCCTGAAACACTGAAGGGGTCGATGTGGGGGATTCTTGGGGTGAATGGAACTTATGGGCGAACCAAGGAAGTTACTTGATGGAACATTAGTTGAAAAGATGAAAATTATCAGTTGATTGTAAAATACCAGAAAACAAGATGTATATGGGGTGCTGTAACACAAGAAAGAATCAAAGCATAAGTTACTTGCAAGGGCTTACTGTGCCAGCTAAAATATTTGTCTTCTTTTTAGGCGTTCCTATGTTTGTTGGAGAAAAAAAAAAAAATGGTTGCTGTTTGAAAATTTTCTGTAACAAATTATAATAATGTGCAGCATTAAAAAAAAAAAAAAGCCTAAGTCATTGTATATCTGGGAACACCACCCTTAAAATTCAGGGGCTTAAAAATAATTTGAAATCTTTACAATATAAAAGTATCCTGTAAAAGACAAACATTTTTGTCTAAATTCTTATATATTTTCTTTATCAAGCTATTTCAATGCTTCTTTAAAAATACCTTAAACTCATTCTAATGATTTAAGTCAGATTTAAAAGGATCAAAAATTTTTGAGAAATTCACTCCAAAGCCTGTTCGGTAGAAATTACAATAATTGTATTAGGTGAATATTATTTCAAGTATGTATGTATCAGATGTAATAGTATATAGAATGAAATAATGACGTGAAATGACTTCACACTACTTGAAATATAAACATTATTAGCATTATATATTTCAGGATATGTATTTGTAGTTAAATTCATCTCCTAGAAAGAAATGCTTAACACACACACACACAAACACTATTTCTCGGAGATGGGTTTCTCTAGACACCCACCATTTTCATATCTCACTACAACTTTCTCCTTCTTTTTATTACTTTACTCTTTTGAGTTTTTTATATTGCTAAGGGGAAGGATGTCCTAAAGGAACTCTGCAGAGTTTTGTGGACTCCACCCCCTACTTCAGCTTTCTGGACTCTGCCCTCTACTCCAGGGATTGGAAACTACAACTCCCAGCAGTACCAGGGACAGAACAGCGAGGACCCAAGGGCGGAGCTAAGCAGGCCTTCTGGGACTTTGGGGATACATAGGGAGACATTTTCTATGGCTCTTCTCCCTCCGGCAACAGCTTTCTTGGGACCCGGTGACCGGGGCTATCAGTTACCAGAACTCCAAGTGAGCTGAGAGGTAAGGTATTCCAGTTACGTTGTATCCCTCCCTCCTTCTCTGGGCTGCTCCTTTTCCTTTCCCCTTTTGTAAATAAACCCATTATTGACCCTTTTGTGTGTGTCTGCAGCACAACTGAATTTTAAGTGCACAGGTGAGGACCCACAGACAGGCAGCCCAGTTCACATTGGGGTGCCCTGGAACAATGTGAATAAATGGTCCTTCCCTTCTATGGCTATTGTTATTGTAGGTATTAGTAGGAGTGAAAGGAGAGAAACGTGTGTCTTAATGCTATCTGTTCTTAAAAATTCTGTCACTGATGTGCAAAGGGAATTTATCTTATTGGGGCACATGGTCAGTATATCTCAGATTTGGAGAAAAATGGAGCCATTTGGGGTTACTGTAAAATGATTCCTTCCTTGGATGGACACTTCTGTATCATCATTTCTTAGGTCAGTTTTGGCTTTTCTGGTCAAATTATCTGAATAGGAGATACCCCAAAGAAAGACAACCCAAAAGAAACTGTAATAGTTTATAGTGAATGAGGGTGTGTTTGATGTGCTTTGGGGTGACCTTCAAGGTCTGGGATGACTGAAGAATGATGAAGGGGTCAGGTACTTTAAGGGGCAGGACAGGGGATGCTTTATTAGGGCTAAATGAGTTTGTTCATCTTCCCAAAAGGACTCCCAGGTGGGCCAACACTAAAATGCAAGTTTATCTGGATGACCCAACCATCAGGAAGACTAATTGATGCAAATGCTGCCAGGTGAGGAGACTTAGTATTAAAAATCAAATTCCTAATGTGTCAATTCAATCTATATGTTTAATGAGACTTACTGTGGAGGGACTACTTCTGCAGCTGTTCAAATATTCTCACTTCTATTTATCTTGCTACATGAATGTTTTTTGGGTTGTGCTTTAACCCGCTGCGTCACCAGGGAGGGTCCCCCTACATGAATGTTTTTAAACTGTTTCAAATCCTATTTGGCAGAGGTGAGGTATAGATGAACATACACTGCAATGCCTTAATTGTGCCATTGTGTGTTTCCGATGTATTTTGAAGAAGCAAGTCCTCTAACTTTGGATTGGTGCCAACGGGTTTGAGTGTTAGCTGGATGGCCAGACACATTGCCCTTATGTCCAATATTGAGTCTTTTTGACCATTGATTGACATCATTGTGTTACTGCTGGTGCTGTTTTTGAAAAGAGGAAATTTGGATTCAACTTTGAAAAAGTTGTTAGTAAAATGTCACTTAATCTTGGTGGCAGGGCAATGAGGCAGAACGTTTTGCATGTTTGCAAAATAAGCTTCATTTTGATGCATTTGGCTTTACTGATTATATTAATTAACTTAACAGCAAGTGTGAAGATTATTTATGATGCATTAAAAATGATTGGTCCTTAATTGCTTCCCTGGTAGAACAAGGGACTTGTATATCAGGGTAAGGTCTATAAAAAAGTTAGCTTACTGGTATGCAAATTTAAATTTTAGGAATGTCCCTTTGAAAACAAATGCAATCTCATGACGAGGTATAGTGATGCATATTTCCCTCAGAAAGCAGAATCCAAATGTTTTCTCTAAATCAGACTTTGTTTTTCAGTTTTTGTTTACAAGGTAGCTATTTTTCTTTTTTTGAGATGCTCATTTATTTTAAGATAGTCATTCATTTATTTAGTAAAAATATATCCAAATTAATTTTTCTACCTATGGTATCTAAGACAGGCACCAGGCAGAACATTTAAGACCAGTATTAAATACTGGTCTTCTAGATTTCTTCTCTTAGAACATGCTCAGCTCATTTTCTTTCAAAAATATAATATCGTCATTGTGTTTCCAATGTAAAAATTATTCTAATGCCTTTGCAGATGTTTTTAAACTCATACAAATTGAAGTCTTTTTTGTGAAATGTTATTCTTTATTATTATTATTATTTACTTTCCTGTTTGGCTAATCATGCACCATGGGAAGCATGCATTTCTAGAAGGACATTTATATGGATTCTTCAAGTTCATTTACCCCATGGAACTTGCATTACCTGTTACAACAGTCAATTTATCACACAGGGAAATGTGCAAATCTCCAGCAAGGAATAAACAAAGAGTGTATAATACTGAGCACGTCTCACATATAAAATATTATTGACTGGTAAAAGTCAGATTAATAATGACTTCAGGTTGTCTTCTAGACCTTACACATAATGCTTTTTGTTTTGTTTTCTTCTGTTTGAAACATTTTATTTCTGTTGGTAGGAGGCAGGTGCGTACTAGATCAAAAGTTAGAGGTAGCAGTATAGTAAACTACATATCTTAACCTACATAGCTACTTCAGCCATAATTATTACAGCCACACAGAACAGGTTCGCACCTCTGTTTCTTGGTCCTTCATGCATCTAAAATAGAGACTAAGGCTGCAGAGTTTCCATGAATGCATGTGTAATGTCTGTTCGATAAGTGTGTTCTCACACCCTGAGGACTTTTATAGGCAATTTGATTTCACAATGAGAGAAATCAGCTGGAGAGGGTTTATTGTTTTGTATAATGGAGAGGAGTGTGAAAATATCCCGGTTCTACAGATGGCACTCCTCGTTAGCCTTGAACATATATGTGTACAAGGATTGTTTTATCTTAACTAATACAGCCACCAAAAATGCTATTTTTAGAGGTGAATTCACAGTTTGGTTGGATTGCAATAATTAGAGAATTTCTCTGATGCTAGATGAAGGACTCATTTGAACTGGTTGCAGAGTGACTTTAAGATATTGGGAAGGAGATTTCCTTTTGCACTGAACTCTCCACAAAAGTGGATTGTAATAGGTCTATAATGTGATCAGTCTGATTTTTTTTAAAGATTTATTTATATATTCATACAGAACTGGGGTACAGACCAAAGGCTCAGGGATGGTGAGAGGATTCACTAGAGACAGAATGGGGAGCAGAACAGGCTGACTGATGAAAAACACTGCTGAGGGGAGCAGCGCGAGGGCCAGGAGAGGTCTGCCATGCCATGTGGGTCACCTCTGGGGCTGAAGTGGCTTTAGCTTCTCAGTGCTGTGCTTTAACCTGCTGTGCCACCAGGGAGGGCCCTTTGATCAATCTGATTTTTAAATAACTCAAAAGACATACCAAGGGGTACAGGGCCATTGCTGTGCGTGCATTTATTACGTGGGAAACATTCTCCTTTGCAGTAATATGCAGTGAAAGCATATGCACATATGATCCAGAAGAGTTGTGGATATAAAACAAAAGTCTCCAAAGAGGAAGGAAACTAATTGTGCTTAAGAAAGCAATGGATGATGGTGGAAGACTACAGGTGCCATGGGATAGGGGTGGGAACAGACACCTGAAAAGGTGTGACCCTGTACCTCTGCGTCATGTATGGTATTGGATACAATGACCTTAAAAAATATATAATTTAAAAAACCAAAAATGTATATATTGGTAACAACAATTACACTGCTGAGGGGAGCAGTGGGTGGGTCAGGAGAGGTCTGCTGCGCCATGTGGGTCACCTCCAGGGCTGGGGATCAAATTCATACTGAGGCCACTGCGGCCAGCTTGTGGTGCTACGTCCTAACCCGGAAAGGTATTTTAATAGCTCTTTGAGGTAACTGTGGGTGTTCAACTTTGACATTACACTAAAATTTGACAAATGGTAGACTTTTATTTTATTTTTAAAATGTATTTCTAAATATTTGTTTATTTTTTAGTGCATAGAAAAACTGGGGTATAGGCCAGAGGTGTGGGATGGGGGTGTGTGAGAGGATTCACCAGAGACACAGTGCGGGGCAGGACAGGCAGATCCACTGAAATGCACTGCTGAGGGGAGCAGAAAGGACACACGAGAGATCTGCTGTGCCATGTGGGTCAGCTCCTGCTGTGGGGATTGAACTCAAGCCACAGCAGTGATAGAGCTAAGATTTAACCCCTGCACCCCCAAGGAGGCCCCAAAATGGTAGATTTTTAAAAAACTAAATGAAAGTTGTATTATAGGTCACTCAGTGAGCTGCATTACTTTAAATTATTTGATGTATTATTTTATACTTTGGATGAGTGCTTTCTCCGTACATGGTTTCATAACATCTTACTTTGGTCATTTGTAATTCATTAATTATATTTTATAAATGTTTACAGAATTTATTGTATAATATAAAAACATTCATTAACATTACCATTGATATCAGAAATATCTTTAAGTTATGAGAAACTTATTGAGGTAGGTACAATTTTCCAAATTTCTTACATTTGCTTGAGAACTCAAGATTTTCTGTTTGTTAACGAAAAGTCAGTGACTTTTCTTGAAGTGATAAGTTCACACATTTAATTTTTAAGAAATTGTCTGTCAAATACCTAAAAGTAAACAACAGTATTTTTTTCTGTCAGTCATTCTTTTACCTAAAAATAACATTACATGAAAAAAAAAAAGTGGCCAGTAAAAGCTCACAACTCAAGCACTAGGTTTAACAGCATAACGGGATTTGCTCCATTTTGTCAATGAGGACATTTAAAAGACAACATAAACACTTCTACTCAAGGTTTAAGATTTAATAAAATCGACCACTTTTACTGCTTTACCAGGACCATCTCAAGTGAAGGTGGTACTTCCTTTTTGTTACCAGGGTGTGTGGCGTCACAGAGAAAAGAGTAGCTCCATTTGGCATCATTTGCCTCGATTGTAGCAAAGGCTTCAGTCCTGTCTCTTCATTTGTTGGGACCATCAGTGGAACCCGTAAATACTGTCCCAATATTACTGCGAAAATAGCTTTGAACTCATGAACTCTCTGAAAGTGTCCAGGATCATTACAAGTTCACCAACCAGATCTTGGGAATCAATGACATAGCCAAGTACATAGAGTAAAACACTCCATTTGGGTCTCAATCATTTTTTTCCCATTGAAAGAAAGAAATCATTTTACTTCAAGTGTTCCAAATCTTATTCTCTATCTAGCTTGAGTCTGACCATAAATATTTGATAAATATTTGACCATAAATATTTATTATGAATGATTTGGTGAACATTCAGTTTTTAAAACATCATTGAATATTTGTATAAATAATCCAACAAGTCAAAATCCATATTTCATTTATTACCATAGGCATAAGGATCAAATCAAGAGGAGAAAAACAGCCTTGGCGTCTTAACAGTTATATTTGATAGAATAAAACTGGGAACAATCTGAGGTGAAATATCAAAAGGATAACCCATGGCATGTCTGGTATGTAAGAAGGGACAGCCACAGAGCCAACCAGCTTGAGATTTCTAGGGTTGTCGGCCTCAAAATTCTAATGTAAATGACCTACTTTACTGCTACTTCTGGTGACATGTGATGAAACTAGTCTGAGGGGCAAAGAGGCTGGAGGATGATGGGAAGTGGACAAAGAGAGAAAAAATAGAAAAAAAAAAAGAGAAGAAAGTCCCCTTTCTACTCTTATTGTCCAGAAGCTCATTGTTAGAACCTAAGAGAAAGTTAGTTTCAAATGTCATCTCAGTCTCAGCCCTAGTATCATAGAGAGGAATATAAGAAAATAGATTTTGAACTGTGTGGCAATAGACAACTGGTTTGTTCAGCCATTGGCTTATCAGAGGCCCATATACTGCTGTCTTTCAGGGCCTCCCCTGTTAGTTCCTGCATACAACATACAGTGCAGGAATATCTGTCACTGTGGTCAAAGTATTTTTCTCTGTTCTTTAGTTTTTGTTCTCATCAATGATCAATTTCTCTTGAGGCCACATCAAGAGAAGTATGACACAGGTATAGGGATCTAGGAGTCTGACCTCCTTACCTGGGCCTTCAAGATCTTCTCAAAGATGATTGCTTATATACCATTCTTACCTGATGTTTCTGGAAAATATAACTTTATATCTTGGTAGACCCCCCAGGACCCCAAATTTACTCATGAAAGCTCAGTTTGCCTAGTCACTTAGGGTCTCAGGACTAGGCTTTCAAACATCAGATTTTCTCATGAAGAGGATAGTCATCTGTCAAAGAAGGCATTTTTTGTTTGTTTCTTTTTTAAACAAATGACTGTGGGTTTGCACTGTGACTCCAGAGAAATGTTTGATAAGATGCGTCAGATACATGGACTGCTAGAGGCTCTTCTGAGTCACCAGGATGAGTTAGCAGAGCAGTTTGTACTGTAGCGTGGATGGTGGAATGTTTTCTTTCCCCATGAAAACTGGCTATTTTAGAGGTTCCTTAGGAGGTGGCTCACATGTGCACCCTTCACATGGTCTATGTTGCTTCTAAAAGCCCGAGAGCTGCTATGTTGTGTGGGAAGCAGCAGTTGCTCACCTGAAGGGACCCCACCCTATTCCAAATCAATGGGTGTTGTCTTGACAACAAAGCATAGACAAATGGGAGTCATAGAGCAAGCTGTACAATGCAGGATGCTGTTAAAGAGTAAGAGCCTACCTTTTTATATCGAATAATCATACAGCATCAGTTATGGGAGGTAGGAGGACAATGAGAAAAACAGAAACTGTGCTGATCTTATCTAGGGCTTCACGGGGCCGTGAGTCTGGTGATTAGATGTTGATAAAATTGTATTATATTGAAAATATACCCCAGACCTTCACCCCTGGTTCCAGGCTTAACAACAAGGCATCCCCCGATCAGCTTCTGGGATGCCTAGTTATACATCAGTCATCACCCCTCTCCCGGGCATTCCCGGTCATCCCCTCTGATGCAACACTGCTTGTCCCAAGGTGATCACACTTTCTGCTCTTGAGTAAGTTGAAAGGCACCTTAAATGGTGGTGCTACATTCTTTTAGCTCCTGTAACTGATTGAGCAGACAGTTTGTACTTGAATGCAGAATGCATGGAACTAACATGATGGTCGAACAGGCCATTTAAGTCTAGTAGACCTATGAGTGGGTGTCCAGAAACTCACCAAGGTGCAGGCTCATGAATCCTCACTATTGGTCTTCCTCAGTCTCTAGTGTGGATGTGTTTTAACATGTAATCTAAGCAACAGTCACTTCCTGCTCATAAGGTCCTGTCAAAATATTGTCCTCAATGAAACAGCAGTGATAATTTGTTGGACATGTTTACAACCAAGACTTCTATGAACTAGGGTGCATCAGGGAGCATGCAGCATGACATAGTCTTGAGACAAAATGGTAAAGGTGTGGCGTTATCCCTGGCAGGTGAAAACAATAATGATCCTTGAAACTCAGCATGGGGAAAAAGTGCTAGATAAATAGCCATTTGTCAGATACTTTCTCCAGTAAATAATTTATAACTGGAACATCCACTTTAGTTAGATTGCCTTGTAAAGTTTATGAAAATCTATAATCATATTCCAAGATCCATGGCCTTTGTACCAGCACAATGGCATAGTTAAATGGAGGCATGGCAGGAATTTACCTGTCTTTTAAATCTCTGATAACGATGCTGATGAAATTCCCTCCACCAAGGTGATCATTTAACTCATCACGATGCCACAACAGGACATGAATTACCTGTATCCATACTTTCACGCATTGACAATTCTTTCAGCATTGTGCTCAGGGCCAAAGACAACCACATCAGCATGAGTATGTTTCCTCTGGCAGTTCCATTCATGCTATGCCAAGTACTTTGCTAACCAGGTCTAGCGCAGCATACATTTTGCAAGATGCTACTACCCAGCATCTACATAGAACTCATATCACTTTACACAAAGAAAAAAAAAAAAGTCGTCCAAATAACCCAATCTTTCAGAAGTATAGGAACGTGGGTTGGCTCTGGGCATGGGCGAGGGCCAGACTGGTCATCACTTTTCCCAAGTCCTCATGAAAAAGGATGAATAGAAATAGAGTTTTTACATCAAAGAGTTATTGAGCCCATCCAGTCTGAAATTCTAATTCACAATCCACCCAGTGCTGATATCTCAATATCTAACTGGAAGCACTATCAAGGAGTCACAGTTTTAACTTTTCTACTTTTACAGTAATTGATTCTTGGGGTAGTACTTTTTCAGCTGTTCAGTCTCTTCAACTATTCATTGTACCCCATTAGGCTTTTCCTGTATGTCAATTCCTAGACTTTCTATTACAGAATTGGAGACAGCAATGAAAACAACATAGGTCTCGGTCTTTTGCTAGCTCAAATCAGAACAGTGCGTCTAAAATATACCATCATAGGGTGACAATCATAGTTTGCCTGCATTGTATATTATTAAAATGTGTTGTTTGATTTTCTAATTATGTGTTCTCAGATTTCTGTTAAGCATTATGGTTAAATGCCTATTAAACTCAGTTCATTTCAGTTCTTCTATTTCTTTTTTAATTGTGTCTGTACCATTTACATATGCAGTTTATAGGACTGGGGAAGAGTTCAGCTAAATAAAGATTTATATTTGTATTACTTTCAGGTATTCTTAGTTGAAAGCATATATGGTTTTCTAAACTATTTTTCCCCTTACCTCTGCCAGTTTCCTGTCTTGACCAAATAGAGTATGCTACGTGGCCAGTCATCAAAATTGTATGACCTTTCGACAGTAATATATATATATATATATATATATATATATATAAACAAATACTTTACCCTCTGCCATTCTTATGCCAGTCCAAGACACACCTATTTGTAAGTTTCTATTTTCTATGCTTCAAATTACTCTGAAATTAGTCTACACAACTGATTATCAGATGGAAACATTGAAACAGAAATAAAGTATCTTTCATACTCATTCAAACCTGATGAACCAGGAGTTTTTTCTCTGCTCTTAAATCTTTCATTCTCTCAGCTTAAACAGCCACATTGAGCTACCTGTGAAGAAAACAATGTGATTTATTTCCAGTAAAGGTGATTCCCATTCTGATGACCTCAGCCTAAAAGCAGAAATCTTTTAAGGAAATTTGTCTAAATAATTTCTGAATGGTTCTTGGTTTTCAGTACTGCTCTCCATTGCTGAGTGTTAGGGAAACTCAGTGAATTTTAAGGACCTACCTGGATGTTTTGCTTTTAGGGTTGCTAAATTTCATTTGAACAATGACCTTTTGTACAGGATATTTTCTGTGGCTGATCCCATAGTTGTGTAGAGGACAAGGTCTGTGCTCCAACCACACTATATTGCAGAGGAAAACACCAAGGCCCCATAACCTCAAGGTCAAGCTCAACTCTCCAAACCATGAGTAAAAGGTTAAAACACCATACTATTTGCAGACATAGGCAGAAAAACACATCTACACTCACAAAGAAGTTTGCATAAGATAAACTGATAAAAGAATGATATTATTTATTAATAATAGTGATTGAAGGGTAAGTTATTAAATTTATTAAAATTGGGTTATCAAAACATCTAATTCAAAGGTTTGCAATTGAGTTATTTGGGCTCTTACTTGGATAAACTTTAGCTGATTGTCAATTAGTTTGCTTTTTCAGATAATTCGTAATGTGTTGTACATCACTGGTTTGTAGTATCTAGAGGTTTTGAGAATATTTTAATTGAAAGATTGTCAGTATTTACATAATCAGCAATACACATGTATGTGTATCTACATATAGGAATATAACCATAAATCCTTAAGTCTCGGAAAAGATACAAAAATTTAACAGTAAAAAATGTAATTCTGTGCCTCACTGGTAGAGCAAGGGGTTAACTATCAGCACTATGAAGCCACTAGCAGCCATTGCAAAATGAGTTCAGTCCCTGGCCAAGGAGTTGACCTACATGGCACAGTAGACCAATCCTGTCTCCCTGCTTCTCCTCTCTGCAGTGTATTATAGTCAACCTTCCTATATTGCTCCCCACTCTGTCTCTGGGGAATCCTCTCACCCCCCACACCGCTCGCCTACACCCCAGTTCTTGTATGCATAAATAAATAAAATAAATATTTTCTTTCTTAAAGAATGTAGTTCCCTAACTCTTCATGACAACTGAATCATACATATTGGCTACTATACACTTTGGCGCTTTGATTTCCATCATTACTTTCAGTTTATTAATATTAAAATAAAATTATATTGCTTATCCACAGATGTCAGGTTGCATAAACGTAGAGAATGGGCACTTTTTCTAAAAGTTTCTCAGTTCTCAAAATAACACTGCTTGGTGGGCATTAATTATCTTCATTTCACAGCATTAAGGAAAAACACACAGGACCTTCCTCAAAGTCTCATGTACACAGATGTTCTGTTCAAAATTGGAGACTATCTAAATAAATTTGAAACCCCATTTGGTCCATCAATGGCATTATGAGGTCTTTACCAGAAGAATAAATACAAATATGAAAATATGTGTGCAACCTTATGTTCATAGCAGATTATTTATGTATCAAAGTCATGGAACCCACCTAAGTGCCCAATGACAGATGACTAGATAAAGAAACTGTAGGATATATGCAATGGAATACTACTCAGTTCTGAAGAATGATGAAATAGTGCTCTCGGGACAAAAATGGATGGATGATGAGGTATCTACGTAAGTGAAGTAAGTCAGAAAGTGAAAAGACAGCTATGGGTAATTTCACTTATTTGTGGAATTTAAATAACTTAAGAAAACAACCTAAAAAAACATACAACAAAAATAATTCTTCAACTCTTCGAAACATATTCTGGTTACCTAAGAGAAAAGTTGAAGGAGGGAGCGGTGGGGAAGCAAAGACAGGGCATGGGCATTAAAGATTTGGTGGATGGTGAGTGAAACATGTGCACATATGGAGATGTAAAAATGTAACCCCAAATTATATAATTATGCAAATAACTGACCAAAAATAGAAATATAAAAAACCCAATGTCCGATAATAAGAACATGTTCAGTCAACTGTTATATGGGGCTTTTGTGGTTATTCAAAATGCTGTGCATGGATAAGTCATCAGCAGAAGGCACTGCTGTTGTTTCATCAATGAAGGAATACATCAAAGTAAACATTGACAACTGTCTCAGTGATGCCAAAACATATGAACAGAAAACAATTGGATCACACTTAATCATTAGTTACGGTAACCTCTAGACAGTGTCTGATAGTTCTTTTTGTGTTTTATAAATTTTCTCCAGGATTATTCATCATCTTTATTTGTAAATAAATCTGTAAGATTTATTTACTGCGTTTTCAAAGACCTTGGACTATCAAGATATTTGTGGGTCTTGATGAGGGCTGGGGACAGTGTTCACAGTTACTCTGCGATCCCAGCGACAACATCAGGCTATTCCGTGATCTCTCTAGATGGCACTTCATCAGTATATTGATTTAAAGTTTTATCGACTCTCCAAAGACACTGCAAGGCCAGCTGTGAGCTCTCTGTGTAAGCCTTTGGTCCCTCTGCTCTTTGGCTTTGATCGAGCTATTGAAAATTTCTGATGTGAAGCCTGGTCCCATTGGTGAGCTCTCTCTAGCCTCTGAAGAATTCAAATGTCCAGTTTGGTGCAGTTTCTTAAGCTCTTGCAAAGTTGAAAATGTAAATTTTATAGACAGCAACTTTACTGACATCGAGTCTACCTCCTCACCTCTTAGCTTGCCTCCTGCTCCCCAGTTCAAAACCCTCTCCATGGAACAGACATTTCATTTGTGAAGCAGACAATTCTTGGAGTTCCAAACATGTGTCAGGCATGGGGCTCACGGTTGAAGTTGCAGAAATGATGAAGCCAATCTTCAAAGGCTTCAAAGCATGCGCGAGGAAAATGGCTCAACAAAGACTAGAAAAAACACTATGGGAAATAGAAGAGAGGGTGATTTATTTCTCTCTTTAAAGAAGTTGGACCAGAACCAACATGGGGTTGGGGAGGATTTATAATTAGCCTTGAAGACAGAGAAATATTTAGACAAGTAGAAAAGAAAAAAGCATCCCAGGCACAGGAAACTATGCACAAGGCACAAGGGGCCAGGGAGGATAGGATAGGAAGGAATAAAAGAACCCTAGCTGACATCCCGTTCCTTCTGGTACCTCCAGAGAACACAATTCCCTTGAGGAACCAGGCTGCCACAAAGGTGAGAATGGAGCTTGACTCTCCAGGCTGAACCAGAGCTTTGCAGGCTGGTTCATGATCCTCCTCATTCTCAGGCAATAGGGAGTGCGGGGTGGGGGGAGCAACCCTATTTCAAATTTTAAAGGAGCCTTGACTGGATGGGCCATCTTAAAGGGCCCGCCCCTGCACATGAAAAACTCAATACCACTTATTTTTAGAGAAATTAACCATTAGGGTGACTGAGATAAAAAACAAAATGGCAAGTGTTGGAGCAGATGTGGAGAAATGGAACCCTGTGCACCAGTGGGAGGGGAAAGGATGCAGTCACGGTGGAGAACAGTAGGGAGGTTCCTCAAAAAAGGTAAATGTGGACCCACCATTTTGTCCACCAATAGAAATCAGTGATGAAAAATGGGTTTCTGTAGGGACATGTTTCAGCAGCATTTCTGATGTTTATGAATAGATGAATGAAGAAATCAGATGTTGTGTGTATATATGAATCTATACACAACGAAATACTACTCTGTCTGGAAAAGGAAGGAAACTCAGACTCCTGCTACAATATGGGCAAACCTTCCAAACCAAGTGAAATAAGCAAGTCTTATATAAGAAGACAGAGCATTATGTAATTTCACTTGGATGATGTACCTAGAGTTGTCAGGTTTATGGAAACAACAATTAGGACTGTGTGCACTAGAGGCTGCTGAGAGGGGACACGGGGATTGTTTAACAGGTAGAGCTTTAGTTTTGTGAGATGAAGAGTTCTGAAGATAAAATACACAAAATTTAAATGCACATTGACACTACTGGACACTTGAAAATGGTTTCAATAGTAAAATTTTTACTGAGTAGACTTTACCATGGTTAAAAGTAAAATACGTCCTCACTTTTAAATAATCGTAGGCAATTATATTACAGAATGCCAATTTGCATCTCTTTTTAACACAAGGTGGAGAGAGTAATGAAACTTGGCACCAGGCATCTCTGTGTCCCCCAGGCAACCTCAAGCTCTCAATCCTGTCTCCACTTAGGGCCCTTTGGTGGATGACACTGAGAAATTCTATTATGGAACTTGTAATTCTTTTATGTCATTTTGGTACCACTGACATATATATATATATATATACACACACACACATATATGTATATATATTTTAAAATTAAAATATATTTTTAGTTATTTATGCATACAGGAACTGGGATACAGACTGGAGGTATGGGAGATTGAGAGGATTTATCAGAGACAGAGTGGGGAACAGAACAGGCAGATCTACTGAAATCCACTGCTGAGGGGAGCAGCGGGTGAGAAAGGAGAGGTCTGCTATGCCGAGTGGGTCAGCTTCCTGGCCAGGGATCAAACTTGTGCTATAATGGCTGAGGACAGCTTCACAGTGCTGTGCCACTGAGTGGTCCCTGATAGACTTTGAAAAAGTGTTCTAATCTCTTTAGTTTAATTCATGTTTCTAAGGTAGGCACTCACTGTTGAAAGTCAGTGTTCCAAAACCTGAGAGCAGAAGCAAAGGGAGGAAAGGTGCGAAACCCCTGAAGAATAGTCATATTTACAACAAAAGAGAAGGATGGAGATGCAGAGTTGGCCCCTAGACAGTGTGTGGGTGTCTGAAGGCTAATCTCCAAACCTCCCCTTCAGAAATCTGTGCCCTGTGTCCTATGCTTCATCAGGTGAGAGCCACCTATATGCGCTTCAGGCCACCCTGTCAACTGAAGTCCAGAATGTTCCTGATGTATGTTCTGGATGATGGGAAGTATCCTATATTCGGAAGCTTCTCCTCATAGAACCATACCTAACAATACAAAGGAGTCACCTTTGACTCAGTTTCTAATTTGCCTATATCTTACTTCTAATCTGTTGTTCTCGTAAGTTTTCTGTGCCGCCCAAAAAAAAAAAAAAATCCTTTTTCAATATATCCTGAGCAAACCTCCAGACAGATTTGCCTACTTCTTGTGTCTACTTTTCCCAAATGGCTTTAAACTAAAAAACTAAAACCCTCCTGCAAAGTAAAGCTTCCTAAATGCAACTCCAATTCTAGAAGACCTCTGAATAATAATTTTACACCTCCAAGATCCTCACCAGTAGGCTCCAACTTCCCTTGCCGAATTCCACTCATCTTTCATAGAGAAACCTACCGCAGTGGTATCTGCAATGTTCCCTACTGGCCTGTGCTTCGATACCACTTTACAACAGGACATAACCTGCCTAGAATTCTCAAATACTTGATCTTGTATAATCTTCACTCTATAGCAATGTACTTGCACTAAGACACTGATATTTTGTCTAGTCTACTCACAGGTGCCCTGCACCATGCATCAGACAAAGACCTGTATCTGGAACTCACTCTTGTCTCCATCGCCTAGATGCTGTCAGATGTCAAATGTACTTGTTAATGCCTCTTCACACTGCTCCTCCTTCTTCCTAACCTCAGTCTTAACATGTTTTAATTTCGTCTTTGAGGAAATTTTTTTTGGGCAAACATCTGTTTTGCGGTCACAAATTTCCAGAAGTCCAATAGTTTATGAATTTGGTGCATAAATGATTGTGTTAAAAATGATGTCTGATTCTGAGAGTTTCGCAAATTGGATGAAAGTCACCCCATTTCTAATGAATATATAACTACCCATAGGGCAAAAGTAAGCCTCTTCTCTCACCATCAAAATCTTGACCTCGTTCAATAAACCAAACAGTGCTTAAAGGTGAGAATGAAATGCGAATGATGGAGATGCCTTAAACTTGCACTGTCTTGCTTTATACATTGTGACTTAAAGAGCTATGAAGTGAAGTAGGCAGAGAAATTGCTTGCAGAAGGAGTCCAAATTCTGAAAAATGACTTGTTGCCTGGTGGAAAGGTCTTATAATTCATGAGGACATTTCAGCAGCTAAAGCAGTTTGTGATACTTTATAATCCTTACACATTCCAGCGCCTAGTTCTCAGCTTGGGGAAGGTTAGACCTAAGGGATCTCCTTCAGAAAGTTACATAAACAACTGTGGACCTTAGGCAGGGAAACTGTACACTTTGAACATGTTGAAACTCTCCATATTAAGTCAGTTTAGCACTTTGATTAAAGAGTTTAATCAATCACCATCCTAAGCTGTTTATTAATCACTTTATCAAGCAGTTGATGCATTGCCGGTTTTAATAGAATCCATTTATTTTGATTTCTACCTACTTCATCTTTCCAAAGGGCTTTGCGAATCAGCTGTGATAAAAAGGAGAGGGAGAGGGAGAGGAGAGGGAAAGCGAGTGGGAGAGGGTGGTTGCATTGAAAACCCGGCAAGAAATCTCTAGCTGTCCCGAAGCGCGTTTTATTATCATCGCCCTACCACGACTTGGCCAATTTATTACAGGTAAAAAAAACGCTCTGGAAAGTGAATGTTTGGGTGAACCACACGGTTTAGCTCAGATAAACACAGGCCATTCGTTTGCTTTCACACCTGACACCCTCATGATATACGATCCTAATAAGATTAATCTCTACGCACCCACCCTCGGCCGCTCTTTGTTCCAACCTATTTGAGATCTTCCACTTTTCTTCGTGGACATTTTCCCCACCTTGGGTTACAATTTGTGGTTCAAGTTAAAGCCCTTGTTTCCTCACTACAGGGAAAACAAGATTTGTGGGAAGAAAACATTTGTTATGTGGCTTAAATTTTCCTCTGAGTCTTTTGTGTCCTTATGCCTTCAGCCTGAAGGCAGAGACGCCCACAAGAGATGCACGTGGTCAGGGAAAGCACCCCTAGCCCCAGCCCGCAAGAGCTGCCTCACAGCCTTGGGAATTCTGGTCCTATCCACAGCCAGCCCGGGAATTTCAGGGAGGGAGAGGTTATCTCCATTTCTTTTTATTCTGGTTCTATTGGCTTCACTCATAGAGATGACAAATATCACCCAGATTTTAAACATTTTTAACTGCACTATTTTCTCTTCCCTTAATTAAAAAAAATTATGAATATCTTCCTTCCCCATAGCTTTGTGCCTAGAGAGAAATGTCGTGGCACGAGTCCCTCTTAATGGCATTATATCTAGGGAGGAGCAGGCCGACACCTGCGCTTCTCACGCGGTGCTAACTCAAGTGTCTCCACACAAATGCTCGCGTCGTTGGTGACATTTACCCCTGAACTTTGGGTTTCTGCCTCCAGCAGAGTTGCTGCCAGACGTGGGGGGGCTGAGGAGCACATCAGGCATGTGGATTCCAAGTGAGATGTCACATGGCATCCATAACACATGCACCCATTATGCTAGAAAGGATGACAGCTGTTACCAGCAGGGGCGGGTGGAGCGCAGAGGCGGGAGAGAGCCCAGGGGACTGTGTGGGAGCATTTGGGGTGCTTAGGTGTTGGGTGTGGTGTGGTCACGTTCGTCTTAGGAGCTGTAAACCTATACTCCTAAGTCATATGCTGTTGGAAACCACTGTTACCTCCGCTTAGGAAAAAGACAGCTTAAAATAAATAAATCTCCATGAAGGACTCTGTTATGGAGACATATTCTATTATGGAGACCACAGAGACGATCCTCTTTTATTCAAAAACAATGGTTCCACTGCATTCTCCTAAACTTTATTGAGCAGATGCTGTGCTTGTTGGCAGAGGTGGGAAGATAAGAAGAACAGTCCCTGCTCACAAAGGATTAGAGTCTGGTTGAGGAGAGAGAAAGACACAGACAGGCCGTGTGATACTGGAAACGATGATACATTGGTGCCCATGGCATTATGTGACAAGAGAAGTGGAACCAGGCCTTCTGGAAGTGGATGGAAGCTGGAGAGAAGACAGGTGTTTTCTCGAGGAGAGTGGCCCAATCAAGGAGCTAAGTGTCCATTGTAAGAATGCTACACATCACCTCGTAGACCTGGGGAGGGAACTGAGGGCAGAGGAAGGAGAGGGAGGGAGCAGAGCCCCTCCAGAAGGAAGCACAGCTCTGGCAGAGACCTGTATGGATTGCAAGGGGATTGCAAATACTTCAGCAGAGACTGATAGGAAAGACAGAAAGCAGAGCTGGAGTGTTATAAAGGCTTCCTTTTGGAAAGCGTCACGTAAAAGACTTAGGCCTCATCCTGTAGCCCAGAGAAACCGTTTCCAGGCTGTAAATGGACAGATATGGTGAGATTTGCCTTTAAGATCTATCACTCTGATAGGATAAATTTGAGGGGGACAAACTTCAGGAAGACCTATAAAACTTCAGGTTGCAGTTCATGGAAAGTCAAGTCAGACTCCAGATTCAAGACATAATTGGAAATTGGGATCAACAGAAACTGACCATGATTGGCTGGCGAGAGCTGCAGGATGCCGGTGTTGGGCTTTTTATGATTAGGTGAGCGGAAAGAGGTTTAGGATAAAGAACACCGAGTTCATTTTTAGCTACACTGAGTTTAAAATGTTGATGGGCAGCCAGATTGCTCAAGCCAGTTATTGGCTGTATATTTCCATCTCCAGATGGAGGGTCAGTCTCATGTTGGCAATGGTGCAGGAATCCATCGTGCATTGGATCTTCCTGAGGATCAGAGGATGAGTGGCCATAGGGCCCAAGGGTGGTTCCCTGGGGGAGAGCTGATGAACAGTGGTCAGAGCAACAGAGGTTTGGGCAGATTGACATCCAAGCTGACTGCACCGATTTTAGCAGGGAGGAGGTCATTAGGTATTGATAGGCAAGTCACCGGACATGGTCTCACTGGAGGAGGCAAGAGGAGAACCTGAAGGTTTAGTTGAGAAGAGGTGAAAAGAGATTGATAGCAGCTGGAAAAGGGCAGAGAGTGAGGGAGACCTTTTAAACTTGCATATTTCTCAACAAGAAAGAGGCTTAAGAAAGTTGTTAGGGCAAAGAGTAGGAAATGAGGTGATTTCTAATAGAGAGAGTCCCTGAAAGGGGGGGAAAAAAAGGATTGAAATCAAAAGCATAGGTCAGAGATTTCACTTTAAACCTGCCACTGGCTCTGAGACAGAAGAAAGCGATGCAGAGATGGATGTAACTATAAGGCAGGTTTGTAGGCAGGTCTGCAGATCAAAGAAGGTTCACATTGAAGGTTCAATAGTCCACTGTGAGGTCAGGGGACTTGATGACATGCGGGCGGGCTGTCCCAGTTGAAATGGGAAGGAGTAATACCTGACTCCAAACAAGCTCAAGACTTGGTTGGTATTCAAGTATGGATTCATTATGTGGTAGAGCTCCATGGACTATATTTCACAGCGACGACGCTTCACTAATTATATAGACTTGGTGGGAATTGCTGAGAGACTAGCTGAGGGGTTCTCCAGGAGCTCAGGCATTTGGCTAGAGGAGCATCGAGGGCCAGACCTGAAAGACTGAAACTGTGGTAACAACAACATGTGAAAACAAAACAAACATGAAAACCCAACATAACAGGGGCATAGGTTAGCATTGGCTGGGGGCTTGTTTCAAAGGGGCATGAGTGACTTGGATGACCATCATGAAGTCCAGCTGGACTGGGGAGGAAGAGAAGCCAAACTGGCCAGTAGAGTGAAGAAGTTAGAGCTACGAAGGGTCAGGACAGTCCTGTTATTTTAAAGACCAGGTAATACTGGTCTATTTCACTTTTCATTCTCACAGCTGGCTACTCCTATTCCAATTTTTTAAAGGAAAAAATATGGCACTAAAAGCCAATTTTGGAAGAGAGTGGCATCAGTTGTGGCCACCCCAAGTTCAGGGACAATGGCATTTGTAGTGTGTGTACCAGTCAAACAAGTAGGTGTTGCATACAAATGATGAAGCAAAGCCTTGACCTGTGTCATTGGCAGTCTATTCTTCAGGCTCATGTGTGTCACACTTTACAGATAGAAATAAGGAGAAATCTGCATAAAAAATATGAAAATTCTATGAGAATTAATTATACTACTTAAATGTCATATGAATCAATTATTTTCTTCCAAGATCTATGCTTCTTCGAGGACTTGGGGGAGGCAATTGACATATGAGCTTTTCTAGGTCTTTTCCAAGGAAGGCCACAATTTGTCTTCATGGTCTCACAGTGAGGGTGGTGGCTACTGTCATTCCTGACCCTGTGAGGTGCTGATTGGCAAGAACACCTATGGTTGCATCTCATGATCCTTGTATATTGGCAACTATCTGGCCACCTGTGTATGCAAGAGATGCTCAATGAATGTTTATGAAAAAATAAAAAATGACACAAGCACTTTATTTGCTCTTCAAAATGACATGTGGAGCATGGTGACTCTTGTATTCATTTCATGACTGTAGGACTAAAGCACAGAAGGTGCCATAATTCAGCTCAACTCCTAGTTCACAGTATTGGTGCTGACAATACTCACACAAAAGGCTCAGCAAATAATTATAACAGCCACTCATGATGGGTGGGATGTGTGCATGTGTTCCTTCTTGAGAAAATAATAGGCAGGATAGTGCACCCCTGCACTATAAGGTCGGGGTGCCAAGCCCAGCCTGTGTGCCTGCAAAGCTGCCGCTTACATTCATTGTTCATTTCCTCTATTGGTGTAAACCCGCTGTGGTGGAAAGTAGGAGATAGACTAAAAGTGACAGACCCTTCCAACGCTGACCTGAGCGCCAGCTTGCTGGCATCTCTGGACCTCATTCTGAGTCTTGATGAATCAACGTGCTACCTGAAATGCATTTCCAGGTCCTTCCAGCTGCAGTTATTCTGCATTCTCTTTGGGAGCTTGCAGGCGGGAAGGGCTGGTGCTCAGCGTGAGCCTGTGGTGGACAAGAAAGGGCCATCTCGCCCTCCTGTATCTGGCAGGAGGTTGTCAGAGCCTGGGTTTGAAGCAAAGTCTGACCGTTTTTCCTCTCTGAGCCTTGCCCCTCTCCATCACTCATTACAGGTGGTGGAGGTGACCATCACACTCCCTGGTGGCCCGGCGTGGGGCCCTTACAGCTGGATCACTTATCTTCCGAGAATAAATCCCCTTCCAACTGGCCCGCTGCCGCTGTGGGACAGTAACAGGGGCCACCACATAGCCATTCCAGAAATATTAATTATGGCTGAACCAGGGTGCTGAGCAGCCTGATTCCAGGCTCCCTGGATGAGGGAGCTGTGGCCCAGCTGCGAAAGCCATTTCCAGGCAACTAGCAATTTCGAGGGAATGCCCATCCAGCTGAATTGTGAAGGATCCAAAAATGCTAATTGAGCAGAGGACACCAGTGTAAAGCAGCAGCTTGCAGCCTCCCTGGGAGCGAGCGGCAGAAGGTTCCGGAGCGGGAAGCAGGCTTCAGTGGCAGTGGTTTCTGCTTTCAGTGCCTACTCTGCATTCAGGGTAAATAAAGTGCTTCAGATGCCTGCTTGCCTTCCTTCTTCCTTCCTTTTCTTCTGCCTGCCCTTCCCCCTTCCCTTCCTCCCTCTCAATTCTTTTCTTTCATCTAGCTTCAAGCCATCTGTGAAAAGATGGCACTCTGACAGCATTTGGGGAGGGTTGGAGCTCTTAAAGATTTCCTAGGAAGACGAAGTTATGAGGGGGCTTCTGTCAAAACCCAGAGGACAGTGTCCTGCAGTGTCTGGATTCCCAGGTACCTTCTGGGCTGGTCATTCTGAGAGAGAGCACCGAAAGCAGCCAACCATGTTGATGTTAGGAGAAGACATTTGATTGCAAAATTTCCTAACTGACCTCTGGATGATCCAAGGAACAGATTCCTTTCTGCCTCATGGGGACTGGTGTGGGAAGCAGTGGGCTTCTCCTGCTTCTTTAACGAGCCGCTTCTCAGTCCTGTATCCCCAGCAGCTGCTGAGTTCTGTGGCTTCCTTTCACAGACTTAGTCCACAGTTCACTGACAGCTCTCTGCATAGAGCTTTGGCTACCACAGCTACCTGCCCAACTCAAATGCTAGTTCTGTCTGGTCTGACTTAATGACAGAACACAGCCTCTGCGGTGCTCCCTCCTGGCATCTGTCGCTGAACAGCTGTGTGACCTGGGGCAATGTTATTCATGTCTATAGGGCTCACTTGCTTACTGGTAAAGGGGGAGTAACAGTACCATGCTTACTTCCTAAGGTAAATGGGTAATCTAGCATACAGAAAGTACTCTTCAAAGTTTGCTATCAGCGAGTGGCAAGTGACAAGTTTATTCAACTCATGAGTCTCTGTGTCTCAGAGCCAGTTCTTGCCTGAGAAAGTACGGTTAGCTCAACCTGGCCTAGGGATTCCCTCTTCACGGCACAGCTGGGCACAGGGGCCTGTGGGGAAGCACGGCAGGTCACCTGCTATCTTCTCTAAGGAGACAGTGTGGGCTGAGGCAATGATTGACATCATCACTATTGTCGTTTGCATTTCCTGCCTGTGGACTTCATTATCCCTTGACTAGCTTACTTGGTTCTTTTATTCACGTAGTTATTCAGTACATTCTGAAGAAAGGCAGGACGATAAAGGAATGCAACAAGGGATGGATGCTTGTCACCTGTGTAACTGCCTCTATTGCTAAAATATGGTAACATATTTAGCTTCTTGGTACACTGCACTTACCCCTGATTAAATAATTTTTCTGGTTCCTAACACCCTGGCACCCTGCTAGCATCCTGAGGACTTCTGACGATCTAAAACTAAAGGCATCAGACGTGACAGAGTTGGAGTCTTTGGGAGATTTCTACAAATCTCCAACACCACCTACAACAGCTAAATCCCATGCCAGAGTGCTCTTCTCTATCCTTCCAATCCAGAGGGTTCTCAGGAGGTTCTCTAACCTGGCGGTGAAAAAATCACTGGAAAAGAGATAGGAAAATCCATATAGTGTTTTCAATGCCCAGAATGGAATTGTTGGATTTGCATGGGGACAATATCCTGTGAGAACCTCATGTATAATTTTAGACTCTTGACATCACTTCTTAAGTGTGTGTGGACACTTCCCGACAGGTTTCACCTTGTCCTTGGCAAGTCCTAAGGAAGCTAACTGTATCTATACCTACCTATCAATTTCACACCTACAGAGAGTCAGATTTTCCTGCATATTTTATGTTACTATCTTGTTCTCATTTTTCTTTGGAATTGCCCAAGAGTTTATTAAAGCAGGAGGAGTTAGGAGAAGGAGGAAGGTGTGTGTGTGGGGGGGGGATGTATGCTGAAAGAAAATTGTGTCAGAACACTTTATTCAGAAAAAAGTCAATTTTGCTCAAAAATTGAGATTACCTTTAGCTGGATGCAACTGTAGGCTCAGAGTTATTTAACCAAATAGAAGCTTATTTGTCTCCTAAGAGGACCACTGTTAGCTGGCTGCCTCTTGAAACCAGGATCAGTGTAAAGCTCTTGGCCTTCTCACATTCAATTATTCACAAACACAAATTTGTAGCTCTCACTCCAGCCATCACATCTTTATTCCAACAGGAGAAAGGAAGAAGATGAGACGATGGCTAGAATCCAACCACTTTCCTAGCTAAAAGGTTGCTACAGAGAGTGAGCACTGGTCAGTGTGATTTCGGGGAGGGAAGTGAGCACCTACAAATGATGACACTTCTTACCTTAGGGACCTGGTGCGTTGTGATTATTAGTGAAATGTTATAAGAGCAACGGGATGGTGCATTTTGAAGTCCTCCACATTTAAGGCAGTTGGAAATACAGATCTGAGTTGGAAGGGACTTTGTAACTGAGACATCAGACACAGGAATAATTAGGTTAGTGACTAGAGAGAAAGGTGAGGAGAGAGTGAAAAATGTCAAGAACAAAATGTGAAGGAAGTTTTAGAAATTGTTCCATACCTTTTATGCTTCCTGGATTGAATTCTCAGAATCGGATGCCAGATTTGAAATGGCACAATTACATTTTTTCAGCATTGTATTGCTTTTTATAGCTTATTAATTCGCTAATAATAGACGCAGGCACTTTGGCACTGAGGATAAAACTTTCAGAGCTGATGAAGCAGCTCTTAGATCAATAGAAGACTGCTCTCTGGAAATACATATACATATATATGTATATATATTTCCCCTCCCTGGCTCTTCCCTGGTAACTGTTCTGATTATGCATTTAAATAAAAGGATGGTAAGAAAGAGCCCCCGATACATATAACTGCCCCGAGGGAGAAGGATATGCAGCAGTGAGTGTAATATGTAAAGCGTTCCTGTGTGGCAGGCTTGTGTGAAGGGCTGTGCTGGAGGCCTCTGCCAGGCCTTTGTAGTGCTCTTCAAAGTCCTAATTCTGGAGCTCAAAGCCTGCTGGAAGTGGTGGCATCTTCCTGCTTTTTTCTGAAACTGAAGTGTGAAAGTACTTTGATAGTTGAGTTGGTGTTTAAAAAATGTTGGTTCTGGTAATGTACTCTCTGAGTGGATTTTCCATTTCATAATTTCATATTCAGAATATAAATGGAAAACTCTATTTGCATGAATATTAACATGGGATGCTTGCTTTGGTTGAATTCTGAATGCTGCTGAGATGTTGTTGGAGTTGTCAGCTATGACCGGGCTTCACAAATATAAGAAGCTGATGGCTACTGGGCTACTCACCTTTGTGTTGAGAACCTTATAGGACTTCGTTCCCACCCCTATACATCTCTTGAATTTTCTTATGAGGATGATGGGAGACCTTTTATGAAGCAGAAACTTATAACACCCATTGCATCATGCAAAGCTATTGCTTAATAAGTAGCATGTTGCTTAGATAAGGCATGTTGTACTCCATGTCTTATACACAGCAGTACATACCATCTACTTTAATTTAATAGGTTAAGACATAGAATTGACAAGCATAATAATAAACAGAACATGCCATGTCATCAACATGATGGGGCCAATGGCCACCCTGGAGAGACTCAGTAGCAACAACTAGGTTGTATTTCTCCATCTAATATGGGCCATAGTTTCTTCCAATCTTCTCTGAAGAAACACCAAGAAAAAGATTTGGGGTTGAAATAGAAAAAAGTCGTTGTTATTTAGGGGAAAATCCATTTACATAATTTCCAACATTTTCACTTTTGTTACAAAGCTCCTGTGGGAACAAGTAATAATGATTTAAAACTAACACAGTCCCATGGATATAACACAATTCAAAACTGTTGCATAAAGCTTGCAGAACTTCTTGGCAAATCTACAGTAATTATATTTTAAGGAGTATTTGTAAACTCTAGTAATTACCTAAACAAAGACAAGTAAAAGACACATGAGCCATATTATGATAGAAAAGCAGGTGTGCCATTGAAATAAGGAAACTATTTGGAAAGTGTCTTAACATCCTTTGAGGAATTCTCTGCACAGACTCTGCCTCCACTTAGGGCAATATTTTAGCTCTAGTGTTTTTGTACAATTTTCCTAAACAAACCACATCTCCAGAATAGATTTACATTTTTTTCCCCCACTATGGCGAGCTGGAGGGGATTAGGGTCTAGAGTGGAAGGTAGTCCAGAAACAAAAAATAAAGAAAACTTCATTGTGGTTTCCTCTTCAATTCTGTATCTTCTGGATATTGGAGGCCTGGGTATTGGAGGCTACATTTTGGGTTGATAGAAACTTCTAAATTTGTAGGCTTAAATTTCATAGGGTTCCTGGCTACCTGGTTTCTTTTTTCTGTCATTTTTTTAAATTGAGCTCTTACTATGTGCAAGGTGCTGGAAATGGAAAGACAGAGAGGAAAAATGGTGATGGGGTAGATACAGACAAATGGAGATGAGGCAGGGCCAGGGGGGGAGAAGAATACGATGCCAGGCTAGCGTGGGGAGGTCTTGCAAATGTGGGGGGAAGAGCCAATTCTAACAAGTCTACATTTTTCAGAAATGTGTAGATTTTCCAAAACTGCTCTCTGGTCTTGTTCTAAAACACCCTTGAATAGACTTCTCTGTTTTCCTTTCTTCAGAGCTCTCCAGCTATACATTTTAAGTGCTGGCTAATCAGGTTTCTAATATGTCAGCAAATTCCCTTAAATCTAGTTTATAATGAGGGGGGCACCACTAATGGAGTGGATGCCTGCAAGCAGATTGAAGTCAGTGGTTTCAGAACTTGCATTCTTCTTACTCATGGTTCAGTAATTATCTATAAATCATAAAGCCAAAATTCACTTCTGCTTTGTATTTCACTGTCCTAGTCAGATCTTTCCCATCCTTGGGGGTGGGGGTTGATGGGATGGAAGTCTCCTTTTGAGAGTGCATGGTAAGGATGTTGAATTCAGAAATTGTCAAACAACAGCTCAACCCATTCATCCATCCATCCTTCCATCCATCCATCCATCATCAACCATCCATAGAATATCTGTGCCACATGCTGAGCATGAAGGACATACTAGTGACCAAAGTGGACTTGTTTTTTCCATCTTGAAATCAGAATGTTTTCTGTCATTTCTTCATTTACCTGGGTTTGTTTGGAGCCAACCCAATTTTCCTACTCTTATCACAAGGTTACACTATTTCTCATGACCATGTGGGTCATCTTTAAGATCATGAAGAAAAACATGCACCTGCAACAGCTTGTTAACAGTGTAGCCTTACTGAGGAAGCTTCTACAAGATCTCTTTCACTGTAACTAGATTTTGAAACTTTTCTGATCAAAGGTTTGGGCAGAGTTAAAGAAAAGAAGAAAAAAAGAAACAGGAAAAAAAAAGAGACATCATATTAGTGGCTCTTTGGTCACACTTGGAGGTGATGTATCTCTGGAGACAACATTGGTGAGAGAAGTATTGTATTAAATATGTTCATACGTTTTTATCAAGAAGTCGTGTTATCATACATCACACAAAGAGAAACACCATGTGAAGGATTTAAAAAGTAATATAGAGATGTGTGATTAGCAAGGAGAAACATTGCAAGATCTCAGAAGTAGGAATGAAGCAGTCCAAGCTAGATATTTTGTATTGAGTGACACTGAAGCAGAATTTTCAAAGGTGAGTTTAATACAATGCTAGATCCTTAAGACAGTGAGAGAAAAAGTGTACTAAGCCAAAATAAATTTGGGACGTATTGAAAATGTATCATGGTAGAATAGTTTTTGAATTAGCATGTTGAAGACTGGGAAGTCATGTAAGGGACAAATCTATGAGGTTCTTTATCTTCCATTTTCCAAAATTTAGTTAATAATAGATGACATTTTTATTTCCTGCATCAGCTTCTAGAACTAATCTTGCTGAACACACTTTTAGAAACACACATTTAGAGACATCTTAAGTAAAGCATGGCAAGAATTAATTTCTAAAACAAAAGAGATGATGAATTAAGAGAGTTTCTAATTCAGGAAATAAATTGAACAAATGAACATGGTTTGTATGGGAAAGCTGATAGCATTTGTCTGCTAGAAAAGATGAAATTCAGAGTTGGGTGAAATAATACCAAGAGTTGTTTGCTTTCTACTAAGGAGCTCAGCAAAAGGCATAACAAGAGTTTAAAAAAAAAAAAAGCATGTTGCCAACAAGTGACAGAACTTTTTTGTAAGTATAAATTGCTTTCAGTGCCAGTGCCCTTTGAATATGATGATGTTTCTCAATCTTTTAAGAATTCCTGTGGGTGAAGAAACCGAGACGAGACACAAAGTCCTACCCATCGGGAGTCAGCAATAGCAATGGAACCACTTGAGAGCTCTTGGTCCAGCAGAGTGGTAGACCTTGATTCATTGTTTTGGTAGAAGACTGACAGGGTTGCCTTTAGAACTTGACCCAGATTCCAGTACCCCTGCCTTATGTTGGGCTATGCGAGGGTGGATGCTATTGATTCCAAGCACAGGGAACTTTTGTGCTCCCGGAGTGGAAGAGTTTGATTAGTCTGTCTTAGTTCTGTGTTTTTGATGCAGTTGGATTTGCCAAGCAAGTATGAGTAACTTCATACGATAATAGTAATAGTAATAGGTGACATTTATTTGCTCTTGATACATGTAAGATATCATTCTGTATTAGATCATCTCATTTGATCAGTATTACTTTTATAGGACAAGTTGTATGCCTCCACTTTGCAGAGGAGACTGTTGCTGCCTGAGGAGTTGAAGTGCTCTCATAAGACCCCCCCAGCCCTTTGTGAGGGAGTCACGATGTGAGCCAAGTCTTCTGACTCTAGCTTTGGAGTAGATTTGCGAGCTCTGAGGAGAATGATCTTGATTTCAGCTAGGTTTCTTGGTAGACCTTTCAAGGCAGCGGGGTGGCACTCGAACCTCTGTACAGGCTGAAATTTATCTACTTGAGGTAAAGCTGATGCTAATGCAGTTGCTATGAGACCAACTTATGGGTGAAAAAATAGCTCTCAGGAACAGGACTGAACACAAGCTTATCCCAGGACTTTGTGTAGCATTTGGAAATGCTCTATATGGAATCAGTGAGGCATGTAGATCAAAGAACATTTCACTTATAGATTTGGGACTTTCAGAATATCAACACCTTGGTTGTTTGTTTTATTTTTTTTTTCAGTTTTTTATTAAGGTGTATTTATCTAAGCATACAGAACAGGGGTACAGGCCAGAGGTGGAGAGAGTCAGAGGATCCACCAGAGACAGAGTGAGGAGATGAAGAGGCAGATCTACTGAAATACACTGCTGAGGGGAGTAGCAAGAGGGTCACTTCCTGAACCATGTGGGTCACTCTCTGCCCGAGGATCAAACTGTTACTACAGTGGCTGCAGAGAGCCTCACAGTGCTAGTGCTGTGCTTTAACCAGTTGTGCCATCAGGGTGGGCCCCAGAATATTGATATCTTAAGAGTTGTAGAAGAAATAAGGAAGCTTCATTTTCATGTGGAAAGGAACACAAGAGTGAAGTTTGTTTCCACTGTGATTTTGTGGAAGTCCTCGGGTTAGAGGTAAATAAATAAGTCCCTTACAATCTCACAATTGCAAGAGACAGATTTCCCATACATTTGTGTCATCTGCTGTGCTGGAGTTTGGAACTGGTGTGAGGCTTTTAGTTTTCATTTCATTTCTGAAATTAGGCTAGACCCTACAACAGAGACAGGGTGTGATAGTAAAATATGGGCATGAATAATCCATCCAAAATACGTGGGATGAAGGTGTGCTGCATTGCTGCTGGGATTCTCACAGATCATCAGATAAAAGTGCATCTTGCACAACTTTTATAACGTGAACATTGTACAGCACAGTCCTGATAGAGAAAGTCATAACACCATTCTGGGAGGAAACAGGATAGAGAACTCGCCTTCCTTCTGTGCTGGCTTTCATTTGGTCACTAAAAAGTCTAAGTAACAGTTATCAACTAATTTCCTGAATTCTATATAAAAAAATTAATAGCCTTCTGGGGTTTAATGGGAGGGGTTGCTTACTAACCTATTGCATGACTGGTTACAAGGTGTATTGAGATGAATAAAAAATTCCTCCTCAACAGTACCACCTTTGGCTAAATTATATTTTACAAATATTCCCAGTGGAATATTTATCATAGAGGAATCTGCTTCTAATTTGGAAGAGAAATCATCAGGAAATGAGAGAGGCCCAGTCTTAATGGACAGCGTTAAGTTTTATGTAGGATATACTTTATCGGCGAAGCTGTTGCTTAGAGCAAAACCAGAACTCTTTGAGAAACATTTAAAAGACAACCTGAGTTGAGTGTGCTTCTGTCTCTTTTCCCAGATTGATACATGTGGCCTCCTACATTTAAAATGAAAAGTCCTCAAACAATCCTAATCACATTGTCAGTCAGACCGCCATCCCCTGAAAGGGCTGCTTCACCTTTAAGGACGCATGTACAATAGTGATATGTAAGCAGCTCAAAGACTCAATACCCCTTTTTTCTGCAAAGCAAGGCTGGGTTAGGAAAAAATCAATATGTTGGAAGTAAAGGTCAGACTAGGAAAAGTGACATGAAACAGAACTAAGGGAACAATATCCTTCATGAAGACTGTTTGAAGTTTCCTTTACCCTTGTGCTGGCTTCAGTGCAAATATATTTTATCCTAGAATAGAAGGCTGTATTCTTGAGAAAAAGTCATATTTTAAATATTTATCTATTCGACGGCACCTTTATTGCATATTATCTTGGTCCTATTGACTAACACTCAAACAGAATAGTGTACACACTGCCTGCGAACTGGACTTGTCAGATTTTTTTTCCCATGTAAGCAATGGGATTCGAACACACATAAGCCTTTGCCTACCTTTTTCAACAGTTCTCAATTTACTTTTTCAAGTGGGCCAGATGCACTACTATAGTCCTTAAAAGGGTCAGGACCATCTCCTTATTTCCCCACTCTCTATACTTATTGCTTGGGTATAGCTTTAAAGTAGCCCATGAACCCTTTTCACTCTTGCAACACATTTACCCACAATTAACAATCAAGCCGTCTTTCCTTCATTCAGGCGTCCATTCTCCCTGGCCTCATTTTCCCTGCCTCTCTCTTGATCTACCATTGTGCCGAGAGCTGTTTGTGCCATCTCAATCTGCCCCCCTCACCAGCCGCACAAGGATTGGGGGGAAGAAAGCTCGTGCATTCAGATGCTGAATAGCAAATTGCTCTTGAGTGTCCTTGCTTCCCCCGGCTCTCCCCCTTCCTCGGGAAGGACAAGGGGGCGCTGAAAGCAACCATACATTTTGTTCAGTGCTCTTGAAAACAAGCGTTTCACACCTGAAGCCTTTCACAGCAGCTCAGAAGCACCCCTTCAAACCACTTAATTGCCAATTGCTTCAGAGCTCCTTGTGAAAGTCCATTATGTCAGCCAGCTCCATGGCGGAGACAAAGTATGTGAAATGAAAGAGTCCTCCTTCTTCCAGGGCCAATGTGCATTAAATATCCCCAGATCACTGGTTTTCTTCTTGTTAACGGTCTGTGATTGGTTCCTGTTGGAGGTATGCGCAGAAACGGTCTTGCATTATTTGAAAATGAAAGATGCAATTTGTGTCAAAATAAGTCTTTGTCAAAATAAGATAAAAAAAGAAAGAGGTACCAAAGATATCCAAGAAACTGTATCTTCACATGCTCACTGCAGCATTGGGAGTTGGGTGGGATGGGATGGAGAAGCGGGGTCTAGAATTAGCATGCTTATCCAAATGCGGTAATCTGGTTTTTGCTTTTTTATTCAATAGGTTGAAAAAAAAAATGTGTGCAAATTCTCAAAGAATTTGAGGATAAGAGGTTTTATCCTTGAAGTCCAACAACAACCACCCCCCCCCCCCACACACACACACTAAGATAATCCAAAGAAAAGAAGGCTCACCTGGAAGGCAGTGAATCTGGGTGCTTGTTCATCAGAGGACTGCTCCAAGTTAATTTTGGAAATCCATCTTCAAATGACTAGGACCCTTGAGAGGCCTCCCCAAACAGCCCTCATCCAACCCCAGAGTTCACAACAGTGAGCAATTGTGTTTTCAGTTTGATGTGGAACCATACCCAGTTAGCATCTCAGTAATGAATACAATGATCTCGGGCACCTATATCTCTGGTAGGCACTGCTTTTTATTAGGGGAATGGAGTGCCCAGTGAGGAAGACATGAAATGTGCTGTCATCAGAGAACCACTGAGACTGATGCTGGGGGCATGGAGTTGATTTCGCAGGAAATAGTCGTTGAAATCTCAGTGCACAGTAGGGTTCCCTGGCTCTCACTATTGTCCTCCTGACACTTTCAATACCTCAGGCTGGATACTGGAGGAGTTTGAACAATGTGTAAGTTTGTCTTCCAGTTTCTAGAATGGACTGTTTTTTGTTTGTTTTGTTTTGTTTTGTCTTTTCAGGCCCACCTTTACTTCTAAATGGCTGCCATTTTCTCCTTCATTTTCGAACTGAGGTTCCTTGTGTTGCTTGTAGAGTCCAGTGTTTTCCTTCCTGTAAATGATCAAATGGAAAATGGACTACGAGAGGAGGAAATGAAGCTTGGGGGGGGGGGAAGTAGACATCTACTGTGAGCCAAAGCATTCCTCTGGTTTTGGTAAAGGGAGGAGTGCCTCCTCAGCACACGTGAACTTCCATACTCTATTCCACAGAATAAAGCTTCCCTGGATAGCAGGATTCCACTGCCTTCTTTATCAGTCCCTACATCCTTCTGGGATTGCCCTACCCTTCACGCCTGCCCTAACTTGTCAGCCCATTTGGACTCAGTTTGCTCTTGGGACTCCTTCAGTTTAACACCAGGCTTTCTCCCCTTTTTGTGACAATAAGGTTTTAGTTGCCCTCACCATGTTCAGCAATAAACATTAAGTGACATTCTTCAGCCTAGCAGTGGTTGAGACCAGAGCAATGGAGGATGTGTTACAAGGTAGAAATACATTCTTGACGATCTGCCTTGTCCAAAGATCTTTAAAAGTGAGGTTCATCTGCCTCATGTTCCCTGAGGGCTACCACCACCCCACTTTTGAGTTTTAATAAGCATCATATCTATGGTCTTTCTTCCCCAGCGAGCACTGGACCTTTGGGTGTTAATGATTTTTTTCACCCACGGCATTTCTTTGCCTTTGTCCCTTTCCACTCTTTCTCTTGAAAACTTTTTCAATACTTGTTTGCTCAGGTTGCTTCTTTTCTCTTTCTATCAGCTACCTGGTAACTCGACAGAAAACTCCAAAAAGATTAATTGATATAGTTAATCATCTAGCAGGTCTACTAATATTGTAGGAATTATGATACATTTTCATTAGATCTTTTGATAATTTTGATGCCCGTATGAATTGTTTAAGCACTAAAGCAGTAAATGAGAGGACAATACTTTTGGCAACCTCCTGTTCATCTGTCCCCTCTCTCCCTTCAATGTCCATGAGATACCATAGTGTAGGTAATGACACTGGGAGGCAAAGCTAAGGAATCCAGCCTTAGCTTTTCACTCTTGTGTAGCAAGAGTTTCACTCTTATGTAGCAAGCATCACAAGGACCCTTAGCGATAGCAGGCTCAGCAAGTTGTGGCCAGTGGGTGAACTCTGGGCTGCTGCCTGTTTTTATAAATAAAGGGTCATAGTGGCAGCCATGTGGCAGCCATGTGGTTATAAAGAGCCTATGTTTGCTTTCATTTTAGAGTTGACTAATTGTAACAGAGACCGTTGGGTCCCCAAGTCCCAAAATATGCACTGTCTGCTCTTTTTCTTTTACAGAGATGGATGCTAACCCTCAGAATATAGCAAAGGAACTGCCAAGATTGCCTACCTTTACACAGGAGAAACACTGGCTGAAGACTTTAATCAGATATACATTTGTTGGAAGTCTGATCCTGATGAGCTGGGAGAAAAACACTGAGATCAAACATATAAGCATGTATGCATTTTAATTAAATCTTGTTTAATTAAAGACCATTAGCATATCTTCCTCTCTTGGTAGGCTGCGATCCTTGAGACAAAGACACCATCTTATTTGTAACCTGACTGTGGCCACGTCTATCAAACAGTTGCTACTCAATGTGTTTGTCACTTGGGCATCCACTGAATGAATGTTCTTTGTGAAGAAAAAACTTCATAGAACTCTAAGTCTTTAGCACCAGCACTTTGGAAATGGACACAAGGCGACAGAGAGACAATGCCTTGTGGAGATTGTCTGGGTGTGTTTGCCTCGTCCTCCACTTCTGAACATTGCAAGGGGATTTTGATTTCTTAGTAAACAATGCACCCTTTCCAAATGTATCTTCTTCTTTCCTTTGTCTTTTCACTTCATTTATTCTAACTTTCTGGCACTTTTGAAAAGGCGTTAACAACTACTCTTAATGTGTAGGCTTTATATAATTGCTTTAGTAACAAAAACATCTTTTATTATTCCACAAACAATCCATTTCCCATGGTAGAGAGTCGCTCCTCTTAGTCAACACATTCACTATAGCAGCTGCCCTCTGTGCCAACCTGCCTTGTACTTAATGGTCACATTTGTTGATGCAAATTATGCCAGATGCAATCAAAGTCTTGCCATTCCCTCCTAGTGCCATATTTGAAATCTTCATTGTTTGGGACTACTCTGGATATTTCTAAAAGAAAAGAACAAAGGGTTTTCTGGCAAGAACAACTTTCTAATGACAGAAAGAGTAGCCATTATGACTCCCACTGACTGAAGTTCACATTTCTGGGAAATTTTAAGCCAAGAAAGTTGAACTATTTTGAGAATTGTTTGAACATCTGTTTGCATCCTAAGGAAGTTTGTTCATGTATATCTCCATGACACCCAACTTTCACAAACGGTATGGGTTAGAATTTGAAGCACTATTTTCAAGTCTTCCTTCTGCATCCAGAGTTCTACAGGTCTCATCTAATTTAAGGTTCACCTATTTGTGCTACTTAATTTACTATCCATAATTGTTCTTGGAGAAAACTGTTATTGTTCACAATTTACACATGAGGAAACAGAGGTACACAAAAATTGATGACGTCTAAAGAGTTAGAACTCTTTAGAGTTCAGGCCCTCCCTAGTGGTGCTACTGATTAAAGTGAAGCTCTATGAAGCTATCCACAGCTGCTACAGCACAAGTTCAATCCCTGGCCAGGGAGCTGACCCACATGGTGCAGCAGACCACTCCCGTCTCGCTCACTGCTCCCCTCAGCAGTGTACTTCATCAATCTGCCTATTCTGCTCCCCACTCTGTCTCTGGTGAATTCTCTCACCACTCTTGCACCTCTGGCCTGCACCCCAGTTCTTGTATGAATAAATACATAAGTATTAAAAAAAGGACTCTTTAGAGTTAATCTTTTTTCCCACTCCCTCAAGTTTCTGCAAAACGGCCCTCTCCATTCAACAGGAGCTGATCACTGTGGATGCGCGTGAACTGTGGGTCAGTGTGCAGCTGCAACAAGCTAGTGCATGCAATAGTTTACCTGAGATGTGCTTGTGTGTTAGGTCCACATTTAGCCAGATGAATCAGTCAGGGAATTTTCCACAATTGATCTGCCTGAAGCCAAATGAGGAAAACTCTTTGGGGGTAGGATGGGTAGTGAGGGAGGACCTAAAATAAAATCTGTAAGGAAGGATATTTTTTTACCTATGTTGCTAATAGTTTGGGTATTGAGCTTGAACACGTGGTTATTGCTTGTACTTTATATATGGATGCTACATCGGCCCCAATCTTTGTTCTTTATCATCAGTCTTTACAACAACAGTCTCACCTCTTTCTTCCCCTTCTCGTGTCCTCAGTTTGACAGTGAGATTTCTAGAAATTCTTATTGGTTTGGCTTTACCTGCCCCTTTATTTTCTTCCTCCATATTTCACATGTAAGTGACACCATCTTATATTTGTCTTTCTTCTTCTGACGTAATTCACTGAGCATAATCTCCTTCCACATTATTGAAAATTGCAAGAGTTCATCCTTGTATATAGCGGTGTAGTAGTCTGTTGTGTATATATACCACTTCTTTCTGATCTGCTCATTGTTTGGGGACACTAAGATTGTTTCTATATTGTGAATATTATAAATATTGTGATAATGAACATAAGGGTACATATATCCATTTGAATTAGTGTTTTTGCATTGTTTGGGTATGTGCCTAGAAGTGGAATTACTGGGTCATTTGGATCATATTTAATATTTTGAGAATGTTCATCCTGATAACATTCTGTATTTCCTACTAGATGGAGAAACTAAAGCTGAGGATTTTCAAGTGACTGCTTATATTAAACAACAAGTAAAAATCAGAGTAGACATAGAATAGAAACCATGAGTTCTTACAATACTCTGTAGTATGTTCTGTATTTGAACGAACTCATTCAAACTCATGACTTTGGCTGTCCTCAAACTGTGCAGATGATATGCTATGTCATCTTTGCCATTGCCTTGGAATGTTCTGCTAAGGACAATGTTTCTACACATTAATAGCAATCTCCAAATTTAAATATGAAACCTTCCTACTCCTGCTTTTCCTTCTTTATTTGGTCTCTTGATAAATGACATCTTCTATCTAATGACTCAAGCATGACATTTAGAGGTGATCCCAGTTCCCTATCTCCCACTTTCTTTGAGAGATCTCTGAGGATATTTATAAGCCTCCCTCTCTATTCCTTATATGTTTCTCCTTCTCCTTCTTTAGCCCACACCTTAAATCACAGCATCTCTGACCACCTTTTATAGCCTCCTGACTCATGTTGTTTACCTAGAGATTTACTATCTCTACTGGAGCTGGAGTGATTTGTCTAAAGATGATTCTGACTACTTCCCTGTGATTGAAATTTATTCAGTGGTTTCCATTGACTCAAGATCTTCTTAACATAGCACACAAGACCCTTCATAGTCTCATCCTCTTTACCTCTCTTTTGATACTCCTTCTGCATCAGGCAGCTAAACTTTCAGTGGTTTCTAAGTAGTCCTGAGTTACTAGCTCTTGGATTGGGGTGTGCACACATTTGCTCAGTAAGTAAGTAAAATTTACTGTTGAATCAATGAGTGCACTGTTAGTCAAAAAGATTCTATCAATAATGGTGATAACTTAGATTTAAGAACTATTATAGTGTAAAAATATTGAGATAATTTTGCTATTATGGTCCAAAAAGGAAATTTTTACAGGTTCATTGTTTACTGCAATTGTTTGCAAGTTCTCAAGTTATTAATGCAAGCCACCATACCATTGTTTTCAAACTTGAGTTAGTGAGCACTCAATACTGCACATGCTTATTTGGAAGTATATTATCCTTTTATTATTTAAACTAAATCCAAGTTGTTTGTTCAATCAGTTGTACATTATTCCTGCTATGCAGCTAGAACGTTACAGTGACTTGTTGACAGTCAGGTTCTGACAAAAAGTGTACAGAATAACTTTGGCAGACTTTGTTGAACTGACGTAAGCATTGGCTGACCCTCACATAGAAATTCCCAACACTGTTCTTAACAGGCCTTACAAATCTAGTAGTAAAATGATTTGCTGACGAGAAACATCTGCTTTAGGGCCTAGTGAAGATTCCATAGAAAGCTAGCCTTACTGTGCTGAAACCATATGTGAATTTTCCCTACTAATCTTTATCATGGGGAAAGCCCTTGAAGAATTCCCTTCCAGGGTCATCATGAGCTTTTCCTATACCTTCGTTCTTTAGCAGAGTCAATTATCCCATCTTGTTGTGACAAAGAGCAGAGAGGCTATTGAAGATAATTGAGTTAACTCATACCTCATCATCCCCCTAAGACCTAGAGCTTTGGATCTCTTTAGAAATGAATATAGAAAATACCAACAGGAGGACCTGCATTTATTATGACTATTTAAACACATCCAGACTGTATTTAAATAAACATGAATGTGACATATTTGATAATTTTTGATTTTTTTCTGATTTGTGCTGAAAGAGATTTTTAAAAGAAAGAAACTCAATTCCCATGTGCTTCCAGCAATATAGTCAATACCATTATATTGGTATTAAAGAAGACCAACAAGTTCTATCAATACAAAGCCATTCAACACTAGACAGCAAAAACAAACAAACAAAAACACATGGAAAAGTTCTTGATGAGTGATATTCTAGTATTGCTTGAAATTTAGAATAGATAGCTCTTAACCAAAATGGAGGGTTTAGATCTCACAAGGAATGAAGAAGGAAAAACTCTTAATGAAGGAAGACAAATAATATGCTTAATGAGAGTGACTTGTATTTCTGACTTCTACTGAAAAAACCCATGTCACAGTATATCCTGCAGAAAGTGATGCTTCTCTCTAGTGACACAGACTCCACACCCCCGCTCTCTGGTAGGAAAAATCTAATTTTAATGTGTGCTTAGGCATGTGGTGTTTATGGGAAAAGTTGTGTGTGTGGGTGTGCACTTAACTACTCAGGAGGGATCTGAAGTATGATTCAAGTTTCAGAAGGCTTTCCTACTGCTGAATACCAAAAAACCAAAACAGTCAACTGAATGAATCTACTTACAAGCCAAGAAAAGCAACAAGGCATTTTCATTTCACAAAAGTAGGGTAAATTTTTTTCCCATGAATTATTTAAGAAATGCTTTCCATACCCTGAACAGATGATCTAGTTCCTGTCCTAAATTGGCAGTTTCCTTTTAAAGATTAAATGAAGCATATTTTGATCAAAAACAAATGAGAACCAATCAGTAAGTTTCCAACCTGACACTCTTCCGTCTTCAGAGTCAGGGAGAGTAGCATGGTGTTCAATAAATCATACGACTCAGGCATTGTACAGTATCTAAAAAGTATCATAACATCTAGCTCTGTATAGGTTAATCTTGATTATCTATAAATACATGAAAATATTCACTTTCACAACCATAACATAATCATTTACTATTTACATAGTTCTACTTTCTGTTGAGGTTTGAAAAAGGTAGGATTTCCAGTTGCTAAAGAGTCAGAATCCAAAATGACTTCAGGGTCAACATCTTTTGGAGACTGCTGGCCTCTGCTCTGAGGTGAGCAAGCTGGCAGCAAAAAGTGAAGAAAGGAGAAAACATTTAGTTGCGGTTCCCACTCCTACTTGGATAGTTGGCTCTGTGAGCAAAAATTTCTTCCACGCCTTCATGTTTGTAATAGAAGTCCCTGGGGTTGGGTATAGGCATGCAAAACCCAGATACCCTCCATGAGAATTGCTTCATAAGTCTTGGCACCCACTAGGACTTTTTTCCCAGTCCAGGGATTTGGATAATTATCTTGTTCATGGTGGGTGGTATCTCACTGCCAAATTGTTCTCTTGAGACTGACAACCGCCTCAGGTTTTAAAGCTAATGGTCTGAACTTTTGGACTAATTGATTTAGATTTGCAATACTTCATTGTTTCATGGAGAAACTGTTGGTCTCAGTACTGAAGGACCATTGTAGCCTTGCAGCTTTAAAATGTTGAAGTAATTGAATTAGATGTGCAATATTTATTTGTTGTATGTGGAAACTATTGTTCTTCCCACTGAAGGATCTCTCTAGCCTTGCAGCTTCTTCCATGGAAAATAACCTCTTTGCTTTGCAAAGCTTCCCAAAGATCACAAGCTGTGTGAGGGGAGGGAGCTCGTCTTTGTTACTAGCTTTAGTTTCTTGCAGAGGCCTCACTGGTTTTGGACACACAGGGATTCAATAAGGGGTTCCTGAATTGAATCCCATAGGACTGTCTTTGCTTCTGGTGGAGATTAAAGGAAGATGCTAGCACTCATGGGAGTAAAATTATGGCCTGGAAACCGCTATTCAGACTCCAGTGTTGGTGCTTAGGAGTGATGAGATGAGGAGGGAATCACTTAGCCCACCCAAGTCTTACCCTTTTCATCTATACAATGGGAATATCATAAACCATAAAATAATGGTTCTAAAAACACAAAATTATGATGATGATGGAGGGAGAAAGTATATATGCCTGAAGGTGCATCCTTTATAAACCTGCTATGTGACAGCCATCCAAAAATGCAACTAAAACTATTTCTTGGTGCAAAAGTACTGAGTTTCAGTTTTCTGCCAGGTTCTCTGATCAGTACACCGGGGACTGGCATCTTAAGTCAGTCACTCCTGTGACCCCCTGTGCTGCCTCATGACTTCTTTGTCTTCTGTGTTTTACCTGTTTCTCTCCAAGTTTTCTTCCATAGTTAAACATCTGATTTCAAGCCACAATTTCTTGATTTGTGCAACTGAAAGATCAAGTATTGTCTGTAAACACTGTTGATAGAACAAGTTAAAGCAGCAGAATGATATCAAACTGTCCAAAGTAATTTAAAAAAAAATAATGATTTCTGGTTTAAAAATTCAATGTCTGCTCCACAGGGGGGAGAGGAGAGTAAGGATCAAAACAGGAGAGAAAAAGGGTTCTTCCACAAGGGACTGTGGTAACGGTACATGGGTGAATGGGTGGTGGGAATTTCGTGGGGACTACCCCTGAAAGGAGAAAGCAGACACTGTGCAAAAAGTGATATATATGTATATAATTTATATATGTGTGTATACATGTGTATTTATATGATAAAATATGAAAACCAATAAAAATAAGCATTATTAAATATGAATAGATTATGTTAGACTGAGTATGTCTTCCAGTGTGTACTTGCTGGCCATGCTCCTCTGGAAGAGATTCTTATCCCTGGAGCTTATGTGCCGCAGCATCCAAATAATAAAGCAGATAGGGAAGGTCTTGTAGTTTGGCCTGAAAATCAACTTGAGCAAAGAAGTTTCTGAAGGAGGCAGTTTCTGTGAGTGTTTCAAATTTGCACTGGAAGACTCAGTGCTCAGTTCAAGGACCCTTTCCCCTGAGGGTCCCTCCTGTAGCAGTTGATGTGACCCCAAGCCTGCTTCTGCATGGCCGTCCTCAAGAGGTGTCTCTCAAGCCTCATCCAGAAGCCCGCTGCACTCTTTGTTTTCTTGCCTACTTCCCTTTACCTGGCTTGTTCTTTAGGGCAAGATGGGGTGTTAATGTATAGCAAATGATGGTGCCCCACAAGGCGAAATGGTTAAATGAACGAGACAAATGAACCATTTGGACTAAGAAGCACAGGCAAAGAAGAGACAACTGGGCAAGATGACCTGAAGATGGCTGTAAGAACAGAGAACCCCCAAAGCATCTCACTGCTAGCCTGGGTGAGAGCAATTACCTGCAGATGAGCATGGTGAAAATGGCCGAGTAAACACCAAGGAGGCCTCCAAGGGCAACTTGAAATGTTGACCCAAAAAGGCGGGAAGGACAAGGTGTTGTCTAGCGTATACCCTCTTCTGGGTCACAAATGTGACGTGCAGCATTATGAATTTAGACAGGTCAAAAGCAGCCTCTTCAGATTTGGGTATATCCTACTGTGCAGCGCTGCGGGGCTGTGGACTGGAACACATCTTGCTCAAACCCTGTCCTTTATAGCTGTGAGGCATAAGGCAAGCTAAGTTCAATAAAGTCCTCAGTCTTCTTGTAAGTTTACAATGGAGTTGACAATCATGTTCACTTTAAACGTCAAGTTGAAATCAACATTTAACATTGACTGAAATGTCTGATCATGGTAGAAATGAACAAGTTTCGAGAAAGATGCATTAGCCCCCACACCAGCCGCCACATTATTTTTTTTCTCCTTGGTTTTATCCACATCAAGATTATTTTTCAGATTCCTCATACTGAAATTATGTGGATGATTCAAGTAAAAAGAGACAACCCATGATGGCTCCCGTCGGGATGGAACCCGGTTCACCAGGTCACACGCTGACTTCGGTGGCTGCCCCTTGCCTGTGTCCAGATCCACAGCAGAGACCCACTGCTGACTGAGAGGTGGTCACTGGGATGGGCTGCAGTTCCTAACCACATTTCCATACTGAAAGGAAAGTTCTATCCAAGTGCGATGACAATTTTGGTTTGATAAGTGAGCATAACGTTCTGTGAAGGGCTTAGCCAAGTGTGTTGGAAGGAGAAACTATGTTTTCATGATCTCCTCAGTTTCTCCATTTTAATGCCCTCTTTTTTTTTGCAATGGCTTATCTGCCTGTAGCCGATTATACAGCTGCCCTTAGACCACAAACGAGTACTTATTTTTCCCTGCAGTAGCACTTTGCAAATACCACTTTGAATTTAGATCTGATGAAAATGCAGTAGTGACTGCTCACGGTGCATCTGATGAGGCTAATGGGAGACATTATGTATCTTAGTAATGAAAAGGATAAATAGTAAACTTTAGTAGATTACTATTAATTAAAAAAAATTCTAATGAGCATAATGAGTATATAAGTGAGTTGTGACTATGTAGTGGCTAATACATTCTGTTAACACCAAAGAGTGTCAATTCAAACCCAATTTTGGGCAAAAAAAAAAAAAACGATAAAATTAAAATGACCAGCATAGCTTTTTGTGTAATTGAAAACCATTTATCTAAATCTCCATCTTATTTAAGAGCAAACCTCTTAAAGTATGTTGGAAAAATGATTGTTCGCTTACCTAATGAGTACTTCAGTTTTATATAGTTTGTATATGATAAAATTAGACAGTAGCAAAGCACCATAAAGGAGATATAATACAATATAAAATGCAAATACATCTAGTCCATTGATTCTTTAAAAGCAATTTGCACTGGGATCATGTTCTATGTGCCACACACTTTTCTTACTCCTTGTAACTCCTAAAAATCCAGACAAAATTTTTAAGGTGGGAAATTTTACCCAACATTAAATATCCTATACAATGTACAGCAGTTTGCTAGATGTTAACAAAATTCTTACTAATGATTTTTTTTTTATTTTGTAACTATTCTCAGATTAAAAAAAATATTTGGTATACTTTTCCAGTGAGAGTGCCTACTGAACAAAGATTTTCCCCCTCCCTCTTTCTCGTCCTCCCCACCTTCCTCCTTCCCCTCGTGTCTCTCCCTTCCCCTCCCTTCCTTCGCCCTCCCTCTCTCTCCCTCTGTCTTCCCTGCACTTTGTATTCTGCCAGGCCCTTTGACTTGAAGAACCAGTGATCTCAGACAAGGTCTTGCCGACCGGGAGTGTGGGCCAGGGAGATTGGGGTGCACTGTTACACTCCATTTCATAGCAGCAGAGCAAAGTGCTCATGCAGAGTGAGTTTGAGTGTACATGCGCCCCCCACCCTTGGGGTGACAGGCCTGATGGGTCCCGGACCCCCTGTGTTTTGTGTTCTAGATTTTGCTTTGGTAATGGCTTGAGATAAAACTTAAAATCAGTCATATTAGGCCCTCCATGGTGGCACAGCTGGTTAAAGCCCAGCACTAAGAAGCTAAAGCCACTTCCGCATGAGTTCAATTCCCGCCTGCCCAGGAGATGACCACAGGGCGTGGCAGACCTCTCCTGACCTGCCCGCTGCTTCCCTCAGCAGTGTACTTCATTAATCTGCCTGTTCTGCTCCCCACTCTGTCTCTGGTGAAGCCTCTCACCCTCCACATCTCTGGCCTGTACCCCAGTTCTGTATGAATAAATGAATAAACCTTTAAAAAAAATCAGTCATATTGTAGTTGGAATTAAGTCACATCCACTTGAGTATTCAACTTAATATTCACGCACTGACTTGCTGCGCTATAAAATTTTCTTTTTTTCTCAGAATCTTGACAATCCTTGCACAATTCTTTCATCTCGTCTTTATTTATTTTATCTATATAGGGACTCCACAACATTTTTGTCAGGGTAAGAAACAAACTTTGGATGCACATGGGAAGAAGATCTCACAGCAACTATTTAGTGCTGTTACTTATTTAATTTAGTTTTTTTTTTTTTTTGACCTGGAATCCTGCAAAAGTTGGATCACTTTTATCACACGCAGCTCCCGTCCACATTTTTTCCTTTCTTTAAAATTGCCGAAGCTTGGCTGTTGCTATTTGGTGTTGCTGGACCCTCTGGTCAGCAATGACTCCCAAGGGTAGAGGAGAGCTTCCTTAAGTTCTGAAGGAGAAAATTTAATCAGCAAAGTAATCATTTCTGCTGTGATGGAAAAAAGAACGCCAGCGTGAATGACAAAACAGCTGTGGACCACCAAAAAAGTCAACTGGAATTGGAAGGAGGTAGACCTTAAAAAAAAAAAAAATCGCTTCGAAGGCATAGCTTTAAAAGGAAAATGAGTCAGAAAAGAGTTCTGAAGTGCTAGAATGCACTGCCTAATAACTTTAAATAGTCCATTGAGGCTTCCGGAATTTTTTTTGTTCTTCTTCAAGAATAATCTGCTTACATCGTTAAGACCTCAGCTAAGCTCAGTAACACAAATTACCAGATGTTGTACCCCCTAGTTTTTCCATCAAAAGACCAACCACCAAGCAGGTTGAAAGAGAGAGGTCATTGTCCCTCCCTAGCTATAAAACTATTTTTGCAACTCCTAACAAATGAAATGAGAATACCTTTCAGCTGGCCAAGCACCCTATCTCCCGCTCCTTCGAACTCCCTGTTTTGCTTCGTTATTTTCTAATAATGCACTCATGTGTAAGCTAATAGTGTGAACAGAGGGAAAATGAAGAGACTTAAAAAAAAAAAGGAAAAAAGCAGAATGAATTAGGGCAATTGAGGTCGCTCTGTTTCATTTTTGCTGGAAGGATTTTAGTCCTAGTTTTTACCTTATCGCTTATTACACAATTTACGATAAAATGAGATGTGATTCCATTCTTATTGTTGCTCTGTAGCCTACTGAACATGCATATATAGAATTCATTTCAGATTTAAACATTATCTTAATTATAAACTGAATAAAATGGACAACCTATCGGGTTCTCTAAATTGCATTCGAACAAATAGTTTCATTCTTTATCACATTTCTACCGATGACATATTGGGTATAATAATGTTCAGAAATAGTCATCCTTTTGAATGCAGTGTCTTAATTGTGCCAAAGTATTTCCCATGTGACAACTAATAGTTTGTTTCTGATTTCCAAGTTTGCGAACTTTACCCATCTGCCTTGCCTTGCAATAATTTCTGTGACGTTCTAAATAGCATAATCAGGAAATCTTCACATTTTAAAATCACCTACAAAGAGGTATAATTTGCATACTGAAAATATAGTTATATTACCTTTAACTTTCTATTTTCTTTCATAAGAAATGTGATCCTTCTTCATATTTAGGATCCACGTATAGAAACTTTTCCAACAAAAGCCATACACAAAATAGTAAGTGTTGGAAGAGATAAATGTGATCTAAAATGCAATGGTCATTTCATAACTATCAAATGTCATTTTTAAGGAAGAGACATATGTACATGAATCTAAAAGGTCTAGTCTATGTTTACTTGCTACAAGCTGAAAATTACTTTCTTAAATTATCTAAATGATTAAACATTTAATTTCATAATATAGTCCTTTAAGGTACAATCTGACATAATAACATAGGTACTAGACAGAGAATATGACATGGTCTTCTATAAAATACTGATTTGTATAAATATATCTTAACATATATAAAGAATAATCATGTTTAAACTCTGATAATATTGCCTATATTACAGACAAATACATTTTTTGCATATATTTTGTGTGTGTATATATATATATATTTATATATGATTTGTTGAAATGTTCCTCACAGTATGACTTTGGTGTATTTCTATATGTTAAATAGGTAACTATTTCCTGATGACAGGGGAAAGCAAAATAATTAACACTTTAATGTTAATTGTTTATTAATGTGCTAAGTTTAGCAAATGCCTCATTTATTTAATATATTGCTATCCTTTGCATATTAGCAAAAGAAAATGACATAACAGAAATCTAAATACACATACATTTTAGATTTTTGTTTTCTTATTTTTAAAACTCCCAGGCAACATGTGAAAAGTAAGCCCGACCAGCTCATCTTTCCCCATCAAGACTGGTGTTTCCTGAAGTTTGCACCTAGACCTTTCTATAAAGCAGTTGTCCTGCAAGAACCTCAACTGCCTTGCTGTCCAGTGATGTGGTCTTGCGGATACTTTTTTTGAACTGTACAAATGAGAGTCGGTTCATTTCTCTGCCTCTTTTTCTTTTACCGTAAGCAAGGGCTTGTCCAGCACATACAGAGGCACAAGCACACACACACACACACAAATACAATTTTTAGTCATTTTTTTCAATTTAAATGATTTGCTATCACAGTTACTCCATCTTTTATCTCTAAAATAGTTTCAACCCTGTTAATGTGTGCATGTACTTTTTTCTTATCAGCCTCTCAGCAGCATTTGTGATTCATAGCAGCCATCAAAGTGATAATAAACTCATTCACAATACTAACAAACACGGGCTCCCAGTTATTTACGAGGCAAATTCACTGCAAGGCTGGGCTGCCGAACAGGGGAGAATCAAGATGGTGTTGATTGATAAATTGACAGGTTAATTTACAAGTGGATAATAGGAGTTAGACCCAGAGGGAGAGAGGGGAGGTCTGGATTCTAGCTTGGTTGCACTGCCATCTGTCTTATGCCCAGAAATTTGCAGGACGGCTGGCTGTCAGGATCTAATACATACACATTCTTCATAACTTAAAGACAAAGACCTCCATTTACTGCTGTTTGATGGGTTTGCTGCCTGGGTTCTTCACACAATTGACCCTCAATATGTCAAAACCAGTGCTGCCCAGTGTTTTAGAAGTACCACTTAGAACGTGATTGAGAATAAGTTATTCTGTCAATTTCGCAAAATAAACAGCCAACAAAAGTCTTTTCAAGATGAGATTTTGCAAATATTAATTGTCCTTTGTTGATGGTAGAAATGATTTTTTTTTTCAACTTCCAGAGTCTTTGATGTATCTCTGTTTCAGAGTGTCCTTCTTCCCATCCTCCCCTCAAAACACACCTTTTATTTTTTATCCTGGTTATTAGATGCAGGCTGCTCTAGCTGTTTATAAGGCATGGTAAAAACAAATCGCATGCAACTCCTGTAAAACATTTACATTGTTCTTTTTCTCCTGAAGTTTTATCATCGTGTATTTTGAATATTTGAGAATTTGTAAAAATACGTTACCTGAGTACATTACAAAAGAGACTCCTAGTACATTTGTTTATGACTGTCTTCCGAAGAAACGTTTTATTTTACAGTCAGCCATTTATGTTACTAGTTTTGGAGGAAAAACCTCAGTTGGTTTTATTTTTAACTTTACAGGAAAAATTCCCCATACTTGGGGAGCACAGAGATTCTTTATTGGGCCTGTGCCACGCTAGATAGAGAGTCTGACTCTTGTCACTACGGAAAGAACACGCTGGTTTTTGAAATCTGGCTGGCTGGAGACGGGGTACAGCCACGGCCGAGCCTAGGGCCGCCCAGACAGCGGGGGCTCAGGATTCACTTGCCAGCACCTATAATCACGGGACTGAAATGCCCAAGTCTCCCGACAGCCCGTCTCCCCCACATCACCACATCGTAGGCAAACACCGTCCTCAGATGCAAAAGTTCATTTAATGCTTAGCTAATGTTAAAACTTGGACGATTTAAGCAAATATTGCATAGTTTAATGCACTTTGAAAGGCACTTGAAAAAGGCACAACAGTGCTTGTCTGCTCCGCTTCTGTAATTTATTACAAAATGCCAACGCTAATATTATTTTTAAACAGATTGTATCCTATTAATCAAAGTATTAAAATAAACTATTAAAGCCATGCCTCTGGTTGAATAACATGATAAAACCCATGGAAAATATCTGATCAAGAGTGAATGTCAGAAAAATAAAAACAAATAACTTTGCATGAATGGAATTTTATGGTGTCACAAGGTTAAAAATGTCTCCTTAAAGGGTAAATATGCTTTGAAAGGAAAATGCATTTATGTGTGAATGGGAGATTGAATGGCTTTTGCTGCTTTGTTGAAAAGTAGACAACCATCTTTGCAATTTTTTTTTTTTGGCAAATTGTGTATTTTTTAAAAAATACTCATAAAAGACCATGATATGTTTATATTTTAGAATGTTAATTTTTCTTGATGTACTGACTTTTAGTAGGATAAATTTTGTAAAAAAAAAATTGTGTTTAAATAGTTTTCAAACTTTGTTACTTGGAGGAGACTGCAATGTTTTCAGATTGAAGCAAGGTACTTATTTTTTAATATTATTTCAATTGTGTATTATGTATATCTTTCAAAGGGGAGACTTCATGAAAAATAAGAGGTTCTCTAAAATAGAGCACTAATTGGTAGCCAGTGTACAAAACTATGTGCTTTCCTGTCATATTCTATAAAAGATCTCATAGATGACAAGTATCTTCAAAATTCAGTTTAATGTTAGTTTCTTCTGCCTTTAAGTTCCACTTGTAGAAATACCCATTATAGGGGTATAAACTCCAATAGATTTTTACTCTTACCACTTAAAATATATCATCTTTTTTCAGAGATTATTTTAATGCATATTTTTCTAAATCTATAGTCTCATTCTGATGTGACAGAACTCATTTTAATCAGAGCATGTTGATCTAGAAGAGAATAAAGACCCAGTGCAAGGAGGGACAGACACTGACCATTTTATGTGTTTATAATTTTGAATTCTTTTCAATAAGACACACTCTCTTTTGTGCAGGCTAAGGAGAGTCTTGCTGACTTTTTTTCTCTGCAGGCGCTAAAAGAAATTCTGAAGCAAAAAAGAAAAAGAAACACAACAAAAAAGATATCAGATCTAATATGCCACCCAATTTCTGAGTTAAGCCTGTGACAGGTATGTTTCGAAGCCAGACTATTTAGACACATTGATTTTTGTTGTCACTTTCTTCTTATTTCATATGTCACATCAAGGCTTGGAAATTAGATGAATGTAAGACGGGTCCGCTGATCATTGTTTCTCAGGAGGAATTTTCAAAGTCAGCTGGCTGTGCTTGATGAAAGTGCCTTGTGCAGAACTCTGCCTACAGGGCAGTTGAGACAGACTCTACTTCACCACTTCACTCCTATTCCTGAGCCTTCTGGTTGTCAAGAAGGCATCTATTTAGCTGAAGTCTGGTCAATCTCAAAAGTAAGACAGTCAGGAGGAAAAAGGGAGCTTAAATCATCTTCTTCCTCTCACTTCAAAGCCCTTGGAAAGGATTGAGCATTTCCAATTCTGGTAAACAAATTTTGTGAAGGGAGCCCTGGTGGGTGGTGATGCTTGTTCAATCGTGTGCCTCCCAGAGTAGCAAATCGACATCCAATCTTTGTGCTCCAAAGAGTTTGTAATAATAAATAGAAATCAGTATTGGAGATGGAAGGGAGTATCAATTATGTTTCTTTGTCTCAAAGATTCTTTCCATGTTGTGTCTGGCTCTCTGTCCCAAGGAATATGGTATTTGTCATTGAAAAGGCTACCGTCGTCTAACTGGCCACATAGATGCTGAATACTGATGAGACTAAATTTTCATCAACGGGAAGAGAACACAGCTTTATTTTCGTGAAATGCAAAGTATTATGGCGGTCCTTGAGCACAAATAAGGACTTTGTGTGTGCTATGAGTAGGTGTGTATTCCTACCTAAAAATGAATTTCAGAACAGGTGTGAAAAACTTTCAAAAATGCACTAGGAAAGTCTTCTATTCCCATTTGGCCCAGGAAAAGAGCAAAAAGAAAAGAAAAAAGTGACACTAATCATTGAAATATAATAGATGTGGTGGACAACTATCAAAACTTTAAAGCTGGAAACATTTACAGAAAGAAAAAAATATGATTTATTTCAACCCACTACAGAAAAGGGAAAGGTCAAAATGGACAGTAAGTTCCAGAAGGCCGCATTCTGCGCTCCAGGGGCTGCCTGCAGTTTAGTTCTGCAGCGGCAGGTCTCAGGCTCCTGGGCAAACCCTGCTGATTTAATGGCCAGAGTGTAAGTGGGAAATGATGCACTGAGGTTTGGGGATGAGGGCGGATCATGGACGCCATCCCTGTATAGCAGAAATATTTCCTTTTCAGAGCATTTACAATTCCTTTCCTGCCTGTAGTTGATCCAGACTCTTTAAGAAATTTTATTTGAGCCCATAGGGAGAGAGCAGTTGCTAAGCTGTAATTTCCTATGATTTGAAATATGGCATCTGCAGGCCTCCTGTGTAGGACCACTCAACGCAGAGAACAACAACAACAACAAAAAAAAAAAGCAAGAAACAAAGCAGGCTTTATCTTGTGAGCTTGGCTGTATCCTCTGTCATCTCTAACTCCTCTCTGCTTTAATAATACATTTTTCTTTTAAAAATTTGTCCATGTCGGGCCCTCCCTGGTGGTGCAGCGGGTTAAAGCACAGCACTGAGAATCTAAAGCCGCTTCCTCATGAGTTCGATTCCCGCCTGCCCCGGAGGTGACCACATGGCATGGCAGACCTCTCCTGACCCACCCGCTGCTCCCCTCAGCAGTGGACTTCATCAGTCGGCCTGTTCTGCTCCCCACTCTGTCTCTGGTGAATTCTCTCACCCTTCGCATCTCTGGCCTGTATCCCAGTTCTGTATGCACAAATAAAAAAAAAAAAATCTTTAAAAAAAAAAAAAATTTGTCCATGTCGTTGTGTGGACAATGTGTAGACAGTTGCATATTGGACTCTATAAGTGTTTAGCTGCATAATATCTTTAGTTTTGCTGAAATGTTTGTCCCAGTCACATGATGTGAAATATAGAATTAAATTAATTAAAAGAGGAGAGAATGTTAATATATTAATATAAATGAGCAGTTATGGAAATTAGGCATGAGGTCAAACACTAACTTAAGGAATAAAAAGGAACCTGCAATATCGTGGAGGAAAAATAAAAAACAAAAACTGTAAATTTCGAGCTGGAACTCCATAGCCTGTCTCCTCACTTGTTACAGAAGGCAGATATAGCCTGGAAAGGTAGAGTAAGTCCTAGGTTCTTGTGGGCAGCTCATGCCAAAGCAGTGGCCAGCCTCCAGCTCCAGGCTGACTCTCTGGCTGGCTTAGCTCCACTTCAGATCTCTGGGGACAGTTTCTGTGACTGCACAATTATAGTAACTGCACTGAGCAAAGAAGCTCAACTGGCCCTTGAACCTCAGATTTTGCATCTCAAAAATGGAGACAGTTTACTGTCTTATACTGCTAAACTTTAACACAGTGTTTTAGAATTTTGACTGAACTTTAACGAATGTGTGTGTGTATGTGTGGAGGGGTGACCTCGGGAATCAACATGGTATAATTTGGATGCTACTTGCATCCGTCTGGCGGGAACTCCAGGTGAGAAAGCAGGATGGGCATGACCCTGGGCATCCTCGAGCACACCTTTGCAAAGGCTCAGGAGGGTCTGCAGCTTATCCTGTGACACATAGACATGCACATGTACATATGCCAACACGAGCACGTGGCTCTGTGCTCGGAGGAATCCCTTCTGCCCTGCAACTATTGTGAATTTCATTAAATAGGATCAAAGTTTGGAACATATGGGCCAAGTTTCCCTGGGAAGTACATTACATCTCATGTTCTTGTCTGAACCCTTGAATTCTAGTGACTTACACCCTCGGAATATTTGGGTTTGGATAAGACAGGTGTGTGTGTATGTGTGTGTGTATGTGTGGTGTGTATGTGTTGGGGGAGGAAGATGACTAGATTGGGCACTGGGCATTTGATAAAGGAAATATCAAGGAGATCGGTCAACTGGAGGGCAGCACCACATGATGCAGGAAATAACTTCTTGGATTGGTACATGGCTAGTCTTAGATAGGGATCAGGCCCCCAATTTTGGGCCCTCCCCAGTGGCATGAAGGTTAAAGTCTCAGCACTATCAAGCTATTGGCAGCCACTGCAGCACAAGTTCAATCCCCGGATAGGGAGTGAACCACGTGCCACAGCAGACCTCTACTTTCTCCCTGCTGCTCCCATCAGCAGTGCATTTCAGTAGATCTGCCTGCTCCACTCCCCACTCTGTTTCCAGTGAATTCTCTCACAACACCCCTCCCCCAACATCTGGCCTAGACTCCAGTTCTTCTATGCAAAAATAAATAAAATATTTTAAAAAGAGAGAGGGATTATAAAAAACTTACTTTTGTGGTTACGGAGACAAAGAAGTGAGATGATTTGCCAAATGCAGAGCTTGGAAAGCTAATGGCGTATATTGAATTTGAAGGGGTGGAGGATATGGAATGAGATGTCCCAGCTCAAGCAGGCAGACAGGAAGCAAGAAAGGACCCACCTTTCTCTTTCTCTACGTGTGTTCTGTTCACAACTTCCTAGGAATCAGTGACTTTGGGGAGCGCAAACTATGCTATGGACTGTGAGTCCACTACTGGAAATGCTGTCCTAGACTGACCCAGCAATCATGCTCACTTTGGGCACCCAGGATCAGTACATCGAGTGGATGTAGAAAATTAGCCATCACTTGTTTCATTCTCATCACCACTTCTGATAGAGTCTACTTCTTTTGCCGTTTTGTAGGTGAGATTAGAGGAGGTGAGGCAGTGGATGGATGCGTTGTTCAAAGTCGCCAAATGAGGTGGTGATGGCAGTGAGATTCAGATCCAGGGAATCAGGTCAATGCTTAGTCATTACACTGTACTTCCTCTCAGTGAAGCTGAGGTGAAGTTTAGTGTGAAAGGTCAACAAAAAGAATGAAGTGCTTAGTAAAGTGACAGTGAAACCATTTATTGAATTGGCATGAATTCCTTTCAGATAAACAACATTCCCAGAAGTGTTTTTCTGATGCCCCCGTCTCTCTCAACAGCCTAATTTTATTCAATAGAGTTTCACCTATATTTCCATATTGTTACCTGCCTCCACTTCCCAATGCATGCCCCACGTTAAAGTCAGAGCAGGAAACAGTCATGTTTCTTGAGAGAAAAGAATAAGCATTCTAAGAAACTGAGAACTAAGCTTTACACCCATTTGTTGCATGATTTTTCTCAGAGTTTTAGATATATGTTAATGTGTGTTTTGGGGGATTTGGATGCTTATATGAGGAACTATTTTATCCATCTCTGTTTCACTTGGAAATAAGTAATGTAGTTGAAGAAATATTTAAATAAATGAACCTCAAAATATCCAGAAAAATCTTCCAAGAAGTTAGTTGGGAAACTGACTGTATTTTTAAGCTACTTCTTTCTGAGGAAAGCCAGCGCATGACACTATTAAATGTAAATGTCACAGTATGTCTTCTATTTATAAAAATAGAACATATCTATACCAGAAAATCTCACCACACAGAGAAAGCATACTAACATGGATATTGTCTCATCATTCCATATAGCTAATAAATATCTATAACTATATATGTAACCACATATATGTGTATATATAACTATATACTTTTAAATGTGTAGTTCTTTGTGTATGTGTGTGTGTGTGTGTGTGTGTATGTGCAACCTACATCTGGCAAAATTGAATCACATGATGGCACTGTTTTATAAGCTGGCTTTCTCAGTTAACAATATATTTTGAGTCTGCCACAATTACTTCTCTTCTCCCAATTGTTTTCAAATAATCTCACTAAAGGCTGCTGGTCTCCTATATAAGTAAGAGTTTACATGGTGCAGTTAAATGTTTGCTTACATGTAGCACCGTAAGCCATACAACCTTGTATAAGCCACCCTAGTAATTATGTTCATAAACTATTATTGAGAGGATTATTTCTCTTTCCCAGTAAATCTGAGATTATCTTAAATATGGGTCATGCATTCTTATAACAAAATGTTATTGATCATTTTGAACTCAGTTTGCAAAATTATTCCTTCTTACCTGAAGTTACTGTCACATCTCTGGCCATGGGACATCTGAGACAAGAGCTATGGTTTCTTCCCACCTTTCATGGGACTCCAAAAGAAGCAGACTCTCCGGAGGAATAGAAACCATTTAGTTGAACCGAAACTCATCACTTACCTGCCCCCTGCTGCCAGTGCTGAAGGTTCACACTCCATGGGCCACCTTGTCTTCAGAGAATAATCTACATGCGCAATAAGGTAAGCCTTTTCAGTCTCTGCTCCCAGCCAAAAAACACTCTTATCTCAGGAAGTCCTTCTATGTCCCTGGGCAGGAGGACCTTTTATTCACTTGACTGAACGTTACCCTTAGAATCACATTGTCTTTACTGTTTTTAATTTTTATAGAAAATGGCATCCGGTTCCTAGTGAGTTCTCCAGTGCAGTGGTCTGTCTCTACTTTGCTGTATCTCTCCGACACCACTCCTCTCTCTGTTTTTCGTGTTCTACATTCTCTGTATCTCTTGATTGCCTTTCATTAGGAAGTGTATGGGGAAAAAGGTTGATGGAGTAATGTCAACACCAGCCAGCTGAAGATCAATCAGATCTGAAGTTAAGTTCATCACTGAAATTCCACTGAGAACAATTGAAAAAATGGTTAACTTAAGATAGTTACAGTGCAGCATTTCTGGAACATAGCTGTTGGTTTAAACTATTACACCTGTCTGACACAGCAACAACATTCTAAGATGCTCAAAGTAGGTGGTATGACATTTTTGAGAGCACTGGTCATATTTAGAAGTGTGTGAAAAATTCCCTACTTGGCTTGTAAAGAAATCTGGATATTGGGAGGATGGATACAGTCTCACAGAAACTTAAAGAAAAATATGCCATGCTACCACAGTGACCTTTCAGAGAAAAAAAAAAATCCTGTTGAGTGTATTTAACACTTCATTCACAGCTGGGGGTCTCCAAAAATTTCCCCACTGCTTCTTAACAGGGCTCTTTCCATTTCCGGTCAGAATTTTCTGATGGCTTGTTTTCGATCACGTGGTCACGTTCATCCAACATGCTCCATGAAATGGCTTTGTGCTCAAACATTGGGGCTGTGTTCAACTTCTATAACCACATATCTACTGGATTGTTCCATTCTTTGCTTCTACCCTGAAACTATAGGACTATCAAGATTTTGTCCTTGGATGTCATCTGACTCAGGTAACAATTTGTTTTAGTACTGAAAGCCAATCTCAAAATGGAATCTGACAGATTAGTGTTGATAAGAGAAAGTCGATGAGGGATTTTTCAACCTATGCCTGCTCAGGCTTCCTTCTGACCCATCCCCTTCTTTTTGGGCATCCCAGGATTACAAGGATATGTGTGATTTGAGAGATAATAGTTTGTTTGAAAACAACTGATCAGATGTAACCTAATTTTTCTTGAGAAATGGAGGGTCAAAAGATATTAAGTCACAGAGTCAGAGTGAAGCAGTAAATATCAGTGAAAGCTAAGTCTAGAAGTTAGATCTCCTGAACAGCCCCTTTTGCCTTTCCATTGAACAGGGGCAAACAATGAGATTAAACAGAAAACTGCCCCACGGTGCTCCATTGGGAAGAGTTTATATTTTCAAGATTCATATTGAAATAGAAATGTTTACAGCTGAGAGTTTTCTTCTCACCTCTCTGTTCTTTCATTTCCTGTGAATGAACATTATGAACTTATCAATGAATCATATCGGTGGTCTTTACAACCCAGATGCAGATGTCTCTGTTGGATGTTAAACACCAGTAGGATTCTGTTACTAATACTTTGATGGTTGACACTAACTTCATTAAGGGGTGGGTCTAGTAGATTCGATTGTTTAAAAAGCAAAGCATCCCACACGAGAATGGTGTAAAATCTCAAATGGTGCCCAAATGGACTGTAGGATCATACCTCTTCTCTGAGTCCATGGCAGAGAGAAACTAACCAAAGAGCAGCCCTTTATTTTAAAATACTCTGAAATATTGAATGGGGTATTAATAATATGAAATTTCATAAGACTGGTGAACAGCAGCTTAAGGTTCAATGTCATTTCTATTTGGGAAAAACTGTGGAGTTAATGAGGATTTCTGGAGATTCTCTTCTCGGCACTCTGCCTTTTGCAAGGTGGATGATTAATAATGTCAAGTCATAGAATGAGGGTGACAGGTTGTCTTCTGTCCCTACCTGATCTTGCTGTGGGAGATAGGACTGAGAGAATTTTTTTTGATAGCTCTATTCAAAAGTAGTTGTAATTTACACAGGTTTCATGTGGGCAAGAAAAAGCAACAAAGGACATACAATTGAAATATTGAATCAGAATATTGCATATGGACTAGCTCTGGGGCAAAGAGTTATAGATTGGACTGGAAAATGGAGTGGTGAGGACATGGAAGGCGCTGCCTGACTGTAGTTCATGGTCTCTTGTGAGCTGAAGCAGAAGGAGATTTAGCAACTGTTTGTTGTGGCAGAAAATCTGCTCTGACTGTGTGTGGGATAGAGGGTTAGAATCCAGCAGATACTGCCAAATCTCACAGGAGAAATCTTGACCTGTGTCCTTTGAGCTGTGTTTGTCCAGTGAACCTGTTATTACCCCATCAACCCTTACCATGAAATAAGGCTATATTTTTTTCAAATTAAGAAAAGTAAAAATCAGGAGTAAGTGCTAGCAAGTTGAAAAGTAATCCAATTACACACACATGAAGGAATTATCTTTCAGGAATTTTTTTCTTGCGAATGATTGCTGTCGAAACTTGATTTCTTCTTGTCCCAGTGCTCCCCAAACAGACTAGGAGTCAACTCATCTTACTGTATGGGTGTCCTGTTTACCATGGAGCCCACCCTCAATTCCAGGGTGTTCACCTTGCAATTCTAGATGCGTCACCAGGAGACAAGGCAGAGACCTTTGCTGGCTTTGCGCTGGGTGTCATGTAAACTGAGCTTAGATTCTCTCTCCTTATCCTTACAATTTGTAAGGCAATTTACAGAGTTGTTTTTTTTTTTTTTCCCCTAGTTTTCTAGTTCAGCTTCTTTAGCTGAAAGTAGATATAATCACACCAGTTTCATGGAATTGGCATGATAATTGCAAGACATTAAATGAATAAACCCACATGAATCCGTCTTAAGTAGCCAAAGTCTCCTGAACTGGATGCCTGGGGAAGTTCTGTGGCTTACTGGGACTTTACTAATCTAAAAAATGAATAACTTCTTTTTGTAATTGAATTTTATTTTATTATTATTATTATTATTATTTATTGTTATGATGTACCGTTGTCTTACCTCCTTGTTAATATTGTGACGATATAGGAGTTCTCTCTTCAGGTGTGGTAACCATGGCACTCCCACTACCAAAACACCCTCAGTCCTCTTCCGTAGTTCATTTTGTCCCTGCCACACACACATTGTCACCCTGCCTTTTTCCTGTTCCCTTCCCCTCCTGTGGCCTCATGTCTATGGTCATCTTTTGAGGGTTTTAGAATTTGTCTTTGTCTGGCTCTTTATTTAGTTTCTCTATATTCCCTATGTAAGTGAACTCATCTGGTATTTATCTTTCTCCTTTTGGCTAACCTCACTTAGGATAAATAAGGCCTGCTAGGTTCATCCATGTTGCTGTACATGACATAAGTTTATCTTTTTTGGGTTGCTGAATAGTATTCCACTGTGTGTATATATGACCTCTTCTGGATTCATTCATCTGTCCCAGCATATTTGGGTGATTTACATCTCTTGACTAGTGTAAATAGTTCTGCTATAAAAACAGTAGGGGAGGATTCTCTTTGAATTAGTCCTTTTGTATTCTTTGGGTAGACACCTAGGAGTGGATTTGCTGGGTGGGATTGCCTTTTTAGTCTTTTGAGAAACCTGCATACTACCTTGCCCATGGGCTGGAGCAGTCTGCATTCTCACCACAGTGTAAGCGGGTTCTGTTTGCTACATCCTCACCTTGTTGTCCCTGGCCTTTTCGACATGGCTGTTCTCACAGGTGTGAGGTGCTATCTCATTGTGGTTTTGATTTGCATTCCCTGATGAAACATGGTAACTGAATATTTTTTCATATGTCTGTTGGCCATCTGCTTGTCTTCTTTGGAGAACTGCCTATTTAGCTCCTCTGCCCAGAATGAATAACTTCTAAGGTCCAGCTCATAAGCTAAAATGCTCAGTTGTAAATTAAGAAAATATAACAAATGAACATGTAAAATTATCCATGTGGAATCAAGTTTTCTTCTCCTTAATTAAGTCATTTCTAAGTATGGTACACCAGTTTATCTCCAGGTGGCCTGAGTTTTGAGAACACTACAAGCATATGCTTTTCGTTCTATCCCCATATCTAATCTATCAGCAAGTCAGTTCTGTCAAAACTTCTTACAAAAGACACCCTCAATTACCCATTTCTCCCCAGCAACATTGGCGACATCCTCCTGGTCTAGCAGAATGCCTCTCACTTGGGCTTCAGATTTTGGATCTTTTGCCTTCCTGCAGTTTTACTCTTTCCAGAGCTTAGGTGAGAGATCATTGTTAAATATTCAAATTGAGATCTTTTTCTTATTTACTTTGGTATTCCAAACATCTCCCGTGGATCATAATATACTAGAGTCCAGATCCACATACAAAGCAGCTCAACAAATATTTGCTTAGTATCTCAGTGATTGACTATTTTAACTAATTGGCAATTATATCATAAGTAACATAAATACTTATTGTAAAACACTAGGGAAACTAAAACATTATATAGAACAAAATTTAGAAGTAATTGTAATTCATCACCCAGCAATAATTTTCTTACTCTATTGACATACTTGTTTTCAACATTTTTATCTACATATGCAATACTTGTGACCAGTTTATATTAAAAATTGTTGTGGATATGAAATGCAAAAATAACTGAGAATCCCATATTTTACCTAGTAACTCTACCACATCAGAGTGGTTTGGCCTCAGATTCCGACTTCCACAGAAGCTTTTGTCTATGTTCATTGACTATTTTAGTCATCAAAACTAGCAGCAAATGGGCCTTAAAACAATCACCTGGAAGAATCAGTGTATATGTTTCCCCAGAACTTTCTTAGGGAAACACACAATCTCACTAATTTTTCTATTATAGATGAGAGATATACATCTCTGCTGAACACTTTGGTATTGTGGTCTCAACATTTTATAAAATTATACATAACTTTAACTATCACAAGCTAAGAATCTAAATGCATATGTAGTTCTTACATTCACCAACAAAATTCAGGACAGGATTTCTGTGTCCCTAGGCGACCTTACTCAGCCATGTAGGGCCAGCTGATAGTCTCAAGGGTCAACAGCTGCCATGTTTCCTATAAGGCAGTTAAAAATAACAACCTTCTCAGTTTCTGTTACACATCACCGTGGAAGGAGAGTTGTTTTTTTTTGTACTCAGAACCCTCTAAGTGGAAGACACTTCTCAAAATTCTCACCATTACCCAAGTTGTCTCTTCATGGAACTCCAGCAGCAGTCTTCTAGTCTGAGGGGCAAAGAGAAAAGTGAAGGGAGTGAACATCATGCCATCCTTTAATGATGCCTGTGTCACTCATGAGTCAAGCTCATGAGTGAGTTTCTCTCACTCACAGTCTCTCTCCCTTTCTCTTCAATAAACAGCAGGGGGGTCCTTGGAATATTGAGGAAGTGGACTCACTTTCCAAGAGTAGCCAAACAATAGTTTCAGCTTGACCAGGATACCAAAAACACTAAAGACATTTTCCTCAAATATGGCTTATTGATGAAGCTAAAAAAGTGGTAGGATGGTCTGACCCACTAAGTCTCCAATTGCTTAACTTTGTAGTCTGAGCCACGTGACAGATTTTTTTTTTTTTAAACTGGAAATGAGATCTAATGCATGAGGAAACAGTAAGAGAGAATATGGTGCATTTCAAAGAAGGGAGTATGGTCACCCATCATGATGTCATGTTCATCCTTGATCAGCTTCAATTCATCAGTTTCCTCTCTGGTTATCCAGGCAACACCAAACAGAATCTATGTCGGTAGGTCTTATTCTCACATTCAGAACCTGCAGGAAATGGAATGACTCCTTGTTTTAGAAGAATTAGTTGGGCAATAGAGAAAATGATAGAAAAGCATAACTGGGTGCAATCATGTGAACACTTTCCTTAACTTTTTATTGGGTTTTGATTGCAGAAGTTCTTATCTTCTGCATAGAAAGTAAGGAGAGTAACTAATGTAATGCTACTACCTGAAAACATCTTAAGCAAACACACTGCCATATTTCATTCATGAGACTATTGGGGAAAATGCAAGCACACATCGCTACAGGGACATATAATATCTTATAAGCTGGGTAGCGCTCATCTTTCATTCTGTTCCACCATGTATAGCTCTATGATCTGTCTCTAATATAAAATTTTTCCCCAGGAAAATACTTTAGTACCTTAAAACTGTCCAAAACCCATTTGATGTCTAGACATTCTTTTTCAATCATCAAATAACGAGTCTCTGGGGAAAGACTTTTCCTACTGATGTGCTCAATAGGTTGTTCTTGACTGGCTGGTTTCTGTAAGAGTAGAGCTTACCTGCACTTTAAAAGACTTCTCAAAGTCAGGTCTAATTAACACTGGCTCTGGATATAAAAAAGACTTTGTTATGACTTCTTATACTCAAGTCAGGTACTTTCAAAAATACCTCCCAATCTATTGAATATGTTGTAAAAATGACAAAACCAAATATCTAAAATATGCATATTACTTAAGCCCTCTAAGCCTTCTTTCTTTTGGTATTTTTTACTCCTTACTTGCAGACCATGCTCTTTGTAACCAGGTCTCTTATACTCAAAATCAAATACTTCTTACAATGTGGAATTTCATTATAGGGAAGCATATTTTTAAGTCTCTGCAAATCCAATATTAAGGCACCAGATTGTATCAGTTGTTTAATATCTTTCTCTGAATTCTTGTTGAAATGTTGTATTTATGTATCTGAAAATATCATTATAGTTTTGAAGAAAACTCTATAGATGCTTGAATTTGAATAGGTTTCTAAGCAAATTTAAACTTGGGGGAATGAAATGGGAAAAAAAGGAACAAGTCAAAGGCTTCTCATGAGGAACTACTATCCAATTGATCGCATGAATAAACCTGGATTCCTTAAGTACCCTAATAATGATTCCTCATTACCTAGATCTTCACATCTGTCACTCACAGGAGTATCCTAGTTATCTCTCTAAAATCTAAGTTAGTTGACACTTGTGCTACTCATCACAGTCTTTAGCAGCTGGCAGCCTGAAGAACACAGTTGAAATGCATTAAAATGACACTGAAGACCTTTGTAAACTAGACCTAAACACTCTGACCTTATCTCCCACCAAATTTTGTCATCTCACCTTGTACTCTCTGTTCCTACTGTCTCAGAACGGCATGTCTAGCCTCATGTTCTTCCTGACGTCGCCATTTTCAAGTGCCATGATTTCTGGATCTTCTGTTTAAATTATGGTCAGTATCTGTTCTTCCTCATTCTGCATCAATTGTAGGATGTATGATCTCTGATTTTACCTTATGTTTTAGTTATTGATTTGTGGTTTCCTCATGGCAAAGTAAACTTTCAGAGAAAAACTGAGTTTCTTACTCTGCTGTGTGTCATCCTGACACCAGGGTCAGTGTCTTTCAGAGAAGTGGACCTCCATGTTTGGTGGATGATTCAGAAATGAGTCTCCTTACTCAATCAGTATCATTTTAGAGAGAGAGATTTTCTACTTTCAGATGAATAATGCACTGTCAAAGGGTCAGGAAAATCACATAAATGTTACTGGGTTTGCCTAAAAATGGGGTGCATGTTCAATGACCTAAGCACAGAGAGGGGTGTAAGATGGGGCCAGGTGTGGGGTACATATATGAAATGCAAACTTTGATTGTGCTCTCCATATCAATGATACGAGAAGTTAACAAAATTTCCTTTAATTTTCAAGGTGAAGAGAGGTAAGCTAGTTATCTTTTTGTATATTCAAAGACTAATTCTCATCATCTACCTTTTTAAGATATGATTTTTAAGACCGAATTCTGACATTACAGTCTGGGTTTATGCATGGTATTTTTTTTTTTAAGATTTATTTATTTATTTGTGCATACAGAGCTGGGGTACAGGCCAGAGGCTCAAGTGCGGTGAGAGGCTTCACCAGAGACAGAGTGGGGAGCAGAACAGGCAGATCGACGAAGTACACTGCTGAGGGGAGCAGCGGGTGGGTCAGGAGAGGTCTGCGGTGCCATGTGGTCACCTCCGGGGCCAGCGGGAGTCGAACTCATGCGGAAGTGGCTTTAGTTTCTCAGTGCTGCACTTTAACCCGCTGCGCCACCAGGGAGGACCTATGCATGATATTTTTAAGTCTCTCCCACTACTGGTAATCAGGGCACCCAAACCAGGCAGTAAGCAGAGTAGTCTGTCCACTGACCTTTGAAAGCTACAGGCGGTCTCCACTGGGAGCATCCCCAGGATGCTGGTGGAGGTTCACCTCTGGCAGAGGAAGGTGCTTCACTGGCCGGTACAAACTGGGGTCACTGAACACTCCCAGGCTTGTGAATGTGGTAAGAAGCAATGCTCACCTCAGAATGAGGAGAACGTGGTGACTCCCTAGTGATTTTAGACCAGCTTCAAGGAGTGTGTCCACCACCCCACCCTGCTTTTCCCCTCCACCCTCAGTGTACTGCCGTTAGGCCAGTGTTCTCTTTTGACCTGGGGAGGCTGAATCAGTATTAGGTGGTATTTGTTTTCATTCTCTTCAGCAGGTAGACATATGGCTAAATGGAAGAGTTTCCTGAGAATGTCAGAGAATGAATTCACGTGTGCTAAGTATAGATACCACACCTCTAGGTGTGGAATATGGGCCATGAGCCTTATAAATACTGAACTTTTAAGAGATTAGCACAAACTCTTGTTCAAAGTGAAAGTGCCACTTTATGTTCCCACACATAGGGGATAAAAGCTACCCTTTTTGACATCCTTGTCAAAATGTGCTTCTTTCAGCCTCTAAACTCTTGTTTATAATAAAGTGAGTTAAATGTCATTTCACTGTTGTCCTCATAGTTGTAATTTGCTTTCCCTGATTACTGAGTCTGAGGATAAATTTCTTGTTCCTATCCTTTTGCCATTTGTATATTTTTGGGGGGCTACCTATCTATCTACCTATCTGTATCTTCTTTATACATATATGTATGTTCATATTATAGGCATTTTACATGTAATTTAAAAATAACTTAATGTTAAATTCAGCATGTAGCATATATATGACAATTATACATATACTTATATGTATATTAAGTAAAATAATATGTATATTAAGTAGCATGATCTATGTCAGATATATTAAACACAAATTGCATATTTTATACATAAATTTTATACATAAACTGTAACCTGTATATGAGGTCTTTTCTTTAAAATTTTCTCATATTTTAATGCCTTATAACTTGATAATATTTTTGATGTATGATGGAGAATGTTTGTATGTTCCAAACTTTGGAGACTGCTATGTTAATAGATGAGCGTGCTTTTAACTTTTATCTCCTTAGAGAATTTGCCGTATCTTTCAATGCTCAATAATTAAGGATGGCCTATTAAAGTTAATGATTATTATGACAAATGTGGCAAATTCTCATTGTAGTTCTGCCATTTGTGCTTCATATCCTGAAGTCACACCCCAATTTGATTCATATGTCGTATTTTCTTGGTGGAGATTTTTTTCAACAGAGGTAGCAATATTAGTACTTTTTTTTTCCTCTCAGTAATGATGATACCTTTTTTTTTTAATTCCAATTTTCTGATTGTGTCTATTTCCCACAACTGACTTTTTTGACTGCTACTTCCCAGTACATCTGTTGCAAATAAATAAGTGAATTGTTCAGCTAGTATTGTTGATAAGAGGGTTCTTTCGAGACATGTGTGCAGTGCTGAACATGCATCAAAATATTTAAATTACCTGAAATATTGGGAGCTTTCAGAGTCCTTATTGTACATCTTCCCCAAAAAAATCTAATTCCTTAGTCTTTCGTTCCTATCTTTTCAATGCATCTAGTGTTTGCCCAACTGTTCTTTGTTGATCCAGGTGACAATGACTAATTCATCTTTCTTCAGTTTTTATCCACAACTACTTCTTGGAAAGTTTTCCTACTCCAGACGGTGCCAAGTGAGGCATATAAAGGCAGGCCCTTTTGCTAGCTTAGGGAGACACCAGACACTTCAAACAACAAAAATTCCTTAAGGATAAGATCAGTGCTGCTTTTTCACAGGCTGGCAGCCTATTCCAAAAACATGGATTGTTTTCAAGGCTCCTACTGAGATGGGGACTAGGAGTGAGCTGGGGTAAGCTGAGATATCACAAAGCTTGAAGATGAAGACTCAGTTTTTTTTTTTTTTTATTCTATGTTCCCTTGGCTGCTTTAAGTTAAGTGTTTTATTCATCCATTGGCTTTTCTTTAGGATACATTTAAGAGATAAATTATTCATTGTAAATGTATATTTGGAGAACTAAGTGCTAATTAGGAGATTTTTTGTAGATTGTTCCTCAATTAGTTGATAAGCATTAATAGAAATATATTTGAATAATATATATTTAATGGTTTAATTTCACTAATGCAGTTAAATAATAAATGCATCAATTCAAAGAACATAAGAAATTTTGCTGCCAATAATTGGCTACTAGTGGAAGAAGCATAAAGTATTTGTAGCCATTTATTTGTTTTTTTGACTAAAAAGTTCATCGTGTTAAAATAAGTAGACCGTAAGCACTCACCTCAGTGGTAGAGGTTCATGCTGCTAGATCTCATTTCTGTTCACTCCCTGGAAACTAAGATTAAGCCATGTGAGGTATTGGATTTGTTGGGTGCCATGAGCTAAGCTTGTATGTAAACTCTATGGAATCCTATGGGCATATGATCGGAAGGATTTCAAAGATGTTCTCTAAGATTCCTATACTTTGGCTGTTCAGTGAAGCTCTACTTAGATACTACTGTGAGGGATTTTGCATAATGAATCAGCTGGCTTTAAAGTATGACAATTATCCTGAATTACATTTATGTGGTCATGAGTCCTTTAGCAAGAAAAGAGAAAACTCAAGAAGTCATTCAGGGAGATGAGGTAGAAGAATGACAGAAACAAGATGAGCTAGAAAGTAGGTTCAGAGATATTCGCAGTGTGAGAAGATGCCTACTTCCCGTATTGAACTTTCTTCTCCAATGTCACCCAATTATTTATTTGAAATCAGAATTAAAAGCACATTTGAAAGTGGTGTGATGTATGTTTATGCTGATACTTCTGACCAGTTGTAAAACTAATCTAGAAAAAATTACCAGAGGAATTTCACATTGTTATTCTTCAGGACTGGGTTTTATTGATGACATCACATTTGGGTTCTTCAAATATCAAGTTAAGAAATATATTCATGTCTGCTTTGCTTTATATTCACTTAAGCTTATAAAGCTCCCTTTCTAGCTCTTACCAGTATCATAGGCTATTATTAACAGGTCCTGCAGGTGTTAGCTCCTTAGTCTTTAGTCTTGTCCTCAAAGATTTTCCTCATGGGATCAAGTTCCTTGTTAACTGCTACTGCTGTAGCCCCATTTTCTCCTGAAATGGAGTGAGACTGTGCACTGACTGGGCGAGGAAAGCATGAAGACCCTCTGCAGAATAATGGTGACTCTGTTACAGACAGGAAACGTCTCAGAGAATATTTGCCTATTATTGACCTTGGTGATAAAGACTGAGGGCCGAGAGGCAAAGAATGGTGGTGAAATCCAAACCCTGAAAATGATCCATTCCATTAACCACCTAGAAAACGAGAACCACTGACCTATAACTAAATGGCACTAAATTCTGCTAGCAATCTTCTAATTTTTAAAGCAGACTCATTCCCAAAACTCACAGAAGGAAGTATAGTCCTGTTGACATCTTTATTTCTACCTTGTGAAATGCACGTTGGAGAACCATGTCAGTTAGATTGTGTCTATTGTAAATTTCTAACTTATATGCTATGATACAATAAATTTGCATTATTGTAAACCAAGTTTATGATCATTTATTGTGGTAGCCACAGGAAAAAAAAAATACACAAAGAATGTGAAAGCACAGACACCACTTATAAAATACTCATGGTGACACCAAATTCTAGTTACAGCAGTTGTCCAGGTGTGGAGCTCACCTGGTCACTCCTGAGCTAGACCTTGTATGTCACCTTGCTCCATAGTCTCCTTTGGTCCCTCACCATCTTCAACTACTAGTTTCACTCCAAGAAATTTCAATTCTGCTTAAATGAGAGTTGATTACTGTTGTTTACAGTCAAGGAATCTGTACTGAATTAACATTGGGAAGAGTTGTAAGCAAAATGAATATTTGGAATGAGTTACCTCAAATAGTTAGAGTTAATATGGACTTCTAAACTCAGAATGGAGAAGCCCATTATGTGCCTGCAATACCACTAATGACTGCATATGGTCAAAGAATGAGACACAATTTGAAGGCAGGTTTCTGAATAGTTATTTCACTGCTGCCTTGAAAAAGAGACAGGAGGACATCAAGGGGGCCGCTGAAAGAGAATGAGGAGATAAAAATTCTGCAAAACTTTAGCTCAAGATATTATAGGGCAACCCAACGTGAATTGGGTTGCCTGTCTGTGTGCTTAAGATTCAACTGCAAACACTCACACAAAGGTCAGTAATGATTTTATTTACAATGGGGAAAAAATGGAAAAGAACAACCCAAGAAATAGAAAGAGATAAAAGCTAACTAGTGTCTCCTACCAGTTCCGCTGACCTGGATCCTCAATAACATGCTAAAAGCTGACCAAGAACCAAGCGACCAGCCAACAGCCTCAGCCACAAGTGTGTGTGTGGGGGGGTGGGGGGAGAGACAGACAGACAGACAGACAGAGAGATTCAGCATAACAAATCTGGCTCTATATCCAAAACCCCAAAATGGCTGCTTAACACCACCGTTGTGTCCTCACAGTCCTCCATTTGGTATTGCCAGGATCCATAGCTTTGGTGTCTGGAGTGGGGGGTGGAGTCCACAAAACCTGCATCTGTAGAGTTTGTTCAGGACATACTTTCCCCCTAACATTGCCCCCCTTTTGATTTTATAACACCGTATCTATGGTGGCACAGATTGCAGGGTGCAGTCTTCAGAGAAGTCCTCTTAAGGTTTCCAGTGCATGCAAAAGAAACAGCAATCAGGCCCTCCCAGGTGGCGCAGTGGGTTAAAGCACAGCACTGAGAATCTAAAGCCTCCTCTGCATGAGTTCGATCCCTGCCTGCCCCGGAGGTGACCCACATGGCGAGGCAGACCTCTCCTGACCTGCATGCTGCTCCCCTCAGCAGTGTACTTCGTCGATCTGCCTGTTCTGGTCCCCACTCTGTCTCTGGTGAAGCCTCTCTCCGTCCCTGAGCCTCTGGCCTGTACCCCAGTTCTGTATGCACAAATAAACAAATCTTTTAAAAAAAAAGAAAGAAAGAAACAGCAATCAGTCACTAGTGGTGTCCATGAACGTCCAGTATGATGGTCACCCCAACAAAGATACCAGTTAAAATCCATAGATTTTCTTAGCTTATCTCATTCTTCCAATAAGTGGAAGTAGTCAACGTTTAAGCTTGCAATGTGAGCAAAACTGTAATACAACTGAATTCAGAGCTTCTTTGTAACTTTTGACTTGATGTTAAAACTAGGAAAATGATTGGGAAAGATACACTAAGAATTAAATTAAAGAGCTAGGAGAACATGCACTTAAAAGGAAAAAAGAGATGGACAGACAGAAAGGACTTTGTGTAACGCTTGGGGGGTTCCAAGCGTTTGGGATTTGAACATTGGTGTGTTTGTCACTTATTATTTCAGCTCATTTCCTAACTATATCCTTTGCAAAATGCCAGAAGATACTCTCTTTATCAAGATTTTCAGAAAAATATTGTGTCGTTAGAGCACCAAAATCAATGCATCATGTTTTTTGGCAATTTGCTTAGTATTCAAGATGCTTATGAACCACTGGTTGAAATAGCTTCCTGTTTCAGGTGGACAGGGGGTGGGGTGGGGGTGGGGGGGGATTGCAGAGGAGTAGAAGCCAAGTGGCTACATTTAATCTCCAGAATAAAAAAGGCCATCATGGTAAACACAGACTCTCCAGCAGCAGCATCTTGGCTAATGGATATCAGATCCCTTAGAACAAAGCAGTCAGAGTTGCTACAAGTTTTCTAAATGGCCTATATAATAGGCGTGACTGTATTTGGGGAGAATGGAGTTTCATGTCTGCTGACCTTAACCTGTACTTAAGAAACTATCATTTAGATTTGTTGCCCTAAACCTAATCCCAATACCTGAATTGATCCATAGACCCAGTCCTCCTTGAAGAAAATAGAGGCAGATAGATCAGGGTGATGGTATCAAAGTAGGTATCGTGATTCTTTCTCCAAGTCTATCTGAAAGGGATATGGAACCATGTACCCAGGGAAACAGAATAGATCCAGATCTTCTGTGGATTAGTAGAAACTAACTCAATGTTTACACATGCTCCAAAAAAGCACAAACCCCAAAACAAAATACCACTGTTGGACTTAGACAGAGGGATGGTTTATAGTTATGATATAATAAATATTTGACTGGATGGACATCAGTCATTCAGTGTCCCTTTCCTAATTACACCATATCCATTTGAAGTTAAACATTTTACATTTGAAATACAATGCACACACACACACCAGTGATATCAACAGAATGTCCATGAGTTGATGTAACCAGAATGTAAATGGTAACTTGTGTCCCCTGGAATATCTTGGTCTTAAAGAAATACAGGTTAAAGCAATATTAAAGACTCTTTTCCTGCAATCATCTCTCCATTTGTGGAGGGCACAGTAGAATAGATGAACCTCACAAAATGGCAGTGCGTTATCTTAAATAAAACAGATTTGACTCCATCTGGATTCTCTGCTGGAGAAACTCACCATCCTCACTGGCACCTGGAATGCACATATGGATTTGGGGATTCTCTTCCACCTCCCATTATTAGAATGTATCAGCCGAAGTTTGTCTCGATAAACAAGCACAGCAACACCATCTTATCCGTGTCCCTTCATTTCAGTGATGCCAAATGAATTTCCCCGGCCCTTCCAAGGAAGGGCTAATTTCCAAGGAAGCTGACCTGGTCTACCACATGCACAGCACTGCATGGAGCACCTGGGAGAAAGGTATCTTGAATTCCTTAATGAAGCACATGTAGACCATGGGTTGAGATACACATTCTGTGCACACACACCCCAACCCCCATACAAATGCACAAAATCCTCCACAGGGCATTAGCTAGTGACCCATTGCTCTTAACCATGCACTCAGGTCTTAGAGGGCAAGTTTGGAAAACTGCTAACAAGAGGATTTAGGGCAGAGATATCTGTCTTTCAGAAAAATCCCAGATTCTCAGGTTATTTGGGAATACTTGGTCACATCCGGTGCAAAGGAGATTTTTAATAATCCATAGTGGTTTTCTTGCATTATGGTGTCCTTGCTCTGGTTACATATTTCAGGATAGATTGCTCATGATTATTTAAAAACATGAACTTCCCCTTTACCAAGACTATTCAGCTACTCCCACTAATGGATGCCCCTTACCACCCACCACAAGTGACACTAAAATACAGATATATATTACACCCTAGGAGAATCAGCCAGGTGTCTGTTAACAGGATAATAATGTTGAAACCTCGCAAGAAAGGTTGCTTTACTTTTCCTCACTGGAACAGATATTTAATATGGGTTTGGATTTGCATCCGTGCCCATTAACATCTGCAAAGAGTACTGGAAGGGAACTTACTGCTTTAACAGTGTTATAGATTTCCACACATCATTGCTTCTAATGGGAAAACACTTGAGAGGAAAAAAAAGAAGGCAAAGGACTGCTCTATTTGATTCATTAGCCTTACCATATTTTTCCATAACCCAGAAGTAGCTGTCACTATAAAATCCTTGAGAGGTTTATTGAATTCTCAGTTACTGTGCTGCTTTTAAAACGCTGGCTTTTTGTTCCTGGAAGTTTGGGACCTGCTAGTTTACAGATATTAGTTCATAAGGGAAGAATATTTCCACCAGGACACACAGGAGCGTTTCCATTGGATTAGAAACTAATATTGCCACCTGGCCATTTTCAGCTTCTTATGACTCTAGGAAAAAAGGAAATGATAGGGATTTTAGTAATGACTGGGGTGATTGAGGCTGACGGTGAAGGGAAAATTTGAGTTATTATTTTACAATGAAGAAGGAGGATTATGGGTGGAACCCATGTTTTCTCTCAAGGTACCTTCTTATCTTACCATTTATAATAATAAAATTCAAAGAAAGAGAGAAGCCATACAGACACCGCTCAGGGCTTGTCTCTGACAGCAACGGCTGTCGGAGTAACTTGTTCCATTCACCACCAGCCACCTGGTCACGGCTGGTCACGGGGGCTGCTGGAGGCCGAACTGCAGATGAGGCAGTGGAGGCGAAGGTCCCCGGCAAACCGCAGCTCTGTGCTCACACAGAGTCGCAGCAGTGACGGCAAAGGCCCCTTTCGTGGTGTCCAGCTGAGTGATGAAGACTTTTCCACACCTACATTTCCAGGGATGTTTTCCCCGCAGGTCGCAAAGCCATCGCGTCGCAGCTGGCTCCCGTTGCCCAGTGTGCGCGGTACCCCGGGGAGAGGGGGGCTGGGCTCTGAGTTGGGGCCACAGCGGAGGACCCCTGGCCTGGTCCCTCTGGAGGAGCCAGGTGCGCGCTTCCTCCTTCCTTTTCCACAGGTGACAAGCCCCATAGGTTCTTTGCTGTCTCTTGGCTGCCGGGCATCTGTGGCCCTTTGGCCCTGGGGTAAATCTGCCACTACGCTGGTTTTCAGTTCAAAACTCACAAGAACTGTCTGGTCTCTTCTCCCTCCATACTCGCAGCAGTGAGGTTTTTGTGCTGGACTCAGCTGACTGGGACTGTGTGAAGGAGTGATCCAAAGACATGGGGCATTTTAGAAATAATTCAATTCGGTTTTCTAATGTTGAGACTAATGGTGGTTTTGTTGCAGCTGTAAGTGCCAAGAGAAATAAGATCTTTATATGCCAGGGGTGCTGGGTCTGGAGGAGGTTTCTCCCCACAGCCTCCCTGAAGTTCAATCTTCCTCCATATTTTCTACTGGGCAGGAGACCCAGCACTCCCTGAGTCTAAGACTTGAGTTCTCCGCTAGGTTATGTGGACAGGTTGACAGAATGTGTTTTCTATGGCATCCAGTCCCAGCTAATGCAACATTGCTACTTAGAGTCTGTTAACATGTACCTAGTATTTTATGTGTGTGTGTTGTGCACATACAACATATATATAGATACACACACATATATATGTGTATCTATATATATAGTTATATGTGCATAGATATTTACACATATATAGCTTTCTATATAGTTTTAGCAAAATATCAAGACATTTCTAAGTCAAAACATTTTTATATATATATGTATATCTATATATATAGGTATATGTACATAGATATTTACACATCATATAGCTTTCTATATAGTTTCAGCAAAATATCAAGACATTTCAAAGTCAAGACATTTCATATATATATTTTTTTACTTTTTCTTTCCATTCTTGGTACTTATGGAAATGTAATGGAAAGATCCTCTCTTTCCTGTAGCAGTACTTTCCCTGAATGAGGCGCTCCTGTTTATTTAACTTAAACAAGGACATTCGTTTTGATTTTACCTCTCACAACTGGGTTCCTGATATTGATCACCAAGCAGCTTTCTGGATGTGACACTGTGTTAAGTGTGATGTAGACTGAATAAACAGACACAGGACTACTCTTAGGACTGCAAGAGAGCTTGCAGCCCAAGAGAACCAGCAGGGTTATAAATAAACATGAACACTCGTAGACTAGAACAGTCATGGGGGAAATTAAATATTTTTATCTATTTATTTGATATGGAGGACAATGCTTTGGTGTCAGGAGGAAGATTTGGGAAAGAAATAATATTTTTATATGAGAGAAGAACATGGAAAATTCGAGAGCTTATTTTTTTGTTCAATAGTCAGTGTAATTATTCAACTTGCTGGTAAACTTTACAGATTTGAAATGAGTTCTTCCTCTATTCATTAAGATAGCATCACGAATTCCTGCACATATGCTTGCAGGACTGCTCTATGTCTGACTGCTAATAAGCTCCTCATGAAGTTGAGTCTTCTGTCTTTATGACATCTGAGCTCCTAGCATACTAATTTTATCTGACACAAAGCAGTCCAATCCTCTGTTGTGTCTCTCTATCGATCAGCTTCATATAAATTGTGGGTCTTTGTTCCTTTAAAGATCGTATCCTAGAAGTAACTGTTGGTGAGTAAGGACTAAATACTGCATTTATTTTCTCGTCGTTTAAGAGATGCAGTTTGCATTCTCAATAATTAAATAGTGTTTAATCTTAGAAAATGTCAGGCCCTCCTTGGTGGCGCCACTGGGTAAAACACAGCACTAGGAAGCTATGGCAGCCACTGCAGCATGAATTCAGTCTGGGCCAAGGGGGGTGTCCCACCTGGTGTGACAGACCTCTCCGGACCTGTCCACTGCTCCCCTCAGCAGTGTGTTTCAGTCCATCTGCCTGTTCTGCTCCCCACTTTGTCTCTGGTGAATACTCTCACCGACCCCCTCCACCTTGCACCTCTGGAATGTTCCCCAGTTCTGTATGTATAGTTAAATAAATATTAGCAGTTATATAGATTGCACCAGCAGTTAAGACATCAAAAAGAAATTGAAACATTACCATTAGAGCTTTGTGTGAAATTAGACAACGGTAAACAAAACATACATGATTGTTAAGCCCCAATGAAGTAGTCACAGGTCCCAGTGATGGCAAAGTTAAGTGGAGACTGTCAGGAAGGAGCTAGGAGTCTGCACTGATTTTCAGGGTCTGATAGCAGGGGACAGAATCTTGGAGTCCCATTGTGCCCAGATGGTCCAGACTTGAGACACCAAGAAACTAGAGGGAACTCAGGGCGTTAGGTCATTTTGATATTCTGTTCCATATTTGTCACCAAGGCCTTCCTTGCTGAAACAAAACTCAGAAATTAAAAATCAAACACACCAAAAAATTACTAAGGTGAGTTTTTTAGGCAAACATAATTATTTTGGATTGAGACAAGAAAATGAAGGGGAAAAGGGCAATAAAAATACATTCATGACATAAATGTGTTCATATATTTAAATAAACTTCAAACAAATAAAATAATGATAAGCATTTTTTTTTAACCGTAAGGGTTTTGACTTCCTAGGAAATAAGGGTTAATTTATATTATAGCATGAAATCAAAGACTAATGTGGTTATTTCCATGGTGAAAGATGAAAGAAAAGAAAGGACTATATAACTCACAAACTAGTAGAAGAGAAACAGTGGAATGAATGATAAAAATATTTGATTCATTTAAATAGAGAAAGGAAAAAGTAAAATGTCAAGTAGGAAAATAAAATGAATATAATAAATGGTTTAAAATATAGCAGTAGTAACAAACTGCATTCACTAATAATAGATTAGCCATGTTAATGAGAAGATTCATGAACTTAGGGTCAAAATTTTGCAAATGGATGTTAGAAAATATTTTCTGCTGAGTAATGATAAAATACACAAATACAGTGCTTCAAGACTTGTGGAGTGAATTGTAAAGACTTTATAGAGAATGATAATCTTGATGAGATTAAGTCCAATCATAAAGTTATGAAATTAATATACAAGGAAAAATGGCTGAAAAACTCAATCACCTATGTGTCCTGTAAAGAAGTTAAAAACAGATGGTCAAGTTAAACTCCCAATAAAAGGAAGAAAAAAAAAGCAACTATCGGTAGAGTTAAATTTAAAAAACAATACACTATACCAAAATAGTATATTTCAAAGCTCACTTTGTAAAAGATTGTTTGAATAAAAAGTAAGAAAAAATAAATCACCAAAATCAAAAAGGGTAGGAAAAATTAGTAAGATACTAGGATCTTCTAAACACTCTTATGCCAATTATTTTGAAAAATTATATTAAGTGAACATATTCCTGGTAAACATAGCTTTGCAGGTCTGATATGTGAAGAATTACAAGCATGGGATATTTCTATATTTATTAAATATATCAAATATGTTATTAAAATTATTCCCCAAAGAAAATTCTAGGACCAGATGGTTTCACCATTTATTTTTTCAAACAATCAAGGAAGAAATAACATTTTACACAGACTTCTCCAAGAAGTAGGAAAACAAAAAGGAAACAATTTTCAAATCACTTTACATGACCAGTATAACTCTGATATAAAAAAATAAAAGGTGTATGATATATTCACACAGTGGTGTACTATACAGCAAGTACATTAACTTGCAGAAGGTTAGTCCTATCAACATATCACTTGCTAAAAGGAACCAAGTTAGAATGCATCTTTACTCAAGTCTCTTGAGTATAATTCAATTTATGTAAAATGTAAAACAAACAGCACGAACCTATGCAGCTGCTAAAGTAGATTTTAGACCTTGATTTAATCATACAGATGAACTCAGAAATCAATAAGAACTTTGGGGCAGTTCTTAGCCATGGACCAACCATTGGTGTGTCATGGAGTCTTAATGAACATCTGCAGAAAAGCTCACTGAAAGAAGAGAATACTTAACTGCCCTGTGATTCGATTAGCAACAGTATAAAATATGCTGAGTTTATTCCTTATTTGCAATAGATATGAATCTCCCCAAACTCCCCTGACTTTCCTCTATGACATCCTGTTACCTGCCTGTATCTGTGGTTACTGGCTGTTGGTAGCCTAGCAACTGTCTGTCTCACACACACACACACACACACACACACACACACACACACACACACCAGGGAATCCAAGATACTAAAATGACAAACATGTATTTCAGTTCAAAACACCTATCTGTATAAATAATTCACAACATTATTTAAATACTGGATTTCCCTATACAACTAAAATAGAATTCATTTGATTTAATTTACATGTAAAATCAGTATTTGTTGAATTAATGTTCCAGACCCACCCCCCCCCCAAAAAAATCACAAATTTTGGAACAGAATGAAAGCAAGCAAGCATAAAATTCTTTAAGAAACAGTTCATCCAATATTCACTGTGTGAATATTATAGAAGAAAACAAGTTTTATTTTAGAGATATTGTTTTAATAGACCCTATGCTGTCTGGGATAAGACGTTATGTCGCTCATAAATGTTCCAAGAGCTCGCTGTCTTCACATCAAAAAAATGCCCAAGAATTATACCTATAAATTCTTCACAAAGCAGTGAAGACAACTGAGGCTGGCTCGTTCCCACATAATGTATTAGGAAGTTTCAATTGGAAGGCAGCCTTTAAGGGACAGCTTTGTTTCTTTCCTGAGACTCCTCTACCGAGGTTGGCTATGAGCCCTGTCAAGACCCACTCTGCACCGGTAATCAGCATCTTAGGGAAAGTGACTTCAGCTCTCTTGGCTCCCTTCCCTCTTTCACTGGAGGGAGAACCCTGTGAACTGAACAGGTTGGGAGTGAGGGGTTCAGACGCTCAAGTTTCGCCATCACCGCTGAAGGAGCAAGTGGCCTTTCCGCTGCTGTTTCTCCATCTACAAAATGTGGGCAGTGCCCAACTGGCGAGCTCTGGAGAAGACTGAAGAAGCTCAGTGTCCTCCTGAGGGCAGGGCATGGCACCAGAGGTGCTCCACAGAGCCTGGGGGCCTCCACCACAGAGAAGAGCAACCTGAGGAACAAGGAATCTAGAGCTGAACACACTGCAGTGACCGACCGACTGGCCACAGAGAACTCAGGCAAACTGAGTTGCTGTAGGGGGTAAAGTGAGTGTCTCAGCACTCAACAAGTTATATGGGTTTTTTGTTTGTTTGTTTTAATGTTGCAGAACTGGAGTATTGTATAATGTGAGTAGCCATTTTCTAGGTATTTCCTGCAGCAGGTGCATTTTCATCCCCTTGTCATCCCATAATGCTCCCTGCAAACTCAGAGGGATGTAGCAGCCACATCCCACTGGGCTAAGAGAGGCTGGGAGAAGTAGGTGGCATGCCTAAGTGCACACACTGCCAAGTGGCCCAGGCACCTGCTGCGTGGCCACCCAGGGCGCGGGGCGCTGCTGCTTGGGGCTCTGCAATGACAGCACCTCAGAGGCGCAGCCAGACAGGTCGCCACGCAGTTCAGGGGCAGCGTGCCCTAGCCCACCTGGCGGGTTGAAGGGGGGGGAAGGAGGGTTGCGCATGGTCTTGACCAGCGCCCCCCTCCCCAGTCGGGGGAAGGGGTTTGTGTGTGGGGGGAGAGGAGCTGCGGCTGGGCTCTCCAGGGCCTCTGGCCCGGTGGGGACAGTATCAACAGTGGTGAAGCAGCAGTGACAGCG
>NW_004567136.1:9107779-9133996 GCF_000260355.1 Condylura cristata | reverse complement strand
AGTCGAGTAGTTTAGTCATACTCTTCCAGTGAAAGTTACCAGCAGCATTGAAATAAAGGAATAATGAAATAATGCCATTCAATGACTGTGTTGCACAAAATCTCGATTATTTTTTTAGCATTACTATTAATATTTAGGATTTGATCAGAAATTTAAAATATTAGACCCAGCGCTAGTTCTGCCACAGAATTATAAGTTGCACTTTTTCTGTGGTTATGCATTCGTGTACCCAAGTCTTACAATGAATAACTGTTTTAAGCGTATCAAATAATTGCATTTCAGCATCATAGCAAAATATATTTTAAAAGGAAGTGTTGCTTGGGCATATGCAAATGAGTGGCTGTGTGGTTCAGGGCTTGTCTCTACAATAAGCCGGCAGGGAGACAAGTGTTTCAGGAAGTTTCCAGGTAAAGACTGCTCCTATATGCAGGATTATGGAGGACAGTAGAGATTGCCTCTATCTCCTCCCTGATTTCCCTGCTGCTTTCTCCAGCTCTCTTAATGCAGGCAATGGACACAATTCCCACCGAAGCTTCAGCTCAAGCCTGAGGTGCTGGCTTTAGTGGTGATTTTCTTGGAGTAGCCGTGTTCTGCTAAGTCATTTCTGATCAAAGACACTGCAGACCTGCAGCTCACGCCATGTGCGTTCCTTCTGTGGAGTGTCTCCTACTCCTGAATTTGTACTTTCAAGGCTGCGTTTCTGGAGGATCGCTGCAATATCGCTTTACTTTCTGCTGGCACAGTCGTTAATAAAATGCTTTGGTTAGTTCCATCTTCAAAAGGCAGGGCAGTTTTCCCTAGCATTCATTATTGAATAGAAAATTCTGCCTGTGACAAGTTGAAGCATCCTCTCAAAATCTAGCCTCATGACGAATTCCCACTGGTGAAGTGGGTTTGGGAAAGTACAATGAGGATATGCAACAAATGCAATTTTTTTTTTTTTTTGCCATCCTTATAAGTCATGTAGCCAAATATAACACACCAGTGAATTTCTAACTTAGACACCTGGCCCATGATGGTGGTGCAAGGGGTTAGGACACAGCACTGCAAGCTAGTGGCATCTGCTTCAGTGCTACTTCGATACCGGCCCAGGAGGTGACCCACAGGGTGCAGCAGACCTCTCCTGACCCGCCCGCTGCTCCCCTCAGCAGTGTACTTCATCGATCTGTCTGTTCTGCTCCCCACTCTGTCTCTGGTGAATCCTCTCACTCCCCTGCACCTCTGGCCTGCACCCCGGTTCTGTATGCATTAAAAAAACAAACAAAGAAAACAAAACAAGGAAACAAAAAAACCTTAGACAATATCAAAACCACTGCCTTCTTCTTTTCCTTCTCCTGGCTTTGTTATAGGTCCTGACCCAAAACAGTGGGTCCTTAACTCTAGGGAAAATTTTACCAGGAAACACTGTGTGTAGTTGAGCCAGGAAAAGCTTTGTAAGAGACACCTGTGTGTGAGGAGCCAGCGCTGGGGTTAGCCAGGCCTGAGAGGACTTGGGAGGAGGCACTTAAAGGGTAGGTGCAGGAGGACACAGCCTCACAGTCTCACAGCTTGTTCTGGGCTGGGCGCACCGGCATGCGCAGACGGCGACACTCCCACTGGCCTGTGGGCTCTGAGCCTTCTCCCCTCTGGAGACTGTGAGATAATCGCTGGTCAGGAGCTAAAGCTCTTTGACTTGGCACCTCATGGCCAGTGCAGAGGCCAAGTTGTTAGGACAGGACTGGGCCATGACTCAGCACACCTGTGCAAGCAGAGAGTGGGGCAACCCCTCAGCTGTGCCAGCTTCAACAGTGGTCGACAAGGAATCTGCTTTGGTTCACAAGCGTCTCAGCAACTGCTCTTTTCCTTCTCAGGAGGCCGGAGCTTCTGTTTATCAGCCTTGATCTCACTTCATAACCGCTTTGTTTTTTGTTATAACACCTGAAGTTGCCTCTGATTACCAGCTCTTCAATAATTAGAGTATAAGGCCCCTGTCGAGGAATTGAATGTATGGAACAACACCGAGTGGTCTTGGGTAGGTGTTTGACTCTTCTTGGCCCTTCTGCTTTAAAATAGTGAGAACCTTGTTTGTGGAACATGAGACTCTTTAGATCAGTTCTTTCATTTGGAGGCATTGTGCCGTAAGCTGGGATTTCATTTTGAAAATAGGCATTAACATTTCCATCCAGCTGCCATATCCTCTTGCTGTCTACATGTGTTAATGTCATGGTTACAAATGACCCATGACCAAATATAGTATTTTAATAATGTTATACTAAAATCCTTTTTTTAGCTAACAAAATGTGTGTACACTATTAGAGATTTTTTCTTTTCTATATCTAGCAGATATAAAATTTGTATTCCGGATATTTACAGTGAGGGTGGAGTCTAGGATATTGTATGAGTCTAGAAATGGAGCCTATATGTGGGGTTACAGTGTGGAGGGCTTGGTACCACCTCAATCATCAGAGTGGGCAAGGGTTAGTGCTATAAAAATGAAGATTTTGCTAGCAGTTTGGGGAAATAGCAAGCACATTCTCTTGTTTCACTTTGTTCTTTTTAATCTCTTGTATTTTCTATACAATGTGATCTCTCATATTCATCTCTCTTTGTCGCCCGTTCAAAATTTGAAATTACCCTTACATTTTACATTTAATTCTAAGCTTAATGACAGTGTGTTCCCACAGGATCATCCATAGGTAAAGTTAGGGGTGTTAAGGGTTATGTCAGTAATTCCATAAATATGCAACAGTAAAATTAAGTGTTACCCAGAACTGTCAGTGTTCAGCAAATTCCTTCATATATGCATGGATATATTAAATGACCATGTGCCTGGGATACTAGATATTCACACCTTGTAAGAAGATTTTCTAAAAGTGATTTTGTCCCCTTTGTTTAAGGGGTGTGTGGATTGTCAAGATAGGACTTGAGAGGGGATTTCCTATTGCATCTCTGTGCCCAAAGCAGACACGTCACTGACACTTTCTTGTGGGTGGCGGAAATGTTCACAGCGGACCCAGAATGCTTATGACATACTTTTATTTTTACTGATGAAGACTGAGGTTTAAGCCAGAAATGATTTCATAGTGTCTAAACAATCTCAGTATGCAAACAAAGATTTAGGAGCTTTAATTCTACTAGTCTTATTTGATTGATCCTATTTTTATTTATCTTAGTAAGCTTTCAAGTTTCTGCTGATAACTATTAATGTGCTTCCAGTCTTTCTTTCTTATGTTTCTTGGGGTGAAAAGATTGCAAATAAAGCTGGACCCAAAACTGGATAAGAACTGGGAGCAAACAATTACAGAAAATTCGAGATAGAGATGGAAAATATGATTATATAGATTTCAAAATTTCAGTACATGTAGGTACGATTTTTCTCCTTATGTCATCACTACTTCTTTTTGCTGTAGCTTTAAACACTCATACACACCCCTACCTCATGAGTTTTCAAGTTGAGTAAGAACAATCCCCCACTATTCTGACAAGGAACCACGTCTTAGCTGCATTTAGAATCAAGGAAAAATGGACAGCCAAGACAGGGTTGTGAGAGTGGGCCCTGCCTGAAACCTCACTCTTACACCTTTGACATTTGTTCTGGATAATTCTTTGTGGCATTGCAGAATATTAGCAGCACCTCTGCTTTGTAACCCACTGCTTCATTCCCATTGAGACAGACAAAAATGTCCCTGAAACTGACTGATATCCTGGTTGCAGGGAGAGAGACAACAAAATAACTGCTGAGAACCACTGTGCTGGAATAATCCATTAAAAAAAATCCTTTTGGTATTTTTCACCACCCTTTCGCCATCATCCTTTTCGTACTGTCTTTTCTAGTTTTGTCCTTCTATCTTTCAGGTCTAGCTGAGAAGAAAGCTCCTCTAAGCAATCCTCTTGATTTTAAGTCGTAGTTGCCTGAGCCATGCCCCCAGGCCCAGCATAGCTCATTCTTGAGGACATTGCTCCTCACCCCCATGAGAAGATTAGCCCCTTTGAGGACAGGCATTGAGCCTGGCCTCCCTCCCTCCTACCTGCTATTCCACACCAAGCTCATGGCAGGGGAAAAAACAGCACAAGGTGGAGGCTGAGCTGGTGAAGGCAGAAGCCAGAGTCACAGGTAGACTTTGCATACAACAAAACCTTTTTAGATGTAGGCAAGTGCCGAGGTAGCTTCTGCCTTCTTAGTAAATCTGGAGACTCTTCTCTTCAGAGCTGCTTTCCCCACCTCATTTCACAGCAGCATAATGAAGAAGGTAATTTCAAAGGTGACTGGCTGCTTTATTTGGCTGTTATCGTTCCAAGGAACTCACTTAGGAATTTGGGCTGATAAAGATGTCAGGTCTGCCTGGTGCTTTCTGTTCAATATGGCACGTTTTCCTGATCCCCAAATCTTGAGGAAAATGCTCCCCTAGATAGCAGGAAGACATGGGTGGTCTGGATGCCCCAGGGCCATGATCTCTACCTGGTCTCCAGGTGGTGTGACCGATGACATGAGGCCTTTATATGGACATGCGCAGATAAGTTCAATCACTCTGGCACACTCCCACCTGTGCCTGCCTCCCCTATGGCTTCTTTAAGACTTTTCGATTCTCTTCTCTTTCATTCTTCTTGGGAAGTCGGCCATTTCAAAAGATGAAACGAGATGACACTAATTCTGTGCTTTCGAAAGCCAGTTCACACAGCACAGATGAATGGACTTAGCATGTCCTGAGCACCAACTCACAAGCACATACAGAAAGCATGACGCTGGGCCAGGGTACATTCTCAGCCAGCCCTGGAGTCCCTCCTTCTAACTGGCCCTGTAGCACTTCTCCAGGAGCAGAAGCTTTAAAAAAATAATTAAAGGCGCATCACAAGAAAGAAACTTAGAGTAGGTAATACATAAAATGATGAAGAAATATTTTCTTCTTGATGGTACAATTTCCTCTAGCCTTGCCCACTTACCAAATAAATGTCAGGGACACATCTTCAGAGGAGGCAAGAGGATGAGCAGGGAAGTTGGTGGCATGGTCTTGAGTTGAAAAGGTAACCCCAGTCTCTTTGCTTCTCAAACTCCCTCCATTTGTCAAAAATGCCACGAAACTCGAGCCATCACCCAACTGCTGCCAATCCAGGAGGGCTCTGTGTAGTTAAGCAACAAAACAGAGTAACAAGAGATCACATTTCACTCCAGAGAGACACCCCAGGTTTGTGAAGGAATCTGTTTCCCTTAATGAAAGTTATTCCCCTTAATGAAAGTTAATGACATTTATTGAACAGTGCTAACTTGCTGAGCTGAGGCACTGGGTCTGTGAGCTGGGCATGTTGTGAACATCACCTCATTTCCTCACACCATCATCCATGATTACCCTCTCTTCGAGTTAGCAGAATGCAACGGGGCCCAATGTGCAAGACCAAGGCAGAGTTCACTGGCTGTTGATTATTTATTTATTTATTTATTTATTTATTTAATAACAGTTGGCTGTTGATTATTTTTAAAGATTTATTATTTATGCATACAGAACTGGGGTACAGGCCAGAGATGCAGGGGCAGTGAGAGGATTCACCAGGTAATTGATAGTGACAGTTTACTGATCGTATCCAGATTTTCCACTTTCAGTTTTCCATATGCGTGTGTTTTGTGCATTTAGTTCTTTGCAAATGCATCATACATGCAGGTTCCTCTACCAACATCAATACCAAGACATGGCACGTTTCCATCACCGCAAGTATCTCTTTGTCCTGTTCTCATCATCACATCCACTCCCCCATTCTTTTTCCTCCTAATCCCTTATCTTCACTGATCTGTTGTCCATGTCTGTGACTTCATTCCATCAAGAGTGTTATATGATCGAGTCCATGGAGTATGCAGCCTTTCATGATTATCTTTGTTTGCTTCTACCAATCCCTTTGGATTCATCCAGTTGGCCACTCATTTGTAGTATGCCCCATTCTCATCACCAAGGAACATTCTGAATATGATCGTATCACAGTGGTTTACACTCATCTGTTGAAGAACATTTCAATTGTTGTTGGTCTTTGGCTAATATGAATAACAGTGTTTTGCAGATTTGAGTGCAGGTGTTTTTTCATGAACATATGTTTTTATCTCTCTGGGATAACTGTCCAGGAGTCTAACTGCTGGTGCATATAACAATGGCATGTTTACTTTTATATTTTCAATGCTCAAATATTTCTTACAATGTATCGACAATCTGAAAATTCTACCAGTGACATATGAGTGACCTAGTTTCTCAGTGTCCCTACTAGCATTTGTCACTTTAAAATGTAAGCCATTCTGATAGGTATCCAATGATGTCTCATTGTCACTTTACTTTGCATTTTCTCCAATAGCTAATGACGTTGAACATCTTTTATGGGTGATTAAATAATTTGATATGTAACCCTCAATATTTAAAATCTCTGTATTTCCTTCCATATGTGTTAAGTATCTATGTGGATGATTCAAATGTACAGGGATCTATAATTTGTCATTTGGCATATGGTGTTCAGAAAAAGGTGCAGTAAAAGAGATTCATGGGAGCCTATGCCACATGGTCTTTACAGATCTTTTATTCTTCATAACACAGTGGTGTAGACAGTGGGGAAATAGATGACTGATAGATTGATAGGTAGATAGATAGATAGATAGATAGATAGATAGATATAGAGATTGATGATAGAGAGATAGGCAGATAGATGATAGCTAAATAATAGATGGATAAATGATGGATAAATAGATGTTAGATAGACAGATGATAGATAAATGATGGATAAATAGGATTTCATTAATGCCCCAAGCAGATGTTATCCACATGACCACAGTTTCAGAGTTGGATCTTATTAAGGAGGCTGGAATTTTGTCTGGAAGTGTACCCATGGAAACGTATTACAATGGCTAGAAGGTGCACAAAAAAGGGTTTAGGTAGAAGATGCTAAAGAAAGAAAATGATAGTGAAGCTGACTGTAAATTCTTCATTATCAGACCTCAGACAGAGTCTATGGAGTGGACCTCAGAATCTGGTCCAGTTTCCTGCATTGTGATCAAGACATTTAACAAACACTGCTGTCTAGCAGACAAGAGACATTCTAATTTCCGTAGTTGGGAGAATTTCTGCTTACCTTGTTTTGCTAAGGAAAAATTCATGATAAGAAATGAGAGGGTTGTATCAGAAGTGCCATATAAAAGGCTTGGGCTGGCTGAGAAACAGGATATCTGAGGGTCGGCAAGCAATTTCTGACATTTTAGGAAAAAGACAATACCACACCTTCCCCTTCTTAAATTTGTAACAGTAAGGAGTGAGAGGAGACATCAAGTTCCTTGTGTTTCCAAGGAATGTGAAGAAGAAATTGAGTTCTGGAGCAGCTAGCTCTCTTGACTGTATGTTGGAAGAGTCTTTGTGGTAAAATGTATCAAAAGGCTTAGAAATACATACTTTGTGCTGGTTATACCACTCTTAGGAATTTATTCTTAAAAAAATCAGAAAGATTTATGATATAAAAATGATAGCGAAGGTTTATATACAAAGAAGGATGTTTTACAGAGTGTTAGTTATAATAACAAATATTCAAAACAATCTGAATATCCAAAAATTGGAGCTAAATTATGGTTTATCTCTAATTAGATTGTAAAGCAGCCAACTACAGATCCTGTTTTCACATAATATTTAATCTCCAAAAGAATTGGTTGTTATATAAAATGAAATAAAAAGAGGATATGTAAGCATTTTCAGCACTAATTTGGTTTTAGAAATTTGCATAAATGCCTAAAAGAGTAGAAAGAAATATAGATGTAAAAACTTTTGTTACATTTGGGAGAGAATTACTGGGTAATTTTAATTTTCTTTATATTTGTCTGTGTCTTCACTTGTTTTTCTACAATGAATATAGTCAAATAGCAAAGTTGTTTTAAAAATAAAAATGGACATAGAAAGATCTAGTTCTTTCATGCCCTGTCCCTGGTTATCAAGCAAAATTTTAAGATGGTAATACTAAGAGGAGTTCTATTTGAGTTCCTTCTTTATTTTATTTAAGAAAAAAATCTCACTAGCTATTTTGTTGGAAATATACTTGAGTTTATATCAACTTGAGAAAAACTGAATGCTTAAAAATGAGTCTTTAACTAAGAAACTATAAACTCACACAAAGTGTGTTGGATATTTTAAAAATTCACATTTGACTTTGATTCTGCTCCTTTTTAAAATCAATGTATTATTTGAAATAGTTATTTTATTTTAAACAAAATGGAAACTTGAAAAAAAAAAAGAAAGAAAGACATTAGGATTATTGTTGCTAGCAAATAGGAGCAGAGGATGTGAGGAGTTAGTCTTTAAAATCAGCACAGAACTTCTAGACTGCACAATGGAAAAAATACCAAGATCAGTGGTGGCGATGGCTACAGAAGCACTAAATGTGCTCAGGGCCTCTGCACGGCACATTTTCAGGTGGTCATAGAACTGATTTGATGGTGTGTCTACTTCACCATAATTGAAAAAAATATTTCAATGACTATCAGTGCTTGAATATCTGCAATGACAAAACCTCACTTCTTCATCAAGAAATCCAGTTTAATGTGGAGTAACAATAATTGCCATGCATTTGCTGGTTGAAATGTGTTTCGTCTAAGCATTCATCACTAATCTTATAGCTTTTCCTTTCAACCCTCTAGAACATCTTTCACACAACTGTTTTTAAACACCCAAGTTTTGCTATCACATTTCCCCTAAGCAGCCCCCCACCCCAACCCCCGCCACCTTTACTTTTCCGAAGGCCACTCTTATGGCAATTGTCTACAGGCCTGGCCTCTTCATCAGTCTTGGTTTATCTTTTACTTAAGTGATATTCCTATTAAAACACGCCGCTCGGAATTGGCCACCATTCACCACAAATGAACGCACAGTAACCTTTATGCCTCTGGTCACCGAGCTTCTATTAATGTTCCTAATGTGGCATTCTAATTCTAAATACTCATGGCAATCTGTCATCATGGGGCTGCTGATGGTATTTTTATGCCATGAATCCAGAGAAAGAAAAACAGACAGAGATGGGGAGTTCCTGGGGAAGAAGCGTTTCACTGTTTCCAGGTGAAGTGAAGTCACACACAGTGCCTTCCATTCTAAGGCCATTCTCACGGAGCCCCTTCTCAAAGTCACCTTCGATATAGAGCGTGAGAGGATAAAGCAATTTCCCTTAAGTGTTCTTCACTGACTTGAGTTTATAGCTAAGCTGGGAATTGCAGGGAGAACGGAGGCCCTTGGCTTCTAAGCATCGTAGGAAGAAGTGCTGGAAGGCTTGAAGGACTCTCTTCTCTTGACATTTTCTGAGCACCTCTGAAGATTCAAGGGCTGCCTAGAGCTCAGACACAAATCTGATCTTTCAGATATTTATCGGCACGAGGGCTAATCTCAGCCTTTCCCGCCACCCGGCCCCGAGGAGGGTCACGGGTCTTCACTGACTTCCCTTAGCCACTGGGCTGCTCTTTGATTACTTTGGACTTTTATAGCTAGAGTAAATTTCGTTTCCTGTTTTGTTTGAAAATAGCAAAAAAATGAATATTGAATTTCTCTCTCTTTGGGGCCTTTAACTTTCCAATAGACCTTTAGCCATTTTTACTTTCCATGCCCCGAGATCCTCCATGTTCACACTTAGAAGTGCTAAATGTAAAGCTGCAAGGGTCAGCGAACTTAGAGGTGCTTGCGAAGGCTCCATCAGTGGGTGCGATCCTCCTTTGGGTTCTGTCGAATCAATACTGACGCGACCCTTTTGCATGGGAGCTGATTTTCCCGAGGATCAAGTAAATCTCTTCTCTTTGGAGACTTGGACTGTCTGAACCGAGAATCCTGGCTCCTGGCCTGGCTCCAGCTGTTGGGCTGGGCAATACTGTAAAACACATAATGATCCTCTGTATGGATAAAGACAGGATATGGTTTTTCCATACTTTTAGCAAGTGGCATTTAAAGTTTTGTAGATGGAGCTGGAGCCAGGGTGTCTAGAACACCAGCCTTCTGACAGTCTAGCTTTTAAGTGCAGCAATTGGCTTTTCAGAGCTGGTGACCCTGGGGACCTGCCTGCTAACAGCATTGTCTGACATTGGTGCTGTCTGTTAGGAAAGTCACAGGAAGTCTAAATTAAATGGCAAGTGCCCTCATGCCTTGGGTTTGCTTTCTGGTATCTGCATAGATATGGGCCCTCCCTGAAGGGAGGGGGGGACCTCCCTAGGGTAGTGAGAAGTCAATACAGAGCAGAATCTGTACCAAATTGATTGGACCCATAGAAAGGCATTGGATGCATACAATATCAATTAGAGTTTTATTAATAGGTACAATTTGGAAGCTTAGATTGACATTAATTTTAATGAGGGATTTATCAATCAACGATTAACCATTTACTATTGATTCTGAAGTGGGTACCTTTAATAAATGCCAACAGTAAGCTGACTTCAGTACTTTAAGGGAAAGTTAGCCCTTTGTAAAGTAAAATTACTATTTTCACTTTTGGCAGTTTGTATCTGAATACATGGGTTGATGCTTTTGTTCCTGTGTTCAAGAGGATGAGAGAGTGGACTAAACGTCAGTCATAACTGTGCCCCCAAGTTGATAGCTTGGATTGCATACATAGCAATGGACACACCATGTAGTATTGATGAATGGTACCCATGGAGACTTATGGGCAGTGATTGTTTCATTGCTTCCTTGCCATTCAAGAACATTGAGGAACTTAACATAAAAAGAAACCCCGTGAGAAATCTCAGGACAAAGTGAGAGAATTGCTTGTCATGTGAACTGTCTTTTACTTTACTGTCTGCAGGTTGAAAGCTCAGACTTGAGGTATAAGGATGTCCCCCAAATGGGGAACAGGAGCATTCTGAGGCGTGAAGAAAGCCTCCCCTTGAGACCCACCCAGGTGGTGTCCTCGCTGCATGTCCTTACTGGGTAAAATAGGGCTGGAGAATCTTCCATCACATAATTGAAAAAAAAAACAGCTCTTAAGCCACTTTCAATTCCCTTACTCGGCTCTATTTAGTTGCATTCTGTATAAACCTGTGTTTCGTTTTGTTTTTCCCTACCTGTCTCTCCTTTTCCTCCAACTAAGACAACTGGAATGGAAGAATCAGGAACTCAGTTCTTTTGTTCCTGCTGTTCACCCTATTACCTAGAACATAGGATGCACTCACTCGGCGCTTGTTTGGGTGAAATTGTAGGTGTTTGCTGGAGTTAAGGGAGCTACACGCATACATCAGAGAGAAGCAGGCACTTTTTGGCACATATTTATAGGCGGAGTCTTTACTTGTTGCAAGCAAGACACTGGGCTCACAGACTGCAACACTGAAACAGTTGAGGAGAGCCTGGACTCTTCCTGCAAGCTGGTCAGCCCCGCCACCCTGGAGAAGCGGCTGCATCTCTCAGAGTCTCACTTTCCTCATCTATGAAAATGGGTTGTCATCAAACTCTAGAAGCTTTATGATGATCAAAGAGGAAATACCCACAAAATGTTCAACTGGCAGCTATAGATATTAGTTTTTGATGCTACTGCTATTGTTGTTGATTTATAGATAGCCAGCAGGTCTCAATTCAGTATCATTTTGTTATGATATTGAGGGGGAAAAATTCCTGGCAAAATTGAACTGAACACATAATTTGAGAACCTGGTTCTGTTACATGTTGTTTCACTGAAAGTTGCAGCTTCCAAGAAGCTACCCATGATGTTAAGGGAGGACACACTGCATCTCATTATTGGAATTTTAGGCCCTTCTACTCACAATTATTTTAAGCTAAAAATGCGAATCGAAGCCATTGTTTAAGCAGCAATGGAGGTAATTCATTATCACTTTTGCCCTCATGAGATGTTTAATGACTACAGTTAGGAGTTCTGTGTTATATATACAAGATTTCACATGCTTCATTTGCAAAATAGGTGCTTACATACACAAGATTTCCCTTTAAAAGTACTTCCTGGCTCAGCTGCCGTTCTTCTGATTAACCAACTCTCTTTAAAGACTTGAAGTCATCAGGGTTATTTTTTGTGACATCCACTCAAGTATAGAAACAGGAATTGCCAATGGTTTTCCAGCAGGTTTTTATTTCGGTTTCATCACGCAAACTTGCAGATGTTGTTTACATGAAAGACACATTTGTAGAAAGAAGGTAATGTTGACAGATAACATCTGCTATAAGGGAACATTCTGGAAAGTCTTGTTAAGCCAACTCCATTATTTTACTATAATTTCCCAGAATTGTTAGGAACTTAGTCATGAGTATTTAACTCAAATTAAAATATAATTTCTGATATGTTTTCTTTTTTTATGATTTATTTAGTTATGTATACAGAACTGGAGTACAGGCCAGAAGTGCAGAGGTGAGAGGATTTGCCAGAGACAGAGTGGGGAGCAGAACAGGCAGATTGACTGAAATACACTGCTGAGGGGAGTGGCAAGTGAAACAGGGGAGGTCTGCTGTGCCATGTGGGTCACCTCCCTAGGGGGGACCAAACTCTTACGAAAGCGGTTGTGGCTAGCTTAATAGTGCTATACTTAGAGCATATGCCACCAGGGAGGGCCCATCTTTTATTTTCTTAAACATTTCTTTCTGAAGTATAATGCGTATTACCACCTAAATACATTTAAAATTTGAGAAACTTCCATGTCCTTAAAATCTACAAATATTTCTGGCCCTCCCTGGTGGCGCAGCGGGTTAAAACACAGAACTGAGAAACTAAAACCACTTCAGCATGAGTTCGATCCCTGCCCCAGAGGTGACCCACATGGTGCAGCAGACCTCTCCTGATCTGCCCGCTGCTCCCCTCAGCAGTGGACTTCGTCGATCTGCCTGTTCTGCTCCCCTCTCTGTCTCTGGTGAAGCCTCTTGCCACCCCTGAGCCTCTGGCCTGTACCCCAGTATTGTATGCACAAATAAATAAATCTTTAAAAAAAATAATCTACAAAGATTTCTAATTATGCCTAGAATAAAACCCAAGCTTCTTTGTGTTCTACCAGGTTCTATGTGATACCACAAATCCTACTGCTTTCATTTTTAGACAAATTCTTCTGCTTGCTTAGTTCTGTTCTTCTGGGCTGTTTTTAATTTTTTTTTAATTGAGATAAAATTGACATTGTCTCGTAGCATTATATAAGTTTGTGATGTACAGCATATCAATTTGATAGTCAGAGTCACTATGAGAGCAGTCGTAGCACTGGTTAACATCACTCTCACTTCACAAATGATTATCTTTTCTTCTAGTGCTCGGGACGTTGATGTAGCTCATTCCCCATCCTAGAAGTTCACATTCAGTTTCTCTCTATCTGGACTTCTCAACTCTAGATTTTCATTTGGTTTGTTCCTTCATATTATTCATGTTCTGGCTTAGATATTAGCTCTTTGGACTTACTCTGTCATACAATGCAAAGTAACATGCCTCTAAACCAACCACTTTCTAACACATCTCCCTTAATGTCCATCTTTGTTCTTAACATTATTTGAAACTAAAGTTTAATATATGTGTGTGTGTGTACATATGTATGTGTGTGTATATATACACACACATACATATGTACACACACACAACACATCACTATGTATGCATATATATAGTATATTTTTAAATCCCACCTTTATTTATTTGTCTCCTTAACCAGAGGGGCCCAGAAGACCAGGGTCCTTCTCTATCTTCTTCACTGTGTATTTTTTATGCAAAGGACCACATTTGTTGGCCAAGTGAGTGATGATGTAGATGCTAGGTACTGAATGGGATACAGAGAAGTTTCAAACAGGATTTTTGCTCTAGAAGCCTCTGTCTTATAAGAGAATTAAGTATACAAAAAGATAGTTTAAGAAGCCACCATAACTAAGTGGTGAAAGCAATAAATACTGGGAGATCTTAATTTGGAGACATTACTTGATGCTGATCAAGGGTGGATTGTTAATGGAGGTAGGTTGGAAGCTAGACCATGAAGAATGAGTGAAGTTCACAGAAGGAACAGTCATAATTCAGCTCTTTATTACAAGAATATAAACATAAGTCATTCCACTTTAACTGCCACCTTTCGGAGTTGGTGAGGCCCAAATGAGTCAAAGAAAGAAAATAGCTCGAATTTGTGTTAATGTCTACATAGATTTTACATGGATTGGAAAGTTCTTTTCATGGGGAGTTATCTCTCATCACCTCAGAATGAAAGAGGCCTGGTTGAAAGAAAATATAGCCATTTATTTTGCTTTTATTAGGATTACAACCTGAGAGGCATAATTCAAGGAGCCTTTGAATCTTGTTCCACGTCACCTGGACTTAGAACCCATGTACAGAAAATGAGTAGCCTTCACTCTGGCCAGCTATGCACATCAAGGTAAGAAGTCCATCTATCAATTTCTGATTGGTGCCCCCTGGGCAAATTAGGTTGGAGGTCAGTGAGTTCCAAATCAGGTGAAAAGTTCTTTGAGCAATGGTTGGTTGAGTTTCAGTAGTGAGTGCTACATGCTTGAACATGCCTACACATGCCTGCAATTGGCTGTTGAGTGTCCTGCTCTGAGCATGTCCTGGTCTAAGTCACCGAGTGATGTAGTTTCCAGATTCAAATGACAGGAAAATGTTGCATATTTCTTGTTACTGTGTTTGCACCTCCATCTCATGCACTTGCCCCTTGCCCCAGTTCCACCCTGGAACGTATGTACCCCCTGCCCACACTAAATCCTCTCTTCTGGATAAGCACTGGGACTTCTCACTGGGTCTTAACTCTAAGCTTGGCGATTTCATCTGGCTGAAGTCATTCCATCCTTCCCATCGTGGGTCATGAATCCACAACTAAGAAGGCCCCTCAACTGGCCTCCAGCCTAGCCTAGCTCTCCTGTCCTCTGTTTTTACCTCCTTGTCCATCACTTACATTGCACAGCACAACGCTTGGCATTGTTTGTGGGGAACTGTGCTCCCTACATAGAGCTTTTGAGAAGCTCTGTGCTCATCTCACTCTCTCACAACTAGTGCAGTGCCCAGCACATCAGAGAGAAAAGTAAATGCTTCCTGAACATATGTAGGAATGTAAATGAAAGGCTGAATACAATTGCCTTTAAGTGCATGCTTAGAATGCTAAACTTAGGAATCATAGTATCTTGCTTAATGGAAACCAATGTGAAAATGCCTACACTACCTTATTTACAAGGTGCTTTGTTCACAGAGCTATTAAAGGGAAAGTTGTGTATAATTGTAGGTAATATGCCGAAACCGCTTACTGTAAGGTTGCCAGACCAAAGAAGCAGGCTCCGTACTCTGGAGACCTTCACCCAACAAGACTATTAAAAGAATTTTTAAGGGGTAATAGATGGGTGGTAGGTCATTAAAACCAAATCTAAATGTATTACTTTGACCACAACTTATAATTTGGATGCCCTTGAAGGCTGAAGTGCATCCTTCAGGCCCTGATGTTAGTCTGGGAGGAGGCAGGTCCTATGAATAGCAGTTGCAGGAGTAACAGCTGCTGTTAACAGTGCTCCCTCCCAGGGACTCAGGTGGGCGCTTTGTACATAATACTGCCAAGCCCACAGAAACCCCAATGTTGTAATATTATCATTGCCACTTACAGTTTAGGAAATTGAGGATTTCAAAGACTTTGTGATGACAGAACCCAAACTATGGAAGACACCTTTTCCCATTAAACTATGACTGTTGGTAGACTCAGGTGGCTCTCAGAACACCTCATCAGGCAATATCTTTGATTGACAGGGCTGACTCACCCTACCTCTTAGCATCTCAGTTATCACACACTGTAGAATATGTCACCGATTTCACTAGATCTTTGATGGAAAAATAAAACAAGGAATTCAATACATTTGTTAAGTAAACTGCTCTACCTGATGATGGCCTGTATTCTTAGATTCACAAAGCTTGATTCTAAGTTTTCCTATTCAAGATTTCAATCAAATTCTGGGAGTCCAGACAATGAAGTGATTAATGTGCTGCTACAGTGACTGTGTCCAAGTTCAACTTTTGAATCCATGACCTGTTGGCTACTTGCATATTCTCTAAACTTCCTATAAGAAGGGGACTGTGATGTGGTCAACCTCATTAGCTCAAGTTGGTAGGGTTGACACACACATACACAGCAAAAGGATCATACCTGGATCTTCAAAAGTACATCAGCTGCTGTCCTGACACATTTGGAGAAGTGACAGAAGGTAGACTGAATGACTTCATTCATTCTGTGTTTCGTGTCTTTCATGTCTGGCAATGTCTCAGGGATGTATGATAAACTATGATAATGTTCCAAAATCTATGCTCAAGATCCTGATCATTTATTAACACAACATTAAGGCTTATAACTTGAGAAACATTAAGATTAGTAACCTGAGAAACATTTCAATTTCACTTGAAAAGCCTATGTATTTTAAATATTCTATTGTATTTGTTTTCTTCATCCATGTCTTTAGAAGTTTGTTGGCCTTGTTTTAAGATTGTGTGGTTTCTTCTGGGAGACATAATATTTTAAGGAACACAAAGTTTTTCCACCACTCTCTCTGCTTTTGAAAAATGTTAGTGTTCTCTACTGCATGGTTTGACTTGACCATTGTTTATAGATAAATTACTTCTTTCAGCATTGCGTGTGGGTGTAATATCTTTGAAGATATATGAAACCTTTGCTAAATCTCCATATTTTAATTGAAATTTCAGTGAATAAGTTGCTATGATCACATTCAGTGTCAGTAAAGGAGACACCCTGCTCTTAGGGATGAGGAGGTGCAAGCTAGTCTGTTTTCCTTAGTGTCTCATTATCTTAAGATGCCTTGTCAAGAAACTCAGGATGCTGGTTCCCAGAATAGTCACCCTTAAGTGACTGGGAGTGATGTGACTTTCTCAAAAGAAATGGGGATATAAGCTTGTGCAATACAATTCAAGTTTCATTTTGCTGTGATAGTGAAGGAAAATAGAAATCTGGTAAGGAAGAACCAGCCCTACTTTTCTTCCCAAGCAATGGAGACACTGGTCCCAATGACCCAAACCCCCACATTGTGGAATCTATTGTTAGTGAGACCAAGGTGCCAACTTCCTTAGCATTCTAAAAAATGTCAATAGTGGCAAAAAGCTTTAGCAATCAGTGGATTACCAGGATGGAAGAGGCTGAGGATGAGATTGTCAGTGCAAGGTTATAAATGGGTAGTGCTTGGGGAGAGAAGATACTTTGTAAGTCGGGACTCTACCAGGCAAGGGAGGCCACTTGGGCATCAGGGTCAACAGTTGTATTGAGGAAAAAGAACCTGAGACATGTTGAGAATTTCCTTGTGCTTTATCCTTTCTCAGTCTATGACCTCATGTGTATTATGACATCTGAATTCCCCATTCCTGCCAAGTATTAGATGGCACATAAGGACATAGAAACATAGTCACTACTGGCAGTTGTGTTCAAACCCAGAGCCTTCTCCTCCCATAACAAGAAATTGAAATCCATGGCGAATAACAAAGGACTATGAGAAGAGTGAGGAATTAACAATAAACAAGTTGTTCTCAAGATTTGTCCACAGAGCAGTTCCACAAAATCAGTGGTTACTTTTGTCTTATGTAAATGTTTTCATTTCAAAGAGGCTAAATGTAATCAATCTTAAGATTTGCTATATGGCTTATTAATAAATGAATCCCCTCTAACTTAATGTGTTGCTAGTATCTATGGGAATGTGAGAAGGTTGGAAATGATATAGTCAAAGGGGGCGTGATTCTTTTTTTCTTTTTTTTAAAGATTGATTTATTTGTGCATACAGAACTGGGTACAGGCCAGAGGCTCAGGGGCGGTGAGAGGATTCACCAGAGACAGAGCGGGGAGCAGAACAGGCAGATTGACAAAGTACACTGCTGAGGGGAGCAGCGGGCGGGTCAGGAGAGGTCTGCCGCGCCATGTGGTCATCTCCGGGGCAGGCGGGAATCGAACTCAGGCGGAAGTGGCTTTAGCTTCTTAGTGCTGTGCTTTAATGCCACCAGGGAGGGCCATGATTTGTTTTTATGTCACATCCTCTCCATATCGATATGTTACTTTTTATGCTAGATTTCCAAGTCACACCAATCAATAGAATTAGCCTTGCTTTCCCTCTGTGCCTTCATTTAAACATCAAGGTGAAACTCAAAGGCTTGCAGAGAACACTTGGACTATTGCAAAGGTCACTGGCCTTCTGGGAATTGCCTTTGTTTCTTTATCATCACATTGGTTTTGGGTTTTATCGTCCGGATGTGAGTCCTGTGCCAATCTCATCATGGTCTCCTGCCCAGGCTGTTTGAGAACTGAGCACCTGCAGACAGGTCTGAACTTGTGGACCAAGGTGAGGGGAGAAGCACAAGTTTTATTTTTATTTATTTTTGTGCTAAGATATTTAATTGTAGTCTTGTTATGGGGTGGCCCATTGATGACCAGGGATTTTATATAGCATTGTAGCCTCATACAACAACAGCCTACTAATTAGTTCATTTACTCGGATACTAAACTCATCTAAGAAGCGGAGCAGAGCCTAATTAGAAACATCTCAAAGGATATTATATTCCAATCCTTTAGAGCTACAGTTTTTAACACATATTGAGAATAGCACATGTTTGAACACACTTAAATTGCATGTACACATGCACCAATGCAAGAACTCACATGAACAGTGTACACAAGTATTTGGTGATAGCTACTTGTGGGGGGCCTTGACCCGCATGGTGAGGGGGTAGAGCCCCAGGGGCAGCGCGAGGAAGAAGGCCAAGACGGAGACACGTGCGAGAGTGTTTTATTCTTACAACAGTCATATATATATACCTGAGGGCGGCACAGAAGGTATGGGGGGGTGGTGGTCTGGTGGTCTAATATCTTAAAAGCCAATGGGTTTGAGGGGAGGGACCCATCTCTTTGGCGCCAAAGCTTGCTGAGCAGGAAGGGAAGTAGAGTGGGGGAAGGGATTCAGGTGTGCTGCATTCTCAACCAGGATGTTTACCCTAAGTTCCCATCAAGTGTTGTTTTGTGCATAGGAGGCAAAGTCCCTGACAGCTACTAATTAGAAAGGATTCAGTCTTTCATTTGCACTTGTATAAAAGAAGACAAAGGTGATATGAATGTAACCACAGTGAACCAAGCCAAATTAACATTCCTTTGACTTAAATATCCTTCAAAGATGTGATGGAAAGTAGAGGTTATCCCAAAAAAAAAAAAAAAAAAATTTTGATGTGCTTTTATATTTCCTTCCTTAAAAATTATCTATCTATCTATCCATTTGCATTTGAAGGGATTTCTTCTGTGGACCTCTAAACTTGTTTAGTGTGATGCATGTATTCTGAGACATCTGGTCTCAGAATATATGTACTTTCCATATATATCCCCAAAGGCAGGTATAGCCTAGACATTATATTAGGCTCTTTGGCCTGTAGCTGATGGTCGTGGTGACTGAGCCAGGCAGTGGACACATACTAAGAGAACTTGTGGAATTAGAAAGCAAGAACCTGGTCCCGACACAACAGTGGGGTCAGGGGGGACCAAGTAGGAAGGTCCTACCAGTGACTCTCTGTGCCTCACAGGTTCCTTGAACAGTCTTTGCAGAGAAAAAGCTAAATCTCGATGAAATCCAGATAAGCTGTTTTCCATGGTATGATCCTTGCTGTGGTGTGAATCTAAGAAACGAATCTTGAAGCTTTTATTCTGTTTTTTTTTTCCCTAAAATATTTATCATTTCACTTTTTAATGTACTCTTTAAACCCTGGACCTTAAGTTGTTTGTTTGTTTTTCAGGATAGCTCACTCAAAATTTTAGGATTTATTTCTCTATTTGACCCTATGTCCTACCACCTATTCCTGTAACAATAGCTCCCCACCTTAGCCATGATTTTTTGGGTGATTTTCATATTTGCAGATTTCTCTGAATCTTTCTCACTTCCCCTTTCTCTCTCCCAACTTGTTGAGTGAAAACTGCTTACCGCTATGCCAGATGCAAGCCATGCTGCACACTGGCCATTTAGGTGCACAGTCACCGTAGGAAGAAGGAGCTATCATAATTATTTTTATCTGGTTAAGAAAGAAAGGAGAATTAGGACTTTAAAGAACTAACTCCAGACTCAAAACTAACAAATACTGAAGAAGGCCAGATACAAATCCATGCAGTCTGACTTCAGAGCCCCTTAACCTGTAATGAGTTGGAATGTAATGAGGTAAAGCACACACACCAGTAGTATTTCTGTACAAAGCATTACAAAACCAAATGTGATCAGAAAGGCTGATTATTACCTATTGTCACCTAGAGATTTCTCAGACTACTTTTTCTTCTTATTTATTAAGGTTAGTTACAGCCCCATGAAGGCACAGATTTAGAGAGCATGGGTGGAGAGTAGGTAATGACTTGATTGATGTGTCTACAAACAAGAAACCCCAAGAATTATGGTCTGTCAACAGAAGTTCTCAGTGTGGAATGGAATGGACTCTCCCTCACAGCCTCAAAAAGGAACATCAGCTGACACCTTGATCTCAGGCTTCTCATTTCCAGAATCATAACATGATGAATTGTCATTGGTTTAAGCCATCTACTAAGTTTCCACTTGTTATAGCAGTCCTAGGAGGCTAAGATAGTCATGAACTTTTCATTACCTATTCTATATGACACTATAGACAGCATAGCTAATTTGCATTATGGATTTTGAAAAATAGAAGTAATTTTAATCAGTGTGAGTTTTGAGAACCAAGCGGTTGAGAGTAGGGGCGAGTGATAGAGATGGACTATCATTCTGATAAAGACTTTGAAATGCCTCATGTGATGTTAGTCATCTGGTCTCACGGTTAATCAAACTGGGGGTCAGGGGTCACAGCCATCTGCTCTGCAGCAAAGTTGCTCTCCCTCTCCCCACATCCTGAGAACCGACTTCCTGGCCTGAAGCCAAGGCCAATGTTAAGATGTAAATGGTGTATCATTACCCACAGTGAAGAGTATGATTTCTGCCTGGAAAAGGAAAGCTTGCATTTTTCAAGGAATTCAAAAATTGAAAAAAAAGTATATATAAAGAAAGTAAAAATCACTATAAATCCACCACCCAGAGCGACCAAAATCAAATGTGTTTATGTACACACATATTATGTGCAGTTCAGAATACAAATATACCTGTATAAAACTATTTTTCATTTTGCTGTGTTATTGGGATTGTTCTCTTCTGACATGTTAGGTCTAGACTTTTTGTTTTAATGTCTATGCAGAACGACAGTGGAGGAATACAGAATATCGAAACTTCTAGCACTGAATGAGTATTTAAATTGCTGTAGTAAGTTTTGGTATTTTGAACCATAGATTAATCAACCTTTTACATATATATTTGAAAAATCTGTCTGATTGCATCCTTAGAATCCATTTTTCCAGGACTTTGAAAGCTTCATGGTTCTACTCAAGCCAGGTATGTGACACAAGTGTTGACTTGGTAACTACAGGGCGTTTGGGCTCTTATTTAATTTGATTGTTTCTTAAAGCAGGATGGTTTTATTGGGTCAGCACCCTCCAGATATCACTTACAGGAACAGAGCATTTGGGGACAAATAAGAAGATATGATTCATGAAGTAAAACATCTTTTCATTGAACTGAAACATCAGACTAATGCTGCTTCTGCCTCAATTCGATCCCCTGCCAGGGAGATGACACACATGGCTCAGCAGACCTCTCCTGCCCCACTCACTCCTCCCCTCAGCAGTGGATTTCAGTCCATCTGCCTGTTCTGCTCCCCACTCTGTCTCTCATGAATCCTCTCACCCCCTGCACCTCTGGCCTATACCCCAGTTTTTGTTTGCATAAGTCAATAAAAATAAATCTTCAAAAAAAAAATAAGCCATGGGAAATGAGTGAGCAATTTTTTTTAACATTTATTTATTTGTGTGTACAGAATTGGGGTACAGGCCAGAGGTGCAGGTGCAGTGACAGGATTCACCAGAGACAGAGTGGGGAGCAGAACAGGGTGACTGACAAAGTACACTGCTGAGGGGAGCAGCAGGCAGGTCAGGAGAGTTCTGCCGCACCCTGTGGGTCACCTCTGGGGAAGGGATCAAACTCATGCTGAAGTGGCTTTAGCTTCTTAGTGCTATGCTCTAAGTCACTGTGCCAGTAGGGAGGCCCAAGTGAGCAATTTTTACAAACTAATTTTTAACCATGTGTTGTTGCAGACATAAAGACTAGCAGGGTGTGTGTGTGTGTTGAAAGGTCCAGGCCGTGTGTGTGTGTTGAAAGGTCCAGGCCATGAGTGAGCACTGCAAGTTCAGTGCAAATGTGGTGAAGTACTTTAAATACTGGAATGGAAGAGAAATTGGAGGCAGCTGAGGGTGATCAGCAATGGTTGGAATTGAGGAAGGGTCTGTGTCAGGGGCAAGAGTGGATGCCATTAGGGTGTGTCTCAGGTGCTCTGTCTTCCTATTCTTCTGGAGAGCCTCTCTGCAGTTAGGAGGCAACAGATATCTCCAGGATAGATTTCCAGATGTTTCTTCTGGCAGATGGTTACCTGTATCACTACAACTTACTGTAACAACTTAGCACAATGGGAAGATTTGTTTTTTCAACATGTGAGTAGATGCTTGAGAAGATTATGGATAATGTTGAAAGCAGTATTGAAGAAATGGGCTTAAAGCAGTTTGAGGCAAAGTCTTCAGGGTAAGAAGGGAAAGACAGCCTTGAGAGCACACGTTATTTGATTTAATTTACATGAAATGTTGAAAATGGGACACAGAGATGGTTTGGAAGGCAGAAAAGGAATGATTGATAATGAATACAAAGTTGTTCTTTTTGGGGGTGGGTGGAGGACAGAAGGGAAGTAAAATATTTTAAATAGATTGTAGTAATGTTTATATAATGCTATAAATAGCATAAAGATATTTAATTGCATACTTCAAATGGGTGAATTACATGGTAATGAATTACATCTCAATAAAACAGTTATTTTTTATAATCAGTTTTTTTTTCCCCAAAAATCAATTTGGGGAGATTTGATATATTAGAAATCTTGAGTCTTTGAATTATGGACACAGTATTTGTTTTCTGTTATCTAGGTGTTCTGTAGTTTCTCTCTGCAATCTATTATAGTTTTTAGTGTACAGGCCATAGTGTCTTTTTTTCTTTTTGAAATGTAACCCTAATTTTTTAATATGTTTGATATTTTAAATGATATTTGTGTTATAAATTTTGGTTGCTAGTGTATAGAAATATAAGATTTTTGTATATTGTCTTGTATTTTGCAACTTTGCTAACCTCTTTAATTAGTTCTAGTAGTTTTTTTAATATATTCTACAGAAATAGGTAATCACATGGTCTTCAAAAATTAACTTAGCTTCCTTGACAGTGATGAGTGTCTCGTGTGACCTTTTCTTTCCAGCTTTCTCTTCTCCAGCACAATATCACTGAGAATGGGTTCCTTTTGTTCACTGAGGATGGAGGCCATCTTGAACATGGACCCCACAGATTATCTTTTAGGAAGTATGAATTCCTGAGCCAGTAACTGGCTCTGGGTCTAAGCAATTAGCCAGCTCTACAGGAGCATTTAATTCTAAGGCCAGGCCCTGCAGACTCCGTGTCTGCGCATATCGTTGTCTAAACTGGCTCTGAAATCTGTTCTGATGGGAAACACAGAAGCTCATTCAACAGGATTTCCTGTGAAGGTTTTCATCTGGAAGAATATGGGCCTCGTAGAATAGCATATATTGCTCTAGTTTGATTGATTTGCTGGTTTTTCTTGAAAAGTAAATGCCCTCAACTTTGCATGGCTATTTTCATTTGTTTTGGCAAGACAAGTGTCGCTCCTTAGTCACTTGACTTGAAAATCATTTACCTGACTCTTATAGGTTACACTTGAGTTTCAAGTTCCACCTCAGATGGATGTGTCTGGCTTTCCCAGGAGTCTTTAGTGCAGCCAGTCATTCCCTCGCCCCCATACTCAGCGAGGCTAGTGACTGCTTACCAAACACCATCAGAGTTATTATCTACAGACAGTGAAACGAGCACACAGTCATTATGCCTGGGGAGTTCAGACTTTACGGGCAGTAAGATGCTGTGGCATTGTTACAATTACTTAAACTTTACTTACCTAAAAGAAGATAGTAGGGGTTGGGGAGTGGTCACAAACAGCTCCAGGAAAGCTAACCCTTGGTCACATTGTCTGAATTATCAGACAGAGAAGGGGGAGGGTCTGGTGTACTAGTTGGAGGGAACAATATGTGGGAAGACTCAGAGATATGAACTGAAAATACAAGTTTTGAGATTTGTAACTAATTCATTATAACTGGGACTACAGAGAACATTGCTTGCTGTTAAGTGTCGTTCCCCCTGTAAGCCCAAATCACTTACCACAAGTGTATGCAAACTGTCCAATCAGGAAGAAGATCTCTGGCTGCCATGCGAGAGCTATAAGCTATGCCTTGCCATTCTCTGTCTCTCCTGAAGTTTTCTGTTACCATTTGGTATGTGTGTAGCTGCAGGTCTTAACATTTCCATTCACTTTATTCGCATGTTTAATGTTTTCTTTTTCTGGAAACAATTTTCTTGTAACCTTTTAATTTAAATTCATGGTAGAGAGTTCTCTGCAATGAATGAAAAGGGAAAGATCTCAGTACTACTAATCCCGGTCAAATATCAAATGCACAAAATTTATATTTCAAACATGGTCTTCTAACAGTAGGATTTCTTCAATATTTTATCTGCACAGGTTGCATCACCAATGAAACCATTTCCCACCCCCACTCCCATTCGGCTCAAAATTTCTTGGCAATATCCAGGTGAAATGCAATACCCATTAACCCTCATTAACGTGGTGGCATCTTCTGTTAAGGCGAGGTGTTTCCCAGAGTGATGGGGGAAAATTTGGCTGTGAGGAGAATTCAGTATTTCTTGGAAAGTCTTTAACATGAAATCTAATATGGGGGAGGGGAGCAGCAATGAGGAAAAGGAAGCAGAAGAGGCAGAGGCAATAACAATATCACAGCAGATGTGGATGCATTGTTTACCGTCAGGAAAACAGTCCATACCTGTTCATCCTTAATTGCCTGGTTGATCTCAAAGATGTGTGTGTGTTTTGAGGGTGCGGGGCAGTAGAGGGAAGAGGAGTCAACATTAAATGCACACTCTCCTGGCAGTGCTCTCCCTGCCCCCAGTTCCCTTTCCACTGAGGGCCCATGTGGTTTCTGCATTTCTGAGCAGAAAGAGCCAGAGTCACTTTAATAGCCCTTGAGAAAGAGCTTCAGGAGGTATTTGCAGAGAGCAGGTACCAGGCCACAGCCTCGCCTCCTCAACATGCCCCAGATATTGAACCTTCCAGTAACTACAATTACAACCCAAACCACAGAATGTAGATTTACAGATTGTTTTCAGCAGCACCCATTCAAATTTACTTATATTTACACTAGAAAAATTAGGGTAAGTGCTATTGTGACCAGAGACACAGACCAGGATCAATAACCAACCAATTCTTGGCTAATAAAGCACTTCTCTAAGGTCTACGGTTGCTCTGTTCTGACTTTGAGGTTGGCCTCTAATGTCTTATCCATTGACTTTTCCCGTAAATATGTCTAATCGAGGCCATGTCGGATTCTAAAGAGAAATGATACACTTGGTTTGGTAAGAATTGCTAATTAACCAAGTATGTAAAACCTGTAGCTGCTATGCTCATAGTATTTCTCTTGAGGTGAAAATGTATACATGACAAAGAACTAAAGTAAAATATCAGCTTCCTTTTAGATGGAGTGTGTGTGTGTGTGTTTGAGAAAGATAGTTTTAATGCTCTCTGTTCTCAATACTAATGTACAGAGAACCATCTTTCAGAAAACAAAAAGTCTGTGACAGTATCTCCTAAAGTTATAAAATTTGTTTGTGAGGAAAATAATGTACGGCCTATTTTGTCGGAACACAGGCATTCTTAAATCTTCTTCTCCTCTGTGTGTACAAAGTTCTCTTTTTCACAGCCACAAAAAAAAAAAAATTGTACTTCATATTAGAGAGGTTGAGAGAGATTAATTTGGTTCCTTGTACACTTTAATCATTAATTTAGTTCCAGTAAGAGAGCAAGTTATTTAATCAAACCTAAAGGAAATAAAATAATGAAGGACAAGGGAAAGGAACTAGCAAAAGATTTCCTACAGGGTTTCTGAATGTTTCCAGTTAGACAAGATACACCAAGATGGCTGTTCACAGGAGGCTTTTTGACAGAGCGGCTCTGCCTGTGGGCCCAGCAGACCTGCCTCATCTGTGTTTTCATTTTTCTCTCCCTTTTATACCAATACAGTATAAAAATTGTGGCCCTCCCTGGTGGCGCAGCGGGTTAAAGCAC
>NW_004567136.1:9095740-9107561 GCF_000260355.1 Condylura cristata | reverse complement strand
AAAAAAAAAAAATTGTAGCAGTAATTTTTACTACACATGAGTCTGTTTTCGCATAACTTCAATACCAGATTTTTCTGCCTAAACTGAAGAAATTGGAAATGTGTTTCAGTGGCTTTGATATACATTCTCCGGGAAGTTCAAACAGCTGAACCAAAAAGAGAAGAACCTGCTGCTCTGTTTGTAGGGTTCCAGAGACCTGCAAAGAAGGCGAGGAAGCTTGCCTCCGTTGGCAGGCCTGGACAACTTGGAAAAATGATAAGTGCTGGTAAACTTGAGAAGAGGAAACCCAGGTTGAGTCCGCTGAGACCAACATTTTTCCTGAAGCCTGCATGGACTGGACATCAACTGTTTGCTCTGATACTATATGGAGTACTCTAACAAGACCAACTAAAACTTGCTGTTTGGTTATTCTGCCCTGTGATTTTATGCAAAAATAGAAAAATGGTTAAAAGGTAGCTTGAGCTTGTAAAAAGTTTGTGCATTATTGGATAAAGTTGGGATAAAGGTTAAGGGAACTTGTTCTTAGAAAATTTAAACTAGTTTTTAAAGATTTTGCTTGTTCCTATGATTTTGGGATATATGCCAGAAGTTCAAGTTTTCTCTCTCTTCTCTCTCTCTCTCTCTCATATGTACTGATGGACTATTTTCCAGTAATGACTGTCATATTGGGCGTTCATGGGCATCACCGGTGACTGATTGCTGCTTTTACATACACTGGAAATCTTAAGAAGACTGCACCTTGTAATCTCTGCAGCCATAGACATGGGGGTATAAAGCCAAAAGGGGGGAATTGTTAGAGGGAAAGGATGTCCTGAACGGACTCTACAGGTGCAGGTTTTGTGGCCTTTCTCCTCATTCTAGGCACCGAAACTATGAATCCCAGTAACAGAAAAGGGAGGGCTTCTAGGAGAGAAGCCCCATGGCAGAGTGAAGCAGCCATGTTTGGTCAAACTGAAAACCCCAGCAACTGCAAGGGGAGGACTCTTAGGACCCGAGGGTGGAGTTCAGCAGCCGTATTGGGTTTTGGGTATAAAACTGGACATTTTGGGGTGCGAGGTCTCTTGCCTTTGTGGCTGCCAGTTGGTCACTTAACTCTTGATCAGCTTTCAGGATGCTATTGGGTGTCCAGGTCAATGGAACTAGTAGGACACATTAGCTAACTGGTATCTCTCTCTCTTTCCCTGAGTCGTTCCTTTCCTTTCCTCCCCCCCCCTTTTGTAAATAAACCCATCATTGACTTTTTTGTGTGTGTCTGCAGTGGAATCTTAAGCACACGGGTGAGGACCCACAGACACATTGAGTTGCCCTGTAACATTACCTCTGTGCCTGGGGATCAGAGCAAGGTCTGATCAGCATCTGCTAGAGGGAGGGTTGTGATTCCCATTCCTACAGGGCCTGGCCATGTGGCTCTGGTCTACATCTCCAACTCCTTCACTCTCACTGACAGGCCACTACTTGCAAGAAAGAGCTTGTGTGTGACCTCTCAGGGTAGAGACTTAACTGATATAGGGAAGAAAAAATGCAGAACCACAATCCTTGAGAAAAACTCCCTGCTTTCTTTCTATCACATTTCTGCTTTCTTCTGATTTTTTCAGGAAGAAGGCATATCTGTAGAGTTCGTTTGTGAAACTAAACAAAAACTCATGTATTCTAAAACCCAGCACATGTGCCAAATATCTATGACTAGGAGAGAGGATCAGTAAATTGTGGGATGAGAAAGGCGACAGAATATTGACTACTCTACAGCGACAAGCAACAGCATGAATGAACTGCAAAGAGAAACTTTTGGTAACATAATATTGACCAAAAATAGAAACGCAGAGTATAGTGTCATCATCACAAATCTTAACATGAGCAATCAATCAATGTATTTTTCAAACATAATGTGTAAGTGACAAATGCATTCTATGCAAGGCAAGAGAAGAAAAACACAGATTTTTGGATGATAAAACATCCCGAGACAGGATAATGGGCTGAGGAGATGTACACTTGCAAGCTATTGATGATAATGATAAAGTTCAATGTCAACCAGACTGGACTCTCATGCGTTGACTAAAACATAGACTGAATGACCTCTACATGAATTTCAAACCAAGAAAATGCTATTTGAAAAAAAAAAATGAAAAAATGAAAATTGGAAAATGAGCAAGGTACAACTTTTTATCAAAAAACTGGAGAAAACATTAAAAAGAAATATAAATCACTAAAATTTCACTTTGAATTTCCCAAAGAACACAAGAGTAAAATTCTCAATGCCAGATTTTTCATAACTCACCAGTATAAGGATAACATAAACATATCAAATGTGACAAAGACAGAAATAAATAGTATATTTATAACTTGGCATGTGAAATGGAGTAGAATGAATGCTCTTAAATAATTGTTAAGATACATATGAAGATTATAAGAAATGTGACATAATAATTCAAACAACAAATCACAATTTCAAAACAGAAAGGAATAAGGCGTATTGTCATGAAAGCTAAATCCTTGCGAGATGAAGTGAATTCCTGGGAACTTTAACCAAAAATACTGAAAACAAATATCCAGTCCATTAGACAGAGGAAAGGATAAAGCAAATGAAATGAAATGAACATATGTAAGGGTTGACCTGTTTCTTGTGCTTTGCAACCAAACTACCTGTATGTTTATTCCCCACACTTTTATTTATTTATTTGTGTCTTTGTTGAAGTGTCATTGCATTATATGAGTTCCAGGTGCTCCCATTTAATAATAAATTATTAGGAAAGGATATTGAGGGACCACGCTGTTCTTTGTCTTCATCATCTCATTGATTCAATCATATAATGATATAGCTAAGGGCAGCTTATTCTCTGGATATTCACTGGAAGCCTGGCAGATTGTTATGAATTTTTCAAGATAAAGTTCTGAGTCAGTTCCTGGTTACTGACAATCTCTTTTGTGCATGATCAGGCAAGGTACAGGGGCGGAGGAAACAGAGGCCAACCTTCAAGGAGCTGACCAGCCTGGGTCTTCTCTGCAGGCATAGTGCTTGCCTAACTTTGCCTCTGGCCCCAGTAGGAAAATGAAAAAGCCAATATGGGAAATGGAGAATCTCAATGAGCTATGGTCCTGGCACCTCCATGGGGCCAACCTCCATCCCCCTTCACTTCTCAAATTGTAGCGATATATAATGCTCAACTACAGTCAGAGGGTTTCAAAACTCAGAGGAACATTTGATAGTCATAATATTTAAAAAAAAAAAGATGATTTAAAAAAAGAAAATAAAGATCAAGACATCATAACAACATGTATATATGTAAGTAAGGGCTATGAAAGACTGCAGCAATTTAAGAACTTTATCACTGGGTGATTATAATTTTCTTCTTTGTATTTTGCAAATTTGCTACCTTAGAAACTTATAAAGCTTCTATCTGGAAATGATGGTTTTCACACATTGAATACCCTCATCAATATTTTATTTACATGCAATACTGATTTTTTTTTCAGCTTCACCTTTCTGGGATCTTGCTCTTCCATTTGCCCAAACCCTAAAACCCTCTACCTTATGGTCTCAGATTAGAAAGAGGAAACACCCTCACAGGGATGCTACATAGAGACATGAGTGGGAGGAGGGTGGGCAAGGACTGTGGTGTCACTTATAGATGATTCACATAAATTCAGAGTGAAGTGATGCCCTCCAGACTGAACCATCCCAGCTTCTGCTCTTGTTTCCAGTATCCAAAGTAGTTATTGGCAAATTTGCCTCCCCATTAGACTCACCTAGAAATACCTTGCATCTACTGATATCCTTGCTCAGTAAATCTGAATCTTCAGGAATGTCAACTGGACTTCTGCAGTTCTCGATGATTCTAATATGGATACAAGTCTGAGAACTGCTTAAGTTTTTGTTGGAGGAAGAAACACACAGCTCATTACCCCTTTGCTTTGCATTGTTTAATCTGGTAGATGCCGTTCATTGAACTCCAAAATAGCCACATCTCTTGTTCCAGGCAGCTTGTAGTAACCCTCACTTGAGTCACTGTAAGTAACACCTCCTCTTCAGGAATGGTATACAGAAGCTCCCTGATGTGACTAAGTACAGTGACCATGAGCACTGTGGACAGCTGATGCCTTGCAAACTTGGCTTCTGTCTGAAGCCTCCAAAACCATTGATCCTACTGGATCTTGCTGTTGTATGAAGCCTCATGACTTGGGGAATTTTAGCTATAATGAAATTTGTGTGAGAAAAAGAGGTGAATACTGCACTAAAATTGATGTAGAGTGGCCAAATCTCTTTAGTAACTGGTTTTATCATTTATGATACAATGTGAATTTGCAACTGTACCTTAATACTATAACAGAAGGTGTCCTCTTTTGGACAATAAGCCCTCCTAGCACCAATGACTATTCCCATCATAAAAGGACCCATAACACTCCACCTACACTATATGTCACCTCCCCTCTTTGCTCACCAACTTGACTTCCCCTTTCAAATAGCCTCGATGCTGAAGTTCTATCTCTAAGGTTTGCTTTGACTTTGTCTATTCCTTCTCTTTTCACATCCCACATGTGAGTGTAGTCACATGTGAACTCACAGGTGACTACCTGCCATTTGTCATTCTCCTTAACATAACCCTCTCCAATCTGTCCATGTCACTAATGGAGGTGTGTATTATATTTAAAAAATCAGGCTTAATTTCTGAATTTCTGTTGGCAACACATGATGAACTGATGACTGGCTAAATTGACAAAATGTCAATATCTGTCATCCACTCTGAAAGTAAGAGGTTAATCATTGTCCCCGTGAAAACCAGAGGACTCATCTGTCGCTGAAGCACCAACATCCAGCCTCAACAGTTTGCAATATTTATTGATAAGATTTTGCACAAAGGTGACAATTTATTAAGTGCATCTACAGATGATAGATTTATAGATTGTTCTGGGCATATGATTTTCATTGAAAGGAAGGGATTGCCCTCCAACGAATTTCCTCATTTTTGATTTCAAGTTATGTAGCCAAGACACTTGCACACCTGAAATATATGATGAAGTGTTTCATACGTCAGCTTTAGGAGCTAAAGCAGAAATTAGAAACAATGGAAAGACGCCTCTTTTATCTCAGTGTCATCAGATGCTTTAAGCAGAATTTCATTAATTCCAATAATAATTTAATTTTTCATTTAGCTTATAGAGTCAAAATAAAGATTTTGTAGTTTATTTTGTCATAGATGAGACTTCTGATGGTATTGTAAATGTTACAGCAAATTCATTCAAAAAGTTCATTGTAAAAGATAAACATTCTGCTGGTTTGGGGGTAACAAAACAAATATGAATCTGGGACAACATGGTGTTGGATAAATGTGATATTTTGTTAATTAATAAATCTATGTTTCAGAAATATATTTATCAAATTACTGTGCCGTGTTCATAATTCATCAAAACACATTATTCTATAGACCTAAAACAAAAGCAGTTATTATCAGAATTGACAAGTATATGTATGCAAAATAACTGAAATATAATTTTGGCGGTTGGGAAAAAAATTAATGTCGAGTTAAAAAAGAAAAAAACCCAAAACGTAGACATGATAGTGTGCTCTGCCTCTTTGTCCCATCTCTTGCTTTTTTAAATGTTGGCAAGATAGGTCAATTTATTTATAAATAAACATAAGTGACAGACAAAGTTGTTTCACTTGCTGTTACACTTGGTAACACTTTGCTCAACATCAGTTGAAAAAATCGACCAAAATTTTCAACCACTGGAATATCAAAAGTTATTAATAATAAAATTGGCAGATCAGAGAACATTATCATTCTGCAAAATCTGGAAATCTGGGTAAAACTGAAGAAAACACACAATGTGAGCTGAAATTGTACATGACTTGATTTTGAAATCTGTAATTGTATTTTGGAATATCTTGATTTTGAGAAATAGTTTTCAATACAGTTCTTATATTCAATCGGATACTTTTGATTTTATGCCAAAATTAAATGAAACTGGAAAGACTGTCATTTTGCAGTATCTAAATTTGGTGAAACATTGTTAAGAATCTAAATGGATACAATTTACTTGATGAGTTTTGTCTTTGAAAAGTTGCTGCTCTAAAATTGAGAATGGAAGCAAAATGACAGTGTCCGCACAAATATTTTAGCCTAAGCATTTACTATTTCCATGCAAAACAAAGAAGAATTTTTTCTCCATCAAATAGAATTTGCCCTTAACTTCCCAAGTACATCTGTACTTGCAAGCAGAATATTATAAGAAGAATATTTTCTTAATGAAAACTGGCATGGTTTATATATTAGCAATAATAGACTGTGTCAACAATAAAAAACACTGACACAAAGCTGTGCTTTGTGGAAGACTATAGGCAGTTTTATGAGAAAATTAAAAACAAACTACACAGCCTTGGAAAATCTCCAGTGACGTAGCGTAAGAGATAATTAAAAAGCAGATTAACATATCTGAATGTGTAATGAGTTTAATCATCCTGTTTGCTCTTTTTCAAGTTTTCTTAATATAATACATTACAAATATACACAGTTAAGTGTTATTTTTATTTTTCAGGCAGTATTTTCATTGCAAAATCTTCATATATATATATATACATACATTATAATATACATGTATATATATAAAACTGTGGATAATGGCGCAATTCATGTCAACAAATAAATATTAAGAGTTATAACTTGATTATTTTTAAGATTTTCCATTCACTTGAAGTTGTCCTCCAAGGACATTACTCATATGACCAGGTTAAGTGTGGAGCTCCCCAGGGAGCTTCCATGGGTTTGGGTATGCACGTTGAAGCCAACAGCCACATGAGGCAGTGAGAGGTAACACAGTCACTAGAAGAATGACCCAGTGATGCTGGAAGTTCACAGGACAGTGAGGTCACTGCTCCCTAGCTGGACCTGGGGGATTTTACAGAGCTTGAGTTAGACCCAGAAAATGAGTGGATCTGGAGAGACCAAGGTGAACAGGCTCAGCTTAAGGGAGAGAAAGTCATGGTCAACACATAGAAAATGGCTGACAGCAAACAGTCTGAGTGCAGGGACAACAGAGAAAGAAGGAATCTTTCTGACACATTCTAATTGTTAACTGTTTTTGAAGACAATGTTCCAGAAACTGACCCATCTTATTACTGTTCTGAAGGAGCCCCTGTAAGTGTGATAAACTTGATGGTCTGGACATGCACACAACATTCTAAATGGTCTATAAGTGAATTCATAAATCACATATATTTCCCTGACAAAAGCTGTCTTCTCCATCTCCAGAACATTTCAGGTGAATAGTAGGAACATGTGAGCAGGACCAGCCAATAGAAAACCTTTCCAGTTTCCCCTCCAGGGGTCAGACTCAGTGACAGTCCACAGCAGACCCTGTTAGGCTAGTTACTGTGTGGCAAGTCTGAGACTTCTCCAGATGCACGTGCTACTTTGTGCTGTGTGTTTATTGCCAACTACTAATGTTAGGAAAACATCTATCTCCTCAGCAGAGTAGTTTTCTGAAGTTGTTGTAAAATCAAGCTTAGGGAAGAATTGTGGACTGGCCAAAACAGCCACAGACTCAGGTAACCTTTGCTTATGGTCTCTAACAGGTCAGTTTACTCCTCAACCCTCTTCCACAGTGATCGTCTATTACTGCCTGTCATGTGCTGGACATTGCAGCCTCGTGAGGCAAACACCAAGCCGTGAAAGTTGCTCAGGACAAAAGACATTTCTGCCAAGTGAGGAAAATTTCCTGTGCAGTTTCTGCTGACTAGGAACTAAGGGAGGTGAGGAAAAACCGAAAAAAGGGAAGTTTGAATCAGAGTTGACTCTTGAAGGTTAAATTAGATTTTGTTGGAAAAATAGGGAAAGTGCTTCTAGGAAGACAAGAAAGCACACAGAGAGCAAGTACATGCAAAAATACAACAGCTGTTGTTGTGTCCCCTAAAATAGATGAGCTCTAAAATCTGATAGAAGAGCAGAGCATTCTCCACTGGGTTCCTCATGTAGGTAGAATGCCTTAATGCTCAACAGAGACCTGCCTGACAGGAACTGGCATAGAGGACTTGGGTTCCTTTCCTTCCATTGTTTCTACAAGGATGACCCTGCCTCTTTGAGATTTCTGTGAGAAGATATGATACAAACTGAAGAACGGGTGTGAGGTCAACACTGGCTGAGCTGAACAGTACATAATTTCTAAAATGCAACTGGTCACCCACCAGGCAAGGGCAATTCTCCACTGAATCACTTAAATATACAGCAAATGTCTGTCAGGGATTTTCTCAGTCTTACTTTGGAGTGGAGTCAGAAGTCTCCTGAGGGGCCATCTATCCCATGTCCCCAAACCGAGAGAAAACGAAAATTAATGAAGGTTTTAGGAAAGCTCATGCTCTCAAAATCTTGTTATCAAACCTCCCTAGCACCTTCAACATAGCTTTTACTCTGGTTAAGCTGCTATAAGAAAACCACAAGAGAGTGCACAGTCCAGGCAAAGTTCTGGTGGCTAGAAGGTCTGAGATTCAGTGTCTAGGGAACGCCTGCTTGACTAATAGTTGGGCGTCTTCTCACTGTGTCCGCACAAGGAAGAAGCGGGTAAGGTGGGGCTTTGGGGGCCCCCCAAAAGCCATTCGCGAGGCACCTATTCTTCTCCTGAAGGTGCGTGTGGAACACCATCGCCCTCACGATTAGGCTGCAGCGGTACACACATTCACTTTATAGCAACCTCTATGGTCGCTGGTTAAAATGAAGACCTTAGAGCTTCCCCCAGACTAGTCCAAGCACTCTGCACTGGAAGTCTGCTCCAGTCAGACAGATGTATTGGCAGCCTTGTCTTTCAAGTCTCTGCCTTCAACTCTCCCCTTCTTCGTTAAGCCACTTTCAAATCCCATAGATGCCGCATGAATTGAACAAAGAGAGTCTGTAAGTCACTTTTAGTAACACATTACACTACGTCAAGTGAAATAGTTCTTTTACACACAACCAGCTCTTCCCAGAATGTATATTACTACAAATAGGTTATTTTTCAGTTTTGATTGATTTTCCTCCCTCAACCTTGCAATATAACCAAGGTTGGATCACTCACCACTTAGAGAGTGTGGCAACATTTTGAATTTTTAGTATTTGTTTGTTCACGGAGTCCTTTTAAATCCTGAATTATTTACATGCCAAGGGGATTATCCTGCATAAATATTACATACACCCCTGACAACAGGACTTTGCTCATATGATCATTCTTTTTGGCAGGAGGTAGGTCTAATACTTAGACCTTAAAGAGCCGCTGTGGTTTTAAAAAGGTCATATTTGGGCAACCATAATTTATTCTATGTGACTTTCAGGAACAGAGAAGAGTGATTCAGTTGACAGAACTTGATTATTATTTTTTTCCCATAAAAGATTTCACACGGAGGTAAAATATCCAAATTTCTCAGACCTGGAAGAAGAGAGAAATCAATACGACAAATTACAAAATGATAAATCAACTAAAACTAACCCAGCTTAGGGAATAATAACCAAACAAAAGTAAACCTAGATCTAAGTCTCTATTGAAATGTCTAAGGGTGTTCATATTAATGAAATAACAACTTAAGTAGGTAAAATTAGAATTAATGAAACATTTAAGGATAAAGCAGTTTGGGATATATATATATATATATTTTCATATTTTGATCTAATCCAATGATTTTTTAAGATTGAAACTAAGTAGATACCCCTCCTTTGCTGAAAATAGTTAAGGATACAAACATGTAAACATTAATTTGGCAATATTTACCCTAGTTAAATTTTCTTTGTTACTCACATTTTGATTTTTCTAGAACTGAATGAAAAGTATCTGAAGTGCTTAACAATGGGTTCTGACTTGTTTCAAAGCATAGGGATTTTTCTTGACCTTTAAGTGTTTATTATAATTCATGTTTTGATCATTTTCTGTTTTTGAAAATATGTGGTGTTTTTACTATCCTGACAGTTTGAGAGGATCCAATGTTATGACTGTGGTTTCAGAAGTTCATTGGTTTTTATGTATATTCTCATATTCCCTAATAATTCAGGTAACTTCTTAGAAATGGAACTGTACTACAAAAAGGGCAAATGTCACTATCTAATTGCACAAATAGTCATGTTGCATACAGTGAACATAACTTTATATCCAGCATCCATTCAAGGAGCTAATGAACAGATGATCAGGACTCCCTGGTGGCACAAGGGTTTCAAGTGCAGTACTGTGAAGCTCTCTGCAGCACAGATTGGATCTCTAGCCAGGGAGGTGACCCACATGGCACAGCAGACCTCTCCTGTCTCCCTGCTTCTCCCTCAGCAGTGTATTTCAGTCAATCTGCTTGTTCTGCTCCCCACTCTGTCTCTGGAGAATCCTCTCAACCCCTGCACCTCTGGCCCGTATCCCAGTTCTTGTATGAATGAATGAATCTTTAAAAATAAATAAATAATAAGTATGATCACTTTAATGTGCTCAAATGTTTGAGTCCTTAAACCTTATAGTGATTCAGGGGTCTTCCCTGGCAGGGAATTCCACAGGAGACCAGAAAACAGACCATAAATTTATAAAACCCAGTGACTTCATTTATTTATGGACTCAGAGACACATTTTTCTTTAAACACCATATTTGGGGGGAAAAAAGAGTACATTGTTTGGCACACATTATTATTAAAAGCAGTAATGGGACTTGTTTTCATCCTAATGTCTGCAAATAATTTTTTTCTTTTGAATATAATTTTATTTTTTGGCAAAAAAAAATGATACTCATTGTACAAAATCAAAGTATGGAAAAGGTACCCATTTACTTTATTTAATTTTTCTTTTGAAACAGCATTGCATTATAGCATTATATAGGTTACAGGTGTGCATCATTTTAAGTTGACATCTGTATATAATATATTCTGTTTACCATGAAAAGTCCAGTTCCATCACTTTGGTGAATATCTTTCTAAAACCTTGTTCTGGTGGTGCATTTTTGTCCTTTATTTAACCGGGTTCATGCCATGCATGTTGTTTTCTACTTTGCCTTCCCACCCAGTCCCTGCCCAGTGTCACTGTGGATTTGTATTTTGTGCATGCCCATGCTTGACTACAGGTTTTAATGGAAGAATGTACTTTCCTTGTATGAATAATGTTGTAGTGAATATCTTAAGCTGCCATTAGTTTTTCTACCTTGTATGATTGCATCTGAGTTTGAAATCTTATGGTAGATAGCAAGGCTCAGGCATCTATGCACAGGATGTTGAAAACATGTGGTCACACTGACCTCCAGAAAGACTGTCCTATTAATATGATGCAGACTTGAGTTGAAAGCCCATGTTCCAGCAAATACTCATTAAACACCGAGTTTTAAATTTTTGTCTCATTAACAAAGATAATACTGCATTGTTTGAATACAGTGAAGTTGGACAGCAGTTTTGTGTCTCTTCATTTGTAAATTACTTCGTCACCCTTCTCCCTCCTAGTCCCCCAATCTCTATTGTCTTGTTACCTCTATAAGTCCAATTACATAAGTTGCATTTCCATTTTTATTTTGTTGTGTTTTGTTTTGCCACAGAACTTTATGCTGGTTTGGTTTTAATCTTGACATAGCCAAAAGTGTCAGTTCTTTCCTTTTGGGCTTTCTGATCTTATCAGTTTACCATCATGCTTACAGAGACCTTGCAACCTCATTTATAAACTTGCATCTTTTGCTTTGACTGCTCTTAAAATGTTGCTTTAAATTATTTGCTCTTCTTTCTATATTTTTTAGCCATGTTTCTAAGTAGCTCATTGGTCAAGGAGTAGATATTATATTTTTCCCATAGAAAACCATTGCACTCGAGTTTAGTGCCTTGGGCATCAGAGGGATTCAGTAATTATGATTGATAGA
>NW_004567136.1:9030046-9095525 GCF_000260355.1 Condylura cristata | reverse complement strand
AACATTGAGAATTATTTCTAATTAATAACTGGAGATTCATAGAATGCATATTCGTAGTCAGAAATACACAGAAAAAAATATGTACTAAAATTTTCTTTTAAGATTTATTTATGGCAGCAAAATGATCAAGAAATATCCTGGAGGTATCATAGTAAGGTATTGCATAATGTATGACATATTTTAAATTATAATTCTATAAAATAATTAAATAATGTGTTTGAAGCAAATGAATTACTCAAACATGCCCATGCTGCAATGCTAAACTAAAATTTAAGGCATGTGCAGAAATTCTCTTTTATTAGAAAAGCAGTGTGTGTTCACAATAGAGAAAACCAATGCAGTGTGGAAGAGGGAATCATATAGGAGAAAGTCTTCTTTTACCCTTCCCCTCAAATCCACTCACCAGAAATTGCTACCACCAAGAATTTCTGTAATAGACTGGAAGAATACTGTATATTCTAAATAATGCAGCCTATATAACCCTGTTTCTTAATTTGTTGTGAAACTTTAGTGATCTGGGATACTTTCAGTAACTCAAGAGTTATTTTTCCATCTCTCTTTATTTTTGAAGGCTATAAATGCCACCAGAATGTTTTCTAGAAGGGTGTTTATAAGATTTTATTTTATCTGACTCTCCCTGAAAGGGGGTAGAGGGCAATCATTTGAATGTAGACTATTCCTTCAATACAAAATAATATAATGCTTGAGCAAATACGTGCAAAAATAAAATGTGAGACATCCCATGCCACTTAGAAAACTGGGTTAAAAAATGTAACACCTTAAATTTAAAAATTTTAAATTATATTGTAAAATTCCCAGAAGAAATTATAAGGAATCTCTTTGACATCATTAGTAACAATCGTTTTTTGTTGTGGTTGTTTTGATATGACACTGAAAAGACATACAGCGAAAGCATCAACAGGTAGGACTACATCAAACTTAAAATCTTCTGCGCAGTCAACCCGTTAACAAAATGAAAAGGTAACCTGCAACATGGAAAATATTTGCAAATTAGATATTGGATAAGAAGTTAATATCCAAAATATAAGAAGAACTCATACAAGTCAACAGCAACAAGTACAGTGGAAGTAAATCCTTATTTTTCCAAATAGCCATCCAAATTGCCCACAGGACTTGAAAAGTTACAAGCTTCACTATCAGAAAAATGCAAATCAAAACCGCAAGGGTTTAACTCCTCACACCTGTTAGAATGATCACCTTTAAGAAGATGAGATAAAAGATGTTGATGAAGATATGGAGAAATGCAAACAATTGTGAATTGTTGGTGGAAATGTAAATTGCTGAAGTCTCAAGGGCAAATGGTATAAAAGGTCCTCAAGTTTTGAAAATGGGACTACCACACCCAGTCATTCCACCTGTAGATAAACACCCAAAGGAAAACAGGATGTTGAAGAGATAACTGTATGTCCATATTTATTGTAGTATTACTTACAATAGCCAAGAAATGGAAACAGACTACATGCTAAATGGATAAAAGAGCTGCAGTATTTGTATGTACAATGACTGTTATTCCATCATGAGAAAGAAGGAAATCCTGCATTTTTTGACAAATGGTAAGGGCCTTGAGTGCTTTATGTAGAGTAAAATAAGTCAGCTAGAGAATCAAACTAGGCAAAACCGAAAGTGAAATGCTGCTTACCACGATCTGGGTTGGAGGGGCTATGAGCCAGTGGTGGGGGCTCAGGAGAGATTGTTTAAGGTACAAACTTACAACTAGTAGCTAAAAAAGTCCTGAAGATCTAATGCCAGGGTGGTGATTATGGATGATAATATTGTATTGCAGACATCCAGCTTGCTAAGAAATTAGGTCTTAATTATCTCCACCACAAAAAAAGAAATGATAATTGCATGACTTGATGGAGATGCTAGCTTTAGCTACAATGCAATCGCACTGCAATGTGAACATCTCAGATGCCATGCTGTATACCTTCCACTTCCACAATGTTATATGTCAAATATATTTTAATGAAAACAAACAAACAAAAATCTTTCAAACCCTACACGGTTTTACAGTGCTTATTCACCAAGTCATAGATGAGTGTGTTCTTCTCTCTTGTGCATAGTTTTGCTCTAATCCTAACCTCATAAACTGTAGTTCTTCAGGTGACCACTGCTTTGAGATCTTCTTGGTGCACTTCAGTGCATACTCAGACTATTTGAGTAGCTTTTACACAGACCTCTCTGGTCACTCAGAAGAAGTTGGATGTACATTTAAAATTTTGTATTTATTATTAGATGTCTTAATGAGTAACCATTGCCTGACATCTTTGTTAGTTTTTGACAGTACGGTATTTCTTCCCTCAGTTCTGGTCACTGTCCACAGTCCACTGTGCTCTCCCATTACCTCTCTCTTTCTCCACTCCCCACCCTGCCTGGATGCCTCAGATCTATACTCAGCTTTCAAGTACTGGTCTTAAAGCTTATTGTTTTCTGACTCTTTATTTTATCTCTCTATATTCCACAGGCCAGTGGCATCATCCAGTACTTACCTTGCCCCTTGTGTTGCAACAGTATCATCCCTGATAGTTCCATCCATGTTGCCACGAATGGCAAGGAGTTATCCTTTTTGATGCCCGGGTAGTATTCCATTGTGTATATATACCATGCTGTGTAGATTTCATAGTATGACTTTTAACACAATGAGTGCCATCAAGCTCAGTTAACACCTGCTGCATTCTAGGTAAACCTAGTGATGACCTCTCAGACTCAAGCTCTTCCTTTCATTACTTTTGGGCAAGTTCTTGTAAGAGGGGTCTAAAATGTGGGAGTGGAACAAGTAGTCAAGTCACAGCTGATTGGAAGGGCTTAATGAAAGCATTTAGGTAAAGGCATCTTGCGAAGTAGAGGGGAAGCAGTTATGAAGCTCCTTTCTTATTGCCAAGGAGAGAGCAACAAGTGAAGCCTCCTCAGTGGGACTGAAGTAGCCTTGGCTGCTTGAAGTAGAAGAACCAACCCACAGATATGGTTATCTGTGATTTCCCTTTGTCTCCTCCCCTAAGGCTCAGGCTTTCTGCTGCCCATGATTCTGAGCCATTGACCATTTTCTCATTGACACATCAGATTTGGGCATGCAGATTTGTTTTTTATTCAAATGGTTTTTGCACCAGTCAAATAAGCCCAAAGTTTGACTCTCATTGGCATTTTCTCATCCTGGTTTCCCTTCAGCTTCCTAAATACACGTTGTGAATTAGAAGATCTCTGTGGTCTCCAGGTGAGAACCAGCTCTCTTATAAAGTCTTCTTTACAAGACTTATCTGTGACCCATCTGTGGAACTGGGGCTCTTTCCTCGGACACTGAGGACTTTGGAGTCTGCTACTGCAAAACTGGTAATATTCGCAACAATGCAGACACCTCTTACCACAATAAACAAAGCCATTAATGTGTCTTTAATTTGCACCTAACTAAACAGAAAGGGTGCAGTTATTCCGTGTGACATGTAGACGAATTTTTCTTTAAAAACAAAGTTTCATGCTGTGACTACAATTAGTGTAATTGTCAGCTCTTCTCTAAAAACAAATATGTATTAAGAGAAATGCCAGCATTGTGCCCTCCTCTGGTGTGAAAATGAGACAATCAAAATCTATTGTAATTACCTCAGTGATATTATAATTAGCAACGATTAAGTTATTCCATGCTGCTTTTTTCCTCTTGGCTACAATTAAAAAAGTATATATCTTTCTGCTGCACATTACTGCTGATCATTTTACCTCAATACATGTCTGGTAAGTGGATAAATTAGAAGTAATTTTAAAGCACAACTCCGTTAAAACATATATCTTTCTATTTAACTGCCTTAACCCTGTAGATGCGTCTGTGTACTTTGCTGCCTGGTGATGGAAGTCCTTTTCCCCTGGTTTCTTGGTCAGAAATCAGACATATTATGAAACTGGATAATGTTTAGTTTTTTTTTTTTTGTCTGTTTTCTTTGATTACTGATATCTGAATGATATGATGAATCATTCATTTCTTGCCAGGCAAGTTCACCTAGCACTGTACTGGGCAGTGGCCAGTTTTCAAAATAAACTGCTAAAAAGCCAGGCAGCTGTACATCACAACAAGGAGAGGTTCTTGGGAGATGAGTGTTTTATTTATTTTTTTGGGGGGGTTACATTAGAAAAAAACATGAATAAGGCAATAATTACAAATGTCTTTGACATAGTACACATATTAATCCACCCTCAAATACTTTTATATCACTTCTTCTCACTGTTATTGGAAAAAATGAGTTTGTAAAAAAAAATAAGGATTTGATTGCAATTTGAAACTTGGTCAGGCAAGAGATAGTGTAATGCGGTCTTTTTCAAATATTTACCAGCAAATGGATGCATGTGCCTATATAGCATCACCAGACTTACTGGTTTTCTCTACGGTTTTGGATTAACAGGGAGAAAATCTGATAAAACATTTAAAATAACCTCTCTGCTTTCCTATATTCTGCTCACTTAACTACTGTCGTCTATTCTCTGGTTAGTTTTTCATGGTACATGTCTGATATTATAACAACAGCACTAGCAGCATCTACAACGAACCTGATATGCCCAGCAACATCCATGCCCAGCAAAATGCCATGCAGAGCACTGTGTAACCTGGAGGTTTTAGTCATGGTTTGAGTTCTCAACAAACATCTGTCATTATCTGAGGCTGGGGGTGATAAAAGCATGAAGACATGATTCAGTTTTACTATTCCACAAGAAGAACACTGGGTCAGGGAAATCTGTTGACCTGATAAAGAGCAGAACATTTAGGCCTTTCCAAATGCTCTTCTCTGGTAACGGTGGGTGGGCTCACAGAAGGACCAGAAATGGGGGGGAGGGTGGGAGTGGAAAGTAGGAGAATTAGCTTCACCTAGTTTCAAAGACACCATGCTCACTTGTGAAATCATTTACATCAGGATGCCACTTTGATTTATATTGATTTACCCATGGATTCCATTTTGGAAAGGGAGGTTAATTTCTAAGGTGCAGGCACCACGGGAGTGTAAAACAATGGAAGCAGATGATAAAAATTATGCAACTGTTTACAAGAGTGTCTGCCCTCGAGCCCTTTGCACAGAGCCAGCTTCATCCATGTGCAACTCTGCGCTCACACAGACGCTCTTGTGGAAACGGTTTACAAAATCCTCTTGATATTCTTACTCATTTCTGCTCATTGCTCAGCATCAGTGGGTTACATCAAGTCCAGAGTTCATAGACAGTCTGGATGTCCCTCTTCCATTACATCAAAAGGATGTAGGGGCACACTGTGTGTAAAGGAATAATTTTACTTATTTCAGACACTTTCACACTATATTGTCAGACATATTCTAGTTGATCACAAATGTTTTTAAAAAGTAAAAAAAAAAAACCTACGTATGTCATAGACACACACACATGTGTGTGTGCGTGCACTCATGACGATCTTCACCTCAGAGTGATATAAAATATTGTTCCCATTAATCTCTCTCTCTCTCTCCTCACTTGCGGATGGTAGGATGGCATGTGGAAATTGGAGAGGGCTGGCACCTCAGGATACCCATCAGTGCCTCTGTTTACAAAGAGGCGCACTCAGGAGTGAGCTGCTGGGACACCTGGCTGGCTCTCAATACCTGTCACCCCTACGCAGCTCCATCACTGTGAGCTGGTTTAATGTTTCGTATTTATTAGCAACTTGACAGCTATTTTAGTTCAGTGGCTATTGTTTTGCAGCAAGGATGAGACTGAAGTTTAGGAAAGAAGACATTACTGCCTATTAGTGTTTTCGAAGTAATGTGAGAGGACAGGAAAGTCCAGCCTACCGAGGACACACAGCAAGCCCACCTAAGAGGAGAAATGTGGTCACTGGCAGCTGGACATTAAAGTTTATGGAGCCAAAAGATCAAACATGGTATTTCTGAAACTTCCGGGAAGTGTTTGTCCTCCTTTAAGAACCTGATGCTTTCACCCCACACCTTCTTTATGTTTTAGGGATCCTCACTGTGCCTGTACCCTGATCTCTAAAAAACAAAAAACACACCCCTGTTTTCTCCCCTTTATTTTGTGAAGAGTTAAGAATGTCAGTGATCATTTAACTGCTAAATAAAATAAAAGCTTCTCATCAGGGATCCAGGAGTTTAAAGAAACACCAATTGCTTTGTCATCTCAATGCAAATACGGGAAGACAGGTGGGTGTTTTCTTTCCTCCAGGCCAAATCTCTTTGTTTTCAAATTGCTGTGGTCTGAATGTGTGCATCCCTTCAGAAGTCTAACTTTTGACCAGTGGCTACTCAAAGAGCGCTGCACCTCTTTCTGCCTTGGGATTCCCCAGGGACAGGTCTCCTACTCCCCTTGCTCACTACACAGGGCACCTCAGGGACAGGGCTTCTCTCTACCAACAGATCATGGGCTTCCACCCAGAAAAATGGCATCATGAACTGTTGCTTTGCCGAGTCTTAGTTGGTCATCTCCATCCTGGAATTCTTCCTTGGGATGGGCTGAGCAGCAGAGTGGCTCTGAGCAAGTTTATCATTATACATTTAAAAAAATGAAAACAAAGGCCTGTGGGCTGGCAACAGCTGTGTCATCTTCAAGTCTTTCTAAGCTTCGGGATATAAAGTTCCAGTCGTTTGCGGGTTAGTACTTAAAACACTCAGCCTCCGGGCCCTCCCTGGTGGCACAGCGGGTTAAAGCACAGCACTGAGAATCTAATGCTGCTTCCGCATGAGTTCGATTCCCGCTTGCCCCGGAGGAGACCACATGGCACCGCAGACCTCTCCTGGCCCGCCCACTGCTCCCCTCAGCAGTGTACTTCATCGATCTGCCTGTTCTGCTCCACTCTGTCTCTGGTGAATCCTCTCACCCTCCGCATCTCTGGCCTGTACCCCAGTTCTGTATGAATAAATATCTAAATCATTAAAAAAAAAAAATTCAGCCTCAGTGATTTCCAATTTGCAGAACGTGCATGACACTTTTTTTAAAGATTTATTTATTTTTGTATACAGAACTGCGGTACAGGCCAGAGGTGCCGGGGCGGTGAGTGGCTTCACCAGAGTGGGAGTGGAGAGCAGAACTGATTAAGTACACTGCTGAGGGGAGCAGCAGGCTGGTCAAGAGAGGTCTGCGCACTATGTGGGTCACCTCCGGATCAGGCAGGGATCGAACTCATGCTGAAGTGGCTTTAGCTTCTTAGTGCTGTGCTCTAACCCACTGCGCCACCAGGGAGGACCCTAAATTTTTATTATTATTAACTTGAATTATATAATGTGAATCAACTCTTTTTCCAACAGTGACATAAATGCATAAATTGGCTCACCGTTTTCCAGGTACTCACTTTTTTCACTTAAAGGAGAAGAAAGAACAGAGAGAGATAAGAAGGTGAGAAAATTATTCCAATCAGACTTATATTCATCACTCCATAGATTTTGGACAAATTGTCCCAGTGTCTATAAGAACAAGAATTTAGTCAGAAGAAACAAGCAGTCAGAAAAACCTTTCCCTGTGATTAAGAAAAGAGAAGGTTGTGTTGCATCTGTCCACAGCAGGGTGAAATCCCATTAGAAGTAAGCCTGGGCATTGTTCTTCTCAAGAACTGCTAATGAGTTAAGTTTGTTGTCTGTATAAGGAGTCTTCCACTTTCTTTATTGCCTTATAAATTGATGACACAGGTCGAGGAGAGAGCCCCTATGGATATAATTCTGACACTGAAAACTTAAGAAAAAGAGAAGGAATTAGTCTTCAATACTTCTGGGAACAGGGATGCATGTGACTCAACAGTCTGGAGCTCATGTGTCCTTGGAGTTAAATGGCCCTTACACTTCAAGCAACAGATACAATTTCTAACTTCCAAGTTGCTAGAGACTTTGTGACATTAACTCCTCCAATTTTCTCTGTGAGGAATGTTTTAAAATCACAGGTAAAGAATGTGGTTAAATCTCCTGACTGATGAAGAGCAGACCAACACTTGCTGAACAGGAATCTGGACTCAGTTCTTTACAGGACCAGAGTGGGTGGTGGGAGAGATCCCAGGTGTTGTGGCCCAAATTGCCTGCCCTCCCCCGGTTCATACACAGAAGTCCTGATAGTCCAGCCTCTCCCTGACTCTCCAAAGGTGACCTATTGAGAAACAATCCTTGAAGATGTACTTGGACAGATGAAGTCACCTGGAGTAGGATGAGACTGATCCAAAATGATCTGCTTCCCTGTAAGGACTTTAGCCATAGACAAAAATACAGGGGAAATGCCATGTAGACATGAAAGTAGAGATGATGGGTGATGCTTCTGTATAGAGAAGGAACCCCAAAGGTTGCCGGAACCAGCAGATACTAAGGGAGAGGTGTGGACCTGATTCTCTTACAACCTTCAGAAGAATCAACCTAGCTGTCTTTCTTCTCTAGAACTCTGAGACAATACATCACCATTGGGCTACTTTGTTATGGAATTATTGTATAGTAAGCAGATACACTGGCTAATAGTACTTTGTGGCAAAAGTCCCTGACTGTTAGTACAGTGTGGCTCATAAGCTCTCTCAAAGCGGCTTTCAGGCCATTCACATGTCATAGAGGTCTAGCTGGCCTAGAGAAGATATAGACACTCAGATGTGCAGGATACAGATGCATAGTAGTTATCTGTTACAAAAAATGTGCCAATGAAAAGTTACCTTTACATGGAACTTAAATATAAAATAGCTTTGCCTTAAATGCATTCTGAATAGAAAATATAGCTCCCAATTAGAATTCTTCCCTTTTATATTCTTGTGGAATTTTTTTTTCTATCAGTGACTCTTCTGATTTCTCAAAATAGATTAGCCATGGGAGAGAGACTGGGGAAGTTTGCTAATAAGACTTATGGGCAATAACCATCGTTCTCAGCTCAAAAGTTGTTAGCTGAATCTGCCTACAGCAGAAATCGATATGAATAGTGGAAGAAAAAAAATACACAAAGAGGAAAACTCAGAGTGACATTTTCCTGCTCGGACTTTGAGTCAAACCACTGCTATTTTTTTCTTGTATTTTTTACCTCAGGACCAAAACATGTTTTCTTCTAATCAAGTTTTATATTGCAAATTGTTTACAGATCCTTGAAGGAAGTCAGTTAAAGGATGTTTTTCTACTTGCAAGCCTTGAAGCACATACATTTCCTTCTTTAGCTTAAAAATAAATGTTTGTAAATCGGAGTGCCTCCCGACAAAATACATGTTTGCAATTAAAGATATTTGTTCATTTAGTGTCCATGCATCCAGTGTGAAAGCATTGATCACACTGAATTGCAGGGATTTATTATCTGTCCCACATTTGGATTATGAGCCCACAGCATCAGGGATCATACATTTTTCTGTTCATTTTTTTTAAGATTAAATTTTATTTATTTGTGTATACAAGAAATAGGGTGTAGGCCAGAGGTGTGTGTTTTTGGGGGGGGGGGGTGCGGGGAGGTGAGAAGATACTCCAGAGAGATAGGGCACCAGTACTGAAGGATCTACTAGAATGCACTGTTGAGGGGAGCAGTGGGGAGGTAGGAGAGGTCTGCTGTACCTGTGGGTCACTCCCTGGCCGCGGATGAAACAGCCGTAGCAACAGCTTCATAGCGCTGGAACTTAAAGCCTGTGCCACCAGGGAGGCCCTCAGTCCTTTTTTTGACTTCTGAAAGTGCTGTCCCTCATCTAGTAGGGTCAGCACCAACGGAAAATTGTTGGAAATACAGACTCTTGAACCCTGTCACAAACCTGCAGAATCAGAGGTTGCCGTTAACAAGACTCTGGAAGGTGCTCATGCAAAGAACGCACTTTGAGAATTTTATTGGGGTTCCGACCACACATCTTCACACACACCTACCTCACTTGCTTTTCACCGAAGCCCGCATGTCCAAGCCTAGTCAGCTTCCCTCTCCAACTAGATGCGCTGACCCCGGCAAAAATGTGCGCGAGTGTTTATATTCTATGATTTAATTTATGCATTAAAGAAACAAAGATTTAGAGTCTATGGGTTTAAACTCACTGAAAAACATTTCCCCTCCCTTCTCTGCGTTTTAGAAAGGGCAAGTAGAGTCTTGGTGGCTATCTTATGTAACAAAAATGAAAAGAAAGGAGAATGAGGAGCTCTGTGGAACGGCAGCTGCATGCAGCCTGCCCCCTGACAGACTGGTCTCCCTCTCCCTGCTCAGGCCCACGGGCCCCTCCCTCTACCACGTCAGCAGGCGAGTCCCCTTTCTCTTCCCTTCCAGAGTCCAGAACCATCAGCCGAACCTCTCTTGGGGGGGTCGGGGAGGGGGAGGGAGGAGTTCCTGCGTCATCCTTCGCTGTGTGTCCGCCTGCCCCGGGCTGGGCTGGGAATTCCAAGCTCTTCAAGGGCAGCTGGACATCCTGATCCTCCTCCAGGGATCTGGGAGTCGTCCATGCGGGGCTTGTTGATGAACAAATGAACTCTTTCCTCGCCTCCTTGGCTGACGACACTAAGAATCGGCTGCTTCTTCCTTTTCTTGGTCCCCGCCCTGTTATGTATGTACACCCCGGGGTGGAGGCAGAGGCGCTGGCGTGGGGATAACGCACACCTGGCCTTGCTGTGGCAGAGGAACAGAAGGCACAGCGCGCAGGTCCATCACAGGATGGTGGCGAAAGCCTCTCCTTGCCTAGAACTGTCTACACAGCCATCCAATGAAAGCACATACATGTCCTATTTTTTTAAGTATGGCTCAAAAGCGCTCTTAAAAGCAGCGTCCAGACAACAAATGCCTGCTATATATAAATACAGATACAGATCTTTTCATTATTATTACAGGAACACTAGATCAGTTGGAATCTTTGTGATCCAGTCTCTCAACCTCTGGTTTCTGATACTTGGGAGAGTATTATACTGAAAGAAAGAAGATTAAGTTATCCATGCCATAGGGCCTCACAAAGGTAGCAGCCAGAAACTGGAAAAAGTGAACAATACATCATCTAGCTAAAACAGCATGTGATGCATTATTAACATTATTCTCTATGTTGCAGAAGAAACCCTATAGGGCACTGGGCAGTTTGTAGGCCATAAGTAATCGACTCTGTTCAGCACATCTCTCCTTACTTGAGGGCAAAAGATTATCTCTTCCTTGTAATACAACCTAGTATTGTAAAAGTTTATATATATATATATATATATATATATATATATATACATATACATATATATATACATAATTTTTAAAAAGTTACAGTAGGCCCTCCCTGGTGGCGCAGCAGGTTAAAGCACAGCACTAAGAAGCTTAAGCCACTTCCGCATGAGTTCGATTCCCGCCTGCCCCGGAGGAGATCCACAGGGTGCGGCAGACCTCTCCTGACCCGCCCGCTGCTCCCCTCTGCAGTGTACTTGGTCGATCTGCCTGTTGTGTATCCCACCCTGTCTCTGGTGAATCCTCTCACCCTCCGCATCTCTGGCCTGTACCCCAGTTCTGTATGAATAAATAAATAAATCTTTAAAAAAAAAAAAGTTACAGTAAAAGCATTTGGTTCTGAGAGCATGGTGTGATTTATCTAATGTGGAGATATGTGCCACTAATTTGCTTAGAGAATGCTATATAATCAATGCCAACTATTGTTAAACTACACTAATTCAGATTAATTAGGAAGAAAAAGCCTATCTGTTTTAATGATTACAACAGGCAGATAATTTCTTTTAAAATCAAGACAGCGTCTGCTATTTTCTGATACACTCAGTGACTTAAATCAGACAGATTCTGAAAAGAGCAGTGGCTTCTCTGATTTTGAGTTTACATTACAGATAATTCTATTATTATATGCAAATACACGTCTCTGGAGTATTGGAATTTTTTCTCTTAAATAAATATTCTCGCCTACCATTTTGTGTACATTGATAATTTGTCCAGCAAATTATTTTATGCAAAGATTTGTTTCAGTCGAGCCTCAGTCTTATTTATTATAAATTTTATATTAACAAGGTCCAAACTACTTGGACTTTTCCCTACAGTGTAATTGAACTTTTCCCTACAGTGTAATCATCAGAGGATTTAAATCCTGAATTTCTCTTTCAACATTTTCTCATCCCTTCCTGAATATGGTGTTTCTCGTCACACTCACGCCTACCATTGTGAAAGTGGGAGAATCTAGCTCTATTTTTCAATGAAACTGTCTTTTTCTTCAACTTAAGGATTGGGAGCCATGAAGGCAGGAAGTGTAGATCTTAAAAGGTCTCTGAAGGCAATCGGTGTGAATACGCTGTTAAACAGGAGAATTGGGAGTCCTTTGTCATCATTCCAGGAGCAACATTGATTGATGTGAGCTGGGCTCAGTATTGGTTTTAGATAAACAAGACAAAGCAAAGAGTGAGAGTAACTGTCGAAGCTAAGGCTTGGAAAAGGCAGTTTAAGAAAATAAATGTCAACCAGATAGCAAGGAACTTTGTCATTTTTCTATTGCCTGTCCATGTGGACAAACTCACATGGAATAACCTGTGCACCGAGATACCTACTCCACAGGGGTGGACCAATACTGCAATTGTGGGATGTCATTAAACTTCTCTCTTGTGATGGAAAGAAGGCAAAACCGTACCTTTTCCAGGGTAATAGGATGCAGAGAAGCCAGGCAAACTCTATGCACTTTAAAAAGTGAGATTGTTACTCCTGGCTATCAACCTCTAGACTGCTTCCCCAAAAGAGACAAGCTCATCCCTATGAAATTCTATAAATCTTGGACTAAATCTTTGCAAAGTTCCATCCAGAAGCTGCTACCACACACATCAGAATACTGGTTCAGCATTACAAAAAGCACTATTTCATTTAGCTTAATTCAACCCATTCCAGTATAGGTTATAGCCCTTCATATACCTTTTTAGAGGAAAGGTAACTGGAAGTGTGGTCACACAATTTAAAATTGACTAAGGATGCCTAAGTTTATATCAATCCAGGACCAGAAAATAATTCTTCACTTTTAGAGTCTACCTCTTCTTTCCCTACATATTTCACACAAGAGCAAAATGCTATAATTTTATGTAAAAAAAAAAAGGCAAATATGTAGTTGTCTCAATAATATTAGAATTAGGGTTACTTTTGCACTACATTCATGACAGTTTATATGCTTAGAAGGCTGTAACTCTCACAGGGTTTTACATAGGCTACAGCAATATATAGTAATAAGTATGTGGGTTTTGAACTTTGAAATGATTAGATTAGGTTTATTCCGACTATCAAAGATAATTCACTTTTTTAAAATCAGATAACAGATCCTGGGAAAAAAGTACCTCAAGAATTCCCATTATATAGAGTGTGATTTCTGCACCCCTTCAATCAAACAAAAAATTAAGACAGAAATATAACAGGAAATTCTCCAAGTACGCAGAAACTAAAAAAACAAGCTTGTAAATAAACAATGTCTCAAAAGAAATAAAAAAGAAAAAAAAAGCCCCATGACTGACTTTAATTATCATTAAAATACAGTGTATTAAAATTTATGGGAGACAATGAAAGCACTACTGAGAGGGAGAATCATCCACTAAATGAATACATTAGGAGTATGCTAGTAAGTGAGGAAGGAGAAAAAGAAATCATGAAGATAAAAGCAGAAAAAAATAGAAATTTAAATAGAAAAAGCAATAGAGAACAATCAATAAATTGGAATTTTTTTTTATTTATTTAAATGGCCAGTTTAAAAAAAAATGGGTTGTTTTCTACTTTGGACCAATATGAAGAGAATTGCTATTCACATACATGAATGGATTTTTCTGAATGAACCTAAGTTTCCATGACTCTCTAGAAATGCCAAGCAATGGATGAATGATGAAAAAAATTTGGCGCCTTTATACCAGAGAATGTTACTGAGAAAAAATATGGAAAAAAAATATGGAAGAAATATTTGTAATGGTGATGTCCTGGAGGAATCCCCAAGGCAGTCAGTCCCAATTCCAATTTATTGATTGTTCTCTATTGCTTTTTCTATTTAAATTTCTATTTTTTTCTGCTTTTATCTTCATGATTTCTTTTTCTCCTTCCTCATTTACTAGCATACTCCTAATGTATTCATTTAGTGGATGATTCTCCCTCTCAGTAGTGCTTTCATTGTCTCCCATAAATTTTAATACACTGTATTTTAATGATAATTAAAGTCAGTCATGGGGCTTTTTTTTTTCTTTTTTATTTCTTTTGAGACATTGTTTATTTACAAGGTTCCATACTGCATGACACCATTTATCTAACATTTTTGAAATGACAAAAACTTATTAAAAAAGAGAAAAGATTACTCATTGCCAGGGGTTAGGAATGTGGCTCTAAAATGGCAATTTGGTCATCTTTGTGATCATGAAAACTCCGATGCCTTCACTGTATCAATATTAATAAACTTACTGTGATATTTATAATAGTTTTGTGAGATGTTGACAAGGGAGGGGTTAAAAAGTAAGAGGGTCACTTTGTCTTGTTCTTACAGCTATATTCGAATCTATAATTATCGCAAAACAAATGTTTAGTTAAAAAATGCGGATGACATTAAAAACTCATTTTGTGCTTGAAGGAGAAACAATGAATTGTGGAATGCATGCTAGTAACCACTAGGTGTGCCATTTACTGCCTTGGTATTTTAAACATCCCATTACTGTAAAGACATTAGACACAGATAATTAATGAAATCAATCATAATTAATTCCTTCAGTGTTCATACACTCATAGTATATATTTCCTGAGGAGTTTCAGTCTAATTTGACATTAATGGAGATGGAAAATAGTAAAATGATTTTGAATTTATAGAATAATGTACACTAATCCTACATAATAAGGTTTTTTTTTTTTTTGTCATTGAGAGGTACTTGTGGCTTTATAAAGCCAGCCTGGGAAGCTCCAGTCAGTTCATAAGAATTAGTTCATCATGATGATAGATTTTTCATGAATAGCTAGGTACATACATAAAATAATAGTAACATATTATCTTGGTTTTTCTAAGTCTAGACTGTGGGTAGGTTGTGTTTCAGGAGATCTGACAGTGTATAAAAATATATTGGTATTTAAAAAGCCTAGGTGTTAAATTGCATATTATACAATAGATCTCAAAGGTATAGTTGGATCTATTTTCACAGATGCATAATCCCTTACAAGCCACATACCAGCAAAGATGCTGAGCTCACCCACTTCAGAAAGCCTCCTCCTGCATCCCTCTTCCAAAACAACCCTTATCACATCTTTTCCACTATAGCCTTTTTGCAATAACTGTTCAAACTTATAAAGGGTCACTTTAATAATTAGGTTACTTGTGTTTTAATTATTAAAGTGTAGAAATTCTATTTACTTTAGGAATACAAAATTTTTATAAGATATAACTTTTGGGCTGTTTCATTAATAAATTTCAAATTCAACGAAGTTCAATTTATCACATTTTATGATTAATGATTGTTAATTTTTTTAGATTTTTCAGTGATTTCCAGGAAAACTTTGCCTATCCCAAAGTTGTGAAATATTCTCCCAAGTTTTCCTCCAGGGATTTCATTGTCTCCACTTTTCATTTTTATTATTTTAAAGATTTATTTATTTATGCATACAGAACTGGGGTACAGGTCAGAGGTTCAGGTTCAGTGTCAGGATTCACCAGAGACAGAGTGTGGGGTGGGCAGAACAGGCAGATCAACAGAGTACACTGCTGAGGGGAGCAGGGGGCGTGTCAGGAGAGGTCTGCCACGCCATGTGGTCACCTCTGGGCTGGGGGGATCGAACTCATGCTGAAGTGGCTGTGGCCAGCTGGCAGTCCTGCATTCTAACCCGTTGTGCCCACAGGGAGGGCCTGGCCCGTGGTCACTTTCACTTTCATCTTTAAGTCTATGTCTCATCGCAGATTCATGCCTCTGCATAATCTAAGAAAGGCGGCAAGGCCTATTTCCTTCTTCTACGTGAGTCACTTCAGGATCACCTTTGGAAACAGTTTTTATCTTCAGTGAATTTCTTTGCCATCTTTGTGTAAAATCAATTACCCATGTAACTATGATTTTATTTCTGGACTCCATTCTGTTTGATCACCTTTATTGAGATCTAATTCATATATAATAAAACACATATTTTAACTGTATGGTTTAATAGGATAATTAGGCTGAACAAAAAGAGAAGATCAAAAGGAACACAGGTTACATGCTTTATTTATATAAAATTCTGTAAAATACAGGCTAATAAAAGAAATCAGGCCAGTCACTGATAGGGAGTGAGGTAGGTGAAGAAGGTGGATGGAATATTGCTTTGCAAGAAGAAATTTATGAGTAATGTAAAACTTGAAATACTGGCCAAAAAAAAAGCAAACACCTCCTGTAATTCTGGAATTGATAAATGATTATAGCAAAATTACAAGATGTCAGGATACAAGGTTAATATGCATAGTCAACCACTTCCTTTATAAGCAAACAAAAAGTAGAATTGGAAATTACACACATGACATTTACATTGGCAAACATCAAAAATATATTTAAAGCTAACAGAATAGATACAATCTCTATTTGAGGAAAACGATAAACTCTGATGAAGTTAAAGAAAACTAAACAAGAGCTATGTGCTGTGTCCATGGGTCTGAAGACTATATTGTCAAGATGTCAATTTTTCCCAACTTGATCTATAGATTTTAGCTAACTTGTGTATTTCAACAAACTTATTTCAAAATGTATATGGTAAGGCAGAGTATCCAGCATGGCAAAGCAATTTTGAAGAATGGAGTTGGATGACTGATACTATTATCTGACTTCAAGATGTAGTATAAAATCTATAGCACTTAAGACTGTGTTGTATTTCTGAAACACAAAAGTGAAGAACGATGTAATAAGTATATTTACAAAAAATAGAACAATGGGACAGGAGAAGCCAGAAATAGATATCTATAAAGATGGTCAGCTGACATATTTTTTTTTTACTTTTGACAAAGTGAAATAAGACAATTCAAAGGAGCAAAGATACTTTGCTCATTAAATGGTGATGAAACAATTGGACATTTGCATGCAAGAAATTAAAAATACAAACAAAAAACCAAAACAATGAATGTTGGACAATGAAGGACTGTCATATCCTTCACACAAGTTAACTGAAAATGGGTAGTAGACCTAAATGTAAAACATAAAAACTCTTTGAAGATAACAGGAGAAAATATAAATGACACTGGATAAAATTACAACCTTTGTGATACAGCCCCAAAAGTAGCATCTGTAAGAGAAATAATTGGTAAGTTCAACTTCATTAAAATTAAAATGCTCTACTCTAGAAAAAAAAATCAAGTACAGGGGTAAAAGGAAAAGAAACAAAATTGGATTTTATCCATTTCCTTTAGCACTTTGATGGGAGAACTCAGTAACACAGTCAAGTCCATCACCGATGTTTCTTGCTTTTGGCATCACTGTAGATACAATTCTGCTAAAATTTCTGACACTATATAAAAAGGACTCCTTCCCTCTAGCTGAAAATATGTTTCCCATTTCCTTCTAATCCCCCATTGGCAGCACTTTTTAAAGTCCATATTTTTACCAGCAGCCTTTCTATGACAAGTTGGCCATTTTCAGATGATATAAGCTTTCTCTACCTTGTCCTTATTTCCTCTGAGTCCTCACTAGGAGAGTATATCCAATAGAGTTTGCTTAAAGTCTCGAAATATACTTTGTACATTGTTGGTGGGGATCTGAAATGATACAGTCCCTTCTGAAAACAGTTTGGCAGTTTCTCAAAGCTCCAGAAACTTTCAGTTTCTCATAAACACCATATTAGTTTATGACTCAGCAATTCTGCTGCTAGATACACTCAAGAAAAATGAAAGCATAGGTAAACACACACACACACCATGAATATTTAGAGCAATACTATTCACAGGCCTAAAATGTGAACCAACTCAGGTTATCTTTCAACTGGTGAAAGGATGAATCCGATGTGACGTACTTACACAATGGAATGAGTGGTAATGAAATGAATGAGGTGTTAATATAGGATCCAACATGAACAGCCTTGAAAACATCAAGGTAATGAAAGATGCCACTCACAAAAGGACATTTACATGAAATGGCCTAGCAAGACAAATCTTTGGATAGAAGAAAAATCAATGTTTACAAGAGATGGATGGGGGAAAGTGGGGGTAAATGGAAGTGTTTGGTCAAGGATGCTCACGTTGCTGATGAAATGATTTTGGTGGTAGGTTACCATGACAGTTGCACAGCTGTTAATATACTAAAGAAAATTTCAACATACACTTCAGATTACTGATTATATCTCAATAAAAGGGGTCTTAAAGACATTTTTAAATGGCAGTTCTTCCTAGCAATTTCCATCAAATTCTTATCGAAACCAGAAAGCTGTGTTGAAGAAAATGACAATCAGGAATTTTGTAGAAAGTCTGAGGAACCATGGTAACTGAAGTAATTATACAAAAGAGAAACAAAGAGATCTTACACTATTTTTAACCTTCAACTAAAGCAGTCATGATGGCAGGGACTGATGAAAGGGCAACATAAGTGTCAATGGGACAGAACTGTGATTATGCATAAATTGTAGGGTATGCTATTGATTTTTTGACAACTTTGATAAGGTGATTCTATAGGGGGAAAATAATCTTCTCAACTCATAATTCTGAGAAAATTGACCAAAACCAAAATATATAATTTGGGTTTATAACTCGCAAAACATACAAACTTTAACTCAAAATAGATCACACATCCAGATACAAAACCTCACAAATTATAATGCTTTTAAAACAAAAGACGATGGGATTTTGAACTTAGATTAGGCAAAGATTTCTTAACCATGCCAACAAAGGCATGATCTTTAAAGGGGAAAGTCATAAATTAAACATTAGGGAATTAAAATTTTTTTTTTTTTAAGAAAATGAAAGAGTCACAGTGTAGGCAAGTATTTGTTAATGATATATCAGATAAGGGATTGCTATCCATTATATATATATACTATATTACATAATGTGTGTATATATATATATATATATATTTACAAATTAATAAGAAGATAAAAATCTAGCAAAGTGGAAACAATGTCAGTAGATATTTTACAAAGAAAACACACAAATGGCTTATTAACACATGAAAAGATACCCAGTCATTAGACATATGAAGATAATAACTACAAGATGAAACTTCACCCCTGTCAGAATGGATATAATATAACCAAACAGACACCACTAGGTGTTGATGCGGATGTGGAGAAACTGGAATCCTCACACATTGCTGCTGGCAATATAAAATGGGAATTCATGCAATGGAACTGAATAGTTTGTTATGAAATTAAACATAGACAATATACCAGGAATTAAACTTATAAAATTTCTTCTCAGGAAAAATAAACGTCTATCTACCCAAATTTTTACATAAATGTGTATAACGTCATTATAAAATTATCTATAAGTCACCAACTGGAAGCAATTCAAATGCCTATCATCTTGTGTATGTAAAAACAAAATACAGCAATAAATGGAATAGAATGTTGACTTATATCACATTATACCTTACTAGCAACTATATCTTTCCAAATAACATTTCTGTTCTTTAAGATGATAAATTGCTTTTTCTTTACCAATTCTCAACTTTTCCAATTCTCTCTGTGTTATAATATTGAAGTTAGATAATATGCTATTTTTATAAATTATTAATGTTGAAACTTTGCTAGAATTTATCTAAACATTGAGGTAAGCAACAGAAAAATATCCTATAATGAATTTTGGAAGTTAGAAATAATCAAACACCGTGTATTTATTAAACTTGAGAAGTCATTTATTTTAAAATGCACAGTTATTTAATGTACAACTGAGAAAGAACAATTCTCTGAGATCAATTATGCTAAATCTTCACTTGGAGAATGCATTAGAATGATTTAATGTGAAAATTTATAGGTTTTCATATTTATACAACTTTCAAGAATTTTGCATCCCACCAAACATATTGTATTGTCATTTTTCCTAATGAACACCACTTGAGATTGGAGAAGACAGCTACCAGTGTCTTCAAAGGAGTCACATTGACAGCGGTTTTGTAATTAATAAAAAAAGAAAGATTTCACATCTTTAAAATCTATACATTCTTTGAAAGAAAATTGTCTTTCTGTCCATCTTCTTCAGCCATCCATCAATCAATGTAATGCCATAATAAGATTTTCAATAACTTACACAAGTCATCTACTCAGTTGGAGATATTCAATTGTTATTGGCGATGAAATTATTATTTAATTACTGTCAATTCTGTTTCAAATATTACTAGTAGGGAATCCTAGAGCACTGACAGTTGGATGTAATTTATTAATCAATTCCAAAGAACTGCTCATCTAAGCATAATTTTACCAATTAAAATTAATTAAATAGTGAAACTTGGAAGGGTATTTTTGTAGCACAAGCATTGTGACCTTACATAGAGAATCACAATGATAATGGCCAGCTCATACAACATTTTCTTAAAGAACAAAGCTGAGGTAGTGTAGAACAATTAACTTTGGGTTAACACTTCTCTGAATAGTCTATTTCTTCCTTTCTCTCTCTTTTTCTTTCATTCTTTCTCCCTCTGGCTTCTTGGTTTCTCCCTTAAATTTATCCTTCTTCACATTCATTCCGATGCATAAGCTTTTTCTTTTAGTTGTCCTTAAAATAATTATAATAAAAAAACTTTAAATTTCTTCATAATTGAAAGGGAGATTTATTCATTCGGAAGAAGTATTAATTCACCCTTACTTCTATATTCAAGTAATTTTCTTTCTTCCTGCCTGCATGGGGTCTTCTTGTGATGCGGGGCATTCAAGGTTGCAACAAGTAGACAGTCCTCCTAATGGATACAGAACAGCTCAGGGCAGGGAGGAAGCATTTCAGTGGATATAATTTCATCTTTAGCTACATCCTAAATTCCTCAGGGAAAAAATAATCTGATAATCAATCCATGTGCCAAACTGCATACACACAACCCAATTTAAACCTTATTGGCAAGTGAATGTCACTTTAACAAATCTCCTATAATCCCTGAGGCATCTACTGCTATGGTTATAAGATCCAGAAGAGGGCAAAATCTACAGGCTTCTGTGGCTAGATGAAGCATGAGGCCTTTCCTAGTTCTCCTGGCTCTAACTATTTTCTTCAAATGTAGGCAAGAATTCTGAAAGGAAGATTGAACAGGAGACTAGGGGAGAAACAAATGGTTATAAGTGGAGAGTGAAATGCCGCTCCAGATAGGGTAGCGCCTTGTAGCTGAAATGCATAGGGCTTGAGTCACATGACTCCCTTCTCCACAGAAGATTTCAAGATAAATCCACACCTTGTATGTTATCATGGACTGCTTTTGAAAGTTTCAGGAGATGATCTGTGTTCTCATATTCTTATAACCTAAAATATTTCCTCTCACTAAAAACTGTTTCTTTTGGCTCTGGTAGAAGAGGAGGCGAGAGATGGATTCAGACAGAGCGAGCTAGTCCTTAGTATGCTGAGTGAAAGGAGAAAAGAGGAGGAGAGAAGTAGAAGGATCTTGAGAGTGATTTCTTTTTCTTATAGAAGTATCAGGTTTTCCTGACACAGAGCAGAGTGCTTTGTCATTGTTTTCTTTGTAACATTGATGAATTTCTTGTTGAGTGGGTATTGGGTTTTAGTTAAAGCTGACAGGAGCAGAGATTTATAGGCATTTGCCTCAGAGGCTGTTTGAAAGGCCCCATAATGCTTCAGGGCACAGATGTGTTTTCAGTGTTCACTCCTGGTAAATAACCAACAATTTCATACACTCCACCCCTTTGCCCTGATTAGAGAGCTCTCCTTGAAAAATGAAGTATACTCAATGAAATTCAAAGGAAAGACAGCAAAGAGGGTAAAAGGTGGTGTTTTTTTTTTCCTTGTGTTTTGTTTTTATTTCAACTTACGCATTCTTGAGAAGAACTGTGGTATTCACTCTGTCCTTGTGTTTTTTATTATGGGGAAAGACAATGTCCTGTGTGATGAATTGTATTTTAAATGTCATTATGTTTCTCTATATATGATGTGCGCTGTAGAGAAACTGTGTATTAATACATATAGATACACATATATGCATGTTGTTGTGTGTACATATATTGTTAAAAAGTCTTTCTCTGTGAATTAAAGAATGGTCAGAAGCTAACCTTTGTGAACAGAAACGCATCCCTGCCTGTCCCTCGGCCCTCTTTCTCTCTTGTTCTCTCTGTCATGTGTGGTATGATCAGTTGAAGTTCTTTTTTTTTTTTTTTTTTTTTTACTCAAAACACACCAAAAGAACAAAAGCTTTCATCATGGTATGGTAAATCTTCATTTAATAACTATTCCATAGTTTACTTAACTTTCTCATTTCACATTGCCCATGTTTTCCACCTTTCTTAATGTTGCATAGCACAAAAATGAGCATTTTGTGCATAGTACTTCTTTTCTGTAATTAGCATTAGCCTCAATCAAGATTCCAACCAGTGAACCTGGTGTGAACATTTTAAGGACACTTAGTTCATAGCGATCAATGGTTTTTCAAAAAAGATTATATCAGTGGACATTCCTATAATGATCTCTTTGTTATATCTTCACCAGCAGGGCATGTTTTCAGGTTTAAAAAAATAATGCAATAATTCTATTTATGTTTAAAATCCGATAATAATGTAGACAAACCCATTTTTATTAAGTATTTACCAAATAGCTCACTTTCTATAGCTTAGAAAAATGTTAGCCTCTGTTTAATTATACATTTTGAGACCCTGTGGCAACCTATTCAATATTTATCTCTAGAATCCTTTTGCCTTTAAGTTTTGAAGACTTTCTTCATTCACAACTATATAATAAACAGAATGATAAGCCTTTACAGCATAGTTTAAAATGGAATAAAATTACTTATTTCAACAAGGAGAAAAAGGAAGAGTTAATTCCTGGACAAATGGTAGTGGAAAACATTAAACAGCCTCTGGAGAAAGAAAGAAAATCAGCAAAACAGTAACTCCTAATCCAACCTATAATACGTAGACCCTAAGATACGCCTTTGGGTTCCCTTGGTTAAGTTTACCAGCTCACGGAGGGTAAATGATGGCTGAAGTTTCTATGTTATTGCTTGATTATACAATGTTTCCTCAGCTCCTCTGGTGGCAGCAAAAGTTGTGTAGAGCCATGGGGTAGATTAGGATCGAGAGAAAAGAGCAAGAGATAGTCCAGAGCAGAAGAACACCCTCACTGTCCCCAAAGTGTTTCTTCAAAGTGCTTCTTCCCTTTACCTGAGCTTGTCATGAACCACTTTGTCACTGGCAATAACCCACCTATGTTGGCAGGGAAAGACTGGCAGGTAGTGAACCCTGCTAACAGGAGACATGTCTTCTTCCTCCTTGCACTCATGCGAGATACCAGCACGTTGATCCAGGGACCAACTGCAGCAGAAACGATGCCATGAGTTCACAGGCACAATCCCCCAAGAACAGCAGAGCTATATCAGAAAGAACTAATTTTTAATTCATTTCTATCAAAATAAACCTATAACTTAGATCATAAAAATGGAAACAGTTACAGTGGCTTAGATGGGTTATGTTCAAAAGATGCCTATGTATATTTTCACTGTCTTCCTTCCAAGTGCTCAAGTGTCTTCTCTTTATATTAGAAACAATTATGTCATGGAAAAGGAATCTGGAACTCGTGAAAACTCTTTGAGAGCATCTTAAAAAACTACATTTCATCAGGCCTCTCTGGAAAGAATTGTCTACCAGCTGCTCACTCTTCACTAACTGCATCAATACCTCCAAGCTCTCTATTCCTTAATCGGCTCTTCTCCTAGTCTCTGTATCTCTCAGTTCATACCACTGTGCTAAGACAAAGATGCTTTGGCAGACTGAACAGGGAGGACCCAAACAGCAAGAAGATGCACATTCAGGGTCTTCTGGACTCCCACCAGACCCTCCTTATTTTCTATGCTAAAACAATATGCTAGATTAAACTCTTGGTTGCGTTTGAAGAAATCAAGACAATTCTAGATTAGTCCTAAAAAAAAGTGTTGTTTTTTTTAGCTAGTTAGTTTAGTACCATGCTAATTGTGCTGTGAATTTATTTATTTATTTTTTTTAAAGATTTTTATTTATTTATTTATTCGTACAGAACTGGGGTACAGGCCAGAGATGCGGAGGGTGAGAGGATTCACCAGAGACAGAGCGGGGAGCAGAACAGGCAGATCGATGAAGTACACTGCTGAGGGGAGCAGCGGGCGGGTCAGGAGAGGTCTGCCTCGCCATGTGGACTCCTCCGGGGCAGGCGGGAATTGAACTCATGAGGAAGTGGCTTAAGCTTCGTAGTGCAGTGCTTTAACCCGCTGCGCCACCAGGGAGGGCCGTGCTGTGAATTTATTAATTGCCAGACACTCATTTAATTTAGCTCAGTGGTTCAGAGCTAAGGCTGTGGAACATGGCAGGTACTGGTTTCAATTCTGATGCCCAGTGGGGATGAGGTTGGTAACATTTGATAAGGTGCTTGATCTCTCCCAACTCCCATGTATCCTGTTTGAGAAACGGCTCTTTAGGAGGCTTACGTGAGGATTAAACAGTATCATTTTATTTAAGTGTTAATAAATAGTAAATGTTTAATAAAAATATCTGACTTAGTAATCTTTTGTTGTCTGTAATGACTTTTAAGCAAATTATTTGTGGTCTGTGTAAGCATTAAGTGAGATTGGGATATTTGTTGGTTTCTGATTGCCTCAATTTTGTTTTTGGTAGGTTCTTTATAGTTGGAAAGAATTCTTCTGAGCCTATTATTCCATAAAAAGGTGGCAAGGTAAATAAGTCCTGGGATTTTTGATTCCAAGGTTTAGGAATATATATATGCTTTACTCAGTGGATAAAATGCTTTGGAAACATTGACTTTAGCAGAAAGATTTTGAAGAAAAGGAACATGTACAGCTGAAAGGACAGCAGTTTGTGCCAGAAAGGCCTAGATCTCTAATCTATGTCTACTCTAAACTTCCTGTAGAGCAGCGACTATTACTAATTTCCTTTATTTCTAATGTCTTCCACAAGAGAAGAGATTATACTGAACTAGTTGCCTGGAATATAGCAAGTAGTGACCAAATATTTGTTGAATGAGTGGTTACATGAACACAAAGGGATGGGAGAGGGTTTCAGTTCACTGTTAATACTATTTCGAGTTTTTTTTGATCAAATTCCTTTTATTAATTTTAATATAGCTTTTCCTGCTTAACTTCAATAATATGTTAACCTTCACTTCTAAAGTCTCCTTTATCAGAAAAAATATAAATTTCAAAAAAAAACTGTTTTCTAATAAAGTTTTAAATTTTCCTTTTTTTTTTTTTTTAATTGGTTCCTACTTTGGGATGGAGTCTAAGAGCCCATACTAAATATTTACTATTTTTTTTTTTAAGATTTATTTATTTGCGCATACAGAACTGGGATATAGGCCAGAGGCTCAGGGTGGCGAGAGGCTTCACCAGAGACAGAGTGGGGAGCAGAACAGGCCGACTGACAAAGTTTACTGCTGAGGGGAGTAGTGGGGCGGGTCAGGAGAGGTCTGCCGCGCCATGTGGTCACCTCAGGGGCAGACGGGGATCGAACCCATGCGGAAGTGGCTTTAGCTTCTTAGTGCTGTGCTTTAACCCGCTGCGCCACCAGGGAGGGCCGACTCCTATGTTTTTAATAAAAACACTTTCATGTTGCATTTTACTACGTTCTTTTAAAAACCAGTATAGCAAACTATTAGTTGTTTTGAATAGTGTAAGTCACTCAGAATGTCAGTATTGTCTTATCTGATTCTATAAAGCACCATATACCACAAGTTTTATGAATCGTGTCTTTGAGACATGATTCTCATAGTTGCAGATGTCTTTCAATTTCAAGTCCATGTTCCCACCCTGTCAAACTCTCTGCTTCTCTCAATCTCTTTTTCTCCTGAATACTTATTTAATATTCATAACCATTGTTTGGATAAAGGACTATTTTAATTATTTGTATTTTTTTAAGAAAAATAGATGGACACTCAATGAGTTTAAAAAGTGGGCTTTGGACATAAAATCACCAAGCGCTGAAGGCAGGATACAAATCCTCACAGCCTGACTTCAGAGCCCCCTGCCCTGCACTGAGTCAGGATGAATTCAGAAACTACGTATAATGAGATAAATTCTCCACATTGGTGATACATGTATGCAGGGCATTACTAAGCCAAATGTGAACAAAAAAGGGCTGATTATCACTCTCGTGGTTTCTCAGCTCACTTTTTCTTCTGTTTACTAAGGTTCATTTCGACCCTTTCTTGTAGAGTGCTATAGGAGAGTTTCTAAGGCAAACCCATCTGTAATATTCCTACCCTTCCTGAAGAGCACTGTGTTAATGTAATACATCCTCAGAGCTCTGCACATAAATTGGAGCTGAAGTGCCAGGAAGCATGAAAAATAACAGAGTGACAGTATACTGTGTCAAAGCTTACAATTATGGGCTTTTAATACCCGGATCATTGAGCTGTGCTATTGATGATGTATTATGCCACCTCTCCCCGGCTCTGCTGACCCAGGCGCCGGCTGCTTCGCCTCAGCTCCAGCCTTAGCATGGGTGCGAACAGATTGTGTGTGGGGCGAAGACCCAGGCAGATGCTTCCGATGACACCCTGAGGTGTCACAAGGTGGGGTTCAGTGCGACTTCTTAGATCCTCCAAGGTGCTGTTCTGAAGAAATCTTCTCAAACCAACAGCTAAGGACATTTTATTGTTACTTTATCAATGTCACCTCAAGGGGGGTTGTTGGTGTTTAGCGAGGGGCCCAGATCTTTGAGAATGGATGTTTAATAATATAATAGTTGTTTTTGAAGTCAGTGGACCATATCTTACACTGTTATCCCTTGGCTTTTTTTTCTTTTCTTTTACTCATAACTTGTATTGAAGTATGTCTTTATATTTACTAAGCTAATATTGGCTAACACAATGGATGGTTTTTTTGGAAATGTAGGCCCCCCCTTAGGTATGGCCACCTTAGGGCACCCCACAGCTCCCATCAAGGTCAGTCGTTTCCCTTCCCTCTCTGTTCTCCCCCTCCCTGATGCCCACCTTTCTCTGGATACTTCTGTTTTAGAGTCAGCATTGAGAGTGTTTTAAAGCTTGCCTCTTCCTGACCCTTAGTGTGGTTTCTCCATTTTCCACATGACAGTGACATCACCCAGTATAGCCCTAATAATTGAAAAAGAGTCCGGAACTGGCACACAAATAGACACACAGACCATTGAAATAAAATCGAGAGCCTTCCCAAACCTTATCTTGAAAGCTGTTTAAAAACAAATCTCACCCCAGTAAACAGGAAGATCTAATTGATTCCTGATTAAAGGACTGTGTGACTGTATGCTCACCAGCATCCTATCAAGTTAGTTGAAAGGCACTGGAAAGAGTCATAGAAAACAGAAGATCTTAAGAGGCAGCAAGAGGGTGGGACAAGGTTATTAACAAAAGAGAGACCTGAAAGGATGGAGAAGTGGTTTTAGCCTATGCTACTTGCTGTAGGGGAAGACAAGGGTTGTCTTACCAGGTAAGTTACTTTATTAATACCATCAGGAATTTCCAGGTTGATTGGCTTAAAATCCTACTCCTAGAAGGGTTTGAACCTGTATTTCAGTCTTGGTTCAATGATGTAGTTCTTAGCACAAGTGACTCCATTTTAGGCCTGCTGTCTCCTAATCTTACAACCACCTCTCTGAGCTGTATACACCTCTGTTATCACTTTTTCAACTATTGTCTTCTGGTTCATTTTAAAAAGAGAAAAAAAATCCTGAAAAAAAATTTTCAATCAAAACATGGTGACCCAACCCCAAATTCAAACAATCAAAGGAATATAGCTGTACAGACATTTACACAGTTATGTTCCACTAACTGGTTTTAATGCATTTACTCTCCTTGCTTTTTAAGTACAATAGGGTTTGAAATATGTTTTGTGTCAGCTTCCCATCAAATTTACATTAGCTTATGGCACAGCCCTCTCTTTCTGATACACTCTTCTGCCTTTGTAAGGATGTGACATCTTTTAGATATCACTATAGACAAGAAGACATAAATGAGAGTTAATAACCATCAAATGTGTCTATTTCCTTTCGTATAAATTACCGCATGCTTTCCTACTGAATTTTGCAAGAAGGGAAACAGACCCTGTCCTGCTGATGTAAGGAAGTCGTGCTAACTGCCCCCCAGATTCACTTTGGCTTCTTACAGTTGTATGTTGGTACCTTTTTATATGCAATTTTACTTCATTTAGTCTTTAAGGTTGTGCCTGAGGTTAGTTTAAAAGGTTAGTTAAATGTTAATGGATGTTAATGCTGCAATTAAATTGTTAAATCAATTGAAAACTGTGGCTCCATCTCTATCTGCGTTAGTGCCGGCCTGAGCTGCATTGGCTTATAAATTAAAAGCTGTAAATCTAGTGAAGTCTAATTAGAGACCAAATTTCTCATTTATCTTATTTTCACAGGACTGTAAGCACTGATAGATAATCAACGAAGGGCTAAAACTTTTTAACATTAAAAAACTATTTTATCTATTTCAGGATTCAGGTGACTGATTATAATTCAGATCCAATTACTGTAAAAGGTCATATGTGAAATAAAGTTTTTTCAGACACTCTAAGTTTTATTTTACAAGTTTGCATACAGCCCAATACCTGCCCTGTTTCCAAAAGCAAATATAAATACATTATTCAGGAACGACTTTAATTGCATCTTTGAGTAAGCTTAGTACTTAACTGTGTGTTTAATAGACTAGTGTATGAGACAGAGGAAGGACAGATTTGCATGCCTGTGGGAGATTCATCAGGGAGCAGAATTAAGCCTTCATGGGTGTCTAAGGTAAGATGTTTGCATTGTTTTCGATTGACTTTACCATCCTGCTTTCCCTAACGCCAGGGAACACTTGCTTTACAGAAAGTTCCAGTGAAAGGATGTGTCTGACGTAATCCTGTTCAGTCACTATTGTAGAACCACCCTGTTGAAATTACTCTTTGTGTTATTCAATCCAATATTTGATGATACTTAAAAAAAAAAATTACATTTTATACTTCTTTGTACCCTGGTAGCGAATGGCTTGATCTAACCAGACTTTTTGGTAAGCAAATGAAACAAAGATATGTTAATTGTCCCTAAAACTGAAAAAATCAAAAAGTATCTCTCCAAAAAAAGTAGGAACACATATAGGTTCTGGTTCGCAAAGCTATTTCTTTGATATTATCAAACTTATGAAAAATGATATTTTCCTCGAGTACTAAATTTCTTTAATGAAATCTGCCCTGAAAAGTCTGACTTGAGGAAAACAAATTCTAGCTGGCTGTTTATCTAGAAGGCCTTGCTGCTTGTGATGAAGTCAGAAACCCTATCTTTCTTTGTATTCCGAGTCAAGTTTCAGCATTGTTTCCACCACAGAAAACATCAGAGAGTGAATCATAGAGCACGGTAGAGGGTTTTTTTGCTTTCTTAATTTTGTCATGAATTAAGATCTTCCAAAACTCTTGAACATAGACACTGTAGTAAAAATGCCGCTTTCGTTTACTTGTCCCCTGGAGCAAGTGAGAAAGATGCTCTGTGCACCCAAGAGAGGGCTGCCTTCCCCAGGCACATCCTTCCTTACTTGCAAGCATCCTAAGCTCAAGAGCTAACTCGCTGAGGCCTCTTGCTCTGTCTCCTGCTGAACAAAATTCAGTCTGTGTTCATGAATTGCGGTGCCTCTCCACTGGAGTGAGCTGCAAGATCTTCGCCAGAGACTTTGTGCTTCAGTTGAAAAAGGTACAGAGTATTGGGCATGGAACAGGGAGCCCAGCTCTTCCTCTTTAGCTAGGCAGCAAGAACAAAGATAGCAAAAGGCCACTTGGCCATTTTGGGGAGGGTAGGAACTCTCCCTCTGCCTCTAGGAAGATACCGGGAAATTCTCCCCTCAGGAAATGTAGGGTGGGGTCTTATGTTTTCCTGATCACCTGTGTTACAGGGATAAAATTTGTTTTGTATTCAAGTGTTGACAGGCAACTATCCACTGAGACAAGACAGACACCTAAAGGCTTTTGCTTAACAATCTCTGAGGATGACATGCAGCTGAGGCTTAAAATCCTACTGTTAAAAATAAATTCTTTTGAATTGCAGATGTTTTCCTCAGTGCAAATGCAAACATTGTCTATATCCAGCGAGCTTCTTTTACTCACTGATGTGTTCAAGTGAGCTGCCTCAGATCTGGTCAAGGATTTTGGGGCATTTGGGTGGGTGGGTAGGGGGTTTGTTTAAATCCAGCTCTTGGCCCTCCCTGGTGGTGCAGTGGGCTAAAGCTCAGCACTGCAAGCTAGCTGCAGTCTCTTCGATGTGAGTTCAACCCCCAGCCCCGGAGGTGACCCACATTGCGGGGCAGGCCTCTCCTGACCCGCCCGCTGTTCCCCTCAGCAGTGGACTTCACTAGTCTGTCTGTTCTGCTCCCCACTCTGTCTCTGGTGAAACCTTTCACCAACTCTGCACCTCTGGTCTGTACGCCAGTTCTGTATGCATAAAAAATAAATTTGGAAACAAACAAACAAACAGCTCTTTGCCACTTGCCTCACGGCACCACGTATATCTCCCAAGTCCTTGACTGGCTTTTTCTATTTTTTTTTTTAACCAGAGCTTTTCCATATTTCCAGGATTTTAAATATTACCTGGTTGCAGGTGATTGGTGAATGTATTTTTAGCTATATGCTAAAAATATGTTCCCCAAAGTCCTGTTTTCAACTATTTTATCAACATCTTGACCTTGATTAGTTCATTCATTAATTTATTCATTGGCTCTTGTCAGTGATGGGCCAAGCCCCGTCTGGGCATTACAAGTTCTATAGTGAAAAACAGGAAACACTTGCCCTTTTAGGATTTACACTCTAGAGAAGGATATATAAACAATGACAACAAAGAGATTCTAATATAACTTCAGAAGTGACTAAAGCAACGAATCATGACACAATTAAGCGACGGCAATTCAAAGTGAGCGACTGAATGACAGGATGGAATAAATCATAAACTGGGAAGCAAAAGAAAGCCTAGGAAGCTGGGCTGAATGGGTTAATGAATGAGGAGAAAAGCAGAGACTGGAATAGGTAAGTCTTTAAGATGACAACGATTATGTCATTTGTAGGTCAGGATGACAGGATGCAAGCACAGGGTATTTTAGGCTCATATATGAGTTCATGCACCAAATAGCTATCAAGCGCTTACAGATGTCAAATACACGATGACACACATACTGGCTACTGAAATAAGTGTGCCCCTCTTCTCCCGGAGTTAGAAGGCTACGGAGGAAAGACTTAGACTAAGCAGGCAGCGGGATGGCTGGGAGAGCCCTGGGTAATGAGCGTCCGTCCACTTGGATCACTGCCGCTTCTGGGGTCAAGACCAAGGGGGGCTTCCTGAGGAAATGCTGTTTGAGACAGCAAGAACGATTACTGGGAGAACACAATGAGAAAATCCAGGTTATGAGACTGGCAGGTGCCACTGGGCCGATAGATGGAAGCGGGAGGCGGATGGCAGGATGAGAGGCAGGACTGAGGGAGACGTGACCCACCAGGACAGGGAGGCGCCGATGGGGGTGGGGGGCTCCACTCATGTCAGAATGTAGGATGGCACCCGAAAGCAGACAGAGGGAGACAAATAAGAGGAAAAGGGGGAAACGGGGAGGACGAGGGGCAAGTCCTCGGCAGGCAGGCAGGCGCTCGGTGCCCTTTGTGCACCGAGAGCGGATGCTCAGGACAGGCCCGAGTCCAGGCAGGAACCACGCGAAGGGAACCAGCTCCTGGCGACCCCCTCTCAGGAAGCCGGGTGGACGTGCGAGGCCGGCCCACAGCCCACTCGCAGGAGGCAGAGGAAGAAGGTGGAGCGAGAGGTTAATTTGGGAACAAATGAGGACTTTTGTTGAGAAAGCATTACCTGTAGAGGAAATGTCTCTGAAGAACATTTGTGAAACGTAAAGTGGTCCTTAGGGGAACCCCCAAATGCCCGTAAACGTGAGAAGCTGGTCTCAGTCTTCATGCTTTATATCACCAACAATCTAGCCCTGCTGTTGCCTCATGAAGCTGTGCTACGAATTCTTTTGTCCCGGCTCCCAGCTCCTTTATTAGCAGTATCGTGCCACCTTCTCCTACCTGCCCCCAAACAGCACAGCATCATTTCCTCAAGGTGACGTGGATCGATGACGTGGACCACACGCTCCCTCAACAAACCCTCTAGACTCTTGGCGTTAGCCACCATCTTTATTCAAAGCATGTTTTTTCAAAATCATATACTGGCGCAAGGAAAAGATGCTGACCCCGGAGACTCTGCCTGACATACTTAGTTAAAGCTGCTAATCTTGACCCATCTTTATTTCGTCTTAGTAAGCCCTTGCCCTGTTTCTCCTCACAAAGCATCTCAGGCTCACTCTTCTACACCACGGCAGGTGTCACTGTGTCATGGCCCATTCTACCGCCCCAGAGTCTGAAAAGTCTGAGTGTGTGCCAGGTATATGCCATGCATTCTTGTTGCAGAAGGAAGAGTAAATGTAAGATAATCCTCCCTGTGTTTACTGAAAATCCTATCTCAGACTCCACGTCTGCCTCTTGCTCTGACTTGTCCTCCCTATACTCAGCTTTTCTAAAGTTTGACCTTCAAAATCTCATGCTTGCATCCTTCACCATCAATCTCAAAGATATAGGCACTTCTGTAAAGCAGCTCAAATCATGGCTGCTGGGTTGAGGACCCTGAGATGAGAATGGCAGACCTGGGCTTAAAGTATGGCTTTGCATTTTATTACTCTGCAAAATTAACCAGCCTGTTTCCTAAGTATCTAATTGCTCACCTTTGAAGTGGGATTTGGTGCAAATTATAGGAAGCAAACTACTTGGCATAAGTTCCTGGAACACAACAAATCTTTGAAAAAAAAATTTTTTTTTCAAAATTCTTTTTTCAAAAGTTAGCTTCTCGGGCTATCTGGCACATGGTTTCTCTCTCTGTCTCCTCCACTGGTTGAGATGATGGGGTTTCCCTTGGGTAACCCCTTTGCCTTGTGGTTATTTGTATTCCTTTTGTACACCATTGGGCGGTAATTTCTCTAGGCCTTTTTTAGCTTCTCAGTGCAGTGTGTTCAATAGCATCTCCTTCAAAGGTTTCTTTGGCAATTGAGTGAGTTGGTGTGTGTAGAACTTAGAACAGTGCCAGACATGTGTTACATGCTAGACACATGCTTTCAGTTACTATGATTATGATTCTTCTCATCTCTGCCACGTGGGCACACAATATTCCTTGCAGTGATCAGACACATAGGTTATGTGTCACGTAAGTAGTCAACCAAGAATACCATCCTACTTTTGTGAATGGGCACAGTCTTACTGACCCTCTGAAGGAAAGCGGATAACTGAGAACCAAGAGCTGGGGCCATGCATGGTCACCACGCAGGTTACATGGGGAAGAAGACATGTAAAGAGAGAGTCAGGAGAAAGAAGAATCAGGAGGACGAAATTGCCAGAACAAAAGTAGTAAGGATGAGTCATCTTAGATAATGCAGTCGTTATTGGTACTGGATGAATAAATGAACAATACTAATGTTACTTCATGCATACTCAGAGGTACCTTCACCTTCAGGAGAAGTTACTAGATAATGATACACAAGCATCTAATATCCAACTTTAATATTAGACAAAATTCCCCAAATTATAGGTAATTCGTGTTTAACTTAAATAATTACTTTGGGTAAATAAATGCAAAACTCTCCTTTAGACCCAGGTCTGCCTAACTAGACATAGTACCTTAATATATTTTAAGGTTTGGTGTAAGAGATGATAATTTTTTTTTTTTTTGGTTAACATTGAATAGTGCATATTAGCATTATACATGTACACCTTAACAATACATATGTATTAGCAGTACATTAATACATTACATACTTTTTTCCAGTAGTATACCTAAGATGAAACAGTTACACACAGTGTCCATCTTTCTCTTGCGTAACAAGAACTGTGAAGGGCATTTTCCGAGGCTCTGATACTGTCTTCCTTCCTGATCTTTATTATCTTCCATCTGTGACCTTTGAGCAGAGCCAGAATCTTAAAGCATCATTGCAACAACCTTGTTGATTAGAGAGTTGACACACATCTTTCCTTTTTGGAAAGAGAGAAAAATGTGTTTGAATGGTTCTTGCTTGGTTTTCATCAAGCTTGCATTTGTAATTCAGGAAACATACCCACTTGTTTCTCCTGAGTCATTAGCATTTCCAAATTCAAAGGAAGATTATAAATTTCTGAAAATTTAAGAAGAGTCTGGAAGAAGGGAAGAACAGAAAGCAAATAAACAGCCTCCTTTAGTAGGTCCTGAAAGAGGTGACATGAAGCCACCCCGTCATATTTACAAGTTTGACCTGATCTCACATAAAACATCCACCTGTGATTTCTCAGGACAATATGAATATTGGTGACACCCTGCAAGGGAACGCAACCCTCCCAGCTTGGATTTAAACAGGATTTCAACGCATGTATCTTTAATGGCCCCTTAAACTGTATGCAACAGTAGCCTCCAGGAGTTGGGATCAGGGCGGGTGACAAAGAGTAATGTCACTGGCGATGACATCATTGCCGTCTGCATCATCCTGGAATGTGTCCGATCATCCTTTGCTCATCTGCCCGCCAGCCTCTGGGGCAGTAGATACATGGTCCCTGCCAGCAGTTCACCAAGGCCCTCTGGAAGCAAAATAAAACTGACCCAGGATTTCCAGGACCAATTTGGTCAGGAGGAATGCACTGGACACCCCAAAAACAGAGCTGCTAGAGATGAAGTTTAATGCTGCCTCTTTCAACAGCTGCCTGGAACCGCATACTCTGGGTTTAGAATGTGAACTTGCTTCTTAGAGCATAGGGTATATTTTCTGTCTTTCCTTCTCTCCTCTCCTCTGACTCTGAAGAGCAAATTAGAAGGAAGTGGGTGGGAAGGTGAGAATCTCAACAACCAGAAGCACACGCTCTCCACCCAAGGCCCATCCATGAACACCCTACCCCAACCCCTTACAGATGCAGGGACACACAGAAGGCACGAGACAGGAGACAGGAGCCCCAAGAGGCAGCCCTTCATTTTAAAAGTTAGTCAGTCTGCCCAACTCCCAGTACGGCCGCCCACCACAGGTTTTAAAACGGGGTAGTTAGCAATCCCCCTCCTTCCGCCAGTCCTCCCTGGAGGGTCTCTTCCCAGCCCCACGCCCACTCCATCTCCTGAGGCAGCTCAGGCCAAGTTTGTTGCTTGCAGCAGGCTCAAACGTTGTCGAGATCCGACTGTTTTCAAACAGCCCAGCTCCTGTGAGCCTTACCAGCTGTGACTAATAGCAAAGAGAAGGGGGGAAGAAGCTTCTCGAGCCTGCAGGCTTCAGACAGGCAGGCTCTGGGGGAAACAAGAGAAAGCCATTAACTAACCACAGTGTTATCTTGATTCTGCAAGAAACGAGCTAGGGACGCCTAATGAACTAGCCTGAACCGTTCAGACTGAGTGTGCCTTGGGGACCCCTCCGAGAACAAACAGTGACAGATCAATGCTCGGCCCCCCCATCAAGAGAAAAGGTTACTTGCTCCTCGAAGGAATTATAGGATTAGTATATCTCTATGATACACTTTCTCTTCTGTTCAAATTTTAACTTTGCTTTAGTATGGTCAAGGATGAATGGTGGGGAGGGGGGACAGGGCCTGCCTGTGTGTGACTGTATTTATACACGGATTTCCAGTTCATCGATACAGCAGGAGTTCCTGTAAGAGGACATTTCTTTTTGCACTTTCTAGATCGTAGCTGAAATTTTAGTTGCCCTGGCCCCATGCCAGGTAGGTACTTCACAGGAAATCGTCCAGCCTTCAAATCCTGTCCCTCAGTGGGAGCTCACGAGGCCAAGGCAGAGGCAGGGAGAGCTCACTGTTTTTCCTCAAACATCCCTATGGGGTACTCACCTGAGATTTTCCAAAGGTGATTCTTGGCCAAATCCTCTACGTGGTTCATTCCCTCACAGGCTTAATTACACCTGTTTTCGTTCTGGAGAATTTCTCAATATGAAGTGATGTTACATCTCAGACTCTTATCTTGCCACTCAGTGATAACTGAGATTGGACAGAGCTTCTTGGGGGTGGCGGCAAGGAATGCCACTTCCACAGTTCTAGAAAACTGGTCTGGACTCCCAAATTAAAAACAAACGAGAGTGAAAGGAAAAATGCTTCGTGTCATTGCCCAATTCGGGAAACTGTCAATAAGGTCCGACTCAGTCTAGCAGCCCATTTATCTCTATTCTAACTCTCCTTTGACTTAGGTCACAGAAGCATTTTTTAATTTTGCCTGTTCATTTGCACAGTATATTCTTAAATTCTCCAGTCATTGTCACTTGGTAATTTGGCTTTAATGAACACACACGAAAACAAGCTACCTCTCTTCCGGTATCTCCCATCCTCCTAGTGTTTTGTTTTTTACTGGATTCATCGATGTTGAAGTCATGTTGGTTTATAATAATGCATATGATTCAGAACAGAGGTTCACACCTTCTCAACGCACCCACAGTCCTCCAGCACCCTCCGCCCGTTGCCTCCCACTTTGTTCCCTCTCTGGTAACTTCCATTTGGAAGTCAGGTTTCTAGGGTTTGTTTTGCTTTAGTTTTGTCTGGTCCTTTGCTTTGTTTCTTTATATTCCACATATGTGCAAAATCATCTGGTATTTGTGTTTGTTCTCACTTTTTTCACTTAGCACAATCCCATGCTGTTCCATCCAGGCTGTTGCAAATGGGCAAAAGGGAAGATTTCTTTTATCTGTCTGCATATACACAGCTGAGTAGTATTCCACATCTTCATCCAGCCACTGTGCTTGGACACTTGGGTTGTTCCCATAGCTTGCCTACAGTGCAGAGCACTACAATGAGCCTGAGTGAGCATGTGAGACCTTCAAATGTGTGCTTTGCATTCTTCAGGTAGATAGCTAGGAATGGAATTTCTACTTTTAACATGTTGAGACCCCTCCCCCCCCCCACACACACTGTTTTCTGTAAGGGCCACACCAGTCTGCATTCCCACCAACAGTGTGAGAAGTTTCCTTTTTTTCCACGTCAGCACTTCCTGCTGCTGCTGTTTTTGACATGGGCCATCTTGAGGGGTGTGAAACAATAGCTGTGGTTTTGAATTGCATTTCTCTGATGAGGACTCATAATCTAAGCAGAGATCTCTGAATGTGAGAGTCAGCTATCGATGTCGAGTCCCACTGCCTCTTCTCCATCATTATGTGGGTTAATTTTGCACATCATATATGCATTTTATATGCCTGCAAACGTTTTCTTCTTCAAATCCTTGAGAATGCATTCTTTGACTCAGAGATTACAATTTCAAAAATATTTATAACAAAATGACCCTGATTGTATGTAGAATTTCAAGTATAGGATTATTTCTTGCAGCACCAGTAGTGTTAAAATATGTTTTCCAAACTCGTTATTATGTCTCTACCCATGTTAGAAAACCTCTGTCTTGCAAATATGCTTCATTTATGTTTGCTTACTTCATGCTATACTTCATATAGTTGTCAATCAAATCAGTTCTTCATATTATGAAAAAAATGGAAAACTTAAGTAACACTTACTTGAATTATGAGTCCACTTAGGCTGCCGTATTAAATATCACGAACTGGATGATTTAAAAGAAACTTATTTCTCATTATTATAGAGGCTGAGAAGTTCAAGATCAATGTTCTTACAAGGTAGTCTTCATCCTAAATTCTTTCTCTTGACTAGTGAGTGGGTACCATAGATCTGTGGATTAGTATCACCTCTTTTTTGTGCTGGTAGGGAGGAGAAGAGAGGAGAAGAGAGGAAAAGGAGAAAGATAAGGAGAGATTGAAATAGATTGAGAGAGTCTGTTCTTATAAGGATTTAAGGGTTTACGGTTCAACCTTAGAACTTCATTTAGCCTTCATGATCTCCGTAGAGTCAGTCCCTTGCCCTGAATATATTCACAAGGGAGGTGGTTAGGACTTCAGGGTATGACTCAGGAGGGGGAACGCATCCATTCAGTTGATAAAACAGTTTCCTAGTTAATGGAAGCTTTTATTAGTGATATATCCTTCAAGTAAATATTTCAAAGACATTTTATTGACTATGAAGTGAGATTGTATAGTTTGGCTAAAGAAACTTCACAATGATAGCTTAGCAAAAGCTCTTGTTCCTTTGTACACATGCAGACAGAGTCTGGACCTCACCCTCCACTAGTTATATGACCGGAAACAAAGCCTATGACCTTTCTGGATGTTGACTCTGACATCTTTAGAGAGCGACTCAACCAGATGTCTTCTCAAATTTCTTTTAGCTCTAAATTTCATACATCTGTGGCTGATTTTTGTAGCTCAACATTCTCACACCTATGCTATAACTGTCTGAAATTATAATGTGGTAAATAACAGTTACAAAACCCATGACTGTAAAAATTGTATGTAGCAATAATTTACACATGTGTCCTTATTTTCTCGCCAGGTTCATTTGGACGAATCATTCTGGTTTATTGTTATGGTCAACAAAATAAACTATGTAGGAGTCTCAAACCTTGAAGTGGGAAGCCAAATGAAATGAAATACAACTCAAATTTAAAGGAGAAATTGAATCCATATTTGGAATTTCAGCAAAAGCAGGAACAAGGAAAAGCATTCCAGGGAAATAAGGTAATTCATTTTTATGAGTAGAATATTAGCAAGCATATTTCAAAATCTGAGATGTATTAATACTTCTTATATTAGTATTTATTGCCTAGCAATTTATAGTCCATAAAACAAAGATGGTCCCATATGATGAGCTCCTAATACCAACTATATAAACGAGTTGTTAAAGTTATGAAAGAGGGAAAGGAAAAGTTGGATTTGATATCAACAAGTCTGTAAAAATCTCAAAGGTTTAGAGGTTATCAATCTTGGTTTGTTTCTTGAATTATTCTTCAGTGGACCAGATTAATAAAAGAACAAACCAAATATTTGATGGATATTTTAGAGGAGTCAAAAGAATCAGCCTCAAGGGTCAGAAAATTAGTAGTGAGGGAAATCATCCCTAAGTCAAGATCTAGAAAATGTTCCAATATCCTCAGAGACCAACACTCAAGTGCTTAGTATTTTAAAAGGTGATTACTTCAAGAGACATTTAGTACATAATTTCCATTTATAAAGCCCACTGGGTAGACAAGCCTCACTTGCCAAACTTTCATCCTTACGTTCAATGTCTTACTAACATTTTTGACTGCCTTCTTCTCACTGAAGCCCTCATGGGCTTGAATACAATCAATGTTCTAGTTTCAAGACATTCTTTGCTAGCGCCAATGTAATTTTAAGTTATGTTGGGCTAGCTCAAATTTTCAGGGAGTATGAATCAGAATCAACAAGGGCAGGAACATAGAACTTTTTTTAAATGGCAGAAAATATGGTAAATGAAAGAGGAGATATTGCCTAAAAAAGGCAAAGGTAAGGTATAAACAAAAGCAGTTTAACATGGACAGTTATGCAAAGAATTGAGAATTCAGTATGGTAGATAATAATTTTTTAAAAGATTTATTTATTGATGCATACAAGAACTAGGGTACAGGCCAGAGGTGTGGGGGATGAGAGTATTCACCAGAGACAGAGTGGGGAGCAGAACAGGTGGATCCACTGAAGTCCACTGCTGAGGGGAGCAGTGGGAGACAGGAGAGGTCTGCTGCGCCCTGTGTGCCACCTCCCTGGCCAGAGATCACACTCATGCTGCTTGGCTGTAAGTTCAGCGTCATAGTGTTGAGACTTAACCCCCTGCACCACTAGGGAGGCCCAAGGTAGACAATAATTTGTACTGTCCTAAACACAAACAGAATATTTGAAACTTAATTATGGAAGTTTTCTGTCTACACTTTGTATTTTGTGCACGATCGTGAGCTACCTGCTTGATTTTACAGTTTACAAAACTAGTCATTATTCCATGGTGGTTGAAGATTGAATGGTAGCTGGGAAAAAGATTAGTTTCTCAGTACAGATTTGTTGCAGAAAATTGAATGAGGGAAGGAACCAAGGAAGAGAGGGAGGGAAGGGTGGAGGGAGGGACTCTGGTTCCTCCTCTTACTTGGCAGTGGCCTCCCAGGCCCTGGAGCTGTCTGGGGCACAGCAGGGAAGTCCAATCTTAAATGGTTTGCCTAAGAAGTTCCCAGAAGATATTCATTATTTCCCCCTAGCCTCTCCTCTTTCTTTTGTTTATTTCTTTTGCAACTAAAAAGAAAAATGGAAGTTTTCATTAGCTGAACTTTTGGCATTGCCTGCTCTTTCCCTTAATTTAAAAAAAACTGAAGACATCTCCAGGAAATAGAGATGCCTGGAAGTCCTTCCTCCCCAATAAACTCCCACCCATCTCCTTTCCACAGAACAATTGTTTGAATTCTGTGATTTCTTTCTTTCTTTCTCCAGTGTGTGTCTACATCTCTGGGTGGCTCTGTTTACAAGAGAAATATACCTCTGTCGTTGGTGTTTATGTGTGTTGTTTTTCTCAGTCTTTCCTCCTTTTTTTCCTAAGAGAAGATAATCAGGTTCTCATGTTACGACTAAGTGTTCTAGTGGATGGAAAAGGTTGCCCCGTGAGGTCGCTGCTGTGTGGATGAGCTTGTAGGCAGTGACATATCAGAGCACATCTAAGGGAAATATTATAGGGGCCATCAAGGCCAGTTCAAATTTCCTGATTGCATATAGTAGAACAGGATAAGCTTCAGTTACTGGAGTCCTCACTTCAATATAATAGAGAATTGAAGCTGTGTGTGGATTCTGATCTCTCTAAGTGGCCAAGTGCACCCGAAAATATGAAAATAAGGTTAACTATCTATAGCTGGCATATCAAGGGTGTTAAGGAATTAGGCCATATCATTTTGGGTAAGAAATAAAAGGGTTAGAAGTGTTCAATGTAGGTCTGTGGCTTTTCACCAAAGGCAGAGTGGGGCTTGAAATGCATAGCTTCGGATTTCTTTTTCCTGGTGATAAGTTAGATAAGATAAGGAAACTTAACCTTAATGGCTTCAAAGCTTTCTATCCGTGACCATAAAGTGACCATTTACAAATTGGCATCTGTTACTGACCTCAGATCCAGTTCTTCTGGACCTGTCACCACCGGTGGGTCTTCCAGCTAAAACAACAGCAGACTCATACAAAAAGGTTCCCACTGTCTGCATGTGAGGAGACCTCGCAGAAGACAGCTGCTGAGAACAGCTGTCTACTTACACAGCCATCTTAGGGGAGGGTGATTAATGAACTCACTTGGGCAGCGAGGAGCCCAGTTCACTGATCCATAGTTGCAGCACAGGTATTGATGTGAAACTAATGAGAAATTTGATGCTCAGATTTGAATGTTTATTCCAATTACCAAGAAGCAGATTCAAATTTTTTTTTTTTAAAGCTTAAAGCATTAACCTTTTGTTAGTATTAGGTAACATCAAGCTGTGGTTTTGCACTGTGTGCTAGAATTTGCTGACTGAAGGGTGTGGGGTCTGTTTTAACAAATGGTCCTGCCATACACATCACTTGTTTTCAATATCATGCTCAGTTTCAAGCCAAGGAAAGAGAGAAGGAAGTACCTGCCATGTGCCTGTCACACTGGCAGCCACTTAGCACCAAACACATGGATATGATGAAATGTCCCTCTCAAGCCAAATGAATATGACCCCAGAAAGAGTAGCTCTCAGTGCAGAGATCAAAACAAGAGTCCTGGCATTCTGGCTCCTCATACCCACCAGACCACACTCAATGATAATGCACAACCCAGCTCTTATGCATATAAGAGATAGGAACTTTTATGTGGGAGCAAAGGTGAACATGACATTGAATGGATAAAACACAAAATAAGATATTTGCTTAAAAGAAAGGAACTCTGCAGGGCAGTGAAGGGCAGACGCTGGAGGAAGAGCAGCAGGGACATTATAGACCTACAATGTACCTATGTTGACCTACAATGTGCGTATGTTGACTACTTATGTCAACTCCTACCTGGTGCCCAATCCAGACAGAGCTTATTAACTAAAGTTCTTTGTTTGCACTAGCCAGGATAAGGCTAGAATCTCAGCTGTCAATGTGGAAAGAGTGGTGCCACACAGTCAAAACACACAGGAGACTGAAATCTTACTGCTGGTCCAGAATAGGAGGATCAGGAGCCTTGATAACTCCCCTCCTGAGCCTCTGCTCACACCAAACCTGTGGATGAGATTTTGCTCACTCCCTGATATAATTTCAACTCTCCTGATTTTCAATACCTCAATATCTCCCTCTGCCTAATTTTCCTTCCACTAGTATTTTACATTTTTTATGTATACATTTGCTTATCTTCTTCTCCTACTCCCAATCCAGAACGTGAATCCCAGGAGGAGACCCTGGTCAGTTTTCTTTACTGATGCTTCCCCAGCAATTGGAAAGGGGTCTCCCTCAAGAGGGCCAGTAAGTGGTTGAATAAAAAAAAAAAAAAAAAAAAAGATTGAATATTAGTTGGAATGCCTTATGAGAAAATCATCTGTTTCACTCTCTGAATTTCTTTAGTATAGAAATAGCTCAAGTGGTTAAAGTTTTTTAGGGTTGACTATGGTAGTGTCTGAGGAAGAAGACCTTACTCTATCTGTCTGTTTTCTGAGGTATAGATTCTTTGAGAGCAAAGAACTCAGAGTCCTTGTGTCTATCTATCAATGACAGGGGAGACTCATGGTTCATCCAAAAAACAGATTTGACTACCTCTGAGGCCCTTCCAAATGAGCTATGTCATGCTTATTTCTCCAGAATTGAATGTTAGTGTAAAAGATTTGCACCATTTTAATGAAGTCATCACACAACACTCACAGACCTCGAAGAGATTATCATCTTCCAGCTATTGTCTCTTTGGAGGATAATGCGAAGAATATTCTTATTACTGATCTCGTTCGACATTACTAATGGATGTGGAAGTACGATTTGGGTATAATTTTGAGATGGAACAATTGAGATTATCGCTGTATGTCATTTATATCCTCAAAGAGCCTTTCAAAAACCAGGGGAAGGTTTCAGACTATTAGAATCTCATTTAGGAAATGGCAACTTTATTACATGAACTGGGACCAGGAGGTGTAGGAAGAGTTAAATGTTCTTCCAGAAGAGCCTGATTCTAAGCCAGGACATGGCATTAAGCACAGAGAAAATTGGGCTGAATAATCCCTTTAGACTCCTTAAGGTGCTGAGCTGACATTTTGATATGCTGCAAGTTGGCAAGTCAACATATCATAGTTTATCTTTAAATTCCACATTTTAAAAGTCTTATTCCCTCTTCCAAAATGACTATACCTGCTACCACCTTAAGCCGTACCTAAACAGAATTGGATATCTATTTTTTTGTTGCTGTTAGTTCAATAAAGAGAGAATTTAATATCCCCAAGTTTGTGGGGAAAAGGAGTCCCATTTCTGCTTAAAACCATTGCCTTACATTTCATAATAACCACAGAATTTTGTAAGGACAATGCATTTTGAAATGATAGTAAGGTGTAAGGTATTACAGAGATAGTGCTCTTGAAAATAAGAATTAATATGTGGTTGAAATGTGAGTTTTAAATCAGTTGGGGCTATTTTATGTGGTTTGATTATAGATGTCAAAATATAAAATTTTCTATTCTTAATCAGACAGGCTACTGAGAATGTTTCCCTGGTGGGATTTCCAAATTTAATTGAAAGCGATTCTTTAACTCTAACTAGTGTGCTAGGAAAACTAAAGAGAGATAAATCAGGTACAGTAGGAAAAGAGATAATGTATCTAAAAATCAATGGTATGCATATAGTATCACAACAGGGATTCAGTAAAATCAAGTCTATCAGTTAATCACACACCCTATTCTCCAAAACACTTACCCCATTTTCCAGCCTAAGCTTACTTATCTTCTATGTTCCATCAGTATCTAGCACTGCTTCTTCATGTATATCAACACAAGAAGAATTCACTGTCCCAGGTCACCGTCCTTCCTTGGACATGGGCTGTATGAGGACTGGTTGAGTCCATTGTATGGAAGTAACCTAAGGACTAAAAATAAGCACAAGTCAATGCATTTGCTAAATAAATTACACTTGTGCTCAATCACCCCAAGAACAAGAACTCATGTTCTAGCCCATGAGTGGTGGGAACACGCAAGACTTATTTCCCTAAGTTTCAAGACTTCTAGTAGAAGCTAAAATTGAATGCTACACACGTGTGCAGGACTCACCCCATCTACATTCTCCAAGGAGCATCAAGTGTGCCTTACAGTCTAAGGACTCTTATCTGCTGGTGGCTCACGAGCAAGTCTCCTGGAGCAAACACAACTGCTTCCATATTGCAAATGAGAACAGTGTAAGTTTCTTCCACAACTCTCGAGTAACATGCAAAGAAGTGCAGTTATTTTTGCTCTCTGCCTTTTAATTAGCATGTCGGTACCCAAGGATGCACAATGCAACAAAAGGCCTCAGTCCTGTGCATCTGGACCAGTGAAAATCCTTTTCATTTTAATAGGAATGAACTTTTCTAGTCATGTTATGTTCAACGTTTCATGCATCAAGCAACCATGAAAAGAAACTACATAGACAGAAGCCGGAAGCTGCAGCATTGTCTACTACAAGGAAGAGCACAAAAACCACCATTGCTACTCTGTTCCTTCAAAATAATGGGATACAATTAAAATCTAAATTTTTGACTGCAATGCCAGGAATATCCTCAGTCTCTTATAAGCTGTTCCCTTCTGAAAAGACAGCCTCTCATTTTGACTTCTTACTTTCCTTCCACCTAGTATGTGTGTGTGTGTGTATGTGTGTGTGATTTCCATGTGTGATGTTTCCAGATCTGAAAGGTCTCCTCCACCTTTGTAGTGCCCGTGCATGTGCGCCTGCCTGCCTGTGCACACACACACACACACACACACACACGCCCCCAGCCTTGAAATAAAGTGCCTGATTTCTGCTTTGGTTCTGGCTTCCAGCGGTCAAGGGTCTCCCTCTGAGAAGTCCCGAGCCCAGCAGCAGCAACAGAAGCTGTTTGTCTGCGTTCAGCCTGTACACTTGAAAGGGACTGCAGGGGGATGGGCTGACTTCCTGGCCCAGCCACCTAAAGGGAGCCCTGTGTGGAGCACCTGGAGGGCCTTCCCCCCGGGGGTCACTTCAAGGCTGTTCACTTCAGTCACTCTGTTTGAACTGTCCTCTCTCTTCCTCACTGGCCAGGGGTGAGGGGAATGTTTTCCTGCCCAGCTTCAGAGGCGTTGAGCCCCTCAACTTGACTTCCCTTACAATAGCAAAGTAGGGAAAGGAGGAAGAGGGCGCGAGACTTCAACTAGGGCCTGGCCCCTGTGATCATGGGGTGACTACCATGTTTCCAGTAAGGGCAGGTGGGCCCAGGCTGAGGGTGTTGAGCAAGGGGATACTCCCATGCTGGATACTTCTCAGTTGCCTCCGCATGTACCTTTGTTGGTCAGGAAACTTGGTCACAAAACATTTTCTGCAAATCCTATCCTCCAAGGAGGAGGGCAACTGATGCAACTTTTCAATTATGGAAGGATTTCGGAAAATCAGTGCTCTTACATTGCATGCCTAAGTCGGGGCGTGGGGCTGAAAAGGAGTTGCTTGCAACAGAGACATACGTTTAGTGTTTTTAATAAAACAGATCCATATTTAGGATTTTTTGTATTCAGTTTTACAAATTCTATCAGCGCTTCAAAGATACTGCCTCAGAGTTTTAAGAGATTAAATATTAGGCTTGGGGAAAAGGATCAAATAGCTTGCATTTCACATTGGTCAATTATAGGCCACATTTCCTTTCAATGTTTCAGAGAGAGGAGTTCCCTGGGAGGGGAGCTTTCTACTTGAGCTGTGTGAACAAAGGCAAGTTTGTACAGTGGAGGACGGCCCCGGGGACCTCGGCTGAGAGAGATGGAATGATTGCAGTGAAATCAAGCCAACTCCACCGCGACCCTTTGTCCAGTTTTGCACCCCTCTGGGATATTCTCCTTTTCCCTGGGAATGCTGGGCAGCAGTCATGCAGAGGTGGGGCTGGCTGGGGCTGCAGGGGGAAGGTGCCGCGTACCTCAGGGGGGGGGGCCCTGGAAAGGAACAGGGCAGGGAAAGCACTTTGAAAACCGTGGGGTGCGTTTGTTGTGGCCCGTGAGATTTTGACATCCACCAGCCATGTTCGTGGTGAGCTTGCTTTAGTCGTCTCACTGCTGGAGTCATTCTGAGAGGTGGGACTGGTCTCATCGACCTGCATCTTTGGAACTGCGCTCAAATAGGGCAAATTACAAAATCTGTTCCTGTTTAAATTGTCTGAGAGAAGTTGCTGTTTCTGCACCACACTCCATTCAGAAATCAATGAAACTGCTATATTATAGTTACGATGAGCTGATACTGATTTAGAAAGAACAAACAACACAAGACAACGAGAACACTTTTTTAAAAATAAGGACTTGTAAAATCTCCGCTGTTCCACGCGCACCATAATCCGGCGGAGGTAGTGTGGCGCCTCCCCTGTTGAACAGAGATCTGAGATGCAGAGAGCAGAGGCAGAATTATTGGATGGGCTTGTCCAGAAGAGCGATAAACTGGGAGGCAATTTCCTTAGCGCAGAGAATGTCCTAAACGTGGGTGAAAATAAATAAACGTGGGTGGAACCCTGAAATCGGTCAACTGAACTTATATTCAAATCTGGTTGCACCGCAGAATAACTCTCTGGCTATTGGCTTCCACCCCCAATTTCTCAGTAACATCTGGCCAATTTTAACTTGTGGCTAGAGGTTGAAACCAAGAGAAATGCTGTGGTTACAGTAATTTCCACCAGGAAACCAGGAGATGTGGGGTGGCTCGCAAAGGCAGTATTTTCAGTAGGGTTTATTTTATTTCTAACTTGGAACTTGAGGTTTGCTAATGTAGGCCTGAGGTGGCAAACTAGTTCTCCATGCTGAAAGGGGGCTTTTGAGTTTCCTCTTCCCTGAAAAATGCCCCTTTTAGACTCATGGAATTTTATGACTAGAAGAGAGATATTTTCTCTCTCAGAGAAGCAGATAGGAGCTGATTCCTCTCTTCCTCTCATATGTTTCCCTGATGACTATTAAGAGTCACCGTTTTCTGCAGAACCCCTGATGACATGAAGTCTGAAATGGGCATTATCTTAGCCATTTAAAAGCTCAGGCAACAGACTTTCTGAGTGGATTCAAACACAGCAAATCTTACATCCGCATACCTGTCTTCCTTGACAAAACACAGCTTAACAAGTGGGACTTCAGCGGTATCTCCCTGCTTGCCACTGCTGAGATGGTCTGAACTGCTTTGGAACTGAACAATGCACGTGACTCAGTTCGCAGTGGGCCGGCGAAGGGTGTCTGCTTTGGCGTGCCCAATTCCCCACGGCATCAGCTCTGATGTGGGATGCCTAGCTCACGGGGCTTCTCTGCACCAGTGTCTCCTCAAGGTTGGTGGCCTCCAGTCAGGGCTTATCTGTAAGTTACTTCTCAGGAATGGGGCCAGATCAATACTGTATTCTTTCAGACCTCTCTAAACCCAGCGGGGAAGGCAATCACCATAGAGCCGCTCCCCACACCTTCTGGGGCAGATCAATACTCCGACAGCGCGTGGCTTTGTTCTTCCCCAGCTCTGAGATGTTCTGCATGCTCTACATGATTGCTTAAAGGCCTGCGCTCCCCTCCCCCTGGATGAGAGCCCTGATCTTCCCTAATACCATCACTGTAATTGCCTGGACATGAAATCGCAGCACAAGCCCAGCGCTGAGCTTTGAGGTGTTTTATCCTTTTTGAACATCTCTATTAGTAAAGGGTGTTGATTTGGCTTTAATATGTAGTCAGAGCTTTAATGCCAGCCCGTGCTTAGTTCCACCGGTGTGCGAAGCTCACTGAGATGGTTACCTATGGGAAACCTATGGCGGTTTTTTTTGGGGGGGGGGGGGGGGAGATAGAGAACTCTAAGCCCCGGAATATTAGCTTAAACTTTCTGCGGTTTGCAGCCCATTATACCCACCCCATACTGCCACAGCAATTGTCTTTGAAGGGCTCTGGGTCTGACTTAGTTTTTAAGTGATACTGGGTGAAATGAAATATTTATTTTTCTGTTTTCAGCCAACATACCATTAAGTGGTAAATTACACAAAGGCTCAGCCGAGGCTTTATTTTTCCAATTCTTATTTTCGAAGCTGTTAGTGCCTGCTAAGTGATTGATATGGTCTGCATCTTTACCATAGAGTTTTCTTCTTGCCCCTCATACTTCTCATCGCCCTCTTAAAAAAATAAATAAATAAAAGTACTTTTAAAAAAGCCATTATGTGATGCATTAAAAAAAGAAGAAAAAAAGGCTAAATACAAACCTATTCTTGGCCTTGGCCGAAAGAATAAGTGACCCCCTTTGGTTTGTAGTCGGTGGGTTGCCAACGCCTCATGAGACTCTGCTCCCTTGACCTGCTCCTGCTCTGGGTCCTGACCCCCGTAAACACGTGCCTTGCTTCCAGGCTCCCCTAATTCTGTCCCCATGAAACCCAGTCTTGCTTTCTTTCCCGAATCCTCTGCACCCTTCCAATCTGTTGCCAGTTTCAACCCTCCCGAGAGCCCCTGGAAATGGGTCCCACCTGGAGCACACACCCGTCACTGTTCGAGGTCAGTTACAGTCAGAGGGCAGGATGTTTGTGGCCAAAACCTACTGAACTTTCAAAGTTTGCCAGTGATTTGTTTTTCTAAAACATGACTAGGATGCTAACTGATCAGTGTTGATGTTTATCAAATACATCGATAAAGGAGTTTGAGATTCTCCTTCATCATCTTCTGCTCTCACTGCCACACGTTTTTAAGAATGATCCGTGTGTGGGCTGCATCCCCCAGCTGCAAATTTCCTGGAGTTCAGAGAACTTACATGTCCCTCATGGTCAAATACTTCATGGTTTTTACACATCTGACTGCAATGTTCCCAAATAGGTCATTTTTATCGGGTGGATCATCCACTGGCTCAATACAACACCTTATACACAGCAATAGGAACAGAACAAATACCTGTGGGTGTTTGGCCAGGTGTCCTTTAATACAGAGCGAGTGTACCTGTGGACTGTAAGCACAATCATGTGTTTAATGATTGTGAAACGCCACACCGGTGAGAAATAATTCAGAATGTCCCCAATAATGCAACTAATTAGATGAATCGTCACTTCTCCTGGCAGATACACCAAATAAAGTTAGTTAGTATTTTACTTTAATTTAATACTCAGTCCATTTCAGGCTGAATCTTGAAGTCCAACTTCAGAATGCATTGTACTTCGAAGATCTATAATTAAAAAGTCTGGCTAAAATATTCTGATGTTATAACATGTTATGTGTAGCTGAGAAAAGAAATCTATTTGTTGGACACTTGACTGTCTTATGGGGAAAAGAATTAGTTTTACTTGCTACACTCAGAATGACAGTCACATAACAATGTAATGCTGTGAAACGCAACCTGTAACATACATAATGTGTTGAGATGAGAGAAGACGAAAGATATAATGAGATAGAGTAAGTTATTTCTTCTGCATTCATGTCAGTTGATTGCAACTGAATTAATATCCATTTTCAAGTACATTGTGTTATTGTGGTGGAAATTACAAGCAATGTGTACAAGATATTATGAAATTTATTTTAAAAGCATTGTCTGAAATATTGATGCAGACAATGAAAACATAAAGGAGGACAAAATTCATTAAAGAAGAGAAAACAGGTTGATGAAAAGTGGAGTCACAATAGCATACAAAGTTAAAATAAATTAAACTTGAGTTCCATTTCTTAAGTGTTAATGTAATACATTTTGAACAAGGAAAAGACTTGGTGTTGTTCTTCCTTCATTTCTTCCATCTGTTCGCTCTCTCCCTCCCTTCCTCGTTCCCTCCCTCCTTCTTCCCTCCCTCCTTTTCTTCCAAAAAGTCTCAAACTTAGGGCTTCCCACCTACTCTTCAAGTTTGAAAATCTGCTAGACTGACTACAGAACCTAGAAAATTCTGTATTTAAGATTACGGTTTTATCATATCAATAGACTAAAAACTGAAACAGACAAAAGAAGACATACCTAGGCTTGAGTTTGTGAGGGTCACAAATTTGATGTCCCATACAACTTTGAGGACATGTCATGCTCCAGCACATCATCTTGTGACAATACACCGTGTGGCTGATCATGGACGCTCACTCAAGCTCCTGTGTCTGTAGTTATTTTCAGGGTTTTATTAAGTGGGCACAATCTATTTAATCACTAGCAATATGAATCTATCTCCAGGTTCCCAAGCTCTCAATGTTTAGGCAGATAGCAACTGGCTTGATGTCTTGGATGACCATCTTGTCCTCCATCTTGAGTAACTCCATTAGCATAACTATGTGGGCCCCCATGAGCTACCTCATTAGCATAAACCATCAGCTGTGATCTAAGGGGCCCACTCTGAATAACAAAGACAGATATTCCCAGCACAGGAAATTCCAAGTTTTTAGCGTATACCTCCTGAGTCCAGGACAAAGGCTGGCCAAATTTTCTATTATAAAGAACTGTTATTATTTTGCTGAACCATATAACATAAGATACAAATGCCTAAGTGTTTCCACATGTGTCTCTTAGAAGCCGTATCTACAGTACAATTATTAAACTAAGGAAATGGTGCACAAATATAGTAATATTATATGATATATAGTGCAAATTCATGCCTCATTTTCCCTTGAACTCTGTTTCTTATTTAGATTCACACACACTACTTAGTTGTTATATCTCATTATTTTCTTTTAACAGAAATCACTCCTTAATCTTACTCTTTCCTCCCCTGATGTAGATAGCTGGGAAGAGTTTAGACCAGGTGTTTTGTTTAAAAAGTCCTCCGGTTCAAGGCTTTCTGACTGTTTCCTTGTGACTTGATTTAGGTGATGCACATTCTGGTAGGAATTCTGCACAAGTTTTGTTTTGTTCTCCTCAATGAACCATATCAAGAAGCACATGGTACCTTAATTTAGGCTGTTTACACACATTGTATGTCTATTCTAAATTTCTTTTTCCTTTTTCATTAATAAGGAGCTACGTGGAACTACTCGTGACTATCTAAATATACTACAACACAATTTCACACAATCATATGATCACCCATGAATGATTCTTGCCCACATTCATGATGACTATGGTGGTTGCAAGTGTTGATTTTCAAACTACTTTTCCTCCTGTATTTGTACTTAATAGTCTATGACAGGAAAAGTTTTTCCTTTATTCACTTTTAAAAGATTTACTTACTTATGCATACAGAACTGGTGTACAGGCTAGATAGAGGTGTGGAGTATAGGCCAGAGGTGTGGTGAAATTCACCAGAGACAGAGTGGGGAGCAGAACAGGCAGATCAATGAAGTCCACTGATGAGGGCAGCAGCGGGCGGGTCAGGAGAGGTCTGCCGCACCCTGTGGGTCACCTCCAGGGCAGGTGGGGATCGAACTCATGCAGAAGTGGTTTTAGCTTCTTAGTGCTGTGCTTTAACCTGCTGTGCCAGCAGGGAGGACCTCTTTTAATCATTTTTACATGTTGGTTTGTTTAGCTTTTGATGTCTTACTTTTTAAAATTTGCTATGTTATTATGATATTGTTAATTTTTTACATATAGATTTATATTTTCAGCAATACACATAAATAACTATATGTAAAACAGTGTTCCTTGGAAGATATATTTCTTATATCTCTCACAAGTAATAAAGCTGTGATTGAGAATCAGTCAAAATGTGAATTCTTCTACTGGTAACTTTCTAAGCTTACTGGCTACAATATAGATGTTGCAATAAACATGTTAAACAAACAAGTAAACAAAGTTTCCTACTACAATATCCCTAGGTGGGACTTCCAGAGAATGCTTTTTTATACAAATCATCACAAAAATGGTTAATTTAATGTGTAATCCAAAACATACCCATCATTGAAATAGAATAGAGTATGTACTTGAAATAGAATAGATTATGTACAATCGTTTTAGTTTCAGAATTATAGTGCATATTTTGGAAAGGGTTCTGGTGCCAGGGTAGTGAACACAGACCCAGAAAACCACCATGTGCTCCCCATCTTCTGACACATCAAGTCTACTCTACCTGATTGTCCAGACCTGGGACATACAATCGGGGCATCGGCCCCTTTTCTACATTGGCATCTTACCTGGTCACTCACCTCTCACTGACTCAGATTCTCTTTGAGTTAAACTGTGACAATATCATAGATTAGACTCAAAACACCCCCCTCCATACCTGTATCTGTCTCTGTGGTTCCCTGGTGATGCTTGGGAGGTCCTGAGTTCTGGGAGAAACCATGGGGTAGAGTGGACCCTGAGTGGGTTTGAATGTCAGACTAACCTTTCCAAAACCTGACTCCAGATCTCAAGGGCCCCAGGGACCACCACAAGAAGACACAGAGCTGTGTTCAGTTCATGTTAAACAGCCTCTGGGAAGCTTCTCGTTGCTAACATTACGCCCAGGTAGAAACACTTTAGATTGAAAGAGCTAGCTCAGGTGAGCTCTTTGCAAATCTGCCTGATGTATTTTCTCATTTGAAACTCAGGCTGTCAGACTTCAACCATGGTGTCAGACAAGGTGAACCATCTTGTAACCTGTTAATTTGCTTGAAATAATGACAGCAATAATCTGATCAGGTTCGCTAGACTGTCTCCACTTCAAGTGGACAGTGGTTTCTCCTGTTAAGATGGTGACACATTAAGACAAGTGTGTGATTATTATATCCAGTTATGGCACGTGGGTAACTTGAGACAGCCCACTGAGTGCTAAGAGCCCATATTTACTGCCCTGTATATCCATTTGCTGTGATTGGCACATTGGTAAGCTTGAACCTGTCTCCAGTCCTTTATTTCCTTCAGAGACTATGTTAATAAAAAATTCCTTCAGCTGACCTCAAGTGTACTTATCAATATTTTAACCCCGCCCTGAAGATACTGTCACAGGAGTTATTTCTAGACTGTATAGAGCAAGTGACTTGAACTCCCTAACTAAGGAGAACAAAGACAACCAACCATGATGGAAAAGTTATAGTCAGATTTTGATGGAGTAGAAATTGGATCTTTGTTTCTCGACAGTACACAAAACACTGTTGTTACTAAATTCTTGAGACAGGCTGTATAGTCCTCCTTTATATACAAACCTGAATTGATGGGATAATTTGAGAATACCCATGTATTAAAGCCATTTCAATTTAGTTATGTCTATATTAACAATTATTTGTACATAAACATTCAAACATTTACTATGTCTAACAAGTTATAGGTTAGGGACACATCATTGAATTAAGTTATAGGGACACATCATTGAATTGAGAGCAAACAGATCAATAATTACAAACTTGTGAATCTTTTCCCATTAGATTCCTTTCCTCTGAATAAACTTACACAATTATTCAAACATAGTTAGGTTCAGGGTTGGAATAATTAAGCTTTACTTGAATTAAACTTAATCCTAAAGATGCTGTTTATGGTCTTATCTTTTCAGTTTTTTAAAGATAGACAACACTTTTTATGAGAACAGATTTTAAAACATGCTAAAAGGACATTAAAATGCCATTATTGCAAGACAATTTTCAGAGAATCCCACTCAAAATAACTTCAAACAAAACATTTTCTTAAAACTTACATTAAAATTTCTGGTCCATATAAATAATAATAAAGACTACAGAAAGAGCTGGTGCATGGACTAAAGAAGTGTGGATAGATTTGGCTTTCAAGAGGAACAAGCTAGCAGACTACATATGCACAGACATTTCATCATGCAATGATAAAAATGTAATGGAGAATCTACAAAGTTTAGTGGAGTTGATGTAATGTCATTGCTTAAGAAAAAAGTCTAGAAGCAAGTATTAAAAAGGAAACAGTGATCAATGAGTCATTACAGTTTTGAAAAATGGGTCATGTTAGGGAAATTTGACTTTGTTGGTAGATTATTTTATCAGTAGCTTTTGCTCCCTTCTACCTCTGTTCCATTATTTACTCTCCACATTGAATGTGTCTTCTAGCAACTCCTCCAAACCTCATCACATGCCTTGATATTATCAATATTTCTCCCATGTTTTATGAATAAACATTTCAACACTTCTGTATCATATAGAAATTTCTCCACTATTTGGTCATTTACCATAACTTCACGACACTCCTCATCCAACGTCCACTCCTGTCATGCATCTCTCATTGCTATATTTCCAGTGATTCTTCACTGTCTAGCCTGGTCACCACCATCCCCTGCGCCAGCATAGAGTGTGCACATAGTCTTATTGACAGTCAAGCAGCAAGAACACGTAAGGACACAATTTTTACTTGATATTTCTATGTCTTTCAATGGATTCTGGCCATCAGATGATGAACAGTGAAGTTACCACTTGTTGCAAAATCAGCTCAGTGGTTATGAACTCCTTCAAGTTTTGTTTGCCAGGAAAATTCAATTTCTACTTCAATTCTGAATGATAATCTTGCCAGATACCGAATTTTTAGCTTGGAAGCTTTCTTCCCTTTCAGCACTCTGAGTATGTCATGACACAGTCTTCTCTTCTGCTGTATTCTATTGAAAGATCTGCTGTCGGCCTCATGGTGCAGCTCCATGATTTGGGACACAGTGAGGTCTGTGCTTGTTATTTATTTATGTTTTTCAACTCAGAAAGACTCTTCTTCGATGTCTGTTTTCTTGATTTTCATCTGGAAAAAAATAGCCAAATAATTGTTTAGCTTCTATTTCTAAGGGCTCTAAGGCTTTTCACTGCACTTCCCATTGTGTTGAAAATCCCTATAGGTTTAACTTCCCTACATACTATTGCAATCAAGTTTGTGTGTTGGGGAACAATTCAAAGTGCTTTGTTTTATGATCTTCTTTTATCCTAGAGCAAAAATCTCTGAGTCAAGACTTTGAAGCTAGGGGTAGGGTCAATGGCATAGTTCTGAGTGAAACCTGTATAAAGTGGACATTCAACTAGGGGTGGGGAAATGCAGAACAGATTGTAGCTTCTTGTTTCTACTTATTTTGCCCAAAGTAGGAAAAACTGGAGTGGAGGTAATTTGAGCCCTAATATTCTCAGGGTGCTCAACCTAAAAATAGATGCTCCAGCCTCCCAGTGGCTGTAACTAATTTCTTGGCTGTGCTTGCCTGGAACTCAATCTTTACAATAGGTAACAAAAGCACAGAAAGAAGCATTGTTTCTTCTAGAAAGATGCCATATGTTGAAGCTTTAGTTCTCCTAGAAAAATGCCATAACCCTTCAAGTGTAGGCTGTTGAAGATGTGGCCTGTATGGGGTGTAAGCTGCACTGAGTTGAGATAGGCAAGGAGGGAGAGAGTGAGTCACGTTTTACTCAAACACCACAGACTTGCTGTTCTGATCAAGTTTTAGCATGTTTTCTCAATGAAATAATTTTTCATTTGCTGTATGCCCTTAGGATCGTTTCCAGGGAATTTACATTTTCATTTTTATAATTTCACCAGTTTCTTTTAGCAACTGCTTTGCATTATTCCTCAGGCTTCCATGCTATAATTCCATTTGCCAGGATATTTCAACACTGGTCTTCAAGCTTGAAGATCTCCTGGGAGTGAGATGGATCCTCCATTGATTCATTCCACAGACATCCAACACAGCCTACATTTTTCAATGGAAAAACATTTTGTTTGGGCCTCAACGGCTCTTTGAGGAAAGTTGGGAATGAAAGGAGAGGAGACCATTGTCAAGAATTTTGTCCTCCTCTGATTTTCTCTAATATAGCTTTACTGTGCTGAAGAACAAAACACCAACAATTTATTAATGTGAGTAAACTTTTCCAATAATATTTAGTTCACTCTATTAAAATCGGCACCATGGTAAGGAATAAAATCCAACTCATTATCTTCAGATCCTAAGTCTAATTCTGTGAAAATCCTCCGTGGTGCATATACTCTGCATGAATAATTTCATGGCTCTTTCTCTTTGACCTTTGGCTATATTAAACAAAGCAATCATAAGATTTACAAATGAGAAACATAAGAAATATATAATGATTAAATTTTAAAATATGTAACGTAACCTTTTCTAATAAAAATGAATGTTTTGCTAATTTTATCTCAAAAGTGTATTGATTAAACACATTTTATAACTGAGAAATATAGGCAAATTTAATTAATATATCTCTGAAATGAAAATGTTCCTAACACCCAACCCTAGATCATACATGATAATGCATCTTATGGAATTCTTCAATGCATTTAGTAATTGGGTCTCATTGTTAGCAAACATTTTAAATTATATTTTCCTCAGTTGTTTATAAAAACATTTATATTTGCCATTTGAAGATTTCTTCATTATTTTTCTCTATCCAGATACACTTACATTTACTCTGTTTTGTTCAACATCATTAATTCTTATGGTGATTTTTTCCATAAGTTTAGATTTTGTTAGTTTAAACATGAATTTCAGCACCAAACAGATGTTCATTGGTAAACATTTGTCAGTAAGTGACTAAAATATATATTTTTTAAATTATTACTTTTTGGGCTCTTTAAGGATGATTAAAATACCTTCTATATTTATTCTCAGGGAATAGAACAGAGTGGGTATTCAATATTTGTCAAAATAAACACTAAGTGACCACTTGGCAATTTAAAACATGACTCTACAATTCTAGCATATATATATGTTTATGAATTAAAACATTATATATTTATAGACTATAAAAATAGTACATATTTATATCATTTATTTTTTAACTTTCAAAACAATTACAATATCAGCAAAAGAACCTTTGGAAATACAAACATATAGTAAAACAGATATTGTCCAAGTATACATAATCAAAAAATATGCAATGATTTATTTAATATGTATATTTCCTCTTCTCTTTCCATATATGTATTTCCTTTTGTATCCAAACTTTAAAGAATGAAAAATTCTATTTTATCTCATGACTATACCACAACCAGTTTAGTCAGTTTTCGTTGGAGAGCTATCTAAGTAGTTTTAGGTTGTCTCTGTTATATATAGTACTGAGAAAAATATTTTACATGTATCTTCGTATATATCTTGACTATTTCTTGATGTAAGGAACTTAGGCGGTATTACCATGTCATTCTCTAATGCCTCTTTAGGCTCTTGAGTAATACTCAAATTGTTTTGGTTCTCAAATGGCTCTTATTATTCAGGGAGAAAGAAGCATTGACCCAAAGTCTTGAAAGTTATTAAAGTTCAGTCTTACAAAGATGGAGATTAGAAAAAATAAAGTTGCCTGCAAACAAAATGGGCTTCTTTAGAAGTTCGAGACTGGTTACTCTCCCCTGCATCTTTTATACTAACTTCAGTGGGTCTGTTCTCTCAACAGGAGCCTGCAGTCACTCCACTACCACTGCTGGTTATGGAGTGTTTGCTGAGGTGGGGTAGCCTGAGAAGTTTCTCCTACATCACATTTCTAGGTCACAAAACTCTGTTGTGAATGTACAGTGTCTAGTATGTCACAGAGGGGATGAGAAACTTGCCCAAAGGTGGAGAGGGTCATCGCCCTTTGTGCTAAACTTGGCAGGGCTCAGGTCAGGGTCTTCATCCAAGATGAGAGTCAGTGGTGTCTATAATCCCCCCCTGTTGGATAACCGTGTGCCCCATTCACTATTTCTTCAATGGCACCCAATAGTATAAAATCCATGAGACCTAAACCATATCTCTGCTCTGTGTCTTCTACTGCCAGAAAAATCAGAGATATGACTGGTGGTGTGTGAACATTGTTGGGTATGTACTGTGACCCCCCTGAACTGTCAATCAGTTCTGTGCATTTTATTCGGTTCCATGCTATTATTGTAGAAAAGGTGTGTGTAATCATTATCTACTGAGAACCTATCTTGTAGATACCATGGCAGTTTAATTGAACTTTCAACAGAAAAGTGGATTTCTGGTAGAATTTAAAGAAATGTCTGTGCTTTTGACCAGATTAGAAGATAAAAATGTATTTGTGAAAGTAGCTTGGAGACATTTCTGATATAAACACTGTTTCAGTTTGGGTGAGAATTCAAATCTGAAGGTGTATTATGAAAATTGTTTTGCACTGAGAATGCTAGGCGTAGTGTGTTTGTGTGTGTGTGTGAAAGAGAATGAGATAACATTTAAAAATATGATAACTTACAGTATCAGAGTATCAGATATCTGAATTAGGACAGCACTAAGTCTCAATGATGACTTTAACAAAAATGGAGTGTAGTTAACCTACCTAAATTAACTCTTGTAGACATAATTGACTTTCTGGAAACTATCCAAATTCTATCAGGAGGTGATGGGAAAATTCGTTGTGAGAATTCTATAGCTGCTGAAAACCTGAACAAAATCTTGTTCCCTTGAGATATATGTAAAAAGTAGAACCAGGTAGGGATGTTATCCAGACTGAGTTCTGGAACAAGAGCACCCCATGGGATGTCCCATCTTTGCAAAGCAGGCTCCAGAGGGCAGCCCAGCTCCACCCACAGGCAAAAGAGACAGCTTTCAAGCACCATGCGACCCCTGCCTGCCTGATGCTGAGATAAAGATTGTTTGTGAAGGAAACAAGTCGCGAGATTAAAAGGCATAAGCAATTGCAAAAATATTTAGATGAAATCATAGATTATTAATTAGGCTTGGAAATAAACATAGTGTTTAGTTTTCCAGGTGAGCAAAGTGCTTCCCAGGGTTGTTAAGTGACAAAGGCAAAGCCACAGCAAGACTGAAATATTAAAAGGAAAATCTAAGTTTTTGATGTCTATTGTCATAAACTCACATTGTATTATTTAGTACATTGCTTGTGGTAGATTATTTTGAATTTGTTTTGTGGATGTTCTATTCATTGCATTTATTAATGTGACAGTACTTTTCAGTTCTATTTACAGGTTATCTTATTCAGTTTACATTAACTCAGTGGATCTAGTTCATATGTTCTCTGAAACGAGTAGGCTGCTCAGTAAAAGCCACTAAAATTCTGTATACCTATTAGCACATAGAGGCAACAAGCCTAAAATGTATGTTCTTGGGTAAATACATGAAAAAAAAAACACTGAGAATTACCATGTCCTGATCATAAAATAGAACATGACATTAAGGTTGTGTGTGTATATCACATCTGATTTTATCTTTGGGTAGGAAATGTGTTCTGAAAGATATATATCATGTTATTATGGTACCTTCCCAATCAAATGTTGCTTGCCTACAGATTGAAATGTTCTCCCCCCAATATTCTATTCCCACCTTCAATCTTTATTAGTATATCCATTGTCAACCATCTGTACCAGGTCATCTGCAGCCAAGGTTGTTGATCCCATGGGTCTGTATCCACTGTTAAGACTATTCCAAAACAGGTCCAGAGTAATCTATGGCTGTAACATAATACCACAAGCTGAATGACTGAAGACAACAGAGATCTGATATCAGTATTGTGGGTTAAAATCAAGGTGTGGCCAGGCCGCACCCATTCTCAAGCATCTCAGTAACTATGCTTACCTTTCCCATCTTCTCCTGAGCCCTATCACCCCTTGGCTGTGGCCATAGCACTCCAATCTCTACATCCATACTCATATCCACCAATTCTTTGTGTGTGTTCAAACATCTCTTTGACTCCTTAAAAGGACATGATGGCTGTATTTAGGGTCAACCAAAAAACCAAGGATGATTGTCCCATTTCAAGGTCTTAACTTAGTCACATCTGCTTCGTCTTTGCCATATAAAATAACTTGGTAGGGATTCAGATCTGATATTGTCAGGGCCATTATTCAGCACACCACATTACTCCTCATTGCTTTTTGGACTTAGGTGACATATGGAATGTCCAACCCCTACGTGGAAAGTTTAACAGCTTTTTCTGATTGGAAATAATGAGGAAGAGGTTTGGGAAGTCATATTTTTTGTTAGCACTGGATCCATGTGAGCAACTGTCCCTCTAAGAGAATGAGTGCAGATGGAATGAAAAGAGGTACCAAGCTGAGTCCTGGGATCCTTGAAGTTTAGGAGTCAAGGAAATGAGAAGAAATTTGGGAAGGTAGAGCCAGTGGCCTAGAAAAAGAGCACAACAAAAAGCGCAATTTAAACCAAATCTCTAATCAACTACATATATACTAAAGTCACCAAGAAATGTGACATGAGAAGCACTAGTGAAGGAAATAATGAGGTAAACTCTTCGGGGAATTGGGGCACCTCAGAAGGGAAGTAAAGCTGTCACAACAAAATTCCAATTAAATTAGACTAGATGTAAATGTAAATTTTATTAATTTTTATTCAACTTGTAGAGTTAGCAAAAAAAAAAAAATTGTGAACATCCATTCAAACCTTAATTCCCTCTTCTAGTTGTTTCTGTGACAAGAACAAAATACTAAAATTAAAATATTAAAATAGAACTGCTGGCTCTTTTCTTTGAAAGTTACTATTAAAAGAAATGAAAACACAAACCATGGATCATGGGGAAGTATTTGCAGAGCTTATATCTGTGAAAGTCTTGGATCCATATTGCATAAAGAACTCTCATAGCCCATTAAAAGGGTCAATCATATAATAGAAGTAGGGCAAAAGAATAAGTACATCAAAAGGTGCTCATGAAAATTAAAATCATAATGAGCTATCACAAAATACTTCATAAAATGGTGAGATTAAATGAAATGGACAATATAAAATGCTTGTGAATATACAGAGAGGCTGGAGCCTTTTGAATTGCTCGTAAGAATGAAAAATAGTGCAGCCACTTTGGAAAATAGTTTGACAGCTTCTTATAAAATTAAAGACTTATGTCTATGTCCCAGCAATTCCATATTTAAATTTTACTAAGACATAAGAACTATATGAAAATGTTTATAACAGACTATTATTAATAATCCCAAAGCAGAGATTACTGAAATACCAATGAAACAGTGATGAATATTAAAAAGGGTACATATCCATGCAATGGAATATTACTTAACGAGGAAAAGGAACACACTCATGATATATGTGTAGCTAGAATTATATTTTCCAAAATTTATGTTATTCTTAAATACCAAGGCTTCCTACCTTATTTGGAAGGAAGGGTATTCAGGGATAGTGAAGTTATAATGAGGTAATTAGGATGGGTACTAACCCAATGTGACTGTTTCGTTACTAAAATGGGAAATTAGATAGCAGACATGCATGCATAGAGGGGTGATAACATGAAGACTCGTGGAGAAGATAGCCATCTACAAGCCAAGGGAAGAAGGCTAGACCAGGTCCTTTCCTCAGTATTTTCACAAGAAACCCATCTATGGACATTTTGAAATCAGATTTTTGGCTCCAGAAGTGTGAGGCAGTTTTGGTTTCATAAACCACCCAGTTTGAGGTGCTCTGTGATAACACCTCTTACAACCTAATACAGATGACTTCTGGGAAAGCCATATAAATTATATGGGAATGTTATACAAGCTACATCTCAATAAACCTGGCTTCCACACAATTTGCGACCTTTCCCCAATTGCTGTGGCACCACTGACCTTTATTCAGTTATTGAGTTCATCATGGTCACTGGTGTGGATGTGCAGCAGAAAAGCAGAGTGGGAAAAATAGTTCCACATGAAAGCTGAAGTGTGTAGATAGATAGATAGATAGAGAGAGAGAGAGAGAGAGAGAGAGAGAGAGAGAGTATAAGCATATGATAGGAAGGGGGTGAGATAAGATTGGTGAGGCTGAGCACTGAGGAGGAAGGGATCCCTGAAGAGAATTTAGTAGGAGCAGAATGACTTGAGGGAGAGAGATGGGTAAAGATAACTTTTTTTTTTTTTTTCAAAAAAAGTATACAGTTGAAAGAGCTCATTTCCATGACTATACCTTGGAGGAAACCTTTAATAAAAATGTACATTTCTCATTAAGGGTTTTGGAATCAGACACAATGTTCATCTTGTATCTATGGCTCTGCTCCGCTGAGCTGAGTCTTACAGAGGAAGCAGGGGACTCTGCTTAACTCTGGATTCACATATATATATGTGTGTGTGTGTGTGTGTGTGTGAATACACACACACATATAACACACACATATATACACACATGTGAACACACACAGACACACATACACATACCCAGGTCTCTCACAGACAAGGATCACCCCCTTCCTCCCTCTCCTCCTCCTGGCACCTGGCACAACTTCAGGTGCAACCTGGTGGCTGACCACTGAATTTAAACTAAAGTGCATCTACATTCCTTTTCCTATAGTAACAGTCTTAGCTAAAGAAAAGGCGTATGGAATGTGCCCATTAAAACAAGCAAATGTCACCAGGGGAATAAACCAGCATGTAACTGCATATCTACAAATATCAAATTTTTCATAAGTGAATATTTTATGAGGAAACTGCTACACTAGCTAGCCCTCCTGTTAAACAGAACTAAAATTGTGTTCTCCGACTTTCCCTAGACCTTGGAGCATGAGAAACTAGGTCATGGGTGCTGGAGGGAAACAAGGGCCATTTCCTGAGCCTCAGCAGCTGCGTCTGACGTTACTCTGCCTATAGAGTCTGTAGATTTCAGTAGCACCAGGACCGTTGGTTTTCTAATTATGAAAATCAGGGCCTTCCTCTCCGCTTAAATACCATTTAGGGTAAGAGGCATATATTTCATATTTTATAAAGAGCTCCATGGAGCATCACATTATATAAGGAATATGTTTCCATGCAAATACTCGACATGTTGACCTTTTATTTGTTTTTGTAATATGCAAGCATATTATGGCATGTGAGAATGAATCTGTACAAATGACTGCTTCTTCAGGAGCCGGCTCTGGTGGAGACAGCCAGATGTCTCTATTAGGCTCTAGTCTAAGTGGCTTCCCTGAGGGGCCAGTGGCTGAGCACCAGCGTACTGCTGGCATTGCTCTGTGACCAGCTCTGCACTCATTAGCTGGCCTGACCTCTCGAGGAGGGCCCTGGTTCCGCCATGTTGCTGAGCCATAGGCCATGTATAAACTTGGGACAGACGCGTGGGCTGCCAGACACCTTCTCTCGACGGGAAGCACATCCCGAACACCTTCCTACTAGCGGTCTCTTGTGGAGCAGTTTCCACATCAGGAAACTGCTGTAAGTCTTCTGTCTGAAGAGTAGATGGCCACCTTGTTCTTGCTTTCTTGCCTGGGTAAATCTGAGGTACCAGCAGCACAGACTTTTCCAAGCTGTGCATTTTTATGATGCGTTTATTTGGAGCAGGGGAAAATGCAGTGAATTAAAAAAAATATTATTACTGTTATTTAGCTTTCAGTTCTATTTGAGGTATAACTTCTGCTATTATTTGGGTTGCAGGAAGGAAGCCCAATGGGACTCTACTGGGCTATGTTAAAATTGGACCTAGATGTGGAGTATCGTGGTGAGCATGGAGAAGGTGCCTTGCCTTTCTTTGCCATAAACAGTTTAATTTCTGTGAAGGGGCCATCGTGGTGAGAATTTTCTCTTTCATATGCAAATTGAATCTATGCAGATATACTTGGCAATAACCCTGAGCCTTACCTCATGTGTCATGGAATCGCATTTTTACCAAAAGAAAACCTATCATAAACATTTGCTGTTTGTGTAAAATTTCATGCTGAGTGAAATAATGATAGCACTTCTCATTAAAGTGCACTCCTTGTCAGTTCATGTAAGTGTTTAAAACTGGATTAGAAAAATGAACTGGGTGTTCAGTATTATCACTGTTGTGCTGATAACAGTCAGAAATAAAAAAAAAAAACAGAACCACGAAAATTTTGGACTTTTTTTCTAATCTATGACTGTATCACCATTACCCCTATGTTCATTGGGGAAATTAAAAATAGAAAACTCATTTTGAAGCTTTTGTTTCCAAAAATGAGAATTCATTACAAACGCAGTGACTTTGCATATTTTCACTGATTTTATGTCCACTTACACAGCAAAGGACTTTTTGTGACTCACTTGGGGAATAAGTAGCCTTGACCCTCACTTTCAATGACTTGCTTAATAGAAACTAGTTCAGGAACATTGTAAATGTGGATAAGCCACAAGTTAATTAAGTTTGACACCATTGCTGGGAGTTGGCAAGGGTGAAAAGAAGAATTATAAAGTTAGTACTTTGATACCAGGGAGATTTTTATTGTTAAAAATATATATAGAAGTTACAACCTTACATTAGAGGATTAATTTACATAGAGCCAAGAGAAGTTTGTTTAAAATCTTAGTTCTTCACACCTCTCTGATCTTTTGTTCACATTCTCTTTACCATTGAATCACTGACTTTTTTGTAAAAAAACAAATATTTCAGAACACACACACAGCAATATACTGAAAGATGAGGGCTCAAATCTTAACTGGCATAAGTTGCAAAATGTCTTCAAAATTGGAAAACAGCATATATCACCCAGTAAATTAAGTGAAAGGACATTATTTTAAACTAACAAACCAGAAAAATCTATAAAATGCATCAGCAGAGTTTTTGAGCTTTTCAGAGATGATGAGTGGATCCTGTTTAAGCACAGAGATTTAAATGGTGTGTTCAAGATGGGAATCTGTAGTGGTGAAGATCAATGCTCCTTTAAGAGAACACCCCTCCCCAAATGGGATCAAAAACGGGGAGGGGGGGAAGGGAGGGAAATGCACGGGACTATGGTGGTGGTACACGGGTGATTTGGTGATGGAAAACCCGCGGGGATTACAATCGAGATGGAAAAAAAATGTGCAAAATGATGTAAAAATAAACTTTTGTAATAATAATAATAATAATAAAAAAGAGAATTACCTCCCCCCGCCCCCCGCCGTGAGATGTAGTAGATGCATATGTAGAAATGAAACTCACCCTTTGTCTTGGAGTAACATGGGAAACACATCATTCTCTGTCCAGGGAATTAGAGGACACACATTTAAATATTTTCTAACAAAGCAAAAAGAAAAAAAGAAACACCAAAAAGAAAACAAAAATATTCCTCAAAAACCACAATGCTTATTTTTTTAATTTCCTTTTCCTCAGTGTTTTTCCATATTCTAATGGAATCATGTAGCCTCTACATGGCTCAAGGAACACTATTCTCTATTCCTTTTTTAAATGTTTGAAATTTTACTGATTTTGTAAGGAGTGACATTGCATTATAACGTTATTTTTCAAATGTATATAAATCATGTTATTATCTTACATTCATGTTTATATGTTCAATCAACAGCTGAATATATGTAATATCTTTCAGTTAAAGCCCACTTCCATCCTCCATAATTTACTTGGCTTCTTACTGAATTTACCCACTTTTCTTCCACCTTCCCTTCTGCTAACTACTAGTTTGGTCATAAAGTCCAAACGTTTATCTTTGTTTTATTTAGCTCTTTATTTGCATTTAAATACTACGGATGAGTGAAATCAGATGTGTTCACCCTTCTCTGTCTGACTTATTACACTAAGTATAATTCTCTTAAGATCTATCTGTATTGTTGGAAATGGAAGGAGTCATTTTATTTTTTTATTTAGCTGAGTAATATTCCGTGGTGTACATATACTACATCTTCCTTATCTAGATATAAATCACAATAGATTTTTTTAAAGATTTATTTATTTATGCATACAGAACTGGGGTAAAGGCCAGACATTCAGGGGCAATGAGAGGATTCACCAGAGACAGAGTGGGGAGCAAAACAGGCTGACTGATGAAGTACACTGCTGAGGGGAGC
>NW_004567136.1:8965391-9029911 GCF_000260355.1 Condylura cristata | reverse complement strand
TGGACGTCTGCAAGTCGAGCAAAAATCAAAGCATACGTACAACCAGAAGGCATGACGCTGAATTCCAAGCTCTCTACTTCCCAAGTGTAACTGGAACAAAATGACATCGGGCATCTGGCCGCTACCTGAAGTGGTAATTTGTAAAACAGCACCATTAACCCGACTTTTTCAAAAGATGGGGTGAGACAGATGCTTTCTGTTGAGTCAAGTGGGATTTGCCCTGTATCAACCCAGATATGCAGGTTATATTATAATAGCACCAGGCTAAATCTCAATGGCTTCTCCAACTAACGTTGATTTCTTGCCCTGGTCAGTCATCATATCCATGGGGAAAGTTCTCTGGAGAATTTTGCCCTAGCAGGGAAAGCTTGATGCAGAAGTGACATCACCTTGCTCAGAGATCATTGGCTAGAACTTTCCAAGTGACCCACCTACTTAACAACGGAATCAAGAGTTTCACTTTTTCATGATCCTGGGCCGCAGAGACTACACCGCTCCTGGTTATCTCTCTCTTTTGCCATTTTACATTCCCTTTTCTCAAAGGACTTTTTGCCTTAAGTTCACTAACTGCCCCCTTCTCCCCAACCTCAAAAATAATCCTAGACCATTGTGGTACAGATGAAGAAAGTTCTGAGATGAAAGCAGTTTAACTAGAATATATCCCAGAGCCCACACTTCCTATTCAATAAAGGCTATGAAGGATCAGCTATGTCATAATAAACCCTATTATGATACATTTTCTTTCCTTCATTATTCAGAGACAGTGGTCTCATTTGCCCACATTTCTATAAAGTTAATGTGTAGTGATTCTTTTGGGATGGCGATTGCTTTGCTGTGAAACATCTGATAGTATTCTTTATGAGCAGAAATAAGAGATCTACTTATTTAACAAAAAGGAAGACATTTGAAAATGAAAACATCTTTTCATTCCATTTTTGCATAACTGAGCTGATAATATTTATTTTGCAACACTCCTTTCGGGACCTGTAGTTTTTTCACGCTTGGAACTTGACATTCCCCATTGGATTCTTTTAATGTAAGATTCTCTCTCTCTCTCTTTTTTTTTTTTTTCAAGCTAGAGGACTAAATTGAAGCATCACAGATACCATAGGAAATCATGTTGAATGTGAGAAAAAATTTACCTTTATATTTTTTATCACAACTTCCAATTTGCTATTCTTCCTTTCACTAAATCACATCATTTTATTAGTTAAGAAAATGTTATGAGCCATGAAGAAATAATTCATACAGGCTGTCCACCCTATTATTAAGAACTCATTTACTAAGGTTACTCAGTTATTTTAAAAGCCTCTTAGACATTTCGACAAGAGGCCGTATTCCCAGCCAGCTCTTTTCAAAATCAACCTGCTTTTAGCCAGATTCAGGACAGATAACAGGCAGAGGAGAACGTTTTAAACTCTGTGTGTCAACATGATAAGCCTGTAAAATTATATGGATACGAATAATGCGGCTTTAACCAAGCGATGGACAGAAACTATTGGGGCAGAAATCCCTAAAAGCCACCGCGGGGCTCCCGGTGTCGCTGCAGACCGGCGGGCCACGGCTCCCAGCTGGCCACTCGGCTCCCTTCGGGGTTCCTCAGGCGCGGCAGCTCCGGGTCTGTGAAGTCCTCTGAAGCTCGCCATGGGAACGGGGGGAGCGCCGGCGTTAAGGACATGCACAGCTGTGATGTCACAGGCACAAAGACAATAATCCAATGTGGCTACTGCGGTGTCAACTACACCTTAGCACTTTTGTCTTCTTTCCCTCCTCGGATAATTTTGTATCCTTGTGCGAATCGCCTCATTAGGGAAAGAGACTGAAAATTGGGGTCAGAGTATTTAAACCTGACCTGTGCAGGGGCCAGACAAGGCCGGGGCCCACCGAGGTTTCACTTCAGAGCCCCAGACCACCCCCGAGGTGACACCAATTCAAGCCTCATTTTATAAAGGCCTTATTAATTATTGTCCTTATAAGAAGGAGAAGAAGCCTTATAAAGAAATGTGTCATTCTCAGAGTAGGAGTGGGCAGACAAAAAAAGGAAGAGAGAGGGAGGGAGAGAGAAAGACACAGAAGATCAAAAGGGAGCTTTTTTTTCCTTTTGCTTTTCATGCCTCCAAACCTCAAAGGAGGTGGAGGAACAATCAGGCTAGGGGTCTCCTGTGCTTTCTGGCAATTAGACTCAGCTGATGGGCTGAAAGGGATTGAATGGCAGGGTTCAAGGCCCTTCTCCTGAGCTGCAGACAACAGGCTTTTCCAAAGCAGCCGACAGCAGACACCATCGAAATCATTTCAAATGGAGACTTACAGAGAGGATTCATTAATTCACTGGCCTCAACAATTACGGGAACCTATAATGTCTCTATAAACACTGTGATAAAGACTGTCATCTTAGACCTTCATTTTCCCTATTTTATTAAAGAGTTTTAATGCCATGTTGGAAAGGCATCTTTTATTTCTCCAATTACTAAATTATAAACCCTCTTGCTGAAAATCATCTGTTCCCAAATAACTGAATATTTCATTTTTAGCATTAGGCTGCAAAATTCAAAAGGGAAAAAGCACATCGAAATATATAGCTAAAGCTCTCACACCCGCACTTCTAGGAAGCTCAGGTTGTCATCTGCTGAAACGCAGCACATCTCCTCTTTGGTTTGATAATTCTTGCTTATCCCTTTTACAGTTCTCTGTCTCTCCTTATAGATTTAATTTCAGGGGATAAACTGCAAAAATAAAATGTGTTATCAACTTAATGCTACCAAATTAGATCGAAGGTAAATATAATAATGGCCATGATGGAGTTGCTAGCTGGGGGGTGGGGGGGCACCCAGCTGGAGGTTCCTAGTGATTATGGTGGGAATTAGGAAGTTTTCAAATATATGTATTTTTGAAAGAGGGAGTCTAAGAGCTATTGGGCTTTAAAGACAAATGGACGTCTGCAAGTCGAGCAAAAATCAAAGCATACGTACAACCAGAAGGCATGACGCTGAATTCCAAGCTCTCTACTTCCCAAGTGTAACTGGATCAAAATGACATCGGGCATCTGGCCGCTACCTGAAGTGGTAATTTGTAAAACAGCACCATTAACCCGACTTTTTCAAAAGATGGGGCCCAGTTTTAAAACCGCCTGTGAACAGATCAGCTTTGTGTCTTCAGTTTGATTTTCTCCAAAAGGTTTTCACCTCCAATACCTGTTAGGTTTTGATTTTGAGGTGGAGCTGACCTTTAGCACAGCACCTGAAAGCAAAAATAGCGGCTTCTCTTTGCCCATCCGCAAGAAGAAAATGTTTATATGTGTACGATCACATGGGGCTGCTCAGCGGGTCAAGGGTTAACTACTTACATACTGTGGACCCCCTTTAAGAGGGCTGGAGAAGCACTGCTTCTAGGCAACCACATCAAGCACTTGAGGGCTTTGGTGTTCAGTGATGACAACGGAGGAATTAAAAGAAATATGGCCACTCTCAGAGCATCTTTCATCTATGTATGGCGAAGCACTTGTTGCAAAGAAGGTTGGTGCTTTGACATATTTGGAACCTGAGATATCTGGCTCAGTCGCATTTCCTAGAAGCTTCCAGACTGTCTAGACACCAAAGTCAGTGTACTTCGCTTGCCCACCCCACTTGGGAGAGAGCTGCCATCTTGAGTCACAAAAAAAAAATGGCACCTACTCTGTTCTCAATTGCTGGAGCCACTTTGGGGGCCAGCAGGGAAAGACCATTCGCTGTGGTGATACAAATAAGCGCAGGTTCAGGTTTCACAGAGAACGTCTTTCTGAACATGCAGTGTCTTCAGGGTCTAGGAAAATGCTCATCCGAACATACAGGTTGGTATTGTGGACTCCGTGGGTAGAGCAAGTTTTCTAATCTACTTTGGGTACTTTCCTTAACTTTTCTGGAGTTAAGACATGAGGTTTCACAATTGTAAGGATGGGCTATGAAATTATAAGTCCAGGCATATGTGATGTGTTCAGCTGAGATATTCTACAAATACAACCTTATCAATTCACAAATAAATATTGCTGTAAATGGTTTTGATAAGTGAAATTTTATTTTATGTAATTTGTTCACAGGCTACCTCTCTCCTGACAAGGTTTAATACAGGGTGGAGTGTCCATTGGTATTTGTGAGTATTTCGTTCTTTGCTGCAGTGTGAGATAGATATGCCCCAAATTTTCCTTCATCTTAACCAGTGTGAGGGCAACTGGATTTCTAATCTAACCCCTCTCTCTCATCCAGATAAAGAAGTGAAATGTAAGGAGGTAAAGTCTTCAAGTTTTCAGACTTGTGAATGTTAGACCTACTTTCTATTTTCCTTTAAAGTATAACTTCTTTCTATGTCACTCATCCACCCATATAGCACTTCATTCATCCCTTCATTCATTCAAATAACATGTATGCCAATTAGTGTCCATTGACTGGTGAATAGATAAACAAAATGCTGTCTAGGCACACAAGGGTATACCATGCAATCTTAAGGCATCCTCACACAGGCTGGGACATGAACAAGAACATTCTAAGTGCCATGAGCCAGACACCAAAGGACAGATGTTGTAGGAGAGCACTTATCTGAGATTCTAGAGTTGTCAAATACATGGGAACACAAAGTGTGTGGGGGGGAGGGGGTGGAGGGCAGGTGGTGGAGATTGGGTGTAAATGGGATGGGCGGAGGGAAGGGTGCAGTAATGCGATAGAGAGCTAGTGCTCAGTGATGACAAAGCTTCAGTTTTCCACAACAAAAAGGGCCCTAGAAGTTCTGGCGGTGGGGAGGTGGGGACGACTGGACAAGAACACACTTCATTGCACTCAACAGGACACTTAAAACAAGCCTAAAACGGTAACTTTAATGGTATGTTATCTATTACCATAATTTAAAAAATATTTTGAAAAAACCACTGTCGTCTCTACACCCAGCCAGTTCTAGAAAATATAGGGCTGACTACAAAATCTGACTTTATAATTAAACACACACACACACACACACACACACACACACACACACACATGTATGTTTTTTCCTGGTTCTGATTCAACCCAGACTTGTCCTGCTTCCACGGGCTGTGTCTGAGTCAGACAAAATGACACTGTTTATCAGATTAGGCAGGATTTGCTTCTCTAAGGACAATATTAAACTTGATTTTAATTATATTTCAATACCTGGGTAGGACTGGCAGGGACTATAACCTTGAATAAAGTAGAGAGATGTCACTGTCTTCAGATTTATTCTTACTTTTACTCTCAGTATATATTGTCCTGTGGCTTCTTGTTGCTTCACTTTATTACAAAGGACGAGGTTGTTCTCATGCAAATTTTAATAGACAAGAGTCACACACAGTTCACGAGACAGGCCAGGATATTCTCCAAGAAGCATGTTGATGGCGTGTTATTTCTAAGAGGAACACTCCCTTCCCTTTACGTGTATCTGTGTGGATTTCTTCTAAGTCCTGCTTTGATCAACATGTATCCTTCCTTTTGTTTAGTGCCAATTAAATGTGGAGTTCTCCTTGGGCATCTCATCCTCTCCCTTTTCCTGATGTCCCCTTTCTCACAGAGAGCAGGGCCTGGAGACGACTGGTTGCTGTCTCGCTGCGTGACATGCGAGTTTCTCTCCAGCATCTGAAATATTAATGCCCAGTGTCAGGTAGCACATTACCCACAGAAGCTCCTCTCCGGGGATTTAGACTCCCTCCTCTCCCTTTTCTCCCTTCTCTCTCCTGTGAGTTTCTGTGGTTGTTGATGTTTTGCCCAGCTGCATGCATTTTGGAATCCACCAGGTAGATTAAAGAATTTAATTTTTAAAAATGCCAAACTGAGACTTTAAACCTTATCATCTTTACGGCAGCTATGAATTCTCGATTCCTCTCCAGTCAGTTTGATCATCTGTTTTCATATAAAAGCTCATTTTTCTGCTACTGCAAGCATGTAGAATGCCAATTCTGAAGGGGGCAAAACCAGACAGGTGTCAGTGTGATTGAAGAGAAGCCTGGGATAGGAGGGGCGGAGGGGTTCTAGAGCTGACCCATTTCCATCTGGCCAACTACCCCTCCCCCACACGTCTTTGGTCTGCCATCTACAATCATCTCTTGGGGATGGAGCAGGTGATGGGCACGTGTACCTAGGGCATATTCCTTGCTATGGTTCATGTCAGCATCACCTTATCTTGCCTCCAAAATATTTTATCTGCATGTTTCTTCCAAACAATCACCACTCATCTACCCTGACTCCGCCCAAACCCTTAGATGCCCAGTCCAACGCCAATTTCCATCATGATGAATAATCCTCATTCCTCTGGCAGTCAGTCACTTTAACCTTTAAACGCTGAGGCAGATGGATTGTACCGTGTTTGATAACAAAGGGCCACCCCACCGCAGGGTAAATGAAGATGCTCAGGCTTCTGTGCTGCTGACCTCTGTGGCCATCACCTGGGGCCGTGAATGCAGGAGACACTTGGGAGGGGGGTTGCGGGCTGTGCGTGCCTGATGTGGGACACATGCGGCCACGCTGTGGCCGTGAGTGAGTGGGCACACCTGCGCCTGCAGGTGGAGGCTATATAGGAGCCTGTGTGCCCTACACATAGACGACAGTGGCCCGGGGAGACCACTTGAATCACGCCAGAGAGCCTAGGGAGAGTAAAGAGTCATTGGGGGCATGGAGGCCTGCCACCCTTCTGAACCTTGCCTGACATACACCTGCTGCCTCAGGACACATGGTGTAGAAAGATGCTTAAAAGCCTGAAAGGTCCCTGAAGACTCCAGGACTCTCCTTTACCCATCTGCCCGGATCCTAGAGCACCTGCCCTTGGCCTTGCTGGTGCTATGAGCACTCCAGGTCGGGACAGTCACACAGGTGATGTGAACATTCTCACCATGTCTTCTTCCCGATGAAATGCCATTTAGATCCCACTTGGATGCCAGCATTCATTCATTCAAAGTTGACCAAGTTCCTCACTGGGAGTCACCGGAGATGATCTGTCACACCCCTGCCGGGGAGAAGAAATTTGCAGACAAGTAAGTGGAAAGGTGTATACATTCAGAGGGCTATGGAAACATAATGACTGAGGTCAGGTGTGTGTAGGTATCCAGCACTTCCCATCCATTATCTGTGAGTCAACACTGCCAGCTGACAAACTACATCTCACAGTCAACTATTTTTTTTTTTTTAGATTTATTTATTTGTGCATACAGACCTGGGGTACAAGCCAGAGGTGCAGGGGCGGTGAGAGGATTCACCAGAGACAGAGCGGGGAGCAGAACAGGCAGATCGACAAAGTACACTGCTGAGGGGGCAGCAGGCAGGTCAGGGGAGGTCTGCCGCGCCATGTGGGTCACCACCGGGGCTGGGGATCGAACTAGCACTGAAGCGAGCATCAGAGGCTCACTTGCAGTGCTACATCCTAACCCATTGTGCCACCAGGGAGGGCCTCACAGTCATTTTTAGCACATGATGAAATTGAGTTTCAGAGAGGGTAAGAGTTTGAGATCTCATTTCAAAGCCGAGGCTTTCCTCAGTCCAGCGCATGCCTGCCAGCTGCTCCGAGACCCCCATGTCACAGACTGCACCCTGGCTCACCACAGCTTGGGCCAGCAGGAACTTTGCTCATCCATTCCATTGTTTTTAGAACCCAAGTAAACAGGACCCTTAACACCCAGAGGATACTCACCTGGAAGCCACTAAAAGGTCGATGATAGTTTCAGTCAAAATTAAATAACTTTGGTGGAGGGCGTGGTATGGCAGCCTACTTCTGAAGAGGTGTGAACCTACTCCCCCCCCTCCATGGGCACATTGTAGTCAATGTTACAATGTTACCTGAGGAAAAAATAAAACAATAACTAGTTGAAATGAAACCCCCACAGTTCACTTTCTCTTTCCACCCTAAACCACAACCCTGAGATTGCCAGAGCAAAGTTCATTTTCTCCCGCCTGTGTGCAGAGAACCTGCACTTTAATTTCCAAGTGCTCTCTTTGTCTGGACGAGTGGTTGAAACCATCTCCAGGCTTCAGGATGACGGTGTGCAAGAAAGAACTGAAAGTACTTAACACACTCTCAGATTCTAGCAATTGATTTATGATCCCAAATTATCAAAGTAATACATGAGGACTAATCTCTCTCTTGTGGATCTTATAAGCTCCTCAGGAAGACTTAAGAGAATTCCTGTCTCATGTCAAGTGCTCTGAACCTTTTGTGAGAGGAAATGTTTTTAGGGCTCAGAGTCAACCCTGTCCCCTCCCCCAACCCATCACCCTCACCCCCAGCATGGTGGTAGGTGTTGGCAAGGAGGGAGTTAACCAAATGTGCCCTAGAGCCATCCAGAATTTTCAGCGAAGAGGGTGTTCACTCTGCTGTGAACCCCAATTAAAAATAAAACTCCTAGCTGGGCAAGCCTGCCTGGTCCTCAGGATAAACAAGATTTGATTCACTGCAATGGCACTCACTGACTGTGCTGAAGAGGAATACAGTGTATGTGCTTCCTCTAGGGAGGTACAAAAGAGGCCGCTTAATTATCATCTAGCCAGAAGGATGGGGCATAGTTAACACCTTTCTGGGTGGGCTGAAATTAATGACCCCTTCCCCCCACTATTGCCTACCTCCAAGCCCCTTTATAAATGACTATACAACACACTAGTTGGTATTCAGATCACAAGAGAGGGCATTTAGCCAAAGCATTTGATCTCTTTTTAATTTTATTCAGATTTACAACTGTGTTATTAAGTGAGATAACTGGACCCTGTCTGAAGTAGACCGGGGTCTTCCCCACACAAATTTGAACATCTGAAGTTAGCATTCATTTTCAAGATTGGCTATAATGCTTTTTCCTTGAGTGTTTTTTGCAGGCTGTTTGCCCGTGGTCAGGCTGAGCGTCTGTTCTAAGGGGTTGTGTGTAGCCTGCCTGCTCCCTTCAGCAGAGAGTGGGCTTGGGGGACAAAATGAGCCCTTGGAAAGTGCACCACAGAATTGTTAATGGCAGATGGTCAAGAGACTGGGCAAGGAGAAAACTGTGCCATCATGCCATCGCTAATAACAACATTTTAATTCAACATCGCCTCTCTAACTATAAACCTGCATGCGCGTATATAGATTCATACCGTATATTCATAGATCTGCGTGGGCAAATGCAGCTAACTGGTATCTAGTTTCACTGTCTCCTGAAGCTGTACTTCTTGGTTCGCAAAGCAGCGCCTGCAGGTTGTGGTGACGCCACAGATGCTGTGCCATGTCATCAGGCGCCCGTCATCCATGCCACACCGTTAGCCTCCCTTTACACTTGAGCAAAGTGCCCTTCCGAGCCCAAGTGATTCATTCAAAGCCGGTGAAGATTGGAGTGAAGAATCATGCCCATTTTTTTTTTTTCGTTTTCCAGTTTCTAAATTCAGTGCCATTCAATGATAAGACTCAGCCTTTTCCGAAAGTCACTTCTCGGTCTCCTGGGGACGCTGTCCCTCTGCCCACGCCCCTTCTTGTGAGGCAGAGCATCTGAGTGGTGAGACGCACTTCCCCTTGCTGTATTCTGGGGAGGCAGCTGGCCCCTTTAAACTTTGGTTTTCAGACATAAAAATGGGAATGATACCACTTCCCACTTAATGGAAAATTTTTGAGGCCAAAATGAATGCAGGCACAAATACTTACAATAGAGTATGCTCTCAGTAAGTCGCAGTTTTTATGGGCTGTTATATGGCAGTGTTTGTTCTTTGATGTCCATATGCAGTGTTTCCTATAATTCTTAGATCTTGATTCAAAAAGTGTCCATTGCCCAATTTGAGGGTCCTCCGCTGAAGTAGAGCCTTTGGTAATTGACAACCTCGTGGCCTGCATTACTACATTTAGACTGAGAAAGCCTATGCAGAAGCCCCTTTAAATATTATACAGTAAGAGAATCTTCTCAGTTCGGCTCCTCTAACACATGTAGGTCACCTGGGTGAGACCCTGAGGCCCGGGATGTTGCCTTTTAAGATCTAAAAGAGGGCTAGCTCAAGTATGGGCTGATCTAATATGAGAGATTAGAAAGACAGGCCACCTGGATATGAGCAAAAGGGTCAGGAAAAAATGATAATTGGGTCAGATTTCATTGAATGTTTTGCTGCTGTTCCAGTTTGCTATTACAGATCTTATAGAACAGGAGCCAATCCTTCTAGCTAGGAAAGCTTGCAATCTCCAGTTGAAGTTCCCAGCATGCATATTAATATCTCATTCTCAAAATTGAATTTCTTCTCATAATGACTATCTTACAACATAAAAAATGTCCACAACACACTTGAGTTGGTTGGAGAAGTGTTCCTCTTTTGAAAACATTGGCTCTAGGATGCCTGCATTTGTTCACCCCACGTTAAATGAGCATCTAGGATGTGCTAAGCATGGGATTCAGTAGTAAGCCAGCAGGGCCCCTGTGCCATGGGAGCAGCCCTGCAGCAGGCAGACGGCATTTCAGGGAATGAAACAGTGATGACCCTCCAGAGGCATCTAGATGCAAAATGAACCTGCAACCCCAACAGAGGGGAGAGTCCTATGGCAAAGCTACTCAAAAAAGTACAATCAGAATGGGGCAGGGGAGACAGTCGGGAGGAGGCTCTGTTGTACATGCCGCTTGCTTTCCTGACAACCCAGAGGATGGGCGGTGGAAAGCAGGTGAGAAGAGGGAGGGCTCGTAAGAGGTCAGATGCGCACAAGCCAGATCTTTTTCATTGTAATTGCGGGGTCACAGTTTTCCTGTTGCATATGTGCACATGGTCCACTCATCCTCCACCCAAGAAACTGTGCCTCACCCCCCCTGGAGTCTCTCATCTTCCTCTCTAATCTCCTCCCCTGTTTCCTCTGGTGGTCATTACGTTCTTTCACGTGCTCAAAGCGTGTTCTAACAGTATTTTTCCTGTGTATGATTTTGGGTTATTTCTAATCCACAGGTGAGGGAAACCCATCAAATATTGATGGCAGGAATAAGAGTAGCTAATGAGGGATCCAGAAAGAAGCCTCCAGGGTGGGAGGAAAGAGAAGGAAGAGAAAGGTGTGTGTGTGTGTGTGTGTGTGTGTGTGTGTGTGTGCGCGCGCGCACACACGCGCGCGCGCGCGCGCGCATTACGAGTACACGGAAAAGCAGTGGCGGGACCAGGCAGTGCTACCTCAGAAGTGTTGGCCTTTCTCTGAGACTAGTGGGACGCTTCTTGGCAGTGTTGAGCTGGGAACTAGAGAATCCGACCTATCCTTTGAAAAAAGGATTTGGGCTTCCAGCGCAATGATGGACTGTGGAGACAAGTGTTATACCTAGGAGCTTAATAATGATAGTAAAAATAACAAGGAAAAAGTGAACTCAAGAAATATTTTGCAGGAAAAGTGGAAAGGATTGATCTTCAGATGCACAGCCGCCTGACCTATGACCTTCTGAAATCACACATCTCAACCCATCACGTGCCCTCTGCCCAGGCTTCCCATGAAGGTCCTCAGGTAAGTGAATGCCACTGTCCTCAGACATGGCTTTATCATCATTACATCTCAGTTTACCTGGAAAAATGTAATTTTGGGGGGACAGAAGTGAAGGAAGAGAAAAAGAGCATAATGAGTAAGTTGGGAGAGATTTGCTGCAGCAGAGAGGAGCCTGGAGGCAGGTCAGAGAAGGAGCTCAGACGAGGTGTTCAGGACACCTGGCAAAGCCCATCTGAAGCCACACATGAGTGGCAGAAGATAGGGTGTCTGTATTGAAGGTTCCTAAATGGAAGTCCCTTTGCAGGCCCAGAGCACTGTGAGGAATCATCTCTTCACAGTTCTGTGTTGTAAGAAGAAAAGGCACCATACTTTTCCTAATGACTGCTCCCACTTCCCACGACTCTTCACTGCGGCAAATATCTTCCAAGTAAAACAGTAAGCACTTTTCATGCCTCAATGGAGAATAGCCACCTCCTTCTCTTTGAATACAGAAACTGTCACTTCCGGGTTTCCTTTGTAGGAAACAGTTCCCATAACAACGTGGGAAGCCAGACCTCCTGTGGCATTCTGGAATCTTCTTTGCCTCTGGGAGGAGGAGATTGCCAGCAGTGTGGTCCAGGTTCCCTTACACACTACCCAGTGTCTGGAAGTATGCCAATCCCTCAACACCACAGGGAAACCCACTCCTCTCCCAGCTTACTGTAAATTATGTAGCATCTCAAATGGCAAAGCTATATTTTAAAATCTACCAACTAATACCCAAGCGAAGCAGCTATTTTAGATATCCTCATAGCCTAAGAAATAGATGTGTCGCCTGTCATTTTAAATACAGATGCTGATAAATATTCTCTACTTAAGATGCTATATAAAAACAGTTGCATAAAGACATTGGTGTACTTATGAATATTATGCATAATCCTTATAAAAGAAGAGCTATCTAATTTTTAACAGAATATTTTAGGAAATGATAATAACAAATTTTAGGGTAATTAGAACTGCATCTTGGATACATAATCCACTATAAAGCAAATATGTTTAGTACAAGGTTAAGATTTCAGACAGCATGACCTTGAACACACGGCAGTACACAGACATACATAGAAAGAGCCCATTTTTAATTAATCCACCTTGTAGTTGGTCTTTATTTTTAAATAATTTGTGTTATGGATATTTACCTATTGTGATTAATAAATGTTGCATTAGATCAGAAATAACTGACTGGAAAGCAGTAATATCTGTAATATAAGGTTATAACAATAGATCACTTTCTCTTCACGTTATTTTATATCTGTAGACCTGCCGGAATATCCTACATGATTCCATTATACAAGTATTTTTCATAATAATATTAAATTACCTTTACCTCTTCTACAAATTGTACATAGTGATTTGTGCTATCTCCATCTTCTTTTCTCCTGCTATTTGAAATGAGAATGTGCCATGTGATTTTTAACCCCAACTTTCCCAAATGTACCCAAATGTTCCACTTGAAAAGTAAACAAAATACGGTGATGAAATAGATATGCAGTTGTTGACGGGATGGAAGTCAAAAACATCCTGCTCAATGGGAAGGGCATGATTTAGGTTTTCCTTTTAATGCGTGCACATCAGCTGGAAATGTTCCTTGCAACCTAACATCATGAACTTTTTCATACAATAAAACTTTAGCAATCCAGACTTTATACACCCACCTTCTTTTCTCAAATGTGGGTGGTGATTGAATTAAATATTAACTTTAGCCCATCTTGTAACTACCTATACAACAGGACAAATATATCCTTAATAAAATTTTCAGTCTGGTAATGTTTTTATTCCTCTGACTCCAAATGGGTGTTGGTTTTTGGAGAACAGACTATTTTGCATTTGGGGTTTGCCGCTGTCGCTTCCTGGCCAGGGTCTGGCTGTGGACAGGAGACCTGTGTTCACAGCAAATCACATCTGGAAACAGCTGCTACCCTTTACCCAGTTAAGGTGTCCTGTGACTTCTATATTGCATGGTTGCTTGCTATTTTCCTTTTCTAATAGTAAGTAATTAGGGGTGGATGAACTTTAAAAATGATTCAATAATTGGTTCCTCCCTGGTGGCACGCAACTGGTAAGGATGCAGCACTGCAAACTGGCCACAACCCCTTCCTGGAGAGTTGATCCCCAGGCCCAGAAGTGACCCACATGGCGCTGCAGACCTCTCCTGACCTGCCCGCTGCTCCCCTCAGCAGTGTGCTTTGCCAGTTGACCTGTTCTGCTCCCGACTCTGTCTCTGGTGAAGCCTCTCACTGCCCCTGCACCTCTGGCCTGTACCCCAGCATAAATAAATACATCTTAAAAATATATTCAATAACCCCTCCACTCCTCACAATTTCCTCTTAAACTTGTTTAAGTTTTTTTTTTTTTTTCCTCCCCATTTTGCTTCTTTGAAATGTTCCTACTGCTCTCTTGGTCCACGTGTCTCCCTGATAATGTCTTCCTCTTTCCAAGTTTTCTTGACCATGGAGGCTACCTCAGCTATCAGATGATACTTGGGAAGTTATTAATCTGCTCCCCATCAGCTTTCCCTATTGCAAAGATAAGCACTTCCGTTCTTTGGCTTTCTGCTGGTTCGAGCTGAAATTAAAATTCACTGGCTTTTGGCATTCGCATACTAAGTCCATCTGGGGCTGATTCATATATATACAGTTAATTTTAGTTGATTTATTTTTATTTGTACCCTTTTCCTTTCATATTTATTCTCATACTTGTCCTATGTAAAAACAAAACAAAAAAATGAAATTGCCTGTCTTACATGACAAATGAGTGATTTTTACATGCTATATCAAAAGAGATCCTTAGAATTCTGTAAACAAAAAAATCACAGAGACTACACATTCTTTCAGAACAATCTAGAAAGAGCCTTTCTAAGAGATGCCCACGATACCTCTTTGATGTTTCAGAGTCCCTGCCCTGAGTGTCCTGCAGTGTTTCACTAAGGTACTCAGTAATGACACTTCTTAGGTGAAATTTCTACACTAGTTTTGCTTTTATTTTCATCTATTCTTAGGTACCATTCTAATTTTCCTTATCTGGTTTCTTTCTTGTATCTGCAAGAATATTTTAATCCAATTACTGTCTGTAGTGGTAAGATTATGATTTGATGTAGAAAGACGTGATTTTGAAGATTACTTGTAAAAAATTGCTCAAGTTATTTAAATCCTCATCAGTGTTCCATGTACTACCAAGTGACATGGTGCTAACTTGTGACACTCTTTTTCCTTTTAAAAAATATTCTCAAGACCCTCCCTGGTGGCGCAGCGGGTTAAAGCACAGCACTAAGAAGCTAAAGCCACTTCCGCATGAGTTCGATTCCGCCTGCCCTGGAGGTGACCACATGGCGCGGCAGACCTCTCCTGCCCGCCCACTGCTCCCCTCAGTAGTGTACTTTGTTGATCTGCCTGTTCTGCTCCCCACTCTGTCTCTGGTGAATCCTCTGCATTTCTGGCTTGTACCCCAGTTCTGTATGAATAAATAAATAAATCTAAAAAAAAAATTCTCAAATCTGATTTTTTCATTTTGGACACCTATACCTCTATTTTGGATCTGTAATATCTAGCTCTTCACATGGCCACTGAGCATCCTTGAGCCTGTTCATTCCTGCCTTGTAATGCTGACCTGATGACTTTCAAATTCTCCCTCTACTCCTGAACTTCGAATTCTATGTCTGTGCAATGTCCTCTTCACCTGACAACCCAACAGTCATTGAAAATCCAATATTTCCAATAGTGACTCTTTGACTTCCCTGAGGCAACAGGTTTCACTCTTAGTGGTCCTTTCTGAATAAATAGCACCATGTGCTATCCTGGTGTTTCATATAAAACAATTTGGACTCATTCTTGCCTCCTCTTCTTCCCAGTCCTTATCCAGTTGATCAGCAGCCATTTCCTGAATCTTCAAAACACAGCTATCCTCACACCCTGGTCTATACTGACCTCAGCTCTTGCCTGGAAAACTAAAATAGTCTGCTACCTGAGACCCCTGGGTAGTTCTTTTAGCTGCAGGATCACTTCTTTATGATTCATAATCATTTCTTCTAAACTCCATGCTTACATCTTGTGATTCTTGCTCACCTTGGTGTCCCAGTTTTCTGCAGAGACAGTTGCTTGGCATATGATTGCCTAAATAAGTTTACCCATCCTTGAAAACACAGGTGGACTGAATATTGCCCGTCCTATATAAAATCTGGTTATGGAGCCAAAAGCAACATTTCGCCTTGGAATCTCACAGTACATGTTTCACATAATTTTGTATGACAATTTCATTTGTGTAATATATATATATTAATTACCAGGTTTTGAATCTTTTTTTTTAAAGATTTATTTATTTGTGCATACAGAACTGGGGTATAGGCCAGAGGCTCAGGGGCAGTGAGAGGCTTCACCAGAGACAGAGTGGGGAGCAGAACAGACAGATCAATGAAGTACACTGCTGAGGGGAGCAGCAGGTGGGTCAGGAGAGGTCTGCCAGCCATGTGGGTCACCTCCAGGGCTGGGGATCGAACTCATGCTAAAGTGGCTTTAGCTTCTTAGTGCTGTGCTTTAACCAACTGTGCCACCTGGGAGGGCCCTCATTTGTATAATATATTTTTTTAAAGATTTATTTATTTATGCATACAGAGCTGGGGTACAGGCCAGAGGTGCAGGGGTGGGAGAGGATATACCAGAGACAGAGTGGGGAACAGAACAGGTCGACTAATGAAGTACACTGCTGAGGGGAGCAGCAGGTGGGTCAGGAGAGGTCTGCCAGCCATGTGGGTCACCTCCAGGGCTGGGGATCGAACTCATGCTAAAGTGGCTTTAGCTTCTTAGTGCTGTGCTTTAACCAACTGTGCCACCTGGGAGGAGGGCCCTCATTTGTGTAATATTTTTAATGAGGCAGTTTAAAATAGGTTTATATTGATTACCATAAAAACAGAGAGATGAATGTTAAAATAGACAAATCTTTTTCTTTCTTCATCTCACCTTCTGATTCTAATAACCCATACTAATTTCTTGTGTTGAAGATACGTTCCAGATTTGTCATATATTTCTGTCCTGTGACTTTGCTGGTTACAATGTTTATTTCACTGGGTATATAAACATATAAATCAGCTTAGCCAGTGATTTCCTTCTATCACTGTGGAGAATGAAATGTTTATAAAGTCATGGCAGTATCTGAAGCACTAAGCTGTGCTCTGCTCAAGAATAGAGGGAAAAAGCGCCATCGTGGAAATGTAGAAAGGCTTCTTGCTAGGCAGTGTGGCCTATAATACTATAGATTCCAGCCAGAACTTAAGCATAGATTACAGTAAATTTATTTATATGCCCTGACCAGCACCCTCCATCATGCCTACACACTACTGAACTGATTTATAACGCCCATACCCATCTGCCTTTTTAAGAAACCATTTAATTTAAAAAATTACAAGTATAGAGATTTTGTCCTTGACCTTCTTACAGATATTACTGAAAAATCAAGCTAAAAACTCTCCAAAAACTCATAAATTACCTCAGTTCTACAGCTTACATCATCCTGCCTCTTCCTTGACAGATGAATTCATTTTAGGAAGTCCTGTGGAGTCATCCTCAGCCATTCATTATCCCAAGCTTGTGGCAGGGCCCTCTATAGGCATTTGCCAACTTGTCCTTTTAATCGTCTCCTGATGATGAATTGGCCTTGAGTGATTCTGAGCACTATCCCTGTCCCTTCACTGACTTCCTTTCTCTTTTGGCCATTGTTTCCTTCTCTGGGGAACTTATTGGAAGCCACAGCACCACAGCAGAAACAGACACACTTGATAATAATTGCCTCCATCACCTAAAGCCAGGCCTGCCTTCTATACACAGGCCCAACTTTATCTAGTTGTGGACAGTTCGCTGTGTTCTTTTTTCACTTTCTGTGCTTGCACTTGAACAAGTGAACGCAACTGATTTTGCTCCCAACTTGCAACTTGTAGACCTCAGTCTGTGATTTCCTTTTCCATTTCTGACCTTGGCTTGGTCACACCCCTGCCACTTCTGCCTCAAGACTTCTTGACCTTCAGCCTTTCCTTCTTGATAGGGCTGACATTTCAGGCACATTTCAGGCACACCCCTGTATCGCTCAACATGCAGCCAGGAAAACAGAGGCCACACTGGGTATTTCAACAGATAGAATTAAAATTTAATCTTATTTACATTGGTGTTGAGGAAATCAATGGCGTAAAGGAAACATGAGACACATAGAGATGACAATGGCTAGAACAAATGACCACCAGTAGTTCTGAGGAAGGGAAATGATAGCAGGCATAACACAGAAATAGAGGAAGCAGCACAGAACTGCAGCATAGTCTTTTTTTTGTTTTTTAGGATTTATTTACTTATGCATACAGAACTGGGGTACAAGCCAGAGGTGTGGGGGATGAGAGGATTCACCAGAGACAGAGTGGGGAGCAGAACAGGCAAATTGACAAAGTACACTGCTGAGGGGAGCAGCAAGCAGGTCAGGAGAGGTCTGCCATGCCATGTGGGTCAGCTCCCTGGTGGGAGATTGAACTCATGCTGCAGTGGCTTTGTAGAGTTTCGTAATGTGGTGCTTTAACCCACTGAGCCACCAGGGAGAGCACAGTCTTTTTTCTTGTTAAAAAGGATTTATTTATTTATTCATACAGAATTGGGGTACAGGCCAAAGGTGCAGGGGTGGTGAGTATTCACCAGAGCCAGAGTGGGGTGCAGAATAGGCAGTTCAATGAAGTACACTGCTGAGGGGAGCAGTGGGTGGGTCAGGAGAGGTCTACACATAGACCTCCTTAATGACTTGAGAGACAACATGTGAAAAATCAACAAGTGGTACAGATATATATTTAAGAAAGAGTATTTCCAAACAGCTAATAGTCATGCAAGAACATTACCCAACTTTAAAGTCCTCAGAGACATGGACATGGCATGAACTTGAGCATCAAATGTAGATAGCAAATATTATACAAGCAATGCAGGAGATCTTCAAATACAGGTGATGGTGTGGCACAACCAAAGCTAGTGAGATTGGAACTGGTGAAACTACTTTGAAAAATCATTTAGTAGTAACTATTAAACCTGTATATATATGTACTCAGGGTCGGAGCAATTTCACTTCCAAGAACATACTCCACAGAAAGCTTATATATGTTTGTCCAGTGACAGTATTCTTTATAATGGCTAAAAGTAGGTTACTAACTAAATGCTCAGAATATTAGAGAAGGTAAGTTAATTATGGCATAGTCGTATGCATATGCAACAAAATAAATTAATCTCAGACATAATGACACAAAAGACCACATATATGTGAGTTCAAAGGTGTTCAAAACCAGACCAATCTCACCTGTGCTGTGCGACATCAAAACAGATACTATATTTGGTGGGGGAGCAGATGAACACATCTAGAGTGTTGGTTAATTCCATGTCTTGATCTAGGTATGTTCAGTTTATATGTGAGTGAAATCTACACTCTTCTGAATGTACATCATATCTGAAAATTAAGCAAAAGTAAAATGAAAGTGAAAAGAGATTCCTGTTAGATCCGTATCAAACATAAAGAAGTCTTGATGGGTATGTGGATAGAAAGGAATTTGCATGCACTGTTTGGGGGAATGTAGACTGGTTCAGTTCATATGGAATACAGTACAGAGGTTTCTCAAAAGATTAAAAGTAGATCTACCATATGATTCAACAATTCTACTCCATGTATATAGTCAGATGATACAAAAAACACTAATTGAAAGTAATAGCAACATGCCTATGTTCATTGCAGCACAATTTATATAACAGATGAATGGATGAAAAAGATGCAGTACATATACATAATGGCATACTACACAGCTATGTATGTAGAAAAGACGAACTCTTACCATCTGCAGCAACATAGGTAGAATTGGGGAAGACGATGCTAGCAGACAAAACGAAACCCAAGCAAGCCTTAGGAATTTGACTGCATAATCCAAGTTACCAAAAGCCAGAGCGGGGTGAGGAATCTTCAAAGAGGTGAAGTGGCCCCATCAGCCATGATGGAGGAGAATGAGTGCACTTGTGATAGGCATGGGATGGTGACGTATTTGAAGAGGTGTGACCCAATACCCCTGAAACACATAAAGTGTTGCAAAACAATATTGCCACAATAAAAGTATAATTAAAAAAATACATGCTACCACTGCTAAATATTTACCCAAATCTGGAAACATTTCTGTGCTCTAAGTCCATAGCTGCTTTATTCATAGCAGCTAAGTCATAGAATCAACTTAACACCCAGTTAGAGACAATGAGGCAAAGGAATTGTGGAAAGTATATTCGATAGAATAATGGTCAGAAAATTAAAATGGTGAAATACCGCCTTTTGGGACAAAATTAATGTATTTTGAGATAAGTATGCTAGAGGAAATAACTCATACAGTGAAAGACAGTTACAGGATGGTTTAATTAATTTATGAAATATAATAACCAAAGAAAACAAACTGAAAAAAAACAATAATTGTTTTATTCTTAGACTCTGAAAAATATGTTGGATTCCTGAAGGGATTGAAGGGGGGTTAGGTAAGAAAGAGAGTAAGAAAAAGGCTTAAGGTTTTCAGTGGAGAGGTGTATAAATATGCTAACAACTGATCCATAAAAGAGATGGGTAGGCATGCACTACTACTCAGGGAGTACTACTCAGCTGTAAAAAATAAATAAAATCTGATACCTGCAATGGCAATATGAGCCTAGAGGCTGTTTATGCTCAGTGAAAGTCAAACAGCATATGATTTCATTTATATGTGGTAGGTAATGAAACAAAACAAAATAAGCCAAACCAAACAAAAAATAGCACATGGACTGTAAAAGGTTTCCAATGAGAGAGGGAAGAAGGGGGGGGGGGATTGGGAAGAAGAGGGAAATGATGTGGAAAAGGACAAGGTTTGGATTTTTGACATTGGCCTTCATACAGTACAATCATAAACTGATGTGTAAACATGAGCACCTGAAACATATATATGCTACAACACAAAGTTGCTTTAGTGACACTTTTTTTCTCACTTTGCTCTATTGCTCCTCATTCAACAACAACGAAGTGGTGATAGTGAAATGCCTTTAGAATGCCAGAGACAAACAATAACAGGTATCATTATAATTCAAGGGGTAAATCATGTTGTGGTTCCGACTGATTTTGTGTCAATTTTAGATTCCAGTCAGTCCAGTGCTGTCCTTCCGCTACCCGAGGTGACTTATCTGCCCCATCAGGGTTTGGGATCCCAGGGGGTGCTGGGTTGGTAGGCTACCTGGGGCATTGCCTGGTTACCTGGCAGAAGTGTCTGAAGACTTTTCAATATTTTCCCTTTATATATGAACAAACATAAGATATATCTTTTAAAAAATATGCCCAGATTTCTCTGTGACTGGTTAAGTATCAGAAGTGAGTTGCCCCTTGTCCTCCTGGGGAAAGATGGAGAGGTGAGTGGAACTGGGGTTCCTGACGCCTCTGCTGGGCTGAGTATTTGGGGAGACTTGCGGAGGAAGGGACAAGGGACCAGGAGACTGCCTGTGGGGCAGCTTCAGTGAGGCTGAGTGGCCAGAGCGCTCGCTCAGTGCCCTACAGGGAGAGGACCCAGCACCCAGCGGACGCTTAACTGGTGACTGCGGCCCGGCTGTTGATTCCATCTGGGCTAAACTTTCTCTCTTGCTCGCTCCCTATGCCAGTTTCCCCAATGTTTCTCGACATCACATTAACTCCCCTCCCAGTACAATAATCGACTCCAATCTGCTATTATCACGGAACTAGAAGAGGTAAAGTGCCTGTAATAGGATCCAAATCAAATCACTTTCACTTCAGCCAGCTTTTGCTGTGAAGCCAAGGGTTCCCCAGGGAGATTCAATACAGAGAAACACCTGCAGACACCGGCTGAGGCCTGAGGAGCGGATGGAACACGACAGGCCTGCTCCCCTGTAGCATCTCCTTAGTAACCAGCTGGTCACCTCAGGAGTAATGGGCGTGGGCAGGCTCGGAAGCTCTCGTAACTCAAGGCAAAGCTGGGACCTGACTGGCCCCTCTAGGCCCATCCTGACGCAATAGTAGATACTTATTCCCAGCACCCCAGCTTAAGAAAGGGCCTGTCCTGAAATACCTGCTTCAGCAAGGGGCTGCTTTTGCGCGAATTGCTGCATGCTCTTTGGGTAATCTACCCTTCAGGAAAAAATTACAGTTATGTATGACTCACTTTTAAGAAAGGCGAAAGGTCAAAGCAAAGGATTACAAATCCAGATTGGTGGGGGAGAGGTGGAAAAATGCCAGCAGAACATCCCTTTGGGCATTTTTGCACAAATTTCACACATAGTCTCTCCTGCTGCTTTTCCCACGTGTTGTACTTTCAGGTTCTGTAGAGAGAAGCCCTTTCTAGATGAGCCCAGCCGTTCATGTCCGTGTAGCTGACTTCTCCCCACCCTATCGGTGAAACAGTAACACTGTGTGTGCCATGACCTCCCTTGACTGGGTGGGGGATCTGACACCCACTTGGCAGGAAGATCTTCTAGACAATGCCCACTTCTGCTGCAGAGTCTAGAGACTTCGGCTGTCCCTACTCATTAATAGTTCCAGTAAGTGAGTCATAAGAGAAGCAAAAAAAGTAATGATAATCTTCATTTTATGAACCTATTGAAAAACTATGAAAGAGATTTCAAAGTGAATGATTCAGAGATAAGATTCTCTTCCTTCTGTGTTCTTTTTTTTTTTTTTTTTAAGATTTGTTTATTCATTCATACAGAACTGAGGTTCAGGCCAGAGGTGCAGGGGTGATTAGAGGCTTCACCAGAGACAAAGCGGGGAACAGAAAAGGCAGACCGCAAAGTTCATTGCTGAGGGGAGCAGAGGGCAGCTCAGGAGAGGTCTGCCGCACCTTGTGGGTCATCTCCGAGGTGGGGATCAAACTCATGCTGAAGTGGTTTTAGCTTCTCAGTGCTGTGCTTTAACCCACTGTGCCATCAGGGAGGGACCACTTTCCATATTCTTTTGCAGCGTTGCCCTTGAAGTCCATTTGTAAAATTAAAAAAGAGGGGTTCAATAAGAATGAAGCCAGAGTTGGACTGAAAGACGCTGAGCTTGCGTTCAAGTTTCACTCCTTGCCAACTATGATAGCTTCACACAAATGTGTTTACCCAGAGAATACAAAAACTTTAAATCAAACAGTTGGCATTATTCACAGTGGCCAAGGGCTGCAAACAACCTAGGTGCCCAGAGGCTGATGAAGGGGTGAAGGAAGTGTGGTATATATACACAGTGGAATATTACTGAGCCATAAAAAGTAAAAGGCAACGCTACCCTGTCATTTGCAACAACATGGATGGATCTGAGGGATATCATATATGGTGAAAAAAGTCAGAAAGAGAAAGACAAACACCATGATTTCACTCATGTAGTACATAAAGAAACAAAACAAATACATGAAAAAATAAAACAAAAGTAAAGTTTTAGATTATAAAACAAAATTAGTGGTTATCCGAAGGGAAGGTGAAAATAGGGTAGGCAAGTCAAATTAAAGGGGTTAATTAAAATGGTGAAGGCTGAAAATGGAGTTTAAGTGGTGACTAGAATATATCTATATAAGGGTGCTGATTTATACTGAGCATAACTGAGACCTATATAATATCATCATGAAATGGTACCTCAATAAGATTTTTAAAATATATCTGACAAGCCTTTATAAATATAACTACTAGATTAAGGAACATGGTACCTAAAGACATCCAAATTTCTAAAACTCAAATTCCTCATCACTCCACTCAAATCCTTCTTCATGCACACTTAAACGAAGCCTGCTATTTGGAACTATGTTGTCCGTTCTCAATTGGTATCTTGATATAGAAATTAAAAATTCCCTGAGAGTGCTCTATGCTCAAAATTTAAGAATAGGAAAAAACAAAACAGGTCTTCTGAAAATGAGTTTGATAGGCTTGAGAGAGACTGTGATGGCTTGAGACAGGTTCTGCTCACAGAGGACAGAGCGATTCTGCGCATAGTCAGACGGGCTGGTCAGCCCTCGCTGGAGGGACAGCCTTCTCCCTGCACAGCACAGGGCTCCTGCTGGCACCGAGGCAGCCCGCTGATCAATACCTGATGTGGGGCCACAGGGCCAGCACTTTCTCCCTCTGGTGACCACAACTGGAGGAAGCCACTAGAAGGATTTGAGGTACCCACTGAGCCTGAGAGGTCCTTTTCCAGAAAGCAACCACTTCCAGGCTTCTTTTGGGAAGAAGAAGGGGTGTTCCTCAGAGCTCACTGGAGGGACTCTCCACAGATGGGGCTATTAGTAGGATTTATGTTTGCATTACTTGATGATCTCAGAGCCTTAAATTATAAAATGTATTTAAGGAAACAGGGTTTCATGGTGAACGCAGAGAGAGGGCAATTTAACCCTGAGTGCCTGGCTCTCCCACAAACCTCTCCTTTATACTCTATTCCCTGGGCCGCCCCAATCAGGGGCTGCCAGACAGAGGGCAGAGGCGAGTGAGGCTGGCAGGTGAGACCCCCTGTGCAGAATCTCAGGGATGGGAGTGTTGGCACAGGTGATGCAAGTGACCACCTGAAGCGAAGACAGGTTGGCTCTGTACCCCACGTTCATTTCAGTAAAAGACATTTCAATATGTACATAGCTCAGTTTAACGGGCAGAACATCCGAGGACATTTTGCAAGGATACACACACACTATACTAAAAAAAGAGTCTTAGGGTCTAGTTCAAACCTTTGCAAACGTATGTATGCCTTCACACCCTGCCTGCCATTAGTGCCTCAACCACCCCCACCATCTTCCCCGGGGCCTCTTCTCTCCTTTACTCCCACCCACCACCCTCCTCTTCTGGCTGCCTCCTCTGGTTAGCCAGAGGTCACATAGCCTGTCTGGGCAGTGATCACCATAAAAACGGAATCCAGGTGAGCTTCCCTGTGGTCTCCAAATGCCCAATGAGGACTTCCCTCATTGTTTTAATGGTCCCACCCATTTGTCTAGCACCTGATAGAACCAAGGGTTTTTGTTCCCATTTCTGTGGCATTCGCTGGTGGTGCAACAGGTTGAAACACAGCAAAATGAACCGCAACCACTTCCGTGGTTGTTCCATCCCCAGCCAAGGGGGTGACCCACATGGCATAGTGAGCCTCTCCTAATGCATCCACTGCTCCCCTCAGCAGTGTACTTGGTTGATCTGCCTGTGTGCTCCCCTCTCTGCCTCTGGTGAGACCTCTCACTACCTTCACCTCTGGCCTGTACCCCAGTTCTGTATGCATATAAATCATCTTAAAAAAAAAAGACACTTATGCAAGCAAGTCCATTTATGTAGGCTGTATATTCCGTGTATGTGTACATACACTTTTGGGTATCCCTGGAGTATTCTACTGATTAATTATTGTGAAATAATGACAATGTATGGGGCACATAGAAATGTTGGGGATTCTACTAAGTGCTTGGCATGAATTATTTCAATCACTAGTTGATATGTCCATGTGCTTTGCAATGTACACACATGAATCCACAGATTGTAGTAACCTACTTTCCAATTTGATCTGAGAGGACATGTTATGTTTAAGTGTAGAATAGGCCTGTTGAAAATGCTTAACTCATTCTAAAAAATATGTAGATAGTGTCCAGATGCCTCAATCTATATTTGTGTTCTTTCCTATAAAAATAGTAGTAGTATTTCCATCATTTTATAGGTCTAAAGAATAAATCTACTGGGTATGAACTTGATCTTAGCCATTCCTATTGTAAAATGTAGAGAGCCCTTACTTCAAGCAGCTAGGTGTACCAGTCACGGGGGTCAGTTCTTCCATTTTACTTATAAAAAGATTAAAGTTTGAGCCAAAGAGAGAAGAAAAGTCTCCAAAGCATATCATAATATTAATTGTTGCTGTTTTGTTCAATTTTTGCAATCTTTGGGGGGAAAAATCTCAATATTTGTCTGAAGTACACTGTGTTCTAAAGAGAGATTTTATATTTTGTTCAATAATAGCTAGGTAGATCACATAAAACGAAGTATCTTGTATCTGGTAAAATGATATGCCTGTGCTTTTTGATATTTTTTCAACAGTGACATATTGTGGATCTTTTATGACTAAACAGAAATATTTCTCATGTCGGTACCTATGCTAGCATTTATAACATTAGAAAATTCTAGTGGTGACTGAGAATTTTTGACTAATTAGGTTTCTTGGATAATAAGAGCTTTTTAATAAGGTACATATCATTTACAATATTGCTAATGAAATGTGAAAGCGATTCAGTACCCAGTAAGATAATGGCTAACTTGTTTTAATTGTTAACATTTTTTCTTGCCTTCAATGACACAGTCATTATTTCACAGTCACCACTTATCATGAAATCCAAGAGGATTAATGGTTTCACTTATACTGGCGAAAATGTTTAAGCTGTCCCGATTATCAGTGCCGTTGGAAAGAATAATGGTTATTTGTCATCGCGTTTAGCAGGAGAATGAATTGCCCCCTGGATAGCGGTGCCATTAACCCTTTGAAGAAGTGGGAATAGAGGTTTATGGCAGAGTAGAGAGTACCGAGTTTTCGGCGTTTGTTTGAATCTGTCTCATTCTCATCCATGACCACCTAAAGGAATTGCATCCTCTCCTGGCAGAATTAGAAACAAGCAGATTATCTTGCTATACAATGTTGGCTATCTGAAATTAAAACTAGATAGCAATTGATCTAGTCTTGTGATGAATGAGCAAACTCCTACATTAAAGAAAATAATCAAGAGTTGTAAATTCTGGAAAAAGGGGGAAAATAATTGCAAATTCTTTGTTCTTTATCTCCTCTGCTAAATACTTAGAACAAAATGAGGAAAACCGGTTCCCTCCCACCAATTTCTCAAGCCCTTCTTATGTTTTAGTTAAAATCCTACATTTTAGTAGATCCTACGTCTACTTCAATTCTCATCCTTCCTATCCTGTTCAACCATAAGGAAATCACAATTAAAGATACTTTTTCGATTTTAAAAGATTACGATTATACTAGCTGAGGAATAGGCTGGGAAAGAACTCTAAATGTCTGCAGTTAGGAGCTAAGCCTTTGATGTACTAAAACTAAATAAATAAATAAGTATACAATTATGCTTCTGCTGCATTCTGTTTTATATTCTGGCTTCAGTGAATGATTTCAGTTAGGTCTTGCACTGTTAAAACAAAATTATAGTATAAAAAAATACAGGGCTGTATGAAGAAAATCAATATTTGCCTTCAGTGAAATAGGCAGAAGCTCCCCCTTTCTGGATGATGGCATAGTTGGAATGTAATGAAGTCCGCTTTGCAGACTAACCATTGCCGGAAATGGGCTTGCAGGCCCTGACTCCTGGCTGGCTCTCCTGGGGCTCAGGCATCAGGGAGACACTGATTCGAAGCTGTGAGTCTGGTTTCCCAGGAGGGCATGCAGGGGGAGGGACCTGGGGAGGCAAAGGGGGAAAGAGGGCAGCAGCAACAAAAATAAAGCGTGTTTTAGGAGATACAGCTCAGCTGCCTTATCTTGTTTAGCAAAACAGTCTCCTGTCTCCACTGGAGAAGCGACCAGAGCTCAGCCCTGTCAGGCAGTGCAAGCTCTCTCTGCTCAGCCCAGGATGGTGAGAAATTTGTTCCCTACATACAGAGGGTTCTGGAACATTCTATTGCTGTCAAAAGCCTCCAATTTTCAAAAGACACAACAAAGAAGCCATCCTCTCTCTCTTTCAGCAGGGTCCTTAAATACAGTTTCCTTTACAAAAGCTAACTTTATCTCCAACACATTAATGAACAAAGTTTCAAAACAGAGCAGGATGTTTCTGGAAGTAAAGTACAGGTAGTTGAGCTGTGAATAGAAATTATTCAACATTACAGGGAAGAAATTGCCTCCTTGGGTGCCTTCCATCCTAAGAATCAAGATGGTCAGTATATGGAAGTTTCTAGCATCTTCGCTATCATTATATGTGATCTGTTGACTAACGGGGTATTTCTTTGAGATGGTAAACAAGACAATTTCCACAGGAACCCCCTGAGTATGCTGAAACTACAGCTCCCAGCCACTTTAGTTGTAAGAGGTCAGAGGAAACAGCTTCAGATGATGAAAAGAGATAGGAATGAAAAAAATAAAAGAAAAAGGGGAGAAAGACAGGAAGAGAAAGAAAGGAAGCAAGAACAGAGTAACGTCACATGTTAGGATGGTCCCCATACAGTACACAGACACTGAACTGTAGATGTGGCTCATGAAATGACAGAGGGAATCGAGCCAGCAGAACCAATTCAGAGTTCTGACTGACACAATGAAATTATGGTCCCCTCCGCAGATGGGAGTCTTTGTTTCCATAACACTGCTTTTTAGTTTCGTTTGGTGAAGAATAATTCTGGTGGAAAATGAGGCAGAGTACTAAGGATAATAATTTCCCAGAAAGACAGCCCCAGAAAAACACCTGTAAGAATTTAATTCCTTCCTAATGGAGTTCAGCACCGTTTAAGTTATAAAACAAAATGGCACCCTGATCTTTTTGCAGCGACCCAGTTGCTGGATTTCAAAACAGCAGAGAGTAAGATAAAATTTAACATTGATTTCTGTCTCTAAAACAAATGTAAATACATTAAACAGGTAAGAAGGAAAATAAAGATCCCGTACAGACTGCTGCTGAAAACCTTGCTGACAGATAGTAAGGTTAGAGATGGAGGTCACAGACAGAGACACTTGTCTCTGAGAAGGTGAGCAGCAGTCTTAAAATCAAAATGATGTGTGTGTTTGAAAGACTTTTCTTTATGATTACCTACTTCCAATCCTGTCTCCTTTGCTCAGATTGCTGTAGAGTCGAGGAGGGTGTGTCTCTGACTAGGTGCTGAGCTTTAATGCACTTTTGTCTGTGTCTGCTTCACTCTGAGGGCCTGACACAATGAGTCTTTTAGTCAAGAGACAAATAAAATAGCCTCCAAAATCCTGGACCACAATAAAAATAAGAAAGAAAAAGTTAAAAAAAAAAAAAAACAGAAAGAAAATGATGTTTCTTGGAGCCTAAGGACCTGAGTTGTTACAAACTGGGGAAGTGGAATTTGGAGGCTTCCTGTTCCTGCAGTCGGACACTAGCAGCTTGCATCCCCTGAATGGCTGCCTAATTCCAATTTTTATTTTTCTCAATTATAACCACCTCTTCCATGCCAGCTGGAAGCCAATATTCTGATTTTCCCCCAGCATTTATTATCCTGGAATCTGTACTCACTGCCTTTCCTCCAAAGGGCGCAGTTTTAATTGACATAGTTCTGAAAATATATTAGGTCAATTTAGCCGAGAATGTGCCAAATGGATGTGAGATCCTCGCTCTTACATAAAACTCTTTCTTAGACGAGTGTGCTTATATCTCCATGATTATGGTCACTTGCATTTCAATCGTGAGTTACCTGTATTAAAAGAAGTATCCTGTTATTTAGTAATTTAACTTAACAAATCCTATCCTGTCTCACTCCCTTAACAACTAACCATAATTAGGGGAGCCTTAATGTGCCCACATTCTAGAATAGAGATGTCATTTTGCTAAAGTTAACACATGCTCAGGTTTTGAAATAGTGCATAATAGGAGATAAGGTGAGTTAAATGCCTTCAAATAATTGGTTCACGCGGTGATAGAAATGATTGTATTGGGGCACTGGGGTTCCATCCGTGCCCTGGTCAAGATGATGTGTCAGATCAGACCTTGTTGTTTTCCAAGGGCAATTGACACTCTCTGTTTCTCACACAGCCTATGAATATAGTCACAACTATTCCTAAAAAACAGTTTCCTCTGTTCTGGTGCTATCAACAAAATGATGCATCCAGAAAGAAAAAAAATGCCAGTAATGTATGAAAAGAAGAAATCACGATCACAGGGAAAGTAGAGAATCAGAAAATTGGAGATGTGCATCTTCCTGCTGGCAGTTCTGTGCTGGTTTGTTCAAGTACCTGCATCTTTATTAAGTTTAGCTCATATGTATTGAATGATGGCTATCTATAGATGGTTCAACTCATCCCACCTGGGGACTATTTATGACCCCATTTTACAGATATGGGCACGCAAGCATGGAGAGGTGAGGTAAGCTGCTTAATATGTTACAGCTAATAAGTGATAGGACCAGTGCCAGATTCCAAGCAATCTCAACCCAATGACTAGAAGCCAAAACATTAGTCAGCTCTGTCTCCTCCATAGATTGGCAAGAGTGATGGTACACCAAGTTGTTACTTTCTGGGGAGCCATAAGGAAGGCATGGATGGCATCAATGAGATGTCTAAAGGCAATGCTTTGATCCTAAGTTGTAGTAGTTGCTTTTTCAAAGAAACAAATTACATGATTCTTTTTTTCCATAGAGAGGATGCATTTTTGAAAATAGAGTTAGTCAAATGGTAACTTGGGTTTGGAATGGGCAAGATGAATTCTTTCTTCTAAACTTACCAGTAACATGACCGTGGGAAAGATACCTCACCTCTAATCTCACTTGCTTCAACTGCGAAGTGAGAATGAAAAGCACACTCTTCAGAGCTGCTGTGACCTGGGACTCTGCCAGTGCCCAGCATAAACCCTGTGACTGAAGCTGCTGCCTTCTACTGTCTTGACTTCCATGAGCTTGGGACAGATTTACTTAGCTTTATTGAGACCTCATGTCATTCTACTTGCCTTTGTTGCATGAACTCAAAGAAGTATAGCTCAAATTATGGATGTTCTTGAATGTCACAATGCCTTTGAAAAGCTTTTTTTTTTTTTCCAATTTGTTTGAATTGTCAAGATAATTAGAAAGCAATAGAAAATCTTGAGGATTAACCACAATAAAAAAGTATATAGCTCTAGTTGGGCCTCTCTGGTGGTGCAAGGTGTTAAGCTATCCGCAGCCATTTCAGCACAAGTTCAATCTCCAGTCGGGGAGCTGATAACGCACATGGTGCAACAGACCTCTCCTGCCCCACCCGCTGCTCCCTTCAGCAATGTACTTCATTGTTCTGCCTGTTCTGCTCCCCACTCTGTCTCTGGTGGGTCCTCTCACCCTCTCACAATTGACCTTCACCCCAGCTCTTGTATGAATAAATAAATATTTTTTAAAGAAATAAATATTTAAAATAATAAATATTATTTAAACAAAACAAAACAAATAGCTTTGGTTTCCTTTTACGGTGTTTTAAGGATTCTGTTGTGTAGAATCAAACTAATAGATAAATTCTATTCCAAGAATAACTGATGAGCTGATAGAGAATTAGCATCACTACCATTTATCTAATTACCCTGCTGAACTAGGTATCTATTCAGGATGATAAAAGTGCAAACTTGATAAAGTGATTTCTTCTGATTAGTAGTACTGATTGATCACAGAAATTCAGTTCCCAGTAAGAACTTTTGCATCGATGCTGGATTATCTCATTCTTTTGAGTTACTTGGGGAAGTGGGTCATGTTTTATCTTAGTTGAGCTGGTAATTCTTTGACTCTATACTTAGGGCAGAGATCCCACAATATTTAAAAACAATAAAATTATGAAGATAACAAAGAATTTCTCCAAAATGATGTTGCAAGTTATATAAGGGTTCAGACCCTTATAAAATATTTCAACAGTGACAAGCTTGTTAGAGAAACTTTTGATAATGTCTTCCAAGAGGATAATTTGGGTTAGACAGATCTGAGTAGAAATCCTAATGTCAGGAGCTCTAGGCCAAAATAGTAAACATGCCCAAATTTCTACTTTATTATGTGTTACGGAAAATAGTACTGCTGGTTTGAGGTTTACTATTGAGATGACGTGAGATCATTGACTTACTGTGTTTGGTTCATAATTCAGAACTCAGAAAATGGTAAAATACCGCGTATATGTCAGGAAGGGGAGATCACCAGCCACAGCAGGCTCCTTGCAGCCCCTTCCCTGCACTGTGCATAGAAGGATTGAGGCACCCAGGTCTCTACGCACTGGGTGGCTCATTAGCAAAATTGCACAATCAGTTGTCAGTCGAGAAATGCTCTGGCATTTAGGAGTGTGGGGGGCTTTCTCAACATCTGCCTGCATGTTTCCAGAGTCCAGATGCTTCTATTTTACTGTCACTAACATGACCACTTGACATCATAAATTTCACCCTTTTCTTTTCACTGACTCCACTTCCTCTCTACCTTATAAACAAACAAAGCAATATTAAATTCAATGTGAGAGCACATACACCATTTGATAAGTCTCCTCCCAAGCAGCACTGCCATGGTGGAGCATCCGAATAACAACCGAGCTGTTGATTGACTATTACTCACTGAGTAGCTCTGGCCACACGTGCTACTACACAGTCGCCACCCGCCTCTAGCATATTATCATTTATTTAATTGTGCTATAAAGTGCTCAGAGCTGCAGTGTATGGAAAGCACCAAGGTGCTCGGGTGCCATTCAATTTAGCCAAATATCAGACATCCACATAGTGTAAATGGAACATGAGTAAAGAATTGGGTCCAACTGCCTACTGGTATAATTGACTCAAAGAGCCAGCCTGTGTCATTAGACCTATAAACAGTTGCATTTACAACAATAAAACTGAAAAGCATGGAAATTAAAAGCTGTTAGGATTTTCTCTGGTGTGCATTTATCTTTGAAGGAGTGTGTACATTTGCTAAACAAATTTTTAATCTCTTTGGTAAACTGGCATCATAGAAACCTGTGTCAGAAATGCCTTCTATCTCAAATAGTAATCAAATTTGAAATAGGTAAAAGAAGAGTAGAATACTGGAGAGTGATGTGCTGACTTAATTATCCAGCACAAGGATTCAGTGTTCATTGAATGGCATGGCATTCAGTTCCTGAGCAGTAATCTAGGGTTATATCCTAGGGTTATATCTGGCAACTGGAAGTTATTTGGGGGATACTGTAAATAATACATTCATTGTCATACAGAACTGTGCAGCTTAAATAACCATTATCTTGAAAGTTCAATCTGTGGTTTCTTAATAGTATTTCTCATCAGTGACCATACTACTTGATGGACAGGCACCCCCAATAATGTTTGCATGATTAGTGGGACCCTGTCAAACAAGCAGAAAGCATTCTCTACAAGTGACCTTTTTACTCCCCACTCCCACCTCTGTCCCCATTAAAATGAAGCTTTGAGCTTGTCTTCTCTGCATTCCCATGTCAACAATAAAGAGATAGAATGTCTTTGTATCATGCTTATATGCCACTGGGCCACTTAACCAAATATTGAGAGCATGCATTACAAGGTCAAAGAATAGAGTTCAAAGGTTATTATAATTCTCATTAAGCAATGTTTCTATGCACTGACTATAGGTGGATAAATCAATATTTCTGTCTGAAAATTATCAGACTTAGCAAAGATAGCTTTAATTGGAGGACACTATTCATAGACAAGGGGCATTTATGGGTTTTTGTGGCAGTAGTCTTCATAGATTACGTGGTTTGTAGCAAGACATGCCATGACAATTGAGAGGACATAAGATTTTGACATTTCGGGTCTCCCTAGAGTAGGCAGGTTGGAGAATCTTAAGGATTGGCCCAGAGTTCCTTAAATCCCAGGATGGGATTTGTGGTTTGATACATACATAGTTAGAAGAAAGAATGACCCATACCAGGCTTATTTATTGCTTAAATTCCTTGATATTCTTGAAGGAAAAGGGGCTCTAAGTTCTTGGTTTCCCATGATATCAACACATTCTCCCTCTAACATGGTGAACCATTTTTGCAGACACATTTTCAACTACTGAGTTGCAAGATAACAAAAAGCAAAAGGAAATGCCTAAATAACAACACTATTAACTTCTCTTTAAAGAGGGGCAAGACAGATTTTACATTATTTGCTTTTCCTGGAATTTTTAGTACTACACATTATCTTACCTCCATGAAAAGTGTATCAGTATATTTGAAGAGCTGACATGATGTAATCTCACTTGTAATAGCATAATTCTCCATGGACTGAGACTAAATGTCATTGAAAATTATCCTAAATAAGCTCTTTTAAAACCTAAATGACTTATGAGATCCATGTGCCATAATAATAATAATAATAATAATAATAATAATAATAATAATAATAATAAGACTGATTTTCAAATCCTGATAACAGCATGATAGAAATTATGACCTTCTGCACCCAGAAGACTGCCCAAACTTTCATTCTATCTATCTGTCTATCTATCTATCTATCTATCTATCTATCTATCTATCTATCTATCTATCTATCTATCTATCTATCTATCTATCTATCAGTTAAGGCTTGGTGGAGTCACCTACTTGGTCTGGATTTAGCAGTTTACAATTATGAATATTTTTGTTGCTTGTTAAAACCTTGATTCAATTCCCTAACTGATTTTCAAAAATACAAAAAAATGTGTCTGTCCTCATGTAAGATATCTCAGTGGAAATTACTAGTAACAAATAATCCTACAGTGACTTACAATCCATACTTTTTTTTTCCCACAAATATTCTATATGGCTTAGAAATTCATATTCAAAACATATCTCACAAATCTTCTGCACATTCTTAACTACACTGCTTAAATAGTCTAGGACTGGAAAAAGTTCAGAATACTTGGACTTGTCACCAACATACACTATACTACATTGACAAGCGAGAGAGTAACTTTTTATAAGGGAAAATAAATAGATACCATAGCTATTTAGACATAAAGTGTGTTCAGTTAAAAAACAAATGGTGACCAGGCTGACAAGACCTTGGGAAAATGGATATATCAGATCTGTAGAAAACAGAATTAGAAATGTGTTACTTCTTGTAAGCACAAAATCAGGTCAACAAAAAACATAGGTTGAATTTAACCAACTTTTGAGCTACCCAATTTTCCTTGTTGAATGACAACTAAATCATCAAACAGAACTAAAAGCAGTACCTGCAAATGAAGATAGCATTCAATAATGGAGCACAGGAAGGAATATAAGAAACACACTGGGTGTTACTGTAACTTAGATAAATATAGAATCGTGAGCAGAACACGTGTGTAATATTCAAAAATCGACCTCCACCTGTGGCCTTCAGAATGTCTAGGCAATGTGCTCTGATTTCTTCCTTCTGTTTTCTGAAACCAGGGTCAGTGGATTAAATAATTGCAAATTCACATTCTCACCTGTTCTGTCCACTAGTTGGTAAATCTGGTTTGGCCTTCGTCTACAAAATGTCAGTGTCCACTCTCCACAAGTGGTGACATAGTATAAGAATATTAATAGCAATTAGGAATGATCTGTAAGGGTGTGCAAAGAGGTCACACAGTAGAATGGCAAGAGTTCCTGTTCACGTGTGGTTACTGACTGAATTGTGCCTCTGACCCACCCAATTCTGATGTTAAAGCCCTGCTCCTGAAGTGACTCTATTTGAACAGAAAGTCTTAAAGGGGCAATAAAGTTTAAATGATGTCATAGAAATGGAACCCGAATGCAATATGAGTAGTTTCTTATAAAAAGAGGAAGAGATATCAGAGATATGAGCACACAGGTGACTGGGAGGTACAAGCACACATCTGCAAACCAAGGAGATACTTGAGAATAAAAGAGATCTACAGATGCCTTGATCTTGGACTTTCCACTTCCGGGTCAGGGAGAAATAAATTTCTGTTGATTAAGCCATTCAATTTGCAGTGATTTCATTAAGGCAACCCGATATAATATTTTACTTGCTTTTAAAAGTGTAATTCTCAGAGAAATTGTATGAGACAAATACCATTTTTGGATCATCAAAGAAAGCTCAATTTCTCATTAATTGATCAGATTTATAGAACCAGGAAGTAGAGAATTCACACTTGAACTTGGGTCTATTTGTGGTCATGACACTCTTTATCCCAAATCATGAGGATTCAAGTCTGAATTCATCAAATTTCATTTACAGATGAAAATTCTCACTGTCTGGCTCATAAATAATGGTTTTGAGAAATATACTCTATCTCTTTGAATATCATTTTACTTACTCATGAAGAAAGGATAATATTTGACTCGCAAGGTTGACTGGAGTTAAATAAGGTGTTGATGATGATCAAAGAACTGTGTCAGTTGACTGCATTCACCGGGAGCTTAATAATTGTTACTTCTTTTCTGTTCTCTGTGATTTCTTCCATGTTAGGTCACAAACAAAACATTATTTTAATAGTGTGATTGAGGCATAACTGATATACCATCATAATTAAGATGATAAACGTATCCCTGCTTCATAATTGCATGCCCTTTGTAATTTCCAGTTTCCAGCAGTCCATGCTCTATCCCTTGTCCTATGTTTCTGTCCAGATATACCATTACGTTAGGACTTACATTTACTCCTAAATGTAAAATATCACAGAGCTATGATTCATTTTTGTATGTGGAACAATAAAGTTATTGTTACTAATTTTTTTTTTTTGTAAATGAATATCTAGTTGCTCCAGAATTACCTGCTAGAAAGATTGTCTTTTCTTCACTGAATTGTCTTTGTAAAAAATCAGTTTTTCATAAGTATGCGTGGTCTGTTTCTGGATACTTACTCCATTTTATTGGTGTATCTATATTTTTATATCAACACCACAGTCATAATTTCTGTTGCATTTCAGGTAGTATTAATCCTCCAATTTTATTTTCCTTTTTCAATATGGCTGCTCACAATCTTTTAAATTTCTCCATAAATTTTGAGACCACTTGCCAATTTCTACCCAAAGAAAAAACTATTCTTCTGTTTGTTTAATTTGAGGTGATATTTTCCTATTTTTATCTTTATTGGTTTTCACCTATTTTCCATTAGTGATTAAAAGAAGGACATTGGCATCTCCAGCAATTATTTTGTAGTTGTCTATTTCTCCTTTCAGTTGCATAAGTTTTGCTTTGGTTATTTATAAATGTTATTAGTAGGCCCCTAGACATTCAAGATTATCCTGTTTTCCTTATGAATTGAATACTTTAAATACGGAATAACTTTCTTTTCTTGTCCCTACATTCTTTGCTCTGAAATCTACTTCCTTGGATGTCAATATGTATAATCACTTTAACTTTTTTATTAGTACTTGATGACTTTGCCTTTCCATGGCCCTTCATGCTTAAACCACATTTAAACTACTTGTGTCTTCATATTTAAAGTGTATTTCTTACAGTCAACACATCCTTAGCTTGCTTTTGATCCACTTACACCTTCTTTAATTGATGTATAATCTATTTACAGGTATCTCATAATTTACATGTTTTGAGTAAGCCTATTTGCTCACTAATATCTCATTAGTATTTTTTTTCCCTGTTGGCTACCTCAGTTCATTTTCCTCATTTGTTTTCCTGTGCAGAAATTGTGTAATTCTCTGATTTTATTTTATTTTTGCTAGAGGTTTATTATGAATTTTGTTTTCTCTTTCAATATCTTCTCTTTGTTTTGTACTCTTTCTAAGAAAAACTCTCATGTCATTCTGATCTACATTGTTTTGATGATGAAGTGATTTCCCCCGCCCCCTTTGGAACCTTTTAAGATCTTTTAAAATTGCTAACTCTCAGCAATTTGAATAGGGTATGACTTCCTGGATATTTTTCATGTTTCCTATGTTAGGTGTTCATTAAAGTGTTTAAATCTATGGTTTTAAAATTTTGGGTTTATAATTTTCATCATGTTTAGAAATGTTCTGCCCTTTTTCTTCGTATATCACTATTGGTACCCCTACATAGTTCTCTCCTTAGGGGTTTCTAATTTCTTTTTTTTAAAGGTTTATTTGTTTATTCATACAGAACTGGGGTACAAGGCAGAGGTGCAGGGGTAGTGCAGGGCATCACCAGAGACAGAGTGGGGAGCAGAACAGGTAGATTGAGAAAGTACACTGCTGAGCGGAGCAGCGGGCAGGTCAGGAGTGGTCTGCTGCACCACGTGGATCACCTGCGGGGCCGGGAATCAAAGTCAAGCTTGTGGCTGGCTTGCAGTGCTGTGTCCTAACTCACTGTGCCACTAGGGAGGACCCCAAGGGTTTCTAATTTCATGTGCATTAAGCTACCTAGTGTTGATATAAAGCTGGTGATGCTGTTTTCAAATGCTTTATTATGTTTCTCAATGTACTTTATTTTGGGTTTCCACAATTGTGTCTTCATGTTCATTATTCTTTTCTTCTGTCGTGTTTAATCTGTGGTTTATACTACCCAGCACATTCTCAACCTCCTCATTGTAGTTCTCATCTCTAGAAGTTTGGTTTGGATCATTTTCTATTATCATGATTCTAGTTAACCATTCAAGCATATGGAATACAGTTATAGTAGTTCTTTTATGTTCATGTATATTATTTGAACATCTGCATCCATTCTCAACCTGTTTCCGTTAGATTGATTTTTTCCCCTTTATTATGATCATATTTTCTTGCTTCTTTGTATGACTGGTAAATATGTTTGGCTGCCTGGTATTGTGAACTTTACTATCATTGGCATTTCATAATTTTGTTTTTTTTAAGCTTGCTTTGGGGTGCAGTAAAATTATTTGTAAAATTTCCATCCACGTGCTCTTTATTTTAATGTTTATTAGGTGGGGATGGAGTTTTATCATTCTGAGCCTAATGATTTCCCATTACTGAATGCTCTAAGTACAGCCAACTCTGTCTCATAGAAGCAGGTAATATTCTCAGCCCCACATGGTCACCAGATATGTTTCTTTCTTTTTCTTTTGGTGACTCTTCTAATTTCATAGGCAGATCAACACTCTGATAAACATGCAAAGGGACTTTCTTCCAGTATTCTGTCCTGACAATTCTGATTACATTGATTTCTCTTTTCCTAATTCAGAAAGTTCACTTTGCTGTGCCGTGGCTGAATAACTCTCTGAAGTCAGTTATCTAGGGCAGTCATAAGGCAAGAGGGTTCATCTCTTGGTTTAGACTTCCCAGGAATAAATGTCCTTTGTTGCCTGATGTCTTGTGTTTTGAAAACCATTGTTTCAAGCAATTATCTACTCATCTCTCCATATGTCTACCTCTCCACCTCTATCTATTTATCTAGTTAGCTAGCATGCATCAAAGTTTTTAAAACTAATGACTCTATAAATAGACAATTTCATTGCTAACTAGCATTGGTTGTTGATAGTGAAAGGATCAGTCTGATCCAAGTTCCTCCCTCTAGATTGAAATTAAAAAATCCCAAAATCATTTGTCCAATAAATAATTGCTAAGGGATTATTGAGGAGACATAAATAAAGGCATGATGACACTGATAACCTTTATATGGCTTCTTAAAATTTGCTATGTTCCATTTTATATTTTCACAAAATAGGCTCTTAGTTAAAATTCTAAAGGCTTGGACTAGGGATACCAGTTCCTGTGAACTGAACATACAATGACCTAGTTATTTAAACATATACATTAAATTCTGGAGTCTCGATAGGAATTTGTATACATACAATCAACAAACAGAACTTAACGAGATCCTGTGGGCAGATGTGTGTCAACTCTTAACATGTGAATCACATCTGTTTTTACTGTTTATTATTTGTTAAAAAATAAAGACAACCAAAATTTTTTCTAATGGTATATATGTAGTCACTATACACACACATACACACACACACACATGTATGTATGTATAAAATATAAGCCAAAAATATGAAAATATATTCTGGATCCATAATATAATATATCCAGAATATATGTTGCATTGATATAATATTGATACAGAACAGTGATCTCAGTAACAATATCTCTTCCCTAGCTTACTGTCTTCTCTAGGTCAGTAAGTCTCCAATTGGTTCACATCTACTGATTACAGTGCAGATATCTGTGTACCAAACAAGTTCTAGGGATTTCTCTTTTCACCAAGTGTCAGGCCTTGAGGAAAGAATTTAGTGGTTATATTGTGATGAGGATATTCAATATTTCCATGCTCAATAGATTTACTTCTAAGGGAGATGGAATAATATCTATTATTCAGGGGCTCCTGAGCAAGACTCACATTGTCCTGGTGTCTGAAACTCATCAATCTCAGTGTTAAGTACATTTCCTGGCTACTAATGAGTATTTTTCTCTGGATTTATGATTTCAGATGACTTTTTGAGATAAATTAAGGTAACCCTTACTACTAATAAAAATATTTGTGGAATTCCATGGTAGACATAGAGATAGTAACTAATGGAAGGACTGGTGACTCATGTCATCTCTTTAGACCAAAATTTTTAAAACTAATGACTCTATAAAAATATTGAAAATTTCATCAGCAGTTTTGGTGAAGTCTTTCCGACTATGTGGTTACAATACCATGTCAAATTTGAATTCTGAATTATCCATTAAAATTAAATACAGGCCCAGAAAATACAAAGAAACACAACACTGATGGGGTACAGCCAAGAGTCAGAAGAAAAATGTAGTCCTGGGCTTAGCATACACAGAGGCACAACTTGGATTTTTAAAGCTGTTTTCAAGTCTTCCTACAGTGAGAAGAAAGAATATCCCTCCACTCGCCTCCTTTCTGAACAGCCTGTTTTGGGAACCATAATCCTAATGCAAACATTTCAGGTTGACAAAGTTTCTTCCCTGCGATATTCCAACCGTACGGATTTTCACCTCAACTCTTGGAAGAGATAAAAGACAACCCTTACTTCAAAAAATATATATAAGAAATGTAACTGTTTTAGCAACCAAGTAACAGTTTGTTTTGGGCATAGATAAACAGAATAAATTCAAGACCAGAATTCTGCTTTACAACCTTGGTTTAGATGAAGACAGGCTTTTAACACCTCCATAAATACTGCTAATATCAGGGACAGAAAACTATTGGGGAAGAGCGAAGCACTATGGAGATATAACCTTGGGTGATCTTATGTTCAGTGAAAACTCTGGGAAAATTATCCACAGCTGACCTCCCTCTCCCACAGAGCCCGTCCCGATCTCCCACGCACAGTGCTGAAATACTGAGACACTGTAGGTGCTAGACTGAATTCCCAGGAGAAATCCTACTCAGCAAAGAAAATTAATAAATAAGTACATGGAAGGCAAGGAGCCAAAACATATGCCGAAGCCATCTTTTCCTGAGGTAGCTAATATGTAGGGCTGTTTCTCAACAATAGCCCAAGCCAATTTCCCTTCAGAACTTAAAGACGTAGCCCTGGAAAAGGGGCATCGGCCCATGCACTTCACCTTGCCAGCTGCAAGGGGATTGTCCAACAGCAATTAATCCCATTCTGTGGCACCATCAAAAGGGTCAGAACAAGGGAACAGGTGCTGACGCCACGGAGATGCCCAATCTCAAGGTCTGGTGCTGCAACATGTTGGAGTAGGGGTATCCCAGGGCTGAAGCCCATTCCCAGGCACTCACCTCCCTTCTGCTGAAGTCTGTATGTTTTGTTGCTTGCAGCAAGGACTTCTTTGAGTGCCAGGAGCACCCCATAACCTTTGTGCTAATTCCCATGACATCCTCTGTGTCGCACTGTAGGATTCTGTGAGCAGGTCTTTGGAGCAGGAAGAACAAAAGATTTTTCAGCACACTTGAAGAGAGCTGCTTCTGTGTGCCTGAATGTGGGGTCATGGTTTGAAAAAGGCTGCGAACCCCTACCTTGCACTAAAAGGTTTTCAATACACTGAGACACATTTTTTTTTTTTAAATGCACTCCTCTAAGCCATGTCAGGGCCAGTTCATTTGTGTATTTATTCAGTGCGATTGCATCTGAATCAACTGGTTCCTGATTGAGTGAATGCAAAAAAAAAATGCTAAGATGTCATTTTCACACTATTACTTTTTTCTCTTTAAAATGCTATAAATTAGCCTCTATGGATCAAAACTTAGTTGCAGATCAGAGAATTGCAGATGGAAAAGAGTACTACAATAAGTAAATTGCATCCCCAGAACAATCACATGTAAAACCCGCTGAGTATTAAAATAACATTTCAGAAAAGCTATTCTGTTATTTAGTTTAGTTTTTTTTTTTTTCTCCAGAAATAAAGATGGAGATATAGAAGTCATGTGAATGATGGTTGGAGGAATAAATAATTTATTCAACTCATTGTACTTATTGAATTAAATTTTTGTATTGAAGTGTACTTGGCATAAACTTGTGTTAGTTTCAGGAGTACAGCATAATGATCTATTTGTATATATTGCAAAGTAATTATTTATACATAATTGCAAAATGATTGCCACAGTAAGTCTCATTAACATCCTTTCCTGTATAGAATTTAGACACTTTTTTTTTTAAATGATGAGGACTTTTGACATCCACTCCCTTAGCTACTTTCAAATATATAATACAGCTTTTTTTGGACTAGATTCAGCCTAAAAGGGGGGAAGGTAGGCATGCCCAATTCAGGAGTTTTGTATACTCCAGTGTCACTTCCAGATCTGTGCTTGGTGCTGTCTGAGTCAAAGACATTCTTATTTATAGAGCATAGTTTAAATATTTGGTTTTTTAAATGCCTTTTAATTTGATGCAAATTTAAAAACAAATGTGTTTAAACAGCTATAGCACTTTTTCAATTTTTCAAATTAACTTTACACAATTTCTGGCCTCATCAGCTCCAGAACAGCATAATGTTGTCCTGAGGAGGGGAGTTTTAGAGAATATATGATATATTGGAGAGTGAATGATTATTCACAGCCATGAGGCCAACCCATGCTTCAATAAGACAAATTGCTCTGGAGTGTTCCAGTGGCAACCAATGATAACTCATGATCCCAAGACAGAGTGGGTGAAAATTACAGAGAATTGATGAAAATCAGGAGCAAGAGGACAAATGGCTTTAAAGAGAAGAATCTGTGATTATTATTTCCTAAGCCTTCAGTCTGATAGAGCTTGAATATGTGGCCTTTGAAAAATCTATAGTGCTGTAGACACTATATGTCAGCATCAGAATGTCTGCATTTGTTTCTTGCCAATGGCAAATGATGAACTCCTTCACATGGATGTAGAAATCAGCCCCCAAGGGAAGATGCATTTCCAAGGAGATGGCTCATATGGTTTACAGTCTTTCCATCAGCCAAGAGGGTGTTCAAATTGGTGGGGACAATGAGCTTCAGTCTCTCCTACATGTTGCAATAACAGTTGAGTTCCATATTATTTTGGAACACACAATTGTTTCAGAGATGGGAATGATTTCTTAAAGAAGGGAGTGATAATTGTATTTTGTATTTGTTTTTCTTATGTTATTATAATGGATTTTTTTTGGAATAAGAAAAGATTCTGAAAAATCTAGGTAGAATTTGCAATAACCTGGTGAATGCATTATACACATACACACACACATACATACATACATGAGTGAGTCTTCAGAATTGATAGCAAATAATGCTGAAGGTTTGAGATCACAGTCTAAGTTGTGCTTTCACATGGTATGGCTATGGTCTCTGAAACTGAATGAAAACAGCATAACATATCACAATGTTTCCTGGAATATGTTATTGGGTCCCTTTATTTTGTCACTTTAAAATTAATCCTCTGTGTCAGTATAAAGCCATGTTCTTTTCTGTGACTCTATTATTCTTCCTTAAAGGGTAGGTAGGCTGATTATTATTACCTCTGAGTTTTCCATATACATTTTTTTTAAACTGAAGAAAGTACTTAACCTAACTCCAACTCACATTTGGCTGTTTATATATTTTTAGCATCTGAACCCCACATGTCATCCAATGGAATCTGACAGCCAGATGGGCAGGTAAATAATTTTAGATAAATCATCATGGAACTTGGCTTTCAGAAATCAAGTTCTCTATATGAACATGTTAGTGTTCCTTCAACATCATTTGTGTCAGACTTTGAAGAGTAACTAGTAAGCTCTTATGGAGATTGAGGGAAAAGCCGAAGTTCCTAGGAAATGAAAGTCACAATGCCAAGCTTATCACTATCCCCTCACTGTCAGAGAAGACTAGTGGTCCCATGGAAAGCCATAGGTAGACTTGCCATGCTGGTCAAGCACCTCTCAAGGGAAATATTGCGTGGAATGTTAATTGGCCCTTTCCAGGAACACAAATAATCCAATGAGCAAAACTCCTTTCCAGAAAGGTAGCCCAGCACCTGCAGAAGTGAAGCTAACACCAGTCACCTCCCAGCCCCTCCACATTGGCCAGATTCAGAAGAGAGAACTATAGGAATGCTCTGTTGGCTACTAACGAACTACATGGCAAGAGGGCTGAAGCCAAATGCTAAGTGGCTTGTCTGACCTCAAATATTCTCTAACCAGAGTTGGAATCACTACTATGGCAACTTCCGTTCTCTGCCATATCAAAGGCAATGAGCAGACTTTCATTCCTCTCTCGCCTCTGTGCTGCTGTAGTTTCTTCTTCCCAGGTTATGGTTCCTCAACATTAGTCTGTGTCTTCTTTCATCGTCCAAATTTTCACGAAAAAAATTTTAGACATACAGAAGAGTTCAAAAATGTATACATCTACAAACCACACTGTGATCATAGATCAAACTTTTTATTATACTTATTTTGTCACTTATCCATGCCAGCACCTACCCTACTTTCTACTCATCAATCCATCTGATTTCTTTTATGCATTTCAGTAAGTTTTAGCTCAGTAAACTTAGTTCTATACAAGTCATCATGTGTAAAAATAAAAATAATGGGAGTCACTATTTTTTGTCGCATATATTGAAAGCTATAAGTCATAAGTATACAATTAAATGATGCACGCACCTGTGTTAACCAAATACCTGTGGTAGAAAAAATCACCAGAAAAATGTTCCTTGTGCTACTTCTCATCACCTTCAGGGGAGTCACTGTTCTGTTCCCTCCTGCATGTATGTTTCAGTTGCAGGCTTGCACACAGTATAAACTTTGTCGTGTCTCTGCTTTTCCTTTTCTAATTTTGAGATGTATGCATTCTCTAATTTTTTTCTTCCTGCTCTTGTACATCAATGTGTTGGATCTTTCAATATTGTTTCCATCATTTTATTTTTCTGTCTTTTCCCCTCCACTATCTTCTTTCAGTTAAAATCATTTCTATTGAAATAATGACAAGTTCAGTGATTTTTGTCTATTTTGTCTTATCTCCATTCTGCTGGCAAGACCATCCAGTAGATGGATGGATGGATGGATGAATTATAAGTAGATGTAGTGTTTTATATATATATATATATATGTATGTATAATATAAATTTATAGTTCTACAACTTCCATTTGGTTCTCTATCATAGATTATATTTGTCTATTGAAATATGTCTTCTTTATGAGCATATTTTGTTTTACTTCTGCTAATTTAGGTATCTGATTAATTACAGGGTTTTATTCTACTTACTGTCCATACCGATTATTCAGAACAAGTTGATTTTTTCTATTTTTTATTTAATTATTATTTATACTTTATATTGTGAATACGATTTTATTAAAAATTCACATTATTCTATATTCTTTGGATATGAAAACTTTTAAAATATATAAACAATCAGTAATTCAGTTGAACTCAAACTACAGACTTTTCTTCTCTATGAAGAATATCCATCCAAATTCAGTTTAGTTTCTCCAGTCTCTTAGCTCGAGTGCTTGTACTTATCCTGTACATATAGAATTGGGGATCAGTCAATGATATGAACAAAGATTTTTCCAGAAAATTTCATGGTTATCCAAGATCTTCCAAGCCTCCTCATGTCATGTCTTCTTGGTGTCTGCACCATCATCACTGCTGTTCTGTAACCTGAGAAATAACACAAGGGCAGAATCATGAGGACTGAGTTTTCCGTTGGAATTTAGGTGGAATTTAGCCCTTTCTTTTGTGAGAGATATCAGCAAAATCATTGTTTCGTTAGGAAGAAAGCTAAAACCACACCCAGTATATACCTTTAAAAATCATTATATCAATTAATAATAAAATTAATAAGCAAAACATTTAAACTAAGTATTTTTGAAGCTCCATACAATCAAGTTTTACACCAATCATGTTTATACCAGTTCTCTTTTTTTTTTTCTCTACATGTTCTCTTTTTTTCTTAAAGATTTATTTAGGTATGCATATAAGAGCTGGGGTGCAGGCCAGATGTGTATAGGGGGGTGAGAGATTCAGTAGAGACAGAGTGGGCAGCAGAACAGGCAGATCTACTGAAATATGCTGCTGAGGGGAGAAGCAGGGAGACAGGAGAGGTCTGCTGTGCCTTATAGGTCAGCTCCCTGGCTGGGGATCGAACTCGTGTCTCAGTGGCTGTGGAGAGCCTCACAGTGCTGTGGCTTAACTCCTTGGGCCATCAGAGCTGTCCCTCTCCATGTCCTTAAGATAGACTAAGAAAAATATTTTTCCCACTAACTCTCCAAAATATTTTTAAGAGTTATTTGAATCACAGAAAAAAATGTGAATATCCCATTCTAGAAGACTGGATGTCAATATTTTTCTCTTTTTGACTAAGAACAACGAGAAAATTCAAGAGGGAGAGCTGAGGTTCCTTTTCTCTGTCTTTGTTTATCACTTGTCTCACTCATCATTCCACACTCATGTCTGTTTATAAGCTCTCACCCAAATAGGGAAACAGCAGAGAGAAAGAATACTGATGGCAGCCGCAGACGTAATTTAATCTAAGCCCTCGCCGCTGCTCCACGTTTCCGTGCGTCCCCACAGCACATCTTGTGCAGGGCTTCGCCTGTGCCATTGGAATAAGCTCTGTGTGTTTTACCCATTTCTTCAACTTAGCTCCATGTTGAGCACATAAGCCTCCCTACTTGGATGTTTGATCAAGACTCTTACTGACTAGGCAACAGAATGACTCCCACTGGGGTATAGTCGCCACAAAGATTGATGCTAAATTACTACCATTTTCACCAAATCATCTTCTAGCTACCAGCTCTCCATCTGCCACCTAGAGAAGATATTAAGCAAGGAAGCAAAATGAGTCAATGTATCTCATTGGGGGCCAGGTCACCAGCCTAAAGCTGTGAACTGAATTCATCTTCTGTCAAGCCTGGAGCCCTCCTACCTTCTGGAAGGCATTGCTTTGAAAGGAACTGATATCATAAATCCAGGCATGTTGAGAGTAAAAATGCTTTCCCCTTAGTGAGTGTGAACGATTCTGTCAAATGGAACCTCTTCTATGAAATGACTCGAAGGATGTGTATATATTTTTGATGCCTTTTAAAGTGTATAATTATATTTTTAGAATGCATGCTATTTTCAGGTAAAAACTTACTTTGGTGACTTAATAATCAGCCAACTAGACTGATTATAGTTACAATTCATAAATGTAAAAACATAGGAAACTATTAGAAACTTACAGATTTTATATGACCATTAAATAAAGCACTGGGTGTCTAATTAAAATTAAGCTATCACTGCAAAAATATTTAAATGGAGACAGTTTTGGAAATTGATAGTTATGCTCATACTTGAAAGTCTGGACTTGGTAATCAGCAGTGCTCAAAAATTGAGAGATTACAGGACTTGTCCTGTATTAGCAGATCAATGACTGTTCTCTTTAAATGAACAACTGCTATACACCAAATATATACCCACTTGACTGTGTTTATTTGGTATATAAATATGTCTATTTATGCAAGGGCAATCCAACAAAGGTGTCTGACCTTTGATGGTGAACATTCTAATATTTATATTACTTTGAGGCTATAATATTCTTAAAAGAAAAAGTAGCAAATGATATTTGGGCATTAAATACGGTCTGGATCCAGGGAGGGCATGCTGTTTTCATACGATCATATTTGAGCTTTCCTGAGCGTTGGGTTCCTCCCCTTTAAAATGGCATAGGTTTCCTGTACTGGGTCACCAGAAGACCTGGATTGTGAGGGCATACAAACTACTTTGCACAGGATTTGATATGCTTTCAATAATGAGGGATTCCTCTCACTACCTTGCAAAAACATTTTTCTTAAATATTTATTTATGCGTACAGAACTGGAGTAAAGGCCAGAGGCACAGGGGCAGTGAGAGGATTCACCAGACAAAGAGTGGGGAACAGAACAGGCTGACTGATTAAGTACACTGCTGAGGGGAACAGGGGTGGGTCAGGAGAGATCTGCTGCACCATGTGGACCACCTCCGGGACTGGGGATTGAATTCATACTGAAGTGACTTTAGCTTCTTAGTGCTGTGCTTTAACCCCCTGCACCAACAGGGAGGGCTGCAATATTAATTTTTTAATATGTTTTAAAATAACTAAAAAAGTTCTGTGTACATTTTTACTTTCAAAGTTTAGAGGAACAGTTTTCATTTGCCTTACAAAACACGCACATGCACCCAGTATTCAAAGATCTAAAAACTCCTCCCCTCTAATTGATTCATTTTCTTTGTGCTTTAATTTTTACTCTTACTTCTGATAAGAACTTCCATCACTTAAAATGCATTTTGGGGAATCTTCTAATTTTATTTGCATGCACAAAAACATAACTGTGATATGCTTTATAACGAATAACTTACAAAAATCCAAGAATCATATATGATTTAAAAATGACTAGAAATATTTGCTATTAATAAGAAATAAAATCATGGTTTTGCCAGGAACAATATTTCATCCTGAAGTTGAAACAGAGGACAAAGCATGACCTGGGAAAGAATAGTGGTTAATATGGTAAGAACCAGTGTCAGATGACAAGTCAAAAAACTCACTGCCTGTTTGTCCTTGAGGAAGTCTAAATGTTTCCATGTATGGGTTTCTTCTTCTTTTCAATATTTATTTATTTATGCAGGCAAGAACTGGAGTACAGACTGGAGATGTGGGCTGGTCAGAGGATTCACCAGGGACAGAGTAGGGAGCAGAACAGGCAGATTGACAGAAATACACTGCTGAGGGGAGCGGAGGGCAAGACATGGAGGTCTGCTGTGCTCTGTGTGTCAGCTCCCTGGCCAGGGATCAAACTCATGCTGCAGCGGCTGCAGATAGCTTAATCCCTTGAGCTACCAGGGAAGCCCTGGTTTCTTCTCTTTTTAAGGGATGATAATAACACCTACACTTGAGCATTGTTTAAAGATTAAATGAGATGATGATGTGACAAGTGTAGAGTATGTTCTGGCTAAGTGAAAACTGTTTTTCTTCAAGTTATGATTGCACTACTTCATGCAAAGTAATCATTAATCTTCTCACTTAGACATATCGGTATTCAAATAAGCAAAACAATGAATAAAAGATTCAGTCATTTGAAATCTAAAAAGTTGGTTCCTCATCATTGTGTTTTGTTAGAATAAGTGTATATGTGTGTGTGTGTGTGTGTGTGTGTGTGTGTGTACACACACATATATATATTACTGTAAATTCAAGACAGAGGCAAGTAGCAGAACACAAAGAAAATTTTCATGTTTTAAAGTTTTAGGTGGGTAAAAGCAACTGTAATTTACTGGGAGATGTTAAAGGGCAACACTAACTTAGAATATTAAATAAGCATTTAACTATGATTTAAATTTAATAAAACAATTACGTACATTAACTTATAATTGATCGTTATTAAATGTATAATTAGTGAGATTAAATAACCAAGGAAAAGATAAGTCTATCTTTAATCTGTTGTTCACTCTCAATATGTAAGATTCTAATAATCATTGGCATGCAATATACTTATGAAGTTATAAATATAAATTAGATTACTGGCAATATGGATTTGAATAATTTCATATTTTATTTAATTACTATAAATTTGATTATAGATAAATAGCTAAACTATAATACGGTGTTGAGAGTGAAGTTTTTCTGGCTAAAACCCTGAATGTTAATTTCATGCTATACTGTTTTATTATATTTAGCAAATATTTTAGAATAAGACAAAAATGCAAAGAAATTTGGACCAAATTTTTCACATGCATAATGATAAATTTGGAGTGGTAAGATTTGTCATTAAGATTGAAATGGTCATATGAAATTAGACTTTTATGAAAGTTCTGGATGGATTATGACTTTTGATATGAGCCACCCTCCTTATTATAATTAAACTGGTGATAGTCTCTGTCTAATCATACCTGCAAGTAAGACAGTGTGACCCAAGATGCAACCCACATCTGGTAAATTTAGTGACTATGTCAATGTCTCCTCTTCATCAAAGCCCTACAAAAATATGTGCCTTTTCCAATTTGGTACCGAAACTCTCATTTTTTTAGTGCCCAAAGATTTTTTTTAAGAGACGAAAATTAAAGAGGAATAAAAATACTTCACCGTAGCATTACTTTTATTTCAAATAGTGGGTTTTTGTTGCTGTTGTTCATTTATAAGGAACTTAAAATTTGTTTGGGTGAGTAATCTAACTTTTTGTTGAAACCCACCATCAGAACAGGAATAATATATTTGGATAGTTCACGTATCTAGTAAACTACTAGTTAGTCTAGAGGGAAGTGGATAAGTCAGTTTCAGTCTGAATAAGTAATTCTTACTTCACTATCATTCAGTGCAATTAATGGACTTGAGCTCCAACATGGACCCCCATGTGGAAGAAACCAGAATACCTTTCTCTGCTACATTCCCTCACCTGGGGTCTTCATAATAGCTTTCAGATTTGTTGTGAGTAATAAGTCAAGGAAGCATTTAAAACCATTAAAGTCATATTATTATGCGCTTTACAGATTTTTGTTCAGATCACTTGCATATTTTTTTAGAATCATTTCTAGCAATTTGATATTCTGATTCTATTATATATGATACCTCTTAAAATTTTTGTTTTCTAACATAGTATATATGAAATTATATCTCATATTAGTATGTTGAATCTGTTTCCAAAAAACTTGCTAAACATGTTTATTAATACTACTAAAATGTCCATTTTTAATAACCGTGTAAATATACATAGTAATATAATCATGAGGGTAACTTTTAATGGATTATATATATATAATTATATCAGTTGCAAATAATGATTTTCCCTTTCCTTTTCTGTCCTTGGCCTTACCAATGGGTAGAACCTCCATTTAATAGCAGTGAAAGTCAGGGACATCACTTTTATTTTCCCTTTATTAGAGAGTGAACATATTAACCTTTTTTTGTTGTTGTTAATCATATTTGTTGCAGATTTTTCAGATAACATGTATCAGATTGAGATCATGTCTTTCTATTCCTAGATTACATATGGTTTTTATAATGACTGGATTCTACATTTACCAGATACTTTTTATACTTTTTGGGTGGCTGTATATGATTTATTTCTTTAATCATCTTTATTCTAGTGATTACATTGAATTCTTTAACATGTTAACCAACCTTGCATTCCAGAAATAAACTCAATTTGGGACTATATATTTATCTCATATATATTTCTGTGACAAAAATTAATATTTTGTTTTGCCTTTATAAATATATTTTTATGATGACTCACTAGGAGTTTTCTCATTTTGAATATCTTCTCAGGTTTGAAATAGAGGTAATGTTAGTCTAGTGAATAAATAAGTTATGCATAATTCCTCATTTCTATTATGGAAAATTTTGTGAAATACTGGCATCACTTCTTTCTTAAGTATAAGTATAACTGCTTCATCAAAATAAGTGCATATTTTTTAGTTCCGTTAAATATTCCCAACTGGATCTTCAGATTCACTATGGCAACTTAATCTCAAAAGTGGTCATTAGAAGGAACATTGCTGGCTGGACGTTAACAGTCTTTCTAGCCTTAGCTAAAATGTAATGTGTTCACATTTAAATTTTTATTTAAAAGTTACTAACAACATCAGACATACATTAAATTAACAGTTGTATATTTTGCTTCATATATATGTCTATTTTATTCTCTCCCTCCTCCAATTTTTACTATAGGTTTTATTATTGGCTGATCAGTATATTTATAAGCTAGAATAGTCTACTATTATTATATAGAAACATTCTTTTCTAATTTTGACTTCCTTAAATTTTAATGTCAATTATTAAAATTAAGAGAGTCAGCTCACATGAGTGTTACCTTTTGCCTTGACTTCACCCCCACTAATCCCAAATCAAACCAGTGAAATAGAACTAAGAGCCCCAAAATAAAACTACACACAGATGAACAGTTAAATATAAACTAACCATATAATGCACATTGACTCTAGGTATTAACCCAGGAAAAATGAAACATCCACATATTGCATCCTTGTGTATATCCATGGCTGCACAGTCATAACAGCCAGTTGACTCAGAAGAACATCAATCAGAATTTTTAAAATATACAATGAGATGATAAGATATGTTTGGGAAATGCTTGTTGATTGCAACCTTAGAATGGACTGTAAGATTAGTATTTTATAACATAATCATGAAAAATGTATTTAATTCAAAATAATTTCTTGAGCATTTTGTTGGTACCAAGTTTGGTACTTGCTATATAGGGTTTATTTCATAAGTGCAACCTCCTAGATAATCTGGTCTATAATAACACATACTCTTAGCAGATAAAATACTATATTTGCTTATAGACCATAATAATTATCATTGATTATCATGTTAGGTTTGCCATGTCTTGGGTTCCATATTTTATGTATATGCAGTTACTGAATCCTTATACACCTTTATTATGGGTTGTTATCACTGGTGTGTTGCAAAGGATTTAAAAGAGACCTAGACCCTGGTATAAGGTTATGATTGGGTCAGTTCAGATGACAATATGATGCCAAGACCCTTCTCTTTACCATAATGTACCGTTACTAGGACATCAATTAGCGCCATGTTTGCTCTGCTGTCTTAGGGGCTAGAAATGTGTATGTCAAGTATGGAAGCTCCTCACCACATGTGACTATTAAGTACATGATATCAGCTATGGTACCAATGAAAACAACACAATATTTTAAAGACTTAGAATAAAAACTTGATTTACAAAATTTACAAGAATAATACATAGAGAGAGATTAATGTCTGAAATGATAAGATACAATAATTACCTGATTATGCATGTATTATTAAAATTGATTTAATTTGTTTCTACATTTTTTCTACTAGAAGATTTAAGATTACATTCCCACCTCACATTTGTGGGTTTATTTGAGATTTCTGTTGCATAGCACTATCAGAACCTTTATGAGTGGGTTGTTATATTTTCAATATCAAATGGTAAATATTCAATAAATGTGCTACACATGCATTCAGTGGCTGTGTTGATGAGAATGTGCTTTCAGAGGAAAAACAAGTCCAATGATAGTATTGCTCCTTGAAAGCCAAAAAAAATAATAATTATAGCAATTCAAGCCACAGCACACCAAAATACTCAAACATTTACTAGTTTCAAAAATGGGTGTTGAAGTGAGAGACTAGTCAAAGTTAAGTGTTTTGGATAATGGTTTTTACTGTTTAGAAATTCAGCAATTATATACCAATTACTTTCAATTTTCTTGGATTTGAGGATGACTGGTCATTACAAAAAGCCAGATGTATGAACATTTGAGGTTAAAAAAAGCTTCCTCTCTCTTTCCTTCCTTCCTTCCTCCCGCCTTCTCTCCCTCTCTCCCCTCCCCCCTTCCCTTCCTTGCTTCTACTGCCCTATATAAATACTCAAACACTTAGCTAAAATTATCCTGAGACAAAATATCTGGGTATTTCAAAGGCTTTAGCTTTTGAACCGATTTGTTAAACCCAATGCATTTTTATAGTTTGTCAACAATTTCCCTGAAATATCTCATTAACTCAAGAATATAAACATCTGCTAACCTATTAATTATTAAAGAATGGATGAGGCATAAGATCTTTATAAAGTAGCAGATAAAGATCTCTCCTTTTTAAGGAGTCATATATATGTTTAACAAGAAATGACTCCTTAGAGCTCCCAGTATTGTTACAATTTGGCTGCTATGAAAAGTGAGGCTCAAGAAGAAATATTTTTTTCTGTCCACGGGTCCAATGGCCTCCTCTCCAAGGATGTCACTGTGCCCACAAGGAACAGCCATGGAAACATGAAGGGAGGGAGACTCAGGCTTTTCCCTTGACTGCCATGCGCTGGCTCTCGGGGCCCTGATCCCCCATCCTCCCGAAGGCCTGAAGAGAGATGGCCCAGCAGCTGATACCATCTTTTAGGTTTGCTTCCTTGGAGACCATCAGAGCTTTGGGTACATGTAACAGTTGCAATTTGATCATGTGACCACGCATGTCCTCAGTGGCCTTATCATTTGTTCTTCCAACTGGGACCCTTCTCAGAATGAAAGAGGATGTGTTATAGTGACGCCGAGAGAACAGGCTTTAAAGGAGTTTGAAGTGGGATGATGGGACCTTGTCCCTACTGGGTGCTGCATGTGGCGGATGCCCGGCTTTGTACTGAGCTAGTAGAATGGTAAAATGATAACAGCGACTATGCAGTGACAACACACAGTGTCTTGGTGGCCTTCATTCCGCGCCACACCAACAGCCCAAGTGTGACTGCCCCAAGGTAGTCTTGTTTGAGAAATGGTCATCTCCTAGCTCTGCAGCTGTCAGGAGTTTTAACTCATACTTTTTTAAAGTGAATGTCAAGTTTGTAATGATAGAACTTTCATGGAGAATGCTCATCTTAAATCCAAGGTCCCTGCACCATTCACAGTTACATTGGGCAGTTTTTTTGAATCCTCCTCTGACTTTAGAATTATTAAACCTAAATCCTGCAAAGATATTTTCTCGATGTGTTCCTCAGTGTGCCTGCAATAGAATATGACACAATACACAACACAATGCATACAGTGTGATAGATTATGAACACCTTCCTATGACAAAGATTTCACTTTCATATCTCATGCGATGTAAAACTGGCCTTGATTCTTTTAGAGCTGATTCTAGAAAAATATATGTAAACTGTTTGAATCAAATAACTAAATAATATCTAATTATTTTATAAGGAAGATAGGGAAGGAAGAAGAAAGGAAGGAGGGAGGGAGGAAAAAAGGAAGGCAGGAAGCTTAGAGGAAATGAAGGAAGAAGGAGGGAGGGGGTGAAAATGGTAATCATATGATGATAAAAAGGAGGAAGTACTGTTAAAAAGTGAAATAGAACTAGACTCAACCCTTTCTGACTTATCCTAGCTCCCTGTCACACTCACAGCCTAAATCATTGCCAGGGAACCTGCCTGTGGGAGAATCAAGAGGGAGTGTCTTTGGTCCAGGGGAATTCTAGCTTCTGCTCAGTTTCTAGTCTTAAGTCCAAGCTGGTGGAGATGATAAACCATAGATGTTTCACTTTAAACAATATGAAATGGTCTCCTACGAACTCTCTCCCCTGCAGTAATCCCCGCTCAGATGCATATTTAACAAGATGACGCAGCCTCCGTCCCCTGTTTTATCAGCTTAAAATGAGATGCTGGGCACCTGCACACTGACACTCTTTCTGCCTCCTTGAAATAATAAATAATTCAGATGGTGTGCTCCAGTGAGGGCCATGGATGCATTTCCTATCTTGTTGCAGTAAAGATATTTCCCTAATCTGAAAACATCTAAAATGGCTCTTGAAATACGTGTTTATGTATCGTTTTGAAACAAAGTGAGTGAGTATCTGTTGGAGCCTATGCCTTGTTTTCTAAGCTTCAGGAGACTAGGAATCAAGTCAGTTTAATTTACTTTTCAGGGTACATTTTACATTTGGGGTGGCTTTTAGCAAAAGTCCGAATTTTCTAAAGCTTATCTGGACACAGAAACACGAACAAAGTCACAAAGCCATGTTCTTTTCTTCACCTTAAAGCAGGATGTGCAATTTGAGCTAAGTCATCACAATTGCCCTTCCATCGCTCCGGGACTGCTCACTATGAGACACCTTGAAATCTAGAAACACTGCTGTCATTTCTCTTTTTGAAAATCACTCTCCATCGATCAAATCAAAGAAAAAACTGAAATTTTCATATGTGAGTCATTTCACCAACACACACTTCACCGCATAGGAAAATAGAACTAATCTAGCAATCGGAAAGTCCACGTGATGAAGGCGTGTGTCACCATGTGCAAACTGTGAAATGTAATTGAAAGTAAAATGTTTAATTAAAATGGACATTTCTGAGCCTGCTTCTGGCAGCAGCCATCTTGCTGAAAAATTATATTTGTTACACCGGCAACCTGAGAAAACAGTTCAAGTGCGTGTGGGTGCCAGGTTCCATCCAAAAGCAAATGGGATGAAAATAGAAATGAGCTTGACGCTCCTTGCACCATGTGCTTTTCCTCAACACATGTGCCCTGGTGCAGACTTGTGAGAACAAGGAGATCCGCCACATGTAGCTGTTCTTAAGTCAATATTAATTATCACAAAGCATCCCGCTCCCTCCACATCATCGCATCCTGTGCCTTTCACTCATGTCCGCAAGTTGCCTTAACAATTGAGCGTTCAGATGCTCGGCTTTCTTTGTACAGCCTGAAATGTGAGGATACTCTCGTCTAGAAAGTTATTTCTTCTTTGAGACCAGAGGGGTCTTTTTTCTCCCCTCATAAAAGCCACTGATCCTAGATAATCCTCAGACTTGAGTGGGGATGAGCTTCACTGACTTCTTCAGTTTATACGTGAGAACAGAATTTGAAAACGGGATTCTGTCTGGCATCCCGAGGACGGCTTTCCCTCCATGAGGGCTGGGTGTATTCAGCAGTGATTTGGGAGGTCTGGTGCCTGGACCTGAACCTGGCAGGTTTGGTTAGAGTCACAGTTTCAGAAAATCTCCTTGATGGAGAAGAATTTCTTTGACATTTTATAAAGAGCAATGAAATGAAGTTGTTTGTTTTTTTGTTTTGTTTTGTTTTGTTTTTTTGTTTTTCTGTTGCATCACTAATTCTTACCCTCTAACATCCCAGCAGCCAATAGTGGATCCAAAGTTACAATAGGATTTGTGTCTTACTCGCTGCAAGCAAAGGTTCTCTTTATTCCCCGTTTTATTTAATATGATTAGACACTTGCACTTTTGTGGAATCTACACTGAAGGTGCCAAATAAATAGAAAAGTAAAAGATCTATAAATGTAACTCATTCGAAACATCCAAGTAAGACACTACTCTTGGGAAAATCTAGAAGATCTTATGATTGTTCTGTAATTCATGATTTGGGTATTAAACGACTCCCTTTGTCTAGACCCTGCCATCCTGACATTCGATCATTTTTCCTACCTGACCTTGTTTGGGGAGATTCTTCTCTATAATATGCTCTTTATTGCCTAAGGAACGCTCTTTGAATTTACTTTCTTTATGGTGTGATTATAAATCTTCATGACATCCCTAATGATTCATCTCTTTTGGCACTGGGCAGAAGGATAACCATTTCTATAATGCACACATTTCATTTAAGGTGAAACCAGAAGGAGATTTATCAGTCAGCACAAGGGTTTCGGGCAGAGGCCAAACGGTCACTGTAACCATTTTTCCCTCACCATAAACACATTTAATTTTGGTACACGGTCTTCCTTAAATGACCCATAATCCCTTAAAGAAGAGGTTGTTTTTAATTTGTACATGATCTAAAACATTGTACCTTTATTCTGCTGAGGAATGAAAGCATTTAACCTTAGCCATAAAAATGAAATATTTAATGTTGTAATATACACCAGATTATTTTACAATTCTAAATGAAATTGACTACTTAATTTGAATCCGTAAGTGTGTGTTTCTTGCGTTATACCACTTATCTTTTTTTTGTAAAGCTTATTAAGTTTAGGGCCACTGACGTTGAGAACATCTTCTTCTGTATCTGGGGGTTCACCAGTCAAATGCCTGACTATAGACATTATTGAGTAGATCGCCCAGCTTTCAGTCCTGGATTTCAATTGCTCCAGCAAGGTGTTTCTCATGAAAGAAAATCTCTGAGTCCCATGAGACAAATGCCTCTTCCAAATGTTTCTGGGATTGAAATCTTCCCTTATGCCACATGATTTCTGTAAATCAAAGATGTTTGCTTCAGTGAAACTGTCCATCTCCGTCTTATGAAAACAGAAAACTGAAGGAATAGGAGGAAAAGGAGGAAAAGACTTCTGCAAAAATACTTTTGAATGCCAGAGAACAAGGTCTATCTATTCTCAGTCTGCAGAGCTGGAAGAAAGGGAAGTTTCTCTCTCTCTCTCTCTCTCTCTCTCTCTCTCTCTCTCTCTCTCTTTCTCACTCTCTCACTCTCTCAGGCTCTCTCTCTCTCCCCCTCCCCCACCCCCTTCAGACATATGTAGAACATTTGTTTCCGTTTTATTTCTGCTGTCATAATATGATGGTTTTATTCAGTTTCTAAACATGCTTCAGCTGGAAACACTACATCTTTAAATCAGGCAACCCCCGCTCTGTGTGAATCCCCTTGCTGTGCTCCCTCACCTTACCCAGGTGCATGTTAAATCAGTATTAATGACAATATCATTCTTGTGCAGTCATCTCCTGCCTGCAATTTGGTTTTAATTACCCGCCACGTTGTCTTTCCCCCTCACTGACAGCCATTAAATAGGGAATGACACCAGAGCCATAGTTGTGTGGAATATTCTCATCGCCAGATTTCTTCCTCTCCATAAAGCAGGCTGCAGTGCCTCCTAGTGGCAGAGGCCGGGAAGGGCGCTCAGATTTTTTTCTCAGCACTCTTCAGGTTAATTTGAAAATCGAAAACTGCCATGATTCTCTTTAACGGAAAAATAAAATTAAAAAAGTACTTGTTGATGAAGGCACGATTTTTATTTGTTAATGTGATTTTCACTGAAATATAACAATAAGTGTGTGCACTATTTGAGTCTTGTCTGACTAAATGGTGGTTCAGTAACAATGATCTTGTTACAAGTAACTATGGAACTGATCAAAGTTCTTAAAGCAAATCATTCAACAGACAAGAGCTGCAAGTTCTCAGTGAATGAGAACTCTGGTTTTCATCCCAGTATGGTATTCTCTTATGCCACCATAACGTCAGTCTCTCTCAATTTTTCCTTGTTTTCCAGTATTTTAATCCCCCCTTTTAAAAATATGAATTAAACAATTTTTCTAATCTAAGAGTACATAAATGTGTACACACATTATCTGTATGCGCAGTTGTGAAGGTATTTTTAAAACAAAGTTCTCCTCTACACGGGAGTTTAAAATTGAAGTGCTTTGCCCACATGTTGAAGTTAGACACTGTGCAGATGCTTTGAATTGAAGATTTTCTTTTAATAGCTATCAAATCTTACATTTGGGAAATATTATTAAAATGAATCTACTCCATGTGCATTTCACAGGAAGGACATCGAACTGAAATTAAAAACAATGCTTATAAACACTGCACCCCAGTATCCTGGAGCAGGAAGGGAAGATACCCACAAGAAGCCAGATTCAGTTTTCACTTTCTGATTATTTTCTCCCCAGCAATTTCTTCATGACTGGAAAGTTGCAGATCTGAGGATGCTCTTCCAAAGTTGTTTTCTAGTTTCTTTTGACAAGCATAATCACTCATTTTTCATGCCACAAAATGAGAGTCACAGTGAGCTGCTCTAATTAGAATGTTAAACATATATAGTATGTGTGATAACACATCCGTACATTTCTTAGATATCTGTGCTTATTGTTGTTGATAAAAACCCAAACATAACGTAGATACTAATCACGAATTAGTGTCTCACTCACTCTCCAGTCTCCAAACCAGCACACAGTAATGTTACACATCATCATGTGTGCTTATTGCTGCTGCTTTAAAAGCAACTATTTACATTTTCATTTAATATGAACTTTTGAGCATTTTGTTGAAATTGAAAGTACTGAATGATAAATTGAAATAATGCTAAAATTATCTTGATTAGGGCTCGATCTTAATTTTTCCCCACAGATTAAGGAATAAGAACTTTTGAGAATGAAGGAATTGCCTCAAACATAGGTTTATATTACTTCTGAGAGCATCAACAAACTAATTTAAAAATTGTCTTTCAAATTTGGAAAAAATATACACCGATAAAGGGAAAATGTGCCCAACTGATTCATACTTTCAGAGTGAACAATATTTGATCTTTTGAATGGTGCCCGAGTTGATTTGATTTATTATTTTAAGAATTATTCGGCATTGTTAAACAATAGCTAAGAAAAGTGTTATTCCTTCCAGACTGAAATGGGAAAGTTTGTAAGTGTAATGATGAAGGTTTAATCTCTGATATCGTTTACATATATTGGTTTACAGCTCTATTGAGTCCAGTTAGACTGATTTCTTTCATTCCTAATATGAAACTTGATACTGGGAAATCTGATAAGTGAGTTTCATTTCCCTGGAAATTTATTGCGCCTATATCCAAATGCAAAGAACTAACACAAGTAAAAACAATACAGAGCCTGTAAGCAAGGCACTAATAAGGGCTGCTCTTCTCGGGGAGCGAAGGGAGCATTAGGGAAAAGGTGTTTGAGACAGTAAAATAACAAAGCCTGCTGTTCCTTTTAGGACCTAGGATCCATGATCTTCCCTTAGCCGGATGGGTGTGATTTCCAGTCAGCGAGTTCTTGACACATGCTTGCTCAAGAAGAGGTAGCTCAGGGAAAGAAAGAGGGTGTTTGTATGGCGTTTTCAGGGCCCTTGGCAGAGAACCTGCCGGTCAGCCTCGTGGTGTGGGGCAGGCACTGGAGTTCAAAGCCTTCTGCTGGCTGACTGCCCCCCATGTTCTGGGTCCTCTCCAGGTTCCCCTGTGCCCCTCCAACATGCTTGGCTCGCCCTGATCTCTGTGGCTGCTGCCTGTGTCTGGATTCATTACAGATGGGGTGGCAGAAGCTGAAGAACTTTTCAGAGATCAAACAGTATCATCGCATTAATTAAACCCATGTCTAAATGTGTTCCCTACTGTAAAAGACCCAATGCCAGTCTCCTGCGAGACTATGGCCTTGGCCATATCAGTGACGCTTGCAGAGGGGCTTCTGTGGCCAGATACTGTCCTGAATGTGCTGAGTCTGCACAACCGTCAGCTCAGGTCAAGGCTTCCTGCCCATGAGGCTGGGGCTCAAGGCCAGGACAGCCTCCCACCAGGGCCCGCAAGGTGTCGTGTGCCCTGCTCTGTCTACCTGTCTGGAAATTGGATCTTTTCTTTTTTTTCTCTCCACTGAACAGATTGCTCATTTCAAGAAACTTCGACTCTCAACTTGCATTAGTTAAAGCTAATAAACAATGTTATTTCCATACCAAAAAAAAAAAAAAGCTATATTCACAGAAGAAAAGGAAAAAGCCATGTGCTAACACAGGTAAATAGAAGATAATATTGATCAATAGGGGCCGAAGCCATGTTGGTCAGGGAGACGGTCCTTGTCATTCACACAGGACAGGGAATCGCCTCGAGGAGATGAACAGACATGATGTTGTAGTCTCAGGATGCTGAGACCAGGCATAGAACTGGAGAGAAAATGTGCACACAAAGTGTATATTGATAAACACACACCAAAGAGGGGGGTGTGTGCATACCATCTTGGGGGATGGTATATAGAACAGTCTCACTGAATAAATTTTATGCTCTAAGACAGTGTTTCTCTGGTGGGCTATAAAAGGTTTAGAAAGTTTGAGTTAAACAAAATCAGGCAGGTTTCTTTCGGGAAGGACTTTTCAAAGCCTACATATTTTAAATCACAATTTGCATAACTTAGAGAAATTTAGAATATGATATCTCCTGAACTAGGTTAGTCCCAGAATGTTTATTTCTTTCTAGTCCTTCTGTCAGGGAAAGGTTATAGCCACACTGTAGGAACTGTGAGTAAACGGAGCTAAGAGACCGGAATCCTCAAATACTTGATGAAGACAGACTTTCTCCTGTGGTCCATGAAACGCTACCCAGGGTCTTTGCACGGGGGACTGATTTCTACTATTACATTAATGACAGTTCCAATCTCCGAGGTTGAGAGAGAAGGCAAGCATATTCTCAAACACCGTGGGGCCAAACTTGTCAAAACAAATACAAGACGCTTCCTTCTTGCTTTCCAGCGTAAGCAGGCGTGTGCTTTGCGGTGCTGATTTACTGGAATTAGTCCAAGCACTGTGGTTGGAAGTAACCCACGCTTTACAGGTTTTATAGAGTATTGGATTGATATTTTAATCTCACTGAGTATTAAGGATAGCACAGAAATGAAGCTGGTGTAAAGCACTAAGCGTCTCAAAGGTTTTTGAGCACATATGGTATCTCCCAAGAAGAAGAAAGCAGGAAATGTGAGCTCAGTGAAAACAAGGGGCGCCCTGGGGGAGGCACAGACATTTGCAGCCCCTACTTCAGAGTCACAGTTTTACATTCTGAAGGTTCCACACTTCTCCCAATAAGTGACTTTCCTAAACAGTGCCCGTGATTATGCAGGTTTCCAAAAGCTCTCAGCAATATAGAAATAAGCTACAGGTTTTGATGCCAGTGACGTTTTCAGATCCTGAACCATAACAAACCTTCTCAAAGTGCAGCGGCAATGAAATCTGATAGCTATAGAGCAATTGAGTGTATCATACACTTTCCACATATTTACACTTCTAATTCTCACAACAACCTCAGAACAAATGCTGTCATTGTTCCTTGATTTAATAATCAGAGAATTACATCAGAGAGAAGTTAAGAAGCTTGCCAAGAGCTTGCACAACTTGATTAGAATTAGTGGGGGTTGAATCGGGTTGGTAAGTATTGACAGGCAGTCTGACCAGATCTTTTGCTCTTAACCACTGTGATGTGGCTAAGCCAGATCCTAGCTAGGAACGTGGCTTACAAAGCTTTCTCCATCTCTGTTTCAGTGGAAAACCAGCAGCAACAATACTACACGGAATCATTTGCATTGTTTATCTCATTTAATTTTTGCAACCCTCCTATAAGATCGGCAGATTTATTAACTCCATTAAATAGATGAGAGACTAAGGCACAGAAAGATTAGGTCCTGCATCCAAACTCACACAGTTGATTAGAGGTAAGCCTGACACCACAGAAACTGACGCTATTGAACCATTTCCTCCGGAAATTTGTCATATTACATTAAGTTACAGGTGAAAAATCAAGGTCAGATCTTATACTTTCTGCTCTGTATTTTTTCTCCCCAATTAAAGAGAGAGATGGAAAGACATTTATTAATCCCAGATCCCAGTGCTTTCTGAGTTGTGTTTATCTTACATAGACTGGGGGTGTCTATTATGTAGCCACAAAACTCATTTGACCTTCTAAAATTGTTCTTTTTCATGCTCGTCTTTCAAATAAAATGTTCTAAACAAACAAAAATCATACATGAGTGTTTTCCTTGAAAGCCAAACACTAATGAAGCGCAACTACCTATTCATAGCATTCTTTCCTGTATTGATCAAGGCTATTGGAAGAAAATGAATGTGCAAGAGTGGCGGATTATACATAATGACCTACTGGTCGACTATTTAAAAAACTGGGAGATAGAAGCGTTGCAATCAAACTGAAAGATTCTTTCACCTAAATGATTTTTTATGTTGTCATCTTTCTTTGAAGACATTGATTGAATATTTCTTTATGCATTCTTCGCTGTAAAGGGAACTGCTTATAAGTAAATATTGTGTGTAACATCTGTTTTGAAATTTAAACAACTTATAATGGGTTCTCTGATCTTATCTTTGTCCTTGACAAACATTTTCCTCAAATCACTGAAAATATTAATATAGAGTCCTCTGATATTGATTTTCCTGCCTGTGATAAGGACACACCTGTGGGTCAATATTTCCCAGGAAAACACTATCACCAAGTGGAATAATGATACATTCTCTCCTCTATACCTTTGTTCAGGTATGTTTGAAACACTCTGGAACACCAGTAAAGACCTCTGTTTACTTCAGAACTGAGAGCCCATTGCTAACAATACCTGTGATTCCATAAAGGGAACTATAGTCGCTGTATTTTGAAACCTGTCATTGGAATATTTTAAAAACTAATATCTATAAATATTCCTGGTATATAAAAGGTGTGTAACAGATATAAAACACCTCTGCTGGAGAGCAGCACGTTGTAACATCTGTGTGATTCTTGATTATAGACATTTGAGGGTGATGGATATAAACCTGTGTGCTGAGGCTCATCAGTACTGTAAGTCAACCAGAACTCGTGAAGCCCCCATGCAAAGCTTTACATACAACCCCACGGGAACATGCCCGACCTACATTTGCACATGACAGCGTCCATTCGGTCCTACGAAGATATCAGTGCGTGAGATTTCCATGCAGCAAATGGGAACTGAGGTTTGTTCAGCAGATGGTAAGTAAGTAGAATAAGGAATTAAGCACTTCCAAACAGTTACAGTGGCTGGAGGAACAAGCTCACAGTTGTACCTTTAGGAATAATTCAAACACCTTGAAAGCCTGATATGCTGATGAAAAGACAAATCTGCCGGACTCTGAAAGGTGAGAGTCCCAGAAAATGCCACCAGCTTGCTGGATGTGGCCAGCAACACAGTGAACACAGATCTAGGAGGGGCCCATTTGCTTTTGAGATTTATTATTTATGCATACAAGAGCTGGGGTGTCGTCCAGAGTGTGGGGGTGAGAGGATTCATTAGAGACAGAGGTGGGAGTGGAACAGGCAGATCTATTGAAATGCACTGCTGAGGGGGGCAACAGGCAGGTCAGGAGAGGTCTGCTGCACCGTGTGGGTCAGCTCCCTGGTGGCAATCAAACTTGTGAGACAGTGGGGGATAATAGCTTCATCACTTAGACTTGGCCTCCAGGGAGGCCCGTGGGGCCCATTTGTACCCCTCTCTATGTGCACACACAATTTCCTCATCACCCATCTCCAAACCTCCCGTGCCAGTGCCCTCACCCGTGTGCTCTCTGTGACCTCCTCCCTGCTCCATTCTTGCTAGTATCCAGTGTATACACACAAAGTCTAAGTCTGTGTTTTGTTATTTCTATTCCACAGTTGATTCCGATATCTGCCTTTCACCTCCTGATTTATTTTACTTAAAGTCATCACCTTAACAGCCATCTATTTTCAGGAGAAGGTAATATTCCATCCTTTTAACTAGTATTCCAGGGAGTCTGTATTCCATGACTTCTTAGCCAGTTATCTGTGGTGCCCTTGGGATGACCCTAGGACTTGGCAATTGGGGAAAGTGCTACTATGAATGTAAAGACAGAGACGTCCCTTTCTGTTGGTGTTTTCATATTCTTTAGGCATATACCCAGTGGGTGTCACTGGGTCATCTGGGATTTCCTTTTCTTTTAAGGTCTCCATACCGTTTTCCATAAAGGCTGCCCCGGGTTGTTTCTCTACAACACTTGGCAAGGGCCCCTTTGGTTCCACTTTCTTGCTAACACTTGTTGCCTCCATTTTTTTTTTTTTTTTTTTGTACAGGTCATTCTCACCAGGGGGAGGTGATATGTCCTGTGGTTTTCTATTGCATTTCTCTCATAATAAATGATGTTAAATAGCTTTAAACATGTCCGCAGGACACCTGGATATCTTCTTTAAAAGTGGCTATGTTTGGTTCTTGCTCAGTTTGGGATTAGTTTGTGTGACTTTTGATTGTTGTTGGATTGTGTAAGAACTT
>NW_004567136.1:8923278-8965291 GCF_000260355.1 Condylura cristata | reverse complement strand
AGGTACTTTATAATATGTGGTTGTACCTTTGATGCCAAATTCAGTTGTTGCATTAAAACATTAATTTGGTTGTACTTTAGACAAGGCAGGAAGATAAGTGAGGAAGCAGCCAGATGAATTCAAAGCAAATCAGTATCGCAGAGGATTTTGCAGAAGTGATGTCATCAGCAAGATGGATATCTTCTTTAAAAGTGGCTATGTTTGGTTCTTGCTCAGTTTGGGATTAGTTTGTGTGACTTTTGATTGTTGTTGGATTGTGTAAGAACTTTATATATTATGGAAATGAACCCATGAGGCGTGTGATGTGCAAATATCTCTTCTCATTATGTAGGTTGCCAGGTTGTCTCTTTTGGTGATTTTGTTGGAGGTTCAAAAGCTTTTTAGTTTTATATAGCCCCCCTTATTTACTTTTGTTTTTGTTTTCCTCGCCATTGGGGTTTCATCCAGAAACACATCTTTGCAGTCAATGTCCTATGTCTCCTAAGTTTTCTTTGAAGGATTTTATGGTTTTAGTATTATGTACAAATCTTTAATCCATTTTGAATTAACTTTTTTGTGTGTGGAGTTAAGGATGGATCTAGTTTCATTTTTTCATGGAAAAAAAGGAAATTTTGCAATATGCTTAATATGGGTGGACCCTGAGGACATTATGCTAAATGAAATAAGTCAGTCACAGAAAGACAAATGCAGTATGATCCCACTTGCATGAAGTACTTCGAGGAGAAGTCAAAATTAAAGACAAAAATTGTAATGGTGGTTGCCTGAGGCTGAGGGGAGAAAAGAATCGGGAGTTATTTTTTAATAGATATAGAATTTCTCTTCTACAAGATGAAACAGTTATGGGATGGATAGGGGTGATGGTGTCTCAGTGTCAGTGTATTTAATACACTTAGAAAGAGCTAAGAGGGTACATTGATGTTTATCTGTATTTTACATTAAACAAACAAGTCCACATGAAATCTTAAACAAAACCAATTTCAACAATTTCCTACTCAAAACACTCACAAGAGGAGAATGTTCTTTGTGGGGAGCATTCTTTGATGCAAGCTTTGCTTGTACTTTCAGATGATAAACTTTTAGCAGAAAATGATCTTCTCATCAGTGACACAAAGTCTTTCATTGGTTCCATGTGCACATTTGGTCTCAAATGTCATTGTTAACCAAGTCCACACAGAGTAGGTTTTTCAATAAACTTCATTTTGAAATTAAAAATAACCTTTTTACATGTATAGCAGCCATAAATGAACTCACTCTTGGGTGTGTGAAAATTTCCTTGAGATTTCACGAGACTAATGAGGGCAAGGGTGTAGATATAACATCACATATGTGGCTTTAATTTATTTTTCTTTCTTCTTCCCTCCTCCCCCTCCCTAGTTTAGTTTATGACCTTCTTTTCTTTCCTTCTTCTTTCTTTTCTTTCTCTTTATTTCCTTCCTTTCATTTTTTTTTGTACAAATTCTGCATCTATGACAAGATTCAGTGTATTCTTTATTTTATAGAGTCTTTCCCTAGACAGAAATGTATAGACATAGTCTTTATTTTATTTTAAAGTAAGTCAGAAGGTGTGAATTTACTTTAAGTTATAGTTTATATATATAAATATTTTTAACTTATTTTAGGAAATCATAACTTTATAAATGGACTTATAAATAACTTTCCTAAATAAACACTTTAAAAAGCAACTATGTAGTTTTTAAAGAATAGAAACTCATGTTACGTTCCGTTTTCAGGAATGTTTGCATATAAGCAATGTATCCCTGTAAATACAGACACTGGATCAAATATTGAGAAGACAACCAAAATCCTACTCCTTAAAGAATATTTTAGATCACACTAAATAGTCAATGTGCTTAAATATACTATAGCTATTTATAAAATAACATCTCAAGAAGCATATTAAAAACATAGAAGTGAGTAAAAAATTATCAAATTCACTTACACTTTGCAATCTCAATTTGTTCTTCTAAACAATAGGTACTTTATAATATGTGGTTGTACCTTTGATGCCAAATTCAGTTGTTGCATTAAAACATTAATTTGGTTGTACTTTAGACAAGGCAGGAAGATTAGTGAGGAAGCAGCCAGATGAATTCAAAGCAAATCAGTATCGCAGAGGATTTTGCAGAAGTGATGTCATCAGCAAGAGTTAAAGAAGCTGAAATGTGTAGCTGAGACACTTCCATGAAGATATAAAAAAATCCAAGCAAACTTCTGAGTGGTAATAGGGATTTCAGCACCACTGTTACTACACAGACACATACGGTGCTATTTCCAGAATGTCTTTTGCCTTCATCCACTCCATGACTCTGAACCTCTAAACATATTTGCTGTGGTTTGGAGGAGATTAGGAATATTGGATCAGCCAGGTGTTGTGAGTTACTGAGATGAATGTTGGTGGAGACACAAGAATGGAGCAAATATGGCAGCCTGAGTGGAGACATGCAGATTAAATGCAGTTTGGATGAAATTAGGCAATCACGAACTCATAATTTTGCTATATTTGATGGGGATTTGAATGCATCAATTTTCTGGGCACTGTTGTAGTCTTAATAAGACAATTCTGAAAATGCAAATTATTTTAAAATATTTGATGATATTTATCCTGTAGAAAATGGGAGAATTACCAATGCTTTTGGGGCAGAGAATTATCATGATCACAGTGTTGTTTTAGAGCAATTATTTTATAAATACAGACTGAATTTTCTATGGAATAAAACCTGGTTATAATTTTAGGTTATTTAAGAATCCCAGAATTGAGAGTTTAGCTTCTAAATATGGTGTATGATAAAAGGAACTGAACAACCAAAGACAAAGAAATAAGGATCATAGTACTTGATGACCTGAAGTTGTAAAGGCCAGAATTTGGATGATTAGTAGAATGATTACTCTGTCTCCAGAAAGGGAATCATGCCTTAAGAAGTTAGAGAGAGCAAAAAATTATGTCCTCAGTATTGCAGCTGTATATTGCTAATACCTCATTATTGTAAATGTTCATTGTTCTAGTATCTTTATAATCTGCACAGGTATATCCAAGAGTATCATGAACAAAATAATGCTGCAAGTGTTTGTACTTGGAATTGATTGTGATCATCATGCTGTGTAACAAACCACCACTTAACTGGTGTTAAACCAGAATTTAAGTGGCTTAAAATGCAGTTTGTCATGATCTCTCTTGAGTCTGAAGGTCAGCTGGCTAGTCCTAGTAATCTGGACTTAGTTGACCCAAGTTTGGCTACCTCTTGTATCTGCAGTCAGATGGAGAGCAGTGGCTGGTTCTACATCAGTCTCAACTATGATCACTCTGCTTTTCTCCAGCTCTCTTTCTCATTCTTCCCCCAAGGTACCAGAACACACACTCATGACAGTCAGAAGATGAACACTTGTAGCGAAGATGTAAAAGTACTAGTGAAGCTTCTGCTTATGGAAAGTTTGCTTGTCCCACTGGGACTCGCCACACAGCTGAGTCCAGAGTCAGTTTGGGAGCATCGCCTTCCCGTGATACAGGGAGGCGTTGCTGAGAAGGCATCTAATATGAAGATCTCCAGAGCCCCCTAAGGAACATGAGGTATCAGATGGTTTACTGAAACAGTGGGTTATGGAGTTGGCTTAATGAGTTTTCTTGTGTAGACTACAACTTCATTCTGAAAATTTGGGCAATTGTCCTATTCTTCTAGTTTCTTTCACTGTTTTCCGTATCAATACCATAGATAAACTGAAACGGAATGTAAATCTTGTAAACTACTCATTTCGGCTACCTCCAAGTAGCTTCCAAAGTTAGGGAAGTTAATATTCCCAGTGAAGATTATCTTTACTAGGCTATGTGTGTATTTTTTAAAGATGTATTTATTTATGCATACAGAATTGTAACTAACTAGGTAACTATCATTAAGATGCCAAGGAGATCAAAAGCTTGAATCACCTAAGATTTCGGGATTTATATGGTGTGGAATTCACTACAGTTTGTGAATTAGAATGGACAGCTAGTTATTTAACAGAAATAAACTTAAGATTTATATATGCACACAAGAACTAGAGTGCAGTCCAGAGATATAGAAGCAGTGAGAGGATTTACCAGAGACAGAGCAGGGAGCAGAACAGGCAGATCTACGAAGTCCACTGCTGAGGGGAGCAGCGGGCCACACTGGAGCAGTTTGTTATGCCATGTGGGTCAGCTCCCTGGCTGGCCAGAGATTTCTCATTTTAATCTTACTCTTGAGTTTTTTCAGAGAGTGATGCCATTTGTAATAGTGACAATTACTTTGAAGAAGTAAATTCACAACTATGTTCAGTTGTGAGTTGCTGGGTAGACAATATAGAAGATTCTATTCTACACATTTCAACTTTCAATCAAATATTAGTTTCAAGGTGATAGATTCCAAGCCATCCACCAAGGGTTACCCCCTTCACAGATTGAAGATCCATGAAAGTATGAGAAGCATATCGATTTACTGAGGTTAGGAGAAACTTCCAGAAGGTGATAATATCACACCTATTTATACTCTTTCTCGTTTAGATATTTAAGACCTTTAATTACTTTAAAATTTATGATTCAAGTAGCTGGTTAGCTGACATTATTTCCTGAATGCCATTTTTTAAATTGTTCACTAGTGTTTCTTAATTAGAAAGAATCATTTTTAACTTCCCTTTTTGTTCAGTCAGGAAAATCACTGCTACCTTGTCAGTGTCCTTATTTTTATTAGTTTTTCAAACCAATATGTATGTGTTATTGTTGAAGACAAATAAATACAGTTAATAATAAAAGTAATAGTTGTTATTAACATTATATAATAACATTGAAAGAATACTTGTGAACATACTAACTAAGGTGGCGTATATGAGCTAATGGGGTAGAAAGGACCTTCAGCATCCCAACACCTGATTTTATTATTTTTTTCTGCCCATGTGGTTTCCATCTGTTGCTTGTGAAAAATTTCACTGGGGTCCAGTTCACAGTAGGGCTAACTGAGCTCTTTAGAAGAGCCTGACCCTTAACTGAGCATTTGGGTCTAAGGTGTAAGTCTTAGATCTGATTACGTCTCCATCCTGGCCCAGTTCAGGAAATTAGAACCTGGCCAGCTGCGTTTCCAGGTTTATAAGTTGGAGGCAGTTACCTGGTTTTTTCTCCCCCAGCTCGTTGTCCTTTACACAGGAGTAGACACAGATGTATTCACGGAACCAGTTTTGCCTCATGTTTAATCATGATTTGCCATATCAAGTCCCACCTATATCCTTATTTACTTAACAATGTGTGTGTATGCACGCGTGTGCGATATTGAGTCACTTTTGCAAATATTCAAATTTATTTCAGGTAAAACTTTGCATGAATAATGAAATGGAAAACAACCATTAGCTGTAAGTGAGATAGGCATAAACAAAAAATGTAAAATCAAAGCACAGTTTCTAAATTTGAAACTGTGTTACATATTTTAGCAGGTCAGAGCTCTGAAACTGATGGTCAACTGTTTAAAAGACAAGCTTTAAACTAAGCCTTCTTCCGGGGAGAGTTGTTAAGAAGCAAACACCTTGGCAGGGGGTTTCTGCAACTTGCTTCTTCATCATTAAGATCATCGAATGGATCATCATTCCCACTCACTTTGTGGAAGAGCAGTGTCTGCCCTCGACATCTGGAAACACAGCGATAATCCACTCTCAGCCTAAGGAGTCACCCGGTTAGCTTAAGGGTGCCTGGAGAGTAGCCAGCAGGGGGTGAGGTGCGGACCCAGGAGCGTCTTCCCTAGGCTCCTCTCTGCAGCCACAGATTCTGCTCCCCTCCCTTCCCTTTCTGCACGGAGCCCTCTCCACGCCCTACTTCCAAGCCAAATGATATTCTTCTTTTATGAACTAGTTCAAGATGCTCTCTCTTCCCATGTTCTTGACAATGACCCTGCAACCGAGTATCGTCAATTCCTCGGTGTCTAATTTGGCTCTGAGAGGTGAGGCGCTGGTGCAGCTGAAGGAAGGGTACATCTGGTGATGAACAAGTGCAGATGAATTGGTGAGCTAGAGCTTGTCTGCTGCCTTCCCTTTGCCTTTCAGGTTGATTTAGAATTCATGAAATTGTGTCTATACTAAAACGCTTTGAAGCATTAAAGAGAATTATTTAACAAAATTTTTTAAAATGCCACTGCAAATTGGTTTGTCATGAAATTCTGGGGCTTTGTTATTTTGCCACCAAGAAAAAAGCTTTAAAAAAGCTGGAGGGAAAATATGAATGTAATAAATATTTCATTTTTGTAGCACATTGTGCCTTATTCTTCAGTCTCAGACCTTGCCAGCAGTCAACACAGTAGTAAATTTCAGCACCTGTGGACCTGTTTTGGTAATTTATGATTTCCATTAGATTTCCATTAGAGATGGGCTGAAATGGTTAGGGCAAGTTCATGCTCCCCAGCCTGGAGCCCGGCTGGCCTGAGGGATTGTTTGCATGTGGGGATTGGCAGCTCTGGTTCTTTGTTGCCTTTGTTATCTTTGTTATCATTTGGGGCTACTCAGAACACAGAAAAATGTTACAGACACCTCCTGCTTAAAATTTCTCTTCTGCCACAATCCACACTTGCTTTATTCATTTGTTTAACAAATACTTAGCGGGCACTTGTAGAGTGAAGATTCCCATGTCTCTGGGATACTCAGATGAATAGGAGTTGGTCTCTGGTCTATAGGTAACTCTGAGGGAAGAACTAGTCCTAAAAGTAAACATAATTATGGCTTGCGTCATGGTAATAGCCACTATTAAATAAGTAGAATATAAGAATAGTACAATCAGAGACTTGAGAAGAACTCTTGGAAGACACACCAAGCAGACAGGAAGAGGCAGAACCAAAAGCAGAGGCAAACGCAGTGTGCACATACTCCGAAGCAGGGAGACTGATGCTGTGTGGCTGTGAGCCAGGTTGCCGTGACTCTGAACCATGGGTGGGCAAGACAAGCAAAGAGCATAGACAGACAGAGCATTTCTAGAGAGCATGTGGAGGTTGACTGTAATGATGGTAACATTTTAAAATATTCTAATGGGATTTTCTCTCAGACAGATTTGTGTATTGTACCTTTTCCCTCATCAGTTCAACCTATCAGTCAGCGTGGTCTGACAGAGTCAGAATTGTTGCAACTGAGGAGAAGAAAGAGAGGTGGTCCATTCACTGACATCCGAAATGGGATGTTGGTCTCTGTAACACGACATTGTGCTTGAAAACTTGACTTTGTCGGAGGTGGAGAGTGTAAAAAGGGATGTTCCCTTCTCTTCACTGTGAGCCACAGGCAATCTGACAGACTGGGTCTAGGAGTTTAACTGGGTGTTCAGAACAGAAGAACAACAGACGACTTAGAACATGTTAGTCCTTAACCCATCAGTTGGAGACAGAAGACACTGGATAACAGAAAAGGAAAAAAAAAAAATGTTGAGAAATGAGCCTCGTGCTTCCTATCTGCCCGTGAGCCTCATGGGACTGGGTGGGCGGAAGACTGTGCTCTGAATCACACCCAGACACTGCGGGTCACGTGAGCGCACTAAGAGACGGGCATTGTTTTCTTCCTGGTTCTTCCTACACAACGCAGAAATGGCAGCAAGAGATGATGACGGAATGTAGGCAGGGAACCAAAGTGAGGGGGACTTTCCTGGCTGTTCATGGCCCCCTCAGGTAGATTCACACTCCAGAGAGGGTATGACAGAAGATCAAGGCCAACAGACTCTTGGGACCTGAGGTGTGAGGATACAGGATGCGGGTCTTGATAACGGTCGCAACACCAAGGCTGCAGACCCAGCTGGGCTTGGAAAGCCTCTCCATGCTAGCGTCCTCCAGCCATTTTGGGGACGCAGAGAGAACCTAGGGGAAGTCTTAACTTTCCCTGACTCTTGCCACCAGTAGGACTTATAGGCCATATCAACCTAAATGTAATTTTGGAGAAAGCAAGGGAAATAAGAAAAAAAAAATCTAAGAAACTGAACATATCACTTAAATCACTGAATGTGTTTAAAGATTCACATTTAAATTTCAAGTTTTATATTGGGCTGCATTTACCAAACTAAACTTTATTCTTTAGGTCTTCTCATTGGATCTAGTCTTGTGAGGAAAGCTAGTTCAATTTTTTTTTTTAATTTATGTGTATATCTTGACATAACTTTTAGGGATTGCACTATTTTGCTCCATAGAGCTTGATTTGAACTTTTCTTTATTAATAATCTGATGAAGCCTAGGAGTTTGGCCAAGAAAAGCAACAAACTAAAATGTGATTAACACTTTCTGGCATAAAGATGTTCACTAATGCATTATTTATAATTGGAAAAAATATTAACAATTCTAACTAGAAAGTTAATGCAGTAGAAAAAATAATTTTAATAGCATTTAAAAATTTGTGTTTACATCACTAATTTAAAAATAAAAGATAAGGTATACCTGGAGATAAGTTAGTGTTCAGTTAATGAGAACTGCAGAGCATTAGTAGGAACTATATAAATGTATCAAAAGAATTCATTGCTAAATGTAGCTTTGTGACTAGTTGTTTCACTTTTTCAGATTAATTTTTTTTCCCTGTAGCATATACTCCACAGGTAGCAGATAGATGCTATATATTATAAAAATAGTCAGCAAAAAATACTTTCTATTTAAAAAACGGCAATAAGAGGAAGAGACATGGAATGAGAGATTTGAAGATTGTGTCTTTTATTTCCATTATGTCTTCTGTCTATTCTGATAACGCTTTCATTTTGCATAAATCTAAATAATTTATTGGATGTTTTCTGCTACAACTTTGCCTGGAGTTGTAGCCAGGAGAAAGATCAGGTTTTATCAATTTTTCTTGATAAACGAGTATTACCCTTTGGAGGGTAAATGAAATAATGAGGCTTTTTGCACCACTAGCCTCTGTGGCCATCACCTGTGGCCCTGATCGTGTTAATACAGGAGGCGCTAGGGAGCGTGGGCAAAGGGCATTCGTGCCTGATTGTGGACACCTGGAGCACCGGTGTGCACGCATGCGTAAATGTGCACGCATGGGTAAGTGTGCACGCATGCGTGAATGTGCACACATGTGTGAATGTGCACGCATGCGTAAATGTGCACGCATGCGCCTAGAGGTCAGGATATAAGGGCGACAAGGGGCTACTTGAGGAGCAACCTGAGTACAGAAGACGTAAGAACGGAGAGAGTGCCAGGGAACATGAAGAAACATAAAGCTTCATTTGGGCTGAGAGATTGCCAGTCTTCAGCCCCGTGCTGGCCTGCCTGCTTTGCCAGCCTGCAGGCTTCTACTTCAGTCCTCCATGAGTAAAGTTGTTGCCGCTGCTCTCAGAAGTTGCTGGTCCCCAGAAACTCGGTGCACACTGGATAGCAGTTCTCCAGCATCTCCAAGGTATGCGCTTAGTAGATTTGTGTTCTGGTGCAAAGGGTTCTTTGTTCAACAACTAAAATTTGAATGCATCAAGGGGATTTTAGTCATTATCTTTGCTCATGCAGAAATCATTAAGGGGGAATTCCGTGTATAGTATCTCTTCACTTCATTTGACCAAAGTCCTTTCAGCTTTTCAACAAAGGGGATTAAATGTTAGGCCATTTTTTTTCTAGAGTGTGCAAATATTGGCAAGACTGGCTTCTGTGAGACTGAGGTACTGAGGTCGTGTCAAGTTTGGGTGGGGCAGGGAGATAAGTGACAATTCAAGACAAGAGACCCTGGGGGAGAAAGTAGGAATGTCTCATAAACCAGGCAGAGAAATAAAGGTTTACCAAGAGGTGCAATCGTGTGGCTAACACAGGTGTGGCTACTTGATATAGTTCTGCAACTCCAGCTCACCTTACCATAGCCTGCTCAGCAGGTATTGGCAGCATGGTAACAAGGTTTGACACCTAGAACTCTCATGGGATTCAGCACATGGCTGAGAACCTCCATGTTGCCATCCATGGTGGGGATCAGCACTCCAGATTAAAACACTTTGAAGCCTTTTTCCAAGGTATCAAGCAATGCATCTTATGCCCTTTTCTGGTCAGCACCAGTGAGGCTGGGGAACATTTTTATGTGTGGATTTGTGCCAGAGTCCCAGTTTTTGGAGAAATTTGAGTATTGCCTTAAAATGTCAACTTGATCATTTCTGAAATGATTATATATATGCAATTGTCGAGATTAAATGATCTGTTTTTAAAGTGCTCAGGGAGGGTCTGCCACTTTGCAACTGCTCAATAAACAGTAGGTAGTGTCACAGCAGTTAACACAGCAATGACTTGTGTTGGAGTAGCTGTTCATTTCATGTCTGGGCAGGCTTCATAGCATATGAACTGAAAGGGGAGTTAGAAATTATAATATTGAACTGAACAGGAACAGAGAGAGTTGTTTAAGAAACAGCTTTTGGCATGAGTGCTCATTTTGATCTAATTTTATTTTGGTTTATTAATTCCTTAAACATATAATAAAATCATGCATGGTTACAAGCAGTGGGAATAAGACATATGTGAGTAATTAAATTCCCATTTACTACAGAATGCAGAGAGTTTCAGTAACTCCTCGCAGGTCAATGTTTTGACATTGTCAAGAAACACTTACTGATTTCATGCTCCAAATATTAAAGTTTCAGATATGGCAGCTCCATGTCCTGTAAGAGAAATATTGAATCTACAATTCACTCAGGGCTTTTCATCAGGCTAGAGACAGAGATGCACAGAACCAAGGAACCATTTCCCTCCCGAAGTCTTATTTAATTGTGGTGTCATTGAAGCTTTTAGTTATCAAAGTCAAGTGAAGGGTCAAAATACCTGCTAATAGGATCTATCAAGCTTGTGGGTTTTGTCACAGTCAGCTGCTCTGGATTTGTAGTTATTTTAGTTCATTGCTGTTCTGAACTGTCCTACAGGGATTGTGGAAAAGGAAGGAGTCTTTTGTTCTCCCCCACTAAAGGCGAAATCTCCTCACCATTCACCATTATCCTTGTAGTAATTTCACTGTTTGGACCTTCTGCTAACATACAGCAGAGACATTGCTGGGGAAAAGATCTGAGGAGGCCCTTGTGAGTGGCTGAAATTTCAAAACTTTTTGGTACTAACTTCAATGACAACTGCAAAAAGTCATGCTTTGAATTTCCAGTCCAAACCCTGCTCTGAGCCTGAAGATCAGCCAAGCTGAATCCCATCTGTTTCCTGCAAATGTCCTGCATTTCCCCCTTAAACTCACAGCAGGTCTGCTCTTACCTTCCTCTCTATGAAACTAATCTCACCTGTCTTTCAAGGCTCAGGTCAAATGTCTTTCCTGACTCCTCCCTGTCAATTTATGCTCCTTTGAATGGCTAGAGATCCCTTATGGCACTTACCACTTTGGAGATACATAGGTCTGTATCCTATACGTGGATATATGAAACTTGCTTTAGTATCAGTGGTGCTTATGATCTGTTTATACTAATGTATAGTCACCGTCAGTGAAAGACGGTGACGGATATGATGATTCTGTCTTTGTTACAAAACAAACACCAAATGAGAGGGATTCAAAGTCTGACTTACATGACTCAGGTGATTACTATTCTATTGTAGGTAGGTAAGTTGTTGTCTTTTATCCATCAGCTATTTTATAAAGCTGTCAGTAGATCTACTTCATAATAGTACTTTGGAACTTAGATTTCACTTTAAAAAAATACGGATGCTTCACTGTATCTTACAGAGATGTTCAATAGTAATGGTGGCTTCCTTTTTCTTAATCTTCCACTTTCTGCACCTACAGATGTGAGTGCTTTGGAAACAATGCAACACTCCTGTCATAATCGCACCAGCGGGCATTATGAACACTGTCACAAGATGGGGTAGACGCCGGATGCGAGGCTCTGACATAGCTTTCCTCACATACTCCTGGGGGTGGAGATTCCGAAATAAGTCATATTAAGCTGTGTGGCACCTGGCCTGTGTCCTGCTGCCACAGCCTCCCTACAAGTGCATTTTGCAGTGATTTTCAGTGCCTCGAAGAGTAACATTACCACAGTGGGAGTCCTGCCGGTCACCTGTGGGAGGGGAACAGTGTGGGTATAAATGGAGCTTAAAGCAGTGTTTAGCCTTGGTGGCTGCAGACTCAGGGGGCTCAGCAAAGCCCCCAAAGGTCAGCTGACATCAGGTAGCGTGAGCTACAGCAGTGTGTGCATTTCTAACTATAGAAATTAAAGGCTATGTTGGGAATATTTGCATAAACTCCTGTGTCACAAAATTGGAAAATAAAGCCATCAGCTTATATTTCATGTTTCTATCCATTCATAAGCAAGCATGCACTTGATTGTCTCTGCAAAGAACATAATTCCAAGTAAGTTTTTGAGGTACTGAGGAGTAGAACTCCACATATCATTTGGGTAGTCATAATTCAACCCATGGATGTGTGGGGAGGTAGAGAACAGAGACAGTCACCAAATTAACATTTTTTAATGTGCCTTTTTAAATATACATCATTTACTTTGAAATTGGTACTTTCGATCTAACATTTTGTCTGTGGTGCATGTATGTAGGTTCATGTGTTTTTTAACTGGGAGAATATTAGTTAATTCTTAAAATTGTTGTGAATATGATGCTCTCAGTACTCTGGTCTTTTTAGGCAAAATGGTTTAATTAGACACACATTTTTCTTAGGAACTTGGATCTGAGAGTTTCAGTGAAAATTCCCAGCATCAGGGGATTCATTCAGGATGGGGCTCTGAGCCAGCACCCACTGCTCACAAGAGTTCTGGCTCGTAACTCTGAGTTCGTCTGTTCCCTTCCATGCTTAAGGATGCTCCACTCCAACCCAGTCACTGGCTCCCAGTTGACTTTCTTGAATCATTTACCCACTTACTTACTTCCCTTCTTCAAGTTTGAGCTCTTTTGAAGGATTGGAAAACAAGTCCCAACAGACTTGTTTTATGGCACTCTTTCCCCCTACACCCAGTAGTGACTACTAGAGTTTGACATTTTATTCAAATTTCAAGTATGCCTAGAGTAACTTTTCAAGTTAACTATCATTATATCAAGTAAATAACTTGGGGATACTAAGGAACTTTAAATTTTTATGCCTTCAAGGCATTCAAATGCAGGAGAGCGAATTTGCACAGTATAATGTTTGTAATAATATAGTTATTCTATTTCTATGCCTTTAACCTAAGGAGTACTGAAAAGTCAAATCAGTGCTAAATGAGGCTCATAGGATGTTCATAATATTAAGATAGAAAAGAGAGTATTGCATGCCCCACGCATGCTTCCTGGCCCAGTTAGTGACATGCCCTACTTGAGTGATACTCTCAGGGGTACATGCACCTACACTGATGGGTCACCACCCCGAACCCTTAGTTTACATCAGGGTTTGATTAGGTGTTGCATGTTCTATGGGCTTGGCAAGGGTTGGTGGCCTGTGTTCCTCATTAGGCCTTCATACAGAGTATTTTTACTGCTCCAACAATCCTCTATGCTTCAGCTGGTCCTCCCTCCCTCTCCTAACTCTTAACCACTTATCTTTTCATGTCTCCATTGTCTTGCCTTTTCTATGATGCTACATAGCTGGACTCATACACTGTAACCTCTTCAGAATGGCTCCTCTCACATTGTCCCATCTATTTAAATGTATATTTAAAGTTGCTGCTTCCATATCTTGATGGCTATTTTCATTTCATTTGTTTATATTTATTCTAGAGATACCACAGTTCACTCATCTATGCACCAATTCAACTTGGTTACTTCCAAGTTTTGGCAATTATGAAGGAATCTTTAGACAAAAAGAGGAACAAGGTGTGCCAGATGCAGGCTTGTGTGTGGACAGAAGTCTTCAGCCCCTTTGTATACATAAAAAGGAATACAGTGAGTTGCTGTAACTCAAAATAAGAGTGAGGTTTGAGTTTTTCAAGAAACTGCCATACTGCTTTCCATCGTGGCTATACCATCTTATGTTCCCACCAGCAGTGAGTCCCTGTCAGCCCATGTCCTTGTCAGCATTTGGAGTTGTCGGGATCCTGAGTTTGACCTTCCCAATAGTGTGTAATGCAATCTCCTTACTTTAATCTGCATTTCCTAAGGACATAAGATGTAGACCATCTTTTTAGATACATATTTATCTTTCTACCTTCTTTGGTGAGGTATCTATTAATGCACTGGTCTCTTTTTAGATTTATTTCAAATGAGCTATTTGCTTGAGTTTAGAGAGTTTATTGTATAATTTGCTTAACAGTTCTTTATCAGATATGATTTGTTTCTAAATTTCTGACTTGTTTCTCATTATTTGAAGTCTTTTGTCTTTCTGAGTAGAAGTTCAGGGTACGGAAGTGAGGTGCAGGGTATCTCACCCCCCAAACAGTCCTTCATGTAAAAACTTCACACTAAAACCCAATTTTTACTAAAACACTAATCAGGTAGTCATAGGGTTGTGTTCACACTGGGTAGCCCAGTAGGGAATTTCTTTTAGCTTCCAGTGCCTTGTGGCATTATTGAGTTGTGACCCTGTAATTCTGATCTCTGCCTTGTTTTCATCACCCTGACCTTTCCATCTATGTGTCAAATCAGTCTATCTCCTTGTGATTAGGACCTACCTGGGTAATTAGGATATCTCTTGAGAGCCTTAATCATTTCCAGATAGATGTTTTATCCACATAAGATAATATTTACAAATTCCAAGTATTAGTACTGATATATTTAGGGATCATTATTTAGCCCACCAAACCCTGTGAAAGACACGTCTATTTTATTTGCTTGTTTTTGTTTTCCATTTTGGGTCATTACAAATAAAGCAGCTAAGAACACTCATGTGCAGATCTGTATGTGAACATAAATTTTCATTTCCCCAGAAAGATACTAAGGCAATTGCCGCACCATATGGTAAGAGAAAAGTTAACTTGTTAAGAAACCACCAACAAATTTTCAAGAGTATCTATGCCATTTTACCTTTGCACTAGTAATGTCTCATAGCGGTTTGCTCTATCAGCATGTGGTGCTATCAATATGTTACTTTAGCTATTATAATATATAATAGTAATATAATATATATTATATATATTATAATATATAATAGATGCATAGTGGCACCTCATCATGGCTTTAATTTCCATTTCCCTAATGGTGAATAATGTTGATTTATTTCCTGTGCTTGTTGGCCATCCTCATATTCTACATGATGAAAAATCTGTAAGATTTTGCCCATTTTCTAATTGTATTGTTGATTTCCTACTATGGAGTTCATAGCTATTATTTCAGAAAGAAGTTATTTGTTGGGTATTATAAATATTGTCTCCCAGTGTATCATCTCATGTCTTAACGTATTTTATACAAGTTTTAATTTTATACATTTCTTTTAGCAACTTTTACTTTTTTAAAGTTGTTTATGCATATAAGAACTGGGGTAGAGGCCAGAGTTGCAGGGCGTGAGATGATTCACCAGAGACAGAGTGGGGAGCAGAACAGGCAGAGCGACTGAAATACACTACTGAAGGGAGCAGCAGGCATGGCAGGAGAGGTTTGCCATACCATGTGGGTCACCTCCCTGGCCAGGGATCAAGCTTGTGCTGCAGTGGTTTCTGATAGCTTCATAGTGCTTTGCTTTACCCTGTTGCACCACAAGAGAGGGCCCAGCAACTTTTACTTTTAAGGATACTGTTCGCGATATTATGCCTGAAAGCATGTTATCTGCCCCTAAGTAAAAAGATTTTCCCTGATGTTTTCTTCTAATTGTTTTATAATTTAACTTTAGATTTGATATGCATTGTAATGATTATTGTATTTGATGAAAATTTAAATTAAGATTTGTTTTTCACCAATAACTATTTTCTCTTATACTATATGTGGAAAAAATACACTTCCTACCTTGGTTGCTTTTGCGAACTTTGTGAATAATCAGACGGTTATAATTATGTTGGCCTGTGTCGTCTTCTTTTGTCTTTTTATTCATGTACTGCTTCTACTGTTATTTTTTGATAGTTATAGTGATGTAGAAGTCTTACATTGTCTTTCACTCTATAACTGATGCTGTATATATACAATCATGTATATTTCATACATTTCAAGAGATACTCTGGATCCAGCAAAATAAGGTTTATATAGGAGGTACATTTTGTGAAGAGTATTTGTCAACAGGGAGAAGGAGAAATAGCCTACTCAGCCAGTTCCATGGGAAAGACTATCCATCACAGTGTAGTAGCATAATACAGTTTTCATAAAATTTTAGAGGATATATGTTCAGTCCTTCGGGAAAATTGCCCCACCTTATGAAACATAAACTCATTTTGATCTCCTCTACCACTATTGTTTTCCTTCAAATTAATCAGTATACAGAAACGTCAGAGTCACCAGAATTACAGAGTTAAAGATGTGAACATTATATTTGTAAAGGGTCAGCTGGATTTGGTCTGCTGTGGGTGACTGTGGGCTATTGATTTCCCTATTGTGGAATGTGTTTCAGTTGAAGGTTAGTCAAGGATCCTCACAATAGTCTTTCTGCAGGCAAACCTCCTTCCTCTCTTCACTATGAAACTGTTTAATTCATAAAGCTTTGATGCTTAAACTGCTTCTGACCTTCTGTGAGCACTTCAAAGGGGAAAATTAGCTTCCTGGAAAAATATAATGACCTAAATCCAGCAATTTGGAACACACATGTTATAGTCTGTTGAACTCATGTTGACTATTTATACTGTTTCTTTGGGGGACAGATTGTCTTGGGAGCCGAGGCCTGGAGAAAGGTGCTAATGTAAAAGGTTTGGAAATGAATAGGTATTGACCCCTTATTTCAGGTTCATTATTGGGACCCTAAAACAACATAAGGTTTCAGAAGCTATGCACAGAGGTTGTGCCTCTGTATTCAGTCTTCATTATTGGAATTTGCTAAAGTAAAATGGTACTCATAATATATACAAAGGAGTAGCTGTAAATATTTTTGTTTTGTTTTTCAAAATTAAACTGTTCAAGAGCAGTTTTAAGTTCACAGTAAAAAAGGTAGAGTCCCCTCATAACATTCTGTGGCCACATGTATAAAACTCCCCACTGTCCACATCACACATTGACAGAGCTGTCTTTGTTAGAATTGATGAACCCACCTTAATACATCATTATCTCCCAAAGCCTATAGTTTACATTTGGGCTTATTCTTAGTAGTACATTCTGTGGGTTTGAACAAATGTATAAGGACATGTATTCATCATAGTAATATCATTTAGAATTTATGCACAGCCCTTCATAACCACCCCTCACACCTCGTTCATCTCTTCCCCACTCCTAACCAGACAACCAATGATCCTTTTACTTCGTTCACAATTTTGTCTTTTTAAGAATATCACCTAATTGGAAATGCACCATCTCATGTGACCATCTCAGACTTACCAATCTTAGTAATATGCATTTGAAATTGCCCACTGCCTTCTCATAATCTGATAGCTCATTTATCTGGGTGCAACACAAATAATGTGTCCAATAAACCCACTGAAAACAACTTGGATATTTCCAAGTTTGAGCAACTCTAAATCAACTTTAATCTATAGGTTTTTGTGTAAACATACACTTTCAGTTGATTTGGGGATCTGTCAATGATTGTGATTTCTGGGGTATGTGAGAAGCATTGTTTAGTTTTGTATCAATCTGATGAATTATCTTCCAAAGTGACTATGTCACTTGACATTCCAATCGGCAATGAATTCCTCTATTCAATACTTCCAGTATTTAAAGTTGCCAGTTTTAAGACTTTTGGCCATTTTAATAGGCATATAGTATTATTTTATTGTTGTTTGAACCATTTGCCTCTTTTTCCAACACCAGTCTTCTTTACTCTAGTTTTATCATAAATCTTAAAGAAGGGTCATATAAGTCCTCCTGCTTCTTTCCACTTATCAATATTGAAATGGTATTCTGAGACTTTGCTCTTCATATTTGATAGGACTCATCTGTGACCTTATCTGGGTCCAGTTTCTCCTTTGGAAGGTTATTGTTAATTCCATTTCCTTCTCATAGTACTATATGTATTCATTTTGTGTGAATGTTGGCCAATTATGTCTTTCAAGGAACTGATCCTTTCATTTAGGTTAGCCAACTTGTGGGCATAGTTGTTCATAGTAACCTTTGATCATCTTGACTGTGTCCTTAAAATCTCTAATGATGACCCTCCCTGGTGGCGCAGCGGGTTAAAGCACAGTACTGAGAATCTAAAGCCGCTTCTGCATGAGTTCAATTCCTGCCTGCCCCGGTGGTGACCACATGGTATGGCAGACCTCTCCTGACCCACCCACTGCTCCCCTCAACAGTGGACTTCGTTGATCTGCCTGTTCTGCTCCCCACTCTGTCTCTGGTGAAGCCTCTCACCACCCCTGAGCCTCTGGCCTGTACCCCAGTTCTGATGCACAAATAAATAAATCTTAAAAAAAAAATCTCTAATGATGCCCCCATTTAAATTTCTTATAATACTAATGTGTGCCACCTCTTTTATTTTCCTAACTTGGTTGGAGTCAGTTATTTCAGTTTGATATTACAGCATTTTATTTTTTGTTAATTCACTGTTTTCTATTTCATTGACTTCTACTATAACTATTTACTTCTTGCTGCTTAATTGAAATTTAATTAGCTCTTTAATGCTGAGTTTTCTAAGACACTTAGATTATTGATTTTAGATTATTTTTCCTAATATATGTTGTCAATGCTATAAATTTCACAACAAGCAGTACTTTCACCTCACCCTACAAATTCTCAAAAGCTCTATTTCTGTGTGTTTTTCATTTTTCCACAATATTTTACATTTGTATTGTGGTTTATTTTTGATGCAAGTTATTTAAAAGTATGTTGCTTAATCCCCAAATATTGTTTTATGTTATGTCTGTTCTGTTATTTATCTGATATCCCAGTATGCATATATTACAAATTTTGAAATTGTCCCACAGTTATTTGATATTCTATTCAGTCTATTTTCTCTCTACTTTTAAGTTTTAGAAGTTTCTATTTTCCGCAAGCTCAAAAAATTCTTAGATGTGTCTAGTCTACAAATGAATCCATCAAAGGCATTTTTCATACCCGTTAGTTTTCACGTTAGTACTTCATTGATTCTTTCTTAGAATTTTCTATAATTTCTTTTTACTTTACCCTACGATCTTGCATGTTGCCTACTTGTTTCATGAAATGCCTTAAATACCTTAAAGAAACTAAATTCATTGGTTTCTTTAAAAATGTGTGTCCTAATAATTCTGACATTCTTGCCACCTATGATTCTGGTGCTAATACTATTTACTCTCTCCTCAAGCCATCATTCCTTTTTACCTTTTCCTAGAAGATGAATATTATGTTCTTGGTGAGGAAATGGAAAGCTAGAATGTCAGAGTTGGGTATTTTCCTTCTCCAATAAAACCTGTGTAGTTTCATCTCCCATGTATATATAGTTCCTCCTAAGGAACTGGTTTACTAACAAGAACAGAATGTTCTGGTGTGTTTCAAAATGGATTCTTTCCCCTCCTGTTGCTAAATGTACAAGGAAAATTTTATCTGATATTCACAGTGAGCACCTAATAGAACTCCTAGAGGTCAGAAAATGGTATGTACAGAGGTTCCATATGACTGGATCCCATAGAAATTTGTCTCTTTTATTCACAATGAGCCTGGAGAAATTCTTGAACTGCAATTAAGATTTTCCTACCTGGAACTTTGTCCAGTTTTTTCTCTCCTTGATTTCTGCCACAGGAAGCCACTGATTTCTGTATCAGCCTGTCTGTCTCTATAATCTGTGAGCCAGCAATTTGTCCTGTGACCTCAATTCTCTGATGGATCTACAAAAAATTAAAATTTCAGCTTATTCAGCCTTTTACTTATTTTTAGAATGGAGTGGCAACATCTAAGCTTTTTATATGCCAAACCAGAAACCAGAAGTCCAGCCATAAATTTTTTAAGTTGAAGCCTTTCATAGATGTTCTTGGTTTTCACTATAATTTTAAAGTAGTAATTTCCCTCAACAATCCTAATATCTGCAGCTAATTTTAAATAAACTTTCCATATAAATTAGCTAATAATTTCTTCATAAAGACCAAAGTCAGACTAATGAATAGCTTCCAGTTACAAAATTTAGGGTACAGCTCTCAAAGCTGTAATTCAAATCTTAGAATTCTGGGGGTTGGAAACCAAAAGGATCCTTGCTATGAAAAAGAAACAAAAGCTAAGTGTGTCTGTAAAAATGTAATACAGATAGCAAAATTGAGTGTCTACAATTCAAGATAATGATGGCAGGCCTGTGATCATCTAGAATTAGACAAGAGTCATCAAGGATTGAAGGGTAATAATTAATGAGCTTATATGTAGTACTGAGCCTAGGAAAGTAAGTCTATACCTATTTCCCTGACATAGTCAATAACCACTTTCCTAAGGTGATCTTACATTGAATGGAACTGTGGTCCTAGTAATAGTTACATCTACAAAGAAAGTCTCTAGCATTTTTTATGAGCAAGAAGATAGCTGCTCTTATGTTAGGAAAACCATTGATTCTAGAGATAAAGGACCATATTTTGGAAGTGACTTTGAAATGTTCATCAATTTAAACACCTTCTGTTGTCATGGCCAAATCTGTCTCCCAACATTTATGAGCTAAACATCCAGTTTCTACTTTTTTTTCTTTGACATTTCTCTATTAATATTCTAATAAATACTGACACTGTGTACCAAAATGTTCTTTTCTCTTCCACATTTGCCTTCATTCTCACTGTTGGCATCATGGCCATTCATTATGTACCTGAGTCACCATCTTCTGTCACTGTGCTTCTGTGCTCTTCATCTCTTAGAGCAAAAGTATCACCATGCCCTGTTTATTGTGTTTTAAAATGACCCCAAATTGCTTCAGTTTAGATGATTTTTTTTTAAGTCTCATACTAGGGACAGTCTCCCAAACTCTATTATCAGTTCCATATTATATAAATTTTTAGAAGTAGATTGGCCCTCCTTGGTGGCACAATGGGTTAAAGCACAGCACTGAGATTCTGAAGCCACTTTGGCATGAGTTTGATCCCTGCCTGCCCCGGAGGTGACCACATGGCGAGGCAGACCTCTCCTGACCTGCCCACTGCTCCCCTCAGCAGTGTACTTCATTGATTTGCCTGGTCTGCTCCCCACTCTGTCCCTGGTGAATTCTCTCACCCTCTGCATCACTGGCCTGTACCCCAGTTCTATATGAATAAAATAAATCTTAAAAAAAAATTTTTTTTAGAAGTAGACTACATCATTACCAACTTAAAAATCTTAGATGCTTACCCATTGCCTTCAGTATATGAAGCTGTGTTCCTGAGAAGGATATAGAGTTCTTCCAAACTGGTCCAAATCCCCTTTGATCCTACACCACACCAAAGTTCCAGTAAGAGAGAACCTTCACGCTTTCATACCCACCTTTCTATCTCCATGGGATGGATCCCACTTGCTTCAGCTGCCAGATAGACACACAAATATCTATTTGAGAAATATAGATGTGGTTAATATTTTAGACTTTGAGCATTCATTTCTCTTCTCAAAATTAAACTCCATTTTTATAATTTATTCTAATAGACAGTTGTTGGGAGGACAGGTAACCCACAGAGTGTCTTTAACAAACCCTCATTCTGGCCTTGCCTTTATGAGGAAAGAAGGGAAAGTTCTAAGTCAGTAAAAGAGGCAGGAAATTATGTTGGTTGCAACTTTATCCATAATAGTTAGATATCAAGAGTTTAAATGTGCCTGTCAGCAGATGAATAGATACAGAAAAATGGAAATATATGTATCGCATATAGTCTAGAGTAGAATACTGATCAGTCATGAGAAAGGAGGGAGTCTTTCCAGTTACAACAATGATAGAGCTTGAGGACATTTTTTTTCAAGTTACAGGGTTCCTTTTTCTACACACCCTCACCAATTTACCCCCCACCCCACTTTTTTTTCTTTTTTTAACCACATGGGCCATTCTCCAGGGAGTGAAGTGGTTTGAATGTACAATTTCTCTGATAAGTGATGAGCATTTTTTTTACTATGCCTGTTGAAATGTAAACTTAGATGATTGGCAAGGATCTTCATAGGGACATGCTTTGGGAGCTCCCTTGATGGTGAAATTTGGCAGTGACGCTCTAACTCGGTTATTGGAGGTTTGAGGTGTATTTGCAGAGTTATTGTTGGCGGGTGTGTTCTGATAACACACCTCTGAAGAGATGTGAACCTATTCCCCTAAGACAAATTAATATTGTAAACCATCATGACCTCATTTTTTCTTTGCAAAACAGAGCTTTCATTTCATCAAAGAATACTGAATTGTAACAGCTTAAATAAAAAGTATTATATATCTCCCTCTCCCTCAAAATCTGGTGCCATAAAATATCCTCTGGAAAAGCATATTCGCTTTTATTTCAAACATCTCTTTTTTAAATGTGTGCTTTCCATGTTGCTCAAATTTCATTACAATGAACATCTATTGAATACTAAATTAGAATATAAAATGCTCACTATTTACTTGCTGCTTGAATGCCTGATTATTCAGCTGCTTATTTCCACTCCAACTCTCAATATATTACTATTAATACAACTTAATTTCTCTGTAGTTACTCAATAGTCAACAGTATTTTGCATCTTGAGAAAAATTGCCTACATATTGTGTGACTTTGCAAAAGTAATTTAATTGACTCAGAGTTTGACCTCCAAACCAGACTAGTGAGATTAAATTGAAACAAAGTGTAAATATCTGAAACATCCTTACAAACCCTCACTGAAGCCAGGTTTGCTGGTGCCCTTATTCTGCCATGGGTCAAGTTTGGGGTGAGGCCATCCTGCTTGATGAATGTGAGAGATTATTCAATTGGTGGAGCAAGGTCATGAACACAACATGCTTATTACGGGCTCTTCCATCTAAGTCAATGGTTTTCTGTCTCCAACATGGGAGCGGATATGAACCTCCTGTTTGGAAAGACTTGAAAGTAAAGTTGCATTTTCTAGAGCAAAGTAGATTTATTATTTATTCATAGATCTTAGTATATGATGAATTAAAGTAATTAATACACTCTCCTAGTCAGAATAGTAGGCAAGGATAATTATTGGAGGATTAGATAAGAGCCTTCATCTTTTTTTTTTTAAGACTTATTTATTTATGCATACAACTGTGATACAGGCCAGAGTTGTGGGGTGGGGAGGTGAAAGGATTTACCAGACAGAGTGGAGAGAACAGGTGGATTGACTGAAATGCACTGCTGCGGGGAGCAGTGGGTGAGGAAGGAGAGGCCTGCTGCACCCTGTGGGTCAGCTCCCTGGCTGGGGATTGAACTCGTACTTCAGCTCCTTGCACTGCCAGGAAGGCCTTTATTTGTATATTATCTCAGAGAACATGATTATGATTTTGGTATCTAAATATTACATGATTAGCATTTTGGTATCTAAATATTATTTCCTAATTGAAATATTAAATAAAGGTTTCAAGACAAATATGGGTAGGTTTGGTATTTATACTTTGATAGGAAAACAAACTTATTGTTGGGTTTATATAATTACCTTTATAGAATGGCCTGTGCAGATACTATATTTAGAATATCAAGTGAATTGAATGCATTAAGATGAAGGGTGCTGCTGAGTCCTAGAGAGAATGGACCCCAGAATACACATCATCTTCATTTTAAGAGTCTGTGGAGGTCCAAGCACAGGCTGAATAGGTCTTTATGAAAATTCCTTTGGGTCCATCACAAACATGTGGGATCATCTTCATGATGGTATTTGGAGCTCTGGAAAAAGAAGCACTAAGGAAATTCAAGGTTGGGGTTTATTGTAGTTATTGAAAAAAATGCAATCAACCAAAACAGTTTAGTTTAATTGAATTTTCAGCTTCATGGAGAGTCATCCAAGGTGCTTTCTTGTTTTAACACCTGTGATTTAAATCTTCCTTGTATGCATCTGTGTACTCCCCACCATTGACAGTGCAGAGAAACAGCAAAGTTTTTTCAGTGACCCATTTTACAAAATCTTCATTTTCCACTGTGAATGAAATACATTAAGGAAAGGAAAGAGAAGACGAAGTGTTTTCCAGCTTATCTGCCCAATAGCCTGCTCAGTAACCTACTATTTACCAGCTTCTGACTGCCCCTTCTTCTGTATGACAGAATAACAACTCTCCTGTCTACCTTGCAGAGTCTGAAAAGTTTACATTTGCAAAGCATTGTGCCTACACTTCGAATAGGCTACAGTATTGTATAAATATTAAAGATTGTATTGTTGGGGGAAGCAACTGAACTAAATATATACTAACCCTTGAGCATACCCTATGGGTTTTATGTTGGATTAATTTTCAGTAATTCTTTGCTACAGCATTAAATTTTTTATAAGCTGCATCTGTTACCTAATAAGATAATTTGGGAATTTTATCAGCCAATAATCAAGGATTTAACTTGGGTTCTAGGTTTTAAAAGATCTTGGCTACCATGGAATGAGGATATTTTATGTCCTAGATGAGGGTGTGTACCATACCTGTGACTCATCGTCATTTCGTTATAGATAAGTAGTGGTCCATCAGGTTGTTGCAAGAATCTTGATTACCTGCTTTTCTAATATTAGATACAAATCATTAAGATCTAATTGGCATATAACATTCATTTAACATTGTTTTTCTGATTTAGGGGTCTGGGGTGACACCTCTCCACATGTGTTACCACACCACCCACCAGCAAAGCTCACAGTCCTTCACTACAGACCACTCGGCTCCCTTTTCCCATCCCATCCTGCAGTAGCTCCATTCTGAAATCCTATTTCAGGGTTTGTTTCAGTTTAGTTTTTTCTGTGCTTTTGTTTTCTCTGCATTCTATATATGAGTAAAATCACCTATTTTAAAATTATAGTATTTGCCTTTTCGCTTCTGATTTCATTCCTTAATCTCATCCAGTTCCATCCATGTTGTCATAAGTGACAAGGTTTCATCTCTCTAGAGCTGAGTAGTCCGGCATCATGTGTCTACTGACTGCATCTTAGTCATCACTCACCTGCCACTGGGTGGAAGTGGAGGCTGTTGCAACAATGTGGCTGTTGTAAGCAGCATCTATCCCTTGGAATTCATGTTTCTGATTCTTTGGATCGATTCCAAAGAATGGAACTTCTGGGTCCTATGGTAAATATGTGTAATATTTCACCTCCATACTGGTCTACATAAGGGCTGGGGGAATCTATATTCACAGCAACAGCGTACCAGAGTTCTTATACTCCACGTCCTCACCAACATTAATTGCCTGATTGTTTTCACATGGGTTATTCTTGTGGGCATGGAGTGGTGTGCCCTTATGGTTTTGATTTATGGTTTCTCTATTGATAAGTGATGCTGAACATTTTTTCATATGCCTATTGGAATGTAAATTTATATGACTTGGCAAGGATTTTCATTGGGAATGTGCTTTGAGCATCCCCTTAATGGTGAAATGTGTCTAGAATCTTACAACTCAGTTGTTGGAGGTCTGAGATATATTTACTGAGTTTTTCCAAGCCAGGAAAAACTGACAAGTTAGGATATTGCAATTTTAAAACTAGGTTAACTTTTGGAAATAGAAATATAAAACTCTGGTTCATAATGAGTTAATTTCACTTCCATATTGTTTTCCTGAAATGTTAAATTCCTTTATTCATGATTAATGTTTATGACTTGTTTGGTATCCTAAAATTTACCTACCCAACTAAATTTATAACTATTATTTAATCCCAAGGACATATCTGTATTCCAAGGTTGAAGAAAGTTGATTGACAAGCAATTATTTATTTTCTTTTTTCCTTCTCTGCTTCTTCCTCCTCATCATCATTAAATTTGTTCAATGTGAAATGGATAAAGTCAGGCTGAACACAAATAGATCTCTTGGTATTTTCTCCACCGCCCTTAGGCAACCATGGACTCTTGACCAATATAGGTTAGAACCGTGTGGGTCCATTTACTGGAATTCGTTTTTCTATCTGGAGCTTTGCATACATGGACTCAGCCAACGCTATATGTTGGTTGACTCTACAGAATCTATACATACATAGATTTATATGGCAATTTGACTATAAATTATATGGGGATTTTCAGAATAAGGATGGTGGGTGCCCCAACCTTTGTATTGTTCAGGTATCAATGGTATTTACCAAACTTAACTTGCATACATAAAATGGAATCAATCTTCATCTCGAGGATGAAATTTCAGTAAGGAAAGTTCTTGATAAAACTACCCCTATATGTGTGTGTGCATTGTTAACATCTGGCAAACTTTGCAAAATGTTCATAGTGTATTTGTGTGTGTGTTTAGACATAAAAGTATTGTTTGGTGCAAAAGACATGTGTTTCTCTTTTTTGGTTGCTGAGTAATATTCCATTGTATATATGTACCACATCTTTCTAATCCAGTCATTTACTTTTGGGCATGTGGGTTGCTTCCATGTTTTTCCAATTGTAAATAAAGCAGCAATAAACATGGGGGTACAAGTATCTTTTGAGATAAGCCAGAAAGAGAAAGAAAAATACCGGATGGTTTCACTCATAGCAGGAGTATAATGGACCAGGCGAGAAAATAACAAAAATAATGAACAACCATATACCAGAGACATTCTGTGGGGGTGGAGTGGGGAATGGGATCAAAAATGGGGGGGGGAGGGAGGGAAATGCACGGGACTATGGTGGTGGCACAGGGGTAATTTGGTGATGGGAAACCCGCGGTGATTACAATCGAGATGGAAAAAAAAAATGTGCAAAATGATGTAAAAATAAACTTTGTAATAATAAAAAAAAAGTATTGTTTGGGGGCCCTCCCTGGTGGCGCAGCGGGTTAAAGCACAGCACTGAGAATCTAAAGTCATTTCCGCATGAGTTCGATTCCCGCCTGCCCCGGAGGTGACCACATGGCGTGGCAGACCTCTCCTGACCCGCCCGCTGCTCCCCTCAGCAGTGTACTTCGTAGATCTGCTTGTTCTGTTCCCCGCTCTGTCTCTGGTGAAGCCTCTCACCGCCCCTGAGCCTCTGGCCTGTACCCCAGTTCTGTATGCACAAATAAATCTTAAAAAAAAAAAAAAGTATTGTTTGGGATGTAATTCCTTAAAAGAATTGATTAGTCTCATTTTTCCTTGTCTCATTTCCCCTTTATTTTTTTATTAATGAAGTACTATCATGTCATTCTTTTTAAAGTTGGCAGAGCATCCCAGTATAGATGATCTCATCATTTTGAAGTATCCTTATTCATCCTATTTAACTTTTTTCCCTGATTTAAAATATTTTTAAATCAAGTTTTTAATTATAATTTGTCTTTCTAAAGACTTTCCTCTAAAATTGCATAATAAACTAATATATCTTTATTCTTAAATGCAGGTATTGTTGAGAAGTAGCTTTCATGCTGCTAATGGCACTGTGCATTTCAATACTCTTCCCCTTTGATGCTTATATCTGTGATAGCAGAAAATAGAATCTACTTCCCTCAGGGCTTTGCTGAGGAGAGTTAGGCATGTGAGTCAGTTCCTATGTATGACCGTTTGTCAGCATGTCCTAGGAGCTCTCCTTCCAGAGAGAAGGGGTGATATACATGTTGCTCTTCTTCCTCTGGGTCATAGATATATGAGGATGAGATGCTCATAGTCACCTAGAATTTTTGATGTGGCAAAGTTGTGGCCAGCATAAGGATGCGTATATGAAAAGAGGGAGAAACACGTGTAAGTTGCAATTCCACAGCAAGTCTGCTTACCCCCAGATTTCTTGATATATAGGAAAAATAGCCTTTATCATTGTCACTTTTGGTTAGGTCTTTGGGTATGAGGGATTGAGACATTAAAACTGAGAATGTACACGTAGGCACTGGGCATGAAAAAAAACAGGTGTCTTTATTGCCTTCTTTGAGACAGCTTATTTTATCTTTCTGCAGCTATGTTTTAGTTCTTTATCTGCACAAACCTACATTTTCAACAGAATCTGTACTAAAATTTAACTGATTATACTGGGTTAGTATCTGTTTAGACTGGGTGAAATGGAGTTAATGATCACTCATAGTACTACAGATGACTTTATCATAATAGACTTTGTATTTAATAAATTTAAATGGGAAAAAGATTGCTACATCAAGTTTCATTTTCACTTAATCTTTCCTTGGCAAAAAGTGCTGCTTTCATTTATAAAATGAAAGTGACTAACAAACAAGACTGGAATGATGTATGAATATTTAAAATTGTGTTTTGAAATGCTAATGTACTAATAGGGATACCACATAAGATGCATTTATATATTGTAATATTTTGGAGGAACAGAATTCATGAAAAGTCAATAACATCATTTGGTCTAAATAAAAGAAAAATAGAATTTATTTTATATGAAATTTCCTTTTATCAAGAAAAGGATTAAAGGTAGTAATTAAAATGTGATATCAGTAAACAAATGCCTGAATTCTGCCTCCTGCCCCCAGAGATACCTGGGAGAAATATTGCCCGCGGGGCTGGATGGGAAGTACTGGCCCAGTGCTATCCAGCACATTGGTCAACAGCAAGATGAGTTGACATGGCTTTGGGAGAAAGGTGGATTCATGTCTGAGCTGAAATATCAGCATGGAACACACAGTTGTCAGCCCCCATAAAGGCGCAAAGAGTATAGGTCTAACTGCAATAGGGAGGAGCCTGAGCATTAGCCAAATGAACTTAGCTATTCTGTCTGTGAAGATAGTGAATCAACATGCTGAATGACTGTACAAAGTCCTGGTATCTAATAGAAAGGGAATCTGTTCAGAAGTAGACATAAATTATAAATAGAGCATATTTATATTTCTCAGACCTTGGCTTTACACTATTCATTCAAATGGCAACAGCTACTTAAATAAAACAAAGCAAAATATTAAACCTTTGCACAAAGTCATGTAATTAAAGTAAAAATGAATAGAACATCATAAAATTCATGAACAAACAGGTGGTCACCTCTGCATCTAGAGATCAGGGGAAAAAAAAAACATAAGAGGAGCTATTGGATTAAAGAGCCATTGATGATTTCTAAAAGGCTTGGAAGAAGCTAATTTAGTCACTTCATATTTATTTGATAATCATAAAGCTATAAAGTCCATTGTGGGAAAAATATAGTCAATTATGTAGCAATACAATGAAATAACTATTAAATTTGGAATCATAAATATTTTTACTACCACAATTAGACAGTGAAAAAGAATTGTGACTTTTCATGCATTCTTCAAAGTTAATCAGCATGACCCTGTTTTATAATGCATTTATGACAGCATAATCTCATCTCTGCTATATAAATTGGGTTGGTCCATCTTTTCTTTTATTTGAAGCATATTTTGCTGGTAGTGGCTGGATAAATGTTTTCATAAAGGATAATTTGGTTGCACTCCCAGCACTCAAATGTCTGGTATTGCATAACCAGGGAATTGGTGACATATTAAGGCCATTCTTCTAATATAATCAGGGTTCACATGTTGGACCCTCCTTTAGATGAAACAAACTAATGAAATGTATTGACCCTCCTCATACACTTCTGAAGCAAAATGACTCCGCAGTATTGAGACTTCATGAGGTGCACTGACCATTGACTGTGAAGTCCACATTGCCCAGGACTTTGGTGTCTAATTGAAGTGCTGCATTGACAATATAACCCCTTTTGAGCAGGGAATTAATAGCTTGGTGGCAAAGAGTTTCTTTTTACAAGGAAACACATCTTTAATCCATTTTTTTTTTTTTTAGAAAAAAGAGGTCACATTTATTGAACTAGCATAGCCTTGAGTTTTCTTGTTGCGAAAGAATAATCAGAAGTGTCATCACTATAATTTAAAAAAAAAAAAAGGACGGCTATGGTGTTTCATGTTTATTTGGGTTATGAATAACCCTCAAAAATGAGACAATAAAGAAAAAGTTTTGAACTTTTCCTTATTTCATTTGAATGGGCATTTAGTTTTCACACTAAATATTTAGAATCATTCATTTCTTGTTACATTAAATAAAAAGATAAATGGCATATTCTAAAAGTCTAGCTGCTAGATATTACGCCCAAGCATTTAATTCTGTTGACAGTGCATTTCTGTAGACAGTATCACGTGCCACTATTCTAGGGTCCAAAATGGAAGAGTCAAGATGAAGGACCAGACTGTGGACATACTTGACCTGCTAATCTCCTCACATCCTGTCCCCCTTTGTCATGGAGGAAGGAAACTGTTGCCTTCAGCTCCACATTTGCCTTTGCGTCGCTAATTTTCCTTCCAATCTTGTATAATAATTCACTTGCTGGTTAACACAAAATTGGCATGCTGTTCTTTAATAGTTGAATAGCTGCTGCTTATGTAGGATAGACACTTCTTGAGATCACCTCCAGCAGATGGGCCATGAGAATGAACTGGAAAATGAAGGTGGGAGAATGGATAGATAAGTGATAGGCTTGTCTTTTTCAACTATCTTAAGATAAAGGATAAAGGGGTAGGTATGAAGACCTGCCTTTCACTGAAGGAAATCCCCAGAGTCAGCATTTTCTACATTGCTTATCCTTTCTGGGTGCCAGCTGTCACGTCTATTCAATTTACCTTCCTATTATCTTACAAAGTTGGAAAGTAACTCTCTCTTCTGCTTTCCTTCTGTAGTGCCTTTGGTTATAACGATGGCTTTCAGTCAGACTGTTATAATAAAAGTGTTCAGTGACCATACACCCATTTCAATGACTGTCTGCCTGTCCTTCCATCTATTCATTATTTACTCTAAACCTTACTAGCTAATGACAGTGACTATTCTATTTCTAAATTCATACATATAAACAAAGAAACTCTTATTTGCTCATTTGTAACACTGGAAAGAAAAGGGGGAAAAAACCTTCAAAGGAAGTAAAAATGTCTTAGTTTAGTCATGCTTCTATATTCTGGTCTTCAGAATTTAAACCCTCCCCACATGCTAGTTTATGTTTTCTACCATGAATTGAATAAAAAAAAATGATTACATAACTGTTAAAGAATAATATTGCAGTATTCTGGAATATTGGACTCCAACATTTAAAACATGATTATTGTTGCATCGTAGGAGTTCTGTATGTAACTGGCTGTTAATCCCTCTTAAGATATGCGATTTCCAGATATGTTCTTCCTTTCTGTAGACTGTCTTTTTTACCTTGTTGAAATGCCCTTTGATGCACAAACATTTTACATTTGGATGAAATCCAATTCATCTACTGTTTCTTTTGTGGCTTGTCATTTCGATGTTAGCATATAGAAAGTATTGCCAAATCTAATGGCATGAGGCTTTTCTTAATTTTCTACAGTTATACCAGTTAGCCCTTACATTTAGATATTTGACCCATGTTAGTTTTGTGGCCAGTGGACTTTAATAGAAATTTCAATTCAGTTTTTTGGATGAAAATCATGCTGTGGATAATTGGCGGTAATGGCTGAATAATAACATGAATTTACTTAATACTCATGGGCTGCATATTTAAAAATAGTTAAGACTATATATTTCATGTAATGTATATTTTATCACAGTTTTCTAGAAATCAAAAATGAAGGCATGATCTAGACTTTAACAAATTCTAAAACAAGTAAGGCTTACATATCTGGTTAATTAGCCCATTAATTCACTCTAAGCCCATTAAACATTTTTATGTATAGACACTTTAAATTCAAAGAAATTAAAGAATAAGAAATCTTAGTCTGAAGAATATTCACATAAAGAAGCAGTTATTGATGTGTAAGTTGAAACTTATCATATACACAGTCCCGGGACAAGATGCTCTGTGGAGATGCTGTGAAATATTGAAATTCCAACTCTCTAAAAATGTTTAATATAACTACTGTATTAAGATATAATTCAAGAGTGATGCAATTTACTCATATGTGAGTAAAAATTCAGTTTTTCTAAATATATTCAAAGTTGTCAGGATTACTATAGTCATTTCCAAACATCTTCATCATACCCAAAATAATTTTCCCATCAGTCACTTTCCCACTCCAGACATAAATAACTTCTAATCTACTTTCTGTCTGTTTATAATTGCCTGCGCTAGATATTTTGTATGAATGGAATGATACAATATGTGATTTTGTAGCTTGTCTTACCTTTCGTTTAGCATAATGTTTTCAACATCCATCCATGTTGTAGCATAAATCAGTATTTTTCATTATCAAATAATATATCATACAGCCAGACCACATTCTATTTGTTTTCACCAGTTGATGAGCAGCTAGGTCTTTCCACTTTCTGTTTTATTAATATTTCTGTGTATATTCACACACAATTTTTTTTGCAAGGGCATATGTTTTCATTTCTCTTTTATTAAAATTGATAGCTACCAGATTATGTTCCAAAGTGGCTGCATCAGTGTGTGAGGGTTCCGGTTTCTCCACATAGCTCACATTGTTTATAATGATCTTTTTTATATATCCATCCTAATATGGGTGAAATGGTTCTCATTATGGTTTTGATTTGCATTTTCCTGATGATTATATTTTTAATGTCTTTAACACTTATATTTTGGGAATTTTTATTGGAATAGATTAATTTGAGAGGGTAATAAATTGTTTATATGTATGTGAGGTAGGAGATGCATGATAGAAAGTTGATGTTTTAGACTTAATGTAGATATACATACCAGTGGGGCTTGTCAGAAGTTCTACAGAACTAGGGAGTAAGATTTTCAAAGATCAGCAGAGGTCTGAGAATTTTGTCAGACTTGATGTATACCAAATATACTGAGATTATTTGAAAATTCACAGTGCACTTCAGTTGATAATAAACTATGATCCTGTAAAGAAAAGCAAGGGACAATATATGAAATTTCTTTGTTTTACCTATGTGCAAAGGGTAATCACTGAAGAGTTTGAGCATGAGAATGACCCATATTTGATTTCTTTTGAAATTACACCCACAACTTTTTTTCCAAAATGTGTGGTGGTTATTCCAAACACAGAACTATCAATTTTCATGATAAATGTTTAGGATCCAAGACTTGTCAATGAATTATCAGCATTTAGAATACAAATTCATATCTGTTAAACAGCTTCATCCTGACCTCTGCTTCTTAGGCATTCTTTATTTTTAATGTATAGTATTATTGTTGTTATTAAGATATAACTTCCTGAAAAGCATACCACAATTTGAAGAATGCTTTCTAACATAATTCTATAGATAAGGAATTCTTAACCTAGGGTGTGAAGTCTTTAAAGAGTTGATGAGTATACTCCATGTCTTTATGTTGATGTGTTTTGTGTGGGTATCCTGACCTCTGTCTAACTCTCTAAAGGGAGCCTTCAGCACTGGTAAGTACTGGGAAGTTGTATTGCCCTCAAAGAAACCAGGAGGTCCAGAGTTATGATTTATGTAAGAAAGCTGAGTACTGATCTGTGATTTCAGATGTTCTCATCCTCAGGGGACTTGAAGAAAAGACCAAGCACCTCCACACATGTACTAGTTTGCAAAATCCAGTAATTAGCAAAGCACTGAATCAAGACACGCAGGGTTTTCAGCCTGTTCTCCAGATTTCTATGCTCACTTGGCATAAAGTGACTAAATCTGATGCCTTGTACAGACACATGCGCTTTTATTTTTGCAAAATAGTCAAGCCTCAGTAGGACTGCCAGAGAGGTGGTTAAAAGGTACTGTACTCTTAAAAGAGCAGCTTTTCCTTAGAGGAATAATTGCCTCCCATTTTGTATAACAGGTTTATAGGTTGCAGATAAAATAAAAAGCTAAGGAACCTCATAAATTATGCTGATTTATTTTCCCCTAGAGAGTCAAGTAAAAAAAAAATACCTTACTGTTGTTCTGATAGTTAAAATTTCCCTGGCATTATCTGTAAAATATTTCTACCTGGAGTTATCCCTTTCTAGAAAGGAGTATGAATGGAAGAGCAAACCCAGTTTCCTAGAAGAAATTTTTCAATGGCGATTTCATATTTTAAAAATAGCAATTATGTTTATTTATGGTCTCTCCGTATAGCCCAAGGTAACTTGGTGTTCAATAGCAGTATTTGTGAATAGTCACTTTTTTGGTAATGTCAAAACCTGGGCCTGGCATTTTTAGTTGTAGATCCATGTGGTTGAGTGTGGTCATATGGCTTCTTGCTATTTATAACACTCTCCAACATGATGCTACTTTATCCAAATGAGCCTTCACCTATTACAGTATCCAAGTTTCATGGAAGGGGCCTGCTAACATCACCTGACAGTGCTTGCAAGCAATGCTCAAATCAACAGATCTTTTGTAATTCTCTTTAATGGAGTCTGGGTGATGAATTTACATCTATATATCAGCAATGTTGTCTTCTACCCTGCATGACTAATGCCAGAAAATTGCCTCTATAGAATCCATCAAAGTCTTTCTATAGACTCACTCCTTTATTATCTTTTCTCTTGCAAACTGTATAATTCCCCCTCATTCCACGTCAGGGGAGACCTTTAATCTTGCCTCGCTGCATTCTGTGGGGCTTTTTACATTAAAGGACTTGAGCATGTGCCACGGCAAGCAATAAGAATGTGAGCAGACAACGATGGAGCTAGTCATCTGGCTGTGACTAAAATAAAATGGCTAAGACTAGGAAGCAGAGCTCCTAGGTGGGGAGGGAATGGGGAGAGAGTAGAACAAAGCGCAGAAGCTGTGGTGGTGGACTACCAGTGAGTTGGTGGTGGGCATCCAACTATCACCTCTATTAAAGATAAAATTTACCTCTATTAAAGATAAAATTTAGAAAATCGGTGATTCCACCCTGGAGGGACTGATGGCTTTAAAACAGCTGTATGGAAAACGTTCTCCAGTGGATCGCAGCCTTAAGTGGTTTGCAGTGTCTGATACACGGAGATTCAGATTATCACTCATATTTACACATTTCTGTGTTTTTCCTTTTGAAATCTCACCTCATCCTCCTGGCCCCATCTCCAGTACACTAATTCTTAGTCCTAAGTTAACAAGCCATCGAAAGGAGTGAAATTCTGACGATGGCGTCCGGCATTTCCGTCTCAGTGTTATAATTGACTCCTCGGACGTGACAGACCAGTTTATACGATTCACAGCTCTAAGCCTTTGATGTTTCAACGCTTATTCTGTCCTTCTCGTGGTGTTTGCTGATCCTCTCCTCCAAGGCTGATGCACCTCTGACAAGTGTATTCAGGACAAGGGTGATAAAGAAACACGTTGGCTGAAAGGATAAAATCAATGAGCTAAAACACAGATTTTATTTTCTACTTTCATCAAACATCCTTGTTTTTCCACATGATAGGATTTCTCCCCTCAGGTGCAGTCACCCTGGTTTCCCAGCCTGTCCGCACCCCCACTCCTAGCAGAGTGCCCTGCTGTGCTCCTACCGGCCCCCCCAACAGTCTCCCAGGCCTATAACCTGCGTTCAAAGATCAGTCTTGCGCTCTGATCCTTTCGTTCTCTAGATTCCACATATAAAGACTTTAAAGATGAGGTTAAAGCCCCACAAATATCCCACAAAATTTGGGGTGTATGCAACATTGAAAGTGTTATGTGCCTAATTCTCACAGGTGCCCAGAACTTTTCTTCCTCATTCTCTTCCACATATTGGTCAGTCTGAATGTTTCCAACAAAAATCACTCCCCAGCTGTGACACATGAGGCCTCATTTGCCCTGTGACACCGTCACCGATGTGGTGGTTGGTACCAGAAGAGGTTGCAGTACAGTGGAAATTCTCCCAATTGGCTCGAGTGTACCCAGACTTGGTTCTCTGATTTGGTGGAATTTAAAGAAATTATTTACTTTACATCTAGTGTTGAGAGAAATACTGGCTGTTCATGCTGTGGTGTGCCAAATTTCTCAGATGAACACCTATGCACACCCAAGTCTGTTGTCTTTCAGAGATTTGATCTGGTTTATGCGGTAGCTGCTGCCACTGCTCGTGTCCTTCAGAATGCATAGTGAGAGCCATAGGTGCATCTAGGGTGGAGGAGGCCCCTGGGGGTCCCTCAGATCTCCTAGGACCTCTCGTCCTTCAGAACTCAGGCTGTGTCCTAGGAAGAGTGGAAATCTTCTGACACCAGGTAGACTGTTTCTGTTCTTAAAAAAAAAAAAAAATTTACTTATGCATACAGAACTGGGGTACAGGCCAGAGGTGCTGGGGCAGTGAGAGACCTCACCAGAGACAGTGGGGAGCAGTACAAGGCTGATCAGCGAAGTACACTGTGCCACCAGGGAGGGCCTTCTGTTTCAATTCTTCACTTGGGATGGAATTTAGAAGTTGTATGTCTTCTTTATAATATGTAGGTAGCATACATGCACATGCTCTATATATTGAGAGACTATTCTGGATGTCACTTTTTTATCCTAGCCATATCCCCCTGAATCATTATTGTCTTTGATTTAATTATAATTACTTCAAACATTTTAACTTCCAACATTAACCTATTATTTAAAACCAAAAAGTATATTATTGAAGTTCATGTCAGAATGACATACATTAGTACATTGCATGAGATGAAATGTTTCAAGTTCATCCTAGATTTGTAGAGAAATACAGAAAAAAATGCAGGTACCTGGGACTTTTCTTGTGTTGCTCTTAGATGATTTTATTCCCTTCCATGGTTTCAACTGAAATTCAAGGCAAATGATTCTAACATCTAGTCCAGACTCATTAGAATTCTCTACCGCTGCTCCCTTGAAAGTGAACTCCATATTTGGCCTGTGTGGAGAGAAGGAACCACAGTTACAAAACCAGTTACTGTATATAAGGGCAAATACTCACGAAGAGTTGACTGAAATTGGCTCCCCTGGGAAGTCTGTGCTGTTTTCCTGGAGTATGGTGTAGAGTCGCGTGGATGGCGAAGGTCACAGTGGACAATCTGTTACCACACATCTGTCCTTCGGCGGCTTAGTGTAAGGCAATTCTGGGCCTCTGCCTTGCTTGTAGAAAAAAAATGCTTTTTTTTTTTTCCTTGCAAGGAACTACGAAGCCTTTTGCCTTTCTCATTCTATTCCCTACTTGCTCCAGGCTTTCTACTTCTAAACCACAGAGCTAGGTTTCCACTTACAAAACACCACATGGTAAGGATAAGTGGGCTCAGGGTCTATGTACAAAATACTCAAAAATTTTAAAAAAAATGATAAAATGGATAAGAGTCTTTCAATCAACTTGATAAAGAATGAATTTAATTAAAAGAGGACTCTATCTTTCTAGAAGGCGACACTGATCTTTATTGTTAACGCATGCCAGCATCCCACAGCTGACAGAGATGAAGCCTGTGGCATCAACAGGGGTTTCATCTGGAGCCTAGTTCATTATTAAGCTCTTCCTAGTGTTCTTCAAGTGTGGCCTCTGCCACAGTCTCTGTTCTGCTTCTGGGCTATTTCTGAACTCTGAGAAAGTACCTCTCTTTCTGCCTTCACCAGAGGATTAATGTGCAAGATTATTTTTAGTCTTAAAATAGTTTCCCCTACCTTCCAAAAATCATTGATTGCAATTTCACTCTTCCCTTTATTTTCTAATAGAAACTGTTAAAACATCAGACATGCACCTTCCCTTTTGAGAGCACAGCTCTCTAGAACGTTTACAGAAAGGCCCCTAAAGGATGTCCCATTTTAACGCAAATATTGGAGTTTGAGAAGATTAAAATATCCCCAAAGTAAGAGTATCAATTATGAGTTATGCTGACATTCACTCAAGGGAATAAATATTTTTGACAACTTCCTATCTGGCACATACTTTATGCAATACTGGAAGATAAAGATGCTTAAGAGAGTTCTGCAACCGTAGTATTTAATACCTTCAACTTGTCCAAGATAGGATAAAAGGACAATTAAGTTACAGTTGCCACTTTCAAGGGGTTATGATTTCATATAAATGTGTAAAATAGAGAGCAATACAAAATACTGTTCTGTCTATGTACGTGAAGCTGTCAGGTGAGAATCCACATGAGCCAAAGTGTTTAAGGAAGCTGTGTGGAGGAGAGAGGATTTAAGTTGGATCAAGAGAGATGCAGTGAAATTATACTATGTTTATACTGTACAATATTGTGTACCTAGATAAAAGAATGATCTAGATAAATAAGGATCCGTGATAAACTTGAGTAAGAAAAAGGTTGTAGAAAAATACATATGGTGCGATTCATTATTTATGAACATAAGTCAGAATCACTAAAAATAAGAATGTGTTGAATGTAGGCAGATGCTGTGAAAGGGAGAACAGCAGACGGCACAAGTTCCCAAAATCCAGAGTCTGCAAAGCAAGAACCAGATCAACGGTGATGAGTCCTCATGAGTGATGCATGACCCAGCAGTGCTTCCGAGCAGCTTGGGAGTGCCAGGAACTTGGAAGTTTAACTATCTCATGGTAAAGAAATTTCTGGAGAAGGGAGGCCAAAAAAACAACAGTGCATGTGACAAAGAGGTAGTGATGGTCATTCTGGCCTTACTTCAGTTTTTCTCCTTTATTCCACTTGTATTGGTATCTCCTTTCTTACACACATCTCATTCATTCATTGAGCAGTAGTTTTTTTGTTTTTTTTTTTTTTAAATTTATTTATGCATACAAGAACTTGGGTACAGACCAGAGGTGTTGGGGGAAGATCTAGAGGATTCACCAGAGACAGTGGGGAGCAGAACTGGCAGATGGAGGAAGTACACTGCTGAGGGGGGCAGCGGGCGAGACAGGAGAGGTCCGCCTGGCAGTATGCCTCAGCTCCCTGGCCGGGGATCGAACTCATGCTGCAGTGGCTGCTGATAGCATCATAGTGCTGATTCTTAACTCCCTGAGCCACCAGGGAGGCCCCTCACTGAGCGGTAGTTTTTTGAGTTCTTGGACATATCAGACAGAACTAGTATCGCCCATTCCCTCTTAGAGCTGACAGTGCTGTATCGACTTCCGATTGTGCCTGACACAGCTGCTGTGGTCTCTGCAGACACACGGTTACCGTCGCACCATCCTGACACCTCAGATAGAGGCTTCCCATCCACCCCAGAGGCAGCGCATCCTATAGTAACTCCATTAGTACTTTTTCTCTTCCTGGGGAAACTAAAATGGTATTGGGAGTCAGTGCCTTGTCTTGGCATGTGGACATGCTAAGTGATGAGTTGATGCCATTAACTTCCTCGTCCCTTGATTTGTAATATATGGAAATTATAAGTCAGGAGCTAATAAGACGGAACAAGTGTTCAGTGTTAAAGGCCATATGCTCTCATCCAACTAACAAGAGCTAGGTTCTGCAATAACATTTCAAACATTTTGATGTTTGCATATATTGGAAATAATTACTGGATCTTTCCACACCGGTAGGAATTCTCAACATATCAGGGGCAGAATCCTCATCCCATATTACTACTTTGTTCAGAGTCCTGCATCATGATGATGTTTGAAATGTTTTTTGCACATAATTTTGTGCTCTTTCAATCCATGAGTAAATACAAGAGAATCTGAAGGTCTAGAAACAGATTTTCTTTTGCCTATTTCTATTCATTGATTAATCTGTACTCCCATCTGCCAGCCAAGAATGGCTTTAGCAGTTCGTGCTGCAGTGCTTCATGTCAGACAAACTGGTTCAAATGCAACAGAGGTCCAGAGAACAGTTGTGATATTTGAAACCCTAAGTCTTGTCTTAGAATTTAATGCATCCCTTTTGGAACCTTTCTCTCCAAAGGTACACACACATGCATATTCAGATTAAAAGCTAGGTCATGGTTATCCATCCTTTGGGAATCACAAATCAGAATATAAAGCTCCCCTTGCCACACTGAGTGTAAAAGGACATACGTGAAGTCAGGTTACATCATGAAATGCCAGAATTTCATAATTTCTAATGACTAAACATTGAATCAGAACTTTTTTGAAAAGCCCAAAGCACCAAGCCTTGAAGTTGATTCATTTTAATGCATAAATAGTGACTTCTATCATCTGTGCTCTTAAATTCTGCATCTAATCTTGTACCTGTCATTGCCCACTGTGCAGTTCTGGGAGCACAGGGTGAGATGAGGGGGATGAGGCACAACAGTGAACTCCAGTGTGGCCACATCAGCTGCTAAATATTTCACATTTAATTGGATGAGTTGGGACTCACTTTGTCTCCAAGTAAGCAGGCTCTCCTGCCCTTCACTAAGAAGATACCATGTCAGATGTTCCTTACTCTTATCTAGCCTCTGACACAGCCCCTCCTCAGTGCACTCTCCAAGATCTAGACCAAGAAGCCATTAGATAAAAACTTCAAGACACACAAATCTTGCTGCAACCATTGACCCCTCTTTCCCTCTTCTGTGATGGAAGAGCTGTGCCCCCTCCGCTGGGAACCCATCTCCCCAAATGGATTCCAGTTTTTGCTGCCTCCTTAGTCGCAAGAATTTCTCCAGAATATCTATGTGCTCCTCTTATCCATTGATACTTAACACATCTGTGCACAATATTGATAAGCTGGTAATGCCCATACTTTACCTCCCACTACATGTCGGGGCTGCAGGTTCATGGCAATTTTTGAGTTCATACTTCAGGTCTTGCTTTCTGGTAGGCATCTCCAATATTTGACTTCTCCTCTGGATGTCTACAGTTTAGTAACTAGCAGAGATGTTGTTTAGGTCAATACTTTGGGTCATATGTGATCCTTAAAAAGCATGTGTGGTAACCATACCCTCAAACAAATTCTGATTGGCAAGTTCATTGGCAAGGGGAGACTGAACCAGATTTTGCTGGGAAAAAAGAAAATGTAAATGTGACTTTCACAAAAATATTGTGATGCAGTGCCCAACTTATTTTTAAAATTTCACTCTATAAAGGATACAGAAACAAATGGAGAAAAAAAAATTGAGTCTCGTATACAACCAGTGCAGAATAATAGTTTTAAAAAGCCCAATTCTTGTAATCCTATTTCTAAAAATCAATGTTTTTCACTCCATATAAGAGCTAATTCCATTCTGAATTTGGCTTTTATCTTGCATGTGCATTTCTGTATAAACTATTTTATCTGTACAAATTAACATTTGAATAAATAATATACATGTTTACACATAAGATGGTTTATAAATGATAATGCATGTGCTCTAGGGCACGTTTCCTCTGTATGTTTCACTGACCACCTCTAACTCTAGTTAATTTCCTTCACTCCACAACTCTTACCCCTTCCAATGGAAGTGGTTTTCAAGTTCATGATTTTATACCTATCAGTCAGCGATACTTCTCTGCATATCATTTTTCAAATCCTAATACATATGGGCAAGGGTTTCTGTGGGACTTAGAGAACTGAAATTGTTAGGTGATAACATAGAGGCATTTTCAATTTACTGAATATTGACAAATAATTTTTCAAATAACTTGACACAATTTATATTACCAGCAATAGGTAAGAGCTCCTTCATTTCCCATCCTTGTCAATACTTGGCATTTGCAGACTTGATGTTTTCCAAGCTTATGGGAGAGAGAAAAATATATCTTATTAAACTTGTATTTTAGTTCCCTGTGTATTAATGTGACAGAATGTGTTTCCACACACTTAGTGTCCACTCCTTTCCTGAGTTCTGCATTACTTACTCACTTCTTCTGCCCACTTTGATGTAAAGCTCTGCCTGCCTTGTAAGAATAGTGTCATTCTGAATAGTGTGGTTTTCATTCTGCAAGAAGAGTTGAAGAAATGTCTTTTCCATGAAAAATCAGAGGCTATTTCAAGTACACCTGAGTGTGGCCACTAAGTATTTTTATACTTCCACAAGATTAAAACAAAACAGAGCAAGGTAAAGATATCCAGTGGTCCCAGTCAGCACTTAGAATCTCATTACGTGCAGCTGGAGCTTCTCTTGGCAGTGGCCATGGTACTGAAGGATCACCGTGGCGCCTCCTGCGTGAAAGGAAACCAACATGGCAACGAGGAACGCCTCGGTGGGCCCTGGGACATGTTGTGAAGGGCCTGGATCCAACCCTGACCTGCTTTCGTTCATTCCACCTATGATAGAATAAGGCTGCCATCCAGCTCAAAGTGGCACTTCCAAGCAGATGCGCACAGGTGGCCGTGGTCGCAAGAGCGCCACCATAAATAAAGTTTATTAAGGGATTAAGTGATCAGATGTCAGTCTTAAAAGCTGTAGACTCGATCCTGAGTCTGACTCGGGAAGCTGTGAGGGATGCCCTGGCTGCTTCTCTTTCTCTTGCCCATGAAAGTTTGTTTTTTTCCATCTGTCTGTGTGTCTATACCTCTCCAGATGTCCTTTTTTTTTTTTTT
>NW_004567136.1:8905707-8923178 GCF_000260355.1 Condylura cristata | reverse complement strand
TTTTTTTTTTTTTCTTGCAAAATACACAAACCATAGCCATGTAATATATTCGGTTACATAGGACATAATAAAGCATTCATGTTTTCCTCCCTCAACAGATAGAAAACAGATGTGAATCTGAGGCAGCTCAAAAAGTGAAGGTGTAAGGAAGGAAAAATCATATTTTGCAGTGTGAAAATGAAAGAACTATGTTTTCAGACTCGAGTCAAGGTGGGCATGTGGGTTCACTTCCACACCTGGGGAGGGTCATTTGTCAACGTAAAAAGAAGGAAAAGTGACCCACTTGTGCAGCTAATGCTGTCTGTGACTGATACTTGCGATCACATTGCGATGGCCATAAAATTAATAATCATAATGAAGCAAAAAAAAAAAAAACTTTGGCAATAGAAGTTTCATAAATTCAGTGCAGTTCAGATGATTGCATCTTCTGTGGATTTTATAGCTCACATTACAGTGGAAAGTTGAATTAACCAAAGTCCCAGTTTTCCAGTGTGTAACAAGGGGCTTAAACCACCCTACTTGAGCCCGGTACTGGTATTAGTGCTAGAGTAAGAAAATATATAATATATGGCATTGTTTTAGCAACAAAAAATTGCTAAATGGGCTTTCTTCCCTTTCCCATGGAAATAGAATCAGTAATCAGGGGGCTAAGCAGGGGCCAAAAAGTAACATATCTAACTTAAACCCCAAATTTAGTGCTATTTCTTTTAATAGTTCTTAAATACACTTTACCTCTCCTCTTGTTTTGATGACCAAATGAGACAAGGGTAGAAAAAGGTTTTATAAAAACTAAGCCTGAATTCGGTTATGTGCCTTATGGTATTAAGCCTTAGAGAGGGAGCGGCGGACTTGTGGCTCAGTCTTTGCCAATGGATTAAATGTAAATCATGCAGCAAATCACCTGGAGGGTTTTCCTAACATGAGTTGGCATCTCCGGTTGGACAGATCTTTGCTGGGAGTTGTCCCGCACACAGGAGCATGCTAGTGACACCCGTTAGATCCAATTGCACCCCACCCTAACATCCCAGCTCTGAAAAAGACATGTCTCCATAGGTTGCAAATGCCCCCCGCTCTGATCCCCCCCACAGGCCCCAGTGAAGGGTCACTGGTGTGCAGACCGTGCTGTGAGACTTGCTTCCGGTGTACGTGCAGGTACTGTGCAGGGTGATGCTGGACTCATGTAAATGTCCCTTGTGGGTGCAGCACATGCCAGAGATGAAAAGGTGGGTGTTATCAGGGAAGCCTTGATGTGGAACATCAGAGAGTGTTTGTTGCTTTTGTTTTTCAACTTTTATTTCTTAAGTGTGACAACCTGGGCCCACCATAAATTTAGGAGGAAGAAAACTTTGGCTTCTGTGTAAATGTTTCATATAGCTCATGAAAAAGTTATTTGTTGTGTATCACATTTATAATTGTATTCTAAATACATACACAACATAAAATGTATGCTTTGTTCAAATTCAAAGAGGATAAATTTGAATTAGTGGAAAGGTATGATTGACTTTCATTCTCTCATTTTACTCAAAAAATGTCCTTGTTCTTGTAATTTGTTATGTTTTTTTTCCTCCTTTGTTATACAATCTCCTTATTTTTGTTTGTAGTTTGGTATATTTGTCTAACCATTTGTCCTATTCCTTTAGTAAGTACCCCTATTATTACTATCTAGATCATCTCTAGCTCCCTCTCTCTTCTTTGATCATTTTTCTCTCTTTCCTTCTAACTTATTTGTTACTCACAAATCTATCCTCAATATCATGGACCATATTTGCAGCAGCATTCAAGTTTTTTGCTACTCTAAATATGATTATCAGCTCTAAACATGATTATCATTTCTGTACTAGTCTTTTGTCAGAATTTTTTGAGACAATCTGGGACAGAGTGAGAGAAAACAAATGCCAGTAGCTGAACCTAAATCTGGGTCCAAAGGTAGAACAATAGCCCATCTCAAAGACAGACAGAAAGGATTTTTGCTTACCCAGTATTTTGTTGTTCAGACCTTCAACAGCTGAGACAAGGCCCACCACATTGGATCGGACAATCTGCTTTCTACACTCTGATTCAAATTGTAGTTTCCTCTAGGAATCCCCTCAAAGCCACCCCTAGAATAATATTAAGTCAAATATTTGGTCACCCTGTGTTCAGTCAAGCTGACATAAAAGGAAACATCACATTGGCCTGTGAAGTCATTAGTCAGTCCTGGCACAAAGGAGACTCTTCCCTGTGACAGTGAGCAATGGCTCCAGCTGTGCTCCTGTTCAGTGCGCACCTTCACTCCTTAGCCCAAAGTGGTTTCAGGGACCCACTGAGTCCTGCATCCCACCCAAGAGCATCCAGTATGGCAGATAGAGGGTGACAAACTTTCTAATTTCTGCCTTACAATGGGTGGGAAAAGGAAGCACCTCAATTCTAAGCATGATTTTAATGAGGGCACGAGGAAACAGTACAAATAATCAAAGGCAGAAAAAATATGTCAATATTGGTGAATGCTAATACTAAGATTTAAAAGTATTTCTAGGTTAAGGAAGGATTAGATGCTCATTAATGTTCACATTCTATGCCCCTATATTTAACTCCCAAATCCCAAAATGGTACCACTGTTTTAAGTCTCTCTATCTTAAATAGTCTATTTACAATAAACTGGAGGGTCAGCAGATAATTAACCGAGTTAACTGCAATAGTAACAAAGGTATTGCGGGTAATGTTGCAAATATACAGATTCAGAAACAGAAAAGTCAAAGTAATCACTCTATTGATTGTGGGGAAAAAACACATCTGAAAACAAATCACAAAAGTCAAGTATACAAACTACAACTGCTTCAATTATACCATTTACCAGGTTTTTAAATGATTAACAACAAAAATGTAGAGCCTGTTTCAAGCACATAATCAGCAAACACGGGAATATTAAATTGTAATGAGTGTCAGTCATGATGAAGTAAATCTCTATGACTCACAAAAGAAGTGGGGAGTTGAGATGCCTTGGAGGGTCTTCAGGATGCCTCAGGCACAGAGCAGGAAGCCACCAGCCCCCTGGGGGTCCTGGAAGTCTCTGGGAGTTTGAAGACATGAACTTACTGAGCTCTCAGAACAGTTACCCTGTGGCAGATTTTAGACAGAAATATACCTGCATACTATGTCATATGTATGTATGCTGGGCGTTAGCCATGGGTTCTTACCTCAGAACAGTTATCCTGTGCTCTTAGAAGAGTTACCCTGTGGCATGTTTTAGACAGAAATGTACCTGCATACTATGTAGAAATTTACACTGTTGGGCGTTAGCCAGGGGCTTTTACCTCCTCTTGTAGGTGAGGTAGCAGAAGCATAAGGAGTTCAGTAGGAGCCCAAAGCCTGCAGCTGGAGGTGACAGTGCAGGGACTCAAAGGCAGGAGCCTGATTCTAGAATTTGCTGTTTCCTCCGCCTTTCTCCTTACCTCTAAACAAAAGATAGGAACGCTGTTTCACCGTCTGTGGCACAGCCCAGCAGGCCAGATTTTGGCATATTAATCACACACCCTGTCAGAAATCACTTGGTCTTCAACATTTCAGAAATCTTCACCATAATGTTCTCAGACTAGAATTGTGGTTAACTAGGACAACAAGCCAAGGCAGAAAGGGGGTCATCAGAAAAGTAAATGGAGAGACAGTAAGTAGAGGGAATCTCAGGGGAGATTTGGTCTCAGTGAAATACTTGGAATACTTGCTACATCTCAGGTGCCAGGGTCTGTGATTCAAGTATGTTTTCAGAAAACTCTCACAGCAATGAGGCAGCCACCCTGGGGGTCACCATCGGTGATGGGAGACCGGAGTCAAGAGCAGTTCAGCACCACGTTCAAAGGGCTGACGGAGAACATACCTGAGCCACTTGAAGCTCTGTCCTCTGAATGTGTGACTGTGTCCTTTTTCCATCCAATCAGAAAGCTTGGGTCAGACAAGTCAACTGAACAGAAAAACAAGGGGAAGTGGATTGAGAGGAGAATTGCTTTACACCAGTTTTATCAGTTTTGGCATTTTTTTTTTAAAGATTTATTTATTTGTGCATACAGAACTGGGGTACAGGACAGAGGGGCGGCGAGAGGCTTCACCAGAGACAGAGTGGGGAACAGAACAGGCAGATCAACGAAGTACACTGCTGAGGGGAGCAGCAGGCGGGTCAGGAGAGGTCTGCCACGCCATGTGGTCACCTCCGGGGCAGGCAGGAATCGAACTCATGCGGAAGTGGCTTCAGATTTTCAGTGCTGTGCTTTAACCCGCTGCGCCACCAGGGAGGGCCAGTTTTGGCATTTTTAAAGTGTGAAACCCCACAGTGTGGAAAGGTTCCGCTCACAACTCAACTATATGTATGACCACAATGTGAATTTACTAAGTGGGGCGTGGGGGGGGGGGGGGGGGAGGAGAATCCAATTTTAATAAATAAGCATAACATTGGCTGGGCACTGAATAGGAAAGGTAACAAACCTTGGCAAAGCCCAGGAAGCTGTGACATAGCAAGACCCATCTGCAGGGATGGGAGGTCACTATTCTGCACAAGCTCCCTGGAGAATCTCACTCTGCCCCAAGGAGCCTTCACAGTTGCGGGTGCCATGTCCAGAAGCATCTCTGATTGCCCCAAAGTGGTGCCTATATTTATACCACCTCAGGGACCACTTTTCTGGATCTTGTTAATTTTGACGGGCAGGGAATTTTCACAGCTGTTATCTGTTCTGGTCTTTCATATGTCAGTTCATCAGCATCTTCCTCAACAAGTGTCTGCTTTCCAAATGGTAACTTGTGCTCTGTCTCGATTGGCCCATTTTTCCATCAGGATCACTAAGGCCATTATGGTGTCAATACATATAATACCTTGATCGATCAGGAGCTTTACAATATTGATGGGCATGACAATATCTAAAGTCCTGATAATAAATTCAAACACCATCCAAGTCATTTAGACCAGAGACCAGAATGAATGAGGCACTGGGTTCCCCTCAGATGAGCTGCACACACCACCATCTTCCTTCACTGTGAGCCCCCCATGTGGATATTGGTTATTCTGGACGAGGCCTCTGCTCTCTGGACATGGGTTCAGATAAGTGGAGGTCCTGCCGCATCCCCAAGGCCCTCTGTTCTAGATTAACACCTTGACACAGTTCTCCCCTGACCAGAAGGGGCCATGGATTCTGAAGCACCCACACAAGGAACTGGGGGGCCCTTAACAGGCTGGTGCTGAAAAAAGCTGCATTTGAGAAAGACCCATGGTTCTACACTATTCTTCATTTTAGTCTATAAGGAAAGTTTAACTTTTAATTAAACATGCCATTATGTCAATGTCCATCAGAAAACTCTAGAACAGGCCTCATCAGCAGTGTCCTGCAGCCCAGGTCATTTCTCTTGGTGGGGAGCCTGCTATTTAGGGAGGTAACAACACTGTTAGGGCTGAAACCAACATCCTGGAAAACTGGGAGTCAGTTTGAGAGAGGCCTCGGGTAGAGGTGCTCACCTTTGACAAGCAGAAAAACACATCTGCACGGTGATAATTCTGCAAAAGCACATCGTGGCGAGGTCAGTAATGCAGGAGCTAGTTCCTTGCCTGTGGTTCCATTTGTAGGAATCTGGTTGATTTTTTTTTTTTTAACGTAGCCTTTTTTAAATTATTAACCACTCCAAATGCACTGGCAATTTTTTTACTAGGCCAGTGTGGATCATGAACAGCAACCAAATAACCTAAGCTACTCAAGGGGTCACTTAGGACTAGTGCTGAGAGAAGTTTTAGATCCACCTGGTTTTTTGAGGAGCCAAGAATGTGAGGTCCAGGAAAGAGGAAAAAAATGACCTCAGTAAATCCTCGGGGGCCGTTTTGTTGGGATGCTGTAGTGAGACACCATCTGATCAGAGAAGTCCCCTTTCTTGGAGAATTCAGCATTTTGCCACCCCCTGAAAACACAACCAACTGGACCCCAATTCCAGTTGCTTTGTTGTAGGGTTTGGTTGTGTCTGTGTGAGCTGGCAACGTTTCTGGGTGAGGACTGGGGAATTTCTGCAGCTTCAGCAGGAGGGCTGCCCTCGGGAAAAACAGCAGGCAGGGCCCCAGGTTGTCAACCCACAAGAAAGCCCTCAGGAGGGGGAGGCCAATGCATCTGAAACACAACCGGGGAGAGCCAGCTTCTCCCAAGGGGCTGCCAAGAGGTCACACAAATGTGGAAGCTGGGCCGTTCCTAGGAAGCTTACAGTTTCTGCTTTGGTAAATGCAGCCCACCGCTGAGAAGATACCCACTGGGCCCAGAAAGACAGGCAGAGAGATCAGCCAAGAAGAAAATGTTTTGGGGAATCCTCAGTCAGGTGAAGTCGCCTAGCCCCACCCCAACTGAGAAACCAAGCTGGGAAAAAGCCGGCAGAGCGTGTGTGTGTGTGTGTGTGTGTGTGTGTGTGTGTGTGTGTGTGTGTGTGTACACAATGATATTGAAAGAAAAACAATTATTTCCTTGATGTAGGAAGGAAAATCTAAGTGGAATCAGCTTGTCAATATGAAACCACTACTGGTTATAATTTATTTCAGAAGGTGGGACGTGCTGGGGGTCGGGAGGCACCCGCAGCTGACAATTTGCAATATTCTGTAGCTAGCTAATGACCTTTTCCATATGGACCAGGGCACACTCGGGTGCGATCTGATCCCCGTGTCCCAGCAGGTCAGGCCTAATTGATATCATTAGAGCCCGATCCTTCTGCACGTGGCCTTGAGACGTCGGTGTTAGCAAGAAAGCTGCTTTTGATTTATTTTGCTTTTCTTCTTCATTCTTTACCTCTTTTCTTTCTTCTTTTCTCAAGTTCTGCTCAAAGGCCAAACTTGTGAAGGTTAAAAATCTACAATCCAACTGCAGGGTTGGAACATTCTGGCTTGCAAATCTATTTCTAAAGCCGGGACATCTAAGAGAGGCCGGGGGCAGGTAGAATGGGTGGTGAGGGAGTCTAAGACACACTAAAACATTTCAGTCACTTCTCAGATGTTTCTTGTTCCTGTTGGAAAAAAAAAAAAAAAGTGTCTTCTTGCTCCAGCTGCAGAAAGAAAAAAGAAAAAACTTGAACTGGAGAAAAAAAAAACTAAACTTTTCTCTGTTCAGGTTCAAGTTCTGTGTCCCCTCAGCTGTAGGCTAGTTTCCTCCCAGCGGTCTGCTCACAAGCAAGGTCTCAACTTACTGGCTCTTCTTAGATGTCTTTGGGCTTGCCTTCATACTTATTTAAGTGAAAACAAGCCAATAAATGTGTTCACCTTGACTGTGGTAAGTAAGTTTGTGTGTTTCGGATTATTTTCAGATCTCCATCTGACAAGAGAAGGGATGCCGAAAGCCATAACCAGAGAGCAGGGCTTCAGTTCCCTTGACACTGACATGCTTCACCTCCAGGACAGACACAGTGAGAGCACAGCTCCATCTCTCCATAGGGTGGCAGAACTTAGAAATAGTTCTGTGGGAGGAGGGTCATACAGGTCATGGCACTTTCTGGTGACCCTACTATCACCAGAAAGGGACCCTACTATCCAGGTCTTGAGGTTCTCAGCCCAAGACCCAAGCTATCTTGCCCACCACTCTCTGTGGAAGGAATCCAACTTGGACACTTTGGTTAAAATAGTACAGAATTGTTTGGGAGTGATGAAGTCATAGACACTGCAGAGGAATCAAGACTGAGAAAGTGCATGTACTGTCTCCCCAGAGTCCATCAAGAGCCTCCTGAAGCCGGGACCCAGGAACCCATTTCCAAAAAGCTGGGGTGGGTGAGACTTCAAATGTTCTCCAACTCAGTAGCCATCACCAGCTCTGGCTTTACAACTGTTTTATTTCACATAAAATATTCTAATCTGTAAGATCGAACCTTTAAAACAGAAATGGACCTAAACTCTCACAATCTGACTGACTTACTGCTTGAGCTGTTATTAGGGAAAATTTTTTCTTCATGACACCTTACATTAGTTCCTCCTCAGTCTTCTAAATTGGCTGAGTCTGATCTTTGGTGAATTTCAGGGAGAGAAAATAAATGGTAAAAAGGAAAATGCATCTGATACAGCGGAGATCACAAGATAGAGAAACCTTATCTTCAGTATTTCCAAGACTTCCCCCAGCTATAGAGAAGGCAGAGTAGGGCCTGCCTGCAATTTTAGGCCAATTAAAAACAAGGCATCTACTCTGGGCAGAAACAACTCGACAGTCTCTTTCCCTGCTTCCAGGGAAGCCCAGTCTTGCAGTCTTGGCAAGCTGGTTGGACTGGACTCTGGAGTGGGGTGGGGGGCTTCCCCAGGCGGCTGCTGGGTCAGTGAGACTGTGCGGAGCTGTATTGGCTGAGAAAATCCACTCCTCCCCTCCTCCCTGCTTCTCCTGTCAAAATATGACGTGCCACGCTCAACCAGAGAACATGGTGCCATCGGGGACCATTATCACCTAATACATCTTTATGGGCAAGGAGTGTTCCACAGACTTTCTTCTTGTGTGCAGACCCTGGGACTCTAAATCCCTCCAGTTCTTTGCCATGATGCTACATCCTCTCTCCACCCCATTGATCGCGTTCTCCTCCTCAGTCATCAGACTGCCCTCTCCTCTCCTCCCCCCACCCTCACCTCCACATCACTGGGCTTCTGCTCTCTGACCTGCACAGCCCTGCACACGTGTCAGGTACAGAGCGTCAGTGCCACGATGGACAAGTTAGCCCCAGAGGCAGTGTCAGATTTCTATAGCTTCCTTCCACCACCAACCCCCCCAACCCTGCCTTTATCTTGCGCTCCAGGTGAAAAGGACATTCTGTGTGGGAAAACCGGATGACTGACCTCAGCCAACAGAGAGGATGCTGGTGGGTCTGTATCTTAAGGAAATCATTGGTCACTTGCAAGCAGCCTCTTCAGGCTCAGGGAAGGGCACGATGGTTCTTTGCTTTCCAAGGTATTGCTGAGATGCAGTTGATGTGAAAGACAAGTTTTCATCCTCTTGGGGAAATGTCTTGGTTTGAAAACACCGGGGTGTGTGGACAAACAGCGGCTGTCTGTTTTCTAGTCTGCAAAATGGGATGGATAGCGCCTCCTGCTGGTCTTGCGGAGGGAGGAGGAGGCACCTGGCCTCTGCCAGGGCTGACAGATTACTTTCTCTGTTCTGTTGGGAGCCTTTAGCCTGTCTCCGCTCTTTGCTATCTTTCTACCACGCTCTTCTTTGCATCTCTAACTCTGTCCTTCCTGCGGGTTCTTCAGAGGGTTTTCTATGGCCAGGTGATGTCACAGTCCTTCCCCTCCTGTGGCCAAACCACCTTGGGCTCCTAGGACAGGTCACCCCAGCGCCACATCAGGCAGACCAGTCCCACAAAGACACCCACCTTCAGGGAAAACTTTCAAATTGAAAAGAATGTTTCTATTCACCGCATATTTCTAACTTAAGAAGTTGAAAGTCTGGCTTCTGAGCCCCAGGGGCTTCAAACTTTACACCGTTTGCTTCACCATCACCCCAGGACAGTGAACTATTCCTGGAAAAAGGCTTTTATGGCCATTTCAAGAGAAACCCCCTGTAACTGATTAAGGACCTGGCCAGCAGGAAAGCAAAGGACAGGCCTTTCTTGGATGATTTCCCCACCTGAGATGATCGTCCTGGGTCAGTAAAAAAACCATTTATGTGGAGTCGTTTCATTCAGATTAAAAATATATAAGCTTCTAGCTTTGTACCTCATTCCATCAAAATCCTTTTGGGCCAACTCAAACCTGGCAGGTGAATGAATTCAGGACTTTTTTTTTTTTTTTTGTAATCTACATTAAATATATGTGTATAATACTTCTCTGCTTGCACTTAAAAAAGCTGTTATCCCCAGTTGAGTATCAGAACATGCTTTTGTAGAAGGAGATTGTGTCAGGTGCACTGGAGAGGGAATATTGATCATTTCCATTTCTGCCTCCCTCCTGGCTTCTCTCTCTGCCCTGCACCTGCCACCTTCTCGCCCCACCCCCACGCTGGGAGTCATGGTAAGCACTCTGACAAAGCACAGCAAACACAACTGCCTTTCCAAGAACCAACCCCTTCCTGTGAATTCATGTCCCTCCAGTTAAATTCCGACTGCTGTATTCAAATGCCGTTTATTCAAATGTATTTATAAAGCAAACACCAAAGCCACCCACTGTCAGATGCTCACACATATGCACACTTAGACACCTCACCAGCCTGTGCGACCTGACAGTAGGCAGGTTGCTGCATTTGTGTTATTCAAAATGCAATAATTAGCGCCTGTTAAAGGGGGAGGGGGATGGAGAGAGGATCATTATCTCACCACAAATTACTGGAATCAGTATGTCCAATTTTTCAAGACTCAGTGCTGAGAGGAAAATCCCTGCTCTCAGTTGATGGGATGCGGCTGACAGACTCCACTGGCCGCACCGAGACATCAACAAACGGCTTTTAGTCTCCTGTAACGGGAAGACAGCTTCGCTGGGCTGCCCCAAGGGAGGGGCACTCAAAAGTGGTCTTGCTTCGATTTTCATCATCTACTTCCTAGGTTTCAGGCCTGTTTTCCCTTTTTAGAGCTTCATTCCCTTGCTTTCGCTTGTGTTTAAACATACAGTCCCATGCACTCCCACTAGCAACAAGCCGCCTCATTCCCCTGCCCTGAGGGATGTGCCCTCTGTTCTCCGACGCCAGCCTGAACCCTCTAGTAGGTCCTCGCCGATGCAGATGCCCCTTGTCTCTCACTGGAGCAACAGCCTTCTGCAGGCCGATGCTTCCAAATGGAGAGCATGACGCAACAGAGAGGCCAACGGATTCCTAGCCTTCCCCCAAAGACTCCCTTTGGGATTGCAATGTGGTTTTATAAAAATAAAATAATAACACTCTTGGCAGACACTGAACTCAGTCCTGGAGTTCTAACTATACCGTTTAAATTGACAGCGATGGGAATTCTCGATACACAATAGTCAATTTAAAATTATGAAATGGGACCCGCAGCAGATTCAGGGCATTAACATTCAGAAACACGTTGGCATCTGCCATAGAGATGGACCGGGCAACCCCTCAGGACACCTCTTAGTTCATCACTTAAACTTTCTTTCATCCTGGTTTCAGAATAGGGAGCGCAGTTCCTTTGCTTCATCTTGCAGGGCTGATTAGTTGGCTAATGGACCATCCCTCTGTGATCTCAAGTTTCTCATATTTCATTAAACGCAGGAGTCACTCTCCAGAGAACACTAGTTTCTGAGGTTCTGCAAAAACAAAAGTATTTGTCTTTTCTCTGTTTTCCAGAATTTATAGAACACTTTTTAGTGACTATCACAGGTGAGGTCTAATGCATCAGAGTTGGTATTGCACTTTGCACTTTGGTGGACCCAAGCTGGAGCCCAGCTGCAGGCCAGCAGTCCGTGGAAACTTTGCTCCTAAAGACACAGGTGTCTCTGGTCTCCAGTGACTGATTCGTCTGAGAGGAGACTCTCCGCATGTGTCTTCACAGCCTGTGTGATCCGTCGTCTCAGGGCAGGTCATTCCTAGTATGTGCATCGGCACTTAAATGGGGGTGGGGGGATGCATCCGTTTCAATTCTCTAATCCTTTATATAAGCTCATTGAAGTCATTATTTTAATCACACAGAGAATTGGAATATTTTGAAAAGCTGTTAGAAAATAAATATAAATGAAAATGTCAAGACCAACCAAAAACCAGTGTGTGTGTGAGAGATTTTTCCCAATCAACAGCTACTAATAGTTTACATATATGACTTTGTCTAGGTGTATTGGTAAACATCATATAATCATCCATGGCCTTTGAACTCCATGAAGACTTTATTGGTATAAGGTTGTTTGTCAATCCTTTTATTTTTGAGGTAACATTAGCTGACAACACTGTAGATGTTTCAGGCGCAGTGTCATACCCCATCGCACCCCATTGGCTGTATGCACCCCACCACCACCAGTCCAGTCACCATCACACCCGCCCACGGGCCCCTCATACCTCCATCAGCCAATGTTCTCCTTCACGTGCTTGCTGCTCCATGTGGCTTCCTCAGGTCTCCTTCTGTCTCTCCATCCTGCTTCCTTCTTTTCTCTCCTCAGCTCCACCCTCCTTCTGAGTGGAGCAGGGAACCTGGAACTTCCTTTTTCCTAGGGACCACCCTGTTAGAATCCCCCCTTTTTGATTTTAATACCACCACATCTATGATGGCACAGATTTTAGGGTACAGTTGGTACAGTTTAGGGTACCAACATTGTCTATGAATGTCCAATATGACGGCCATAAGGGGAAAATAGTCCATTAGTGCATGGGAAAGGAAACAAAAACTTCTGGTGTATATCAAAATCACAGTAACAGAACAAAACAAAACTTTAAAAGCTGTTTAAAAGGTTCTCTCAACCTTGATCCCAACTTTGTTCAGCTATGCACAAGTTATTTTCAAATACACATTACCTTTTAACCATTTTTCTATTTTTGCATAAAATCACAGAGGAGAATAATCAAATAGCAATTTGTTGCTGGCCTTGTTGGCGTCCTCCATACAGGATCAGAGCGAACCGTCGATGTCCAGTCCACACAGGCTTCAGGAGCAATGTTGGTCTCAGCAGACTCAATCTGTAGTTTCCTCCTTTCGAGGTTACCAGGACTTTTCATTTTTCTGGGTCATCCAGGCCTGCCAGTAGAGGCAAGCTTCCTCATCTTATTTGGAGGTCCCTGGAACACTAAAACAAAGCAGCAGGTTCTCCTCTTCTTGGTTCAGCTCTATTTGAAGTTCCTGGAGAACACCAAGCAAAGCCACTGAAACACATTTCCAATTTATTTAGGTTAAGCGAACAAAATTCCCTATTAAAGTTATGCAAAAATAGACCCAAGTAGTAAATATTACTACCACAATCTATACGTGTTGGTATCAAGGAGAGAAAGATGTAAATACATGTTAGTTCTGCTGAAAAAAAATTACTGCAGATTCTGGTTATTGAAAACAAAAAACTTCCTTTGAATCAAATGGGGTCAAAAAATACCAGTATTATTTCAAACAAAAACTTAGCAAGAATCAGTCTGTTCAGTTCTATGTAGAAAATCTTTTTTCACTGTCAGTTGAGGTCTTTTTCTGTAAACTTTTTTTTTTAGAAGCAATTTCTGCAAATGCCAAACCATTGAATATAATATTTCAGAACAACAATCAATATTTACAATTTATACAACATATGATATCAAAAGGTTTTGATAACCAGAAAACCAGTGTTAACATTTATGTTCATGCCATGTTCCACCTTTTTCCCAAGTGACAATGCTTCCTTTATAGTTATTTTTCTTTACTAGGCAAAAACCAAAAAGGCCAAATTGATCTAAGTGTCTTTCCAGAAGGAAAGGAAGAAACTTTGTGGAGTGTCTTGGGAGCTCTACTGAGCTCCCACAAAATTTCCTTTGATGATCCAAAGGGCTAACTACCAAGTTTTACTTCAAATTTAGAATTCTGGGAAGCTTTGTCACAAATATGAAAAAAAAATTTCAATTTCTATGAAATCTCTGGCTCAGTCAGTAGTGCAATATTGACAGTCAAACCATGACAGTGAAACCATAACCTTTTTGTTTTCTGTCATAACTAGAGACTCCTTGTTCTCAGAAACCTTAATTTTTCCAAACTTGCATTTTTCTGACATTATCGACCCAAGCAAAAGGAAAAAATATTATACCCAATACAACCTTAGAAGCGCCTGTTGCAAAACAACATTAGTTGTTACCACGGACCAAAAATTATCCCAGATTGTGATTTCAAAACATGTATACCAGTTTTCATTAGTTTTCTTTTTGTTTATTTTGTTTGGTTTTTCTTTTCAGTATCTATAGGTACTATGTAAACCAATTTTATAACACCTCGAGGCCAAGACAACTAAGCACAAGGACAAGACATACAGACATGCAACATATAGACAGTTTCCTTAGTTACACTACATGGAATCTTATGTTAACTGTAGTTTTGTTCATACAGGCTTAGAAAAATCTCAAATTCCAAAAAAATGTGGAGTGTTGCTGGCAGAAACAGGTTTCAGTTGTTATCCTACAAACCTAAGACTGGAAATAGGAAGAAAAATTTCATTAATCACAAGAGTTATATTTTGTTCAGTGTTTAAACATTTCCATTAGTTAGAGTTAATCCTGGGGTATTCTATACAGCAGGCAAAAGTAAAAACTGTTAACTTTCAAGCAAAAACAGTCATCTTGTTAACCACTAAGCTTGCAATCCTTGGGATTCCTGGAACAAAACCTGAAAAAGCAAAATCAAAAAGCAGTTAACTTTCAATTAAAAGGAGTCATCTTCTTACTTCTGTTAGCCACTTTGGGACAGAAGCTGAAAGAGCAAATTCAACATCAAGTTATTTATTGCACCTCCCCACACACGGGAGAAACCACAACACAGGTATGAAAACCTGGTACAGTTACGCCATACGCTACAAAGAGCGCTTTCCACAACAGACCTTCCTCAGTAGGTAGCAGAATCTTAGAATCCTGTCTTACACCAGTAATCAAACAGATCCAGAACTCAAATGGCAAACATGCCCCAAACAAATTGTGTAGACAAAATTCACAACAGCAAACCCTTTAGACTCAATATCTTTTCTGATTTTTTCTGATCCCGACTTTGCAAAACTTCAAGCTATCTCCAAGAGTCCATTAAGGTTACCAGCATTTACTAGTTTTACTGCTCAAGGCTTTGTCTTTCTTTGCATCCAAGCATACATTTGCTAATTGAAATATCACTGCTCCTCTGTTGGCTTTCAAAACCCCTAGGGCAGACATCAGGGAGTGGTCAAAGTCAAAGCAGTCTACCCTCTGAAAAAACCTTCACTGCTTTTAGAAATGCTAACAAGATCTGCAAATCAGCAGACATCACACACACACAAAAAAAGTCAAAAGTCCTAGCGAGTTAACTTTAGTTAACAAAGGAAGTGGAAAATCTTAGGAGGAGCCCAAAAGAACAAAAATTTCCAAGTTTCAGAGAAGCCGGCCAAGGGCCTCAGAAGCCATCTTTGATCTGTTCACATGGTCCAAACTGCTATCTTTTGAGTAAAACTGCTAAACAACTTCTACAAAATCAAATCTTTTAGCAAGTGACCACGAAAAAATTGTACACATATACCCAGAATTTTCACAAGGCTCAAGCCACTTTTTAACAACTCTGCATCTGAAAAAAAACCTAGAGGATTTGCGCTTACAGTAAAACTTTAATGAAAAGGCCCTTTAATATAGTGAGTATACAACAGAAGACAATATATTTTCTAAATCAAACACCTAAAGTTACCCATCCCCTGGTCGACAAAAGTCAACCCAAAGTAAGGCCTGAAAGCTGCCAAAAGACTAAAGCACCTTCTGGCGAGGACCCTTGGAAAAGGGTCAGAAATGGCCAGGCAAGTCTGGGAGGAAAAGAGCAAAATCAATATAAACACTGCCATAATCACCTCCCTATGTAACAGGTACAGGTCTCATGGACTCCGCCCCTACTCCAGATGCAGGAACTCCAAATCCCATCAGTACCAAGGAGAAGCACGCAGGGACGTGAGGGCGGAGCTGAGCAGCCAGGTTGGGATAAAACCGGACACGTGGGCTCTGGGGGGACCTGGTGGTTCACGGCTGATCGTTTTGGCGCTCCATCGGTTTTCAGCTGCCGGTGGAGTCCAAGTCTGCAGAACTGGCGGGACATCCTAGTTAACCTGTGTTTCTCTCCCTCTTTCCCTGGGTTATTCCTTTACCTTTCTCCTTATAAATAAATCCATTATTTAACCTTTTGAGTGTGTCCATAATACGATTGAATCGTAAGCGCATGGGTGAAGACCCACAGATGGGCAACCCAATTCACATTGGGGTGCCCTGTAACACCTATAGGCCTCTCACCCACATCTGCCTCAACTAGTCCAGGGCCAGGAAACAAGCACAGTTTCTTCATCACATGCTTGCTGCTCCATGTGGCTTCCTCAGGTCTCGTCCAGTGTTCTTTTATCAATAGCTGTGGAGGGTAATTTTCACTTTTAGTTTGCTGTTTTCTTTATATTCCATATGAGTAAAATCATACATTGGTCTTTCTCCATCTGAAGTTTTGCATTTAGCATAATCCTTCAATTTCTATCCATTTTGTCCCAGATAAGATTTCTTTTCTTTTTTTTTTTTTTAAATAGCTGAGTAATACAGAGTGAGCATGTAGTTAGGAATCCCACCTACAACAGACTGTTTTCCTGGTTGCCAGTCAATGAGTAATCTACCGCCCAAATTTAGAAGAACTTAATTTCAGTAAGGATAAAACAACACATATGACTATTTCTTACAAAGTGACTCATAACCCTCTCAAGACAAATTGCAGCATTGGAAGAAAAGAGGGAGTAAATACAGCTCCAGCTTTCTGGAAGACTTTGGCTAGTGAGAAGGTCACTGAGTTAGTGATGGACTCATGGATTTTACTCTCTTCTTATCCTGAGCAGCTGCTTGCAGAACAGCTTCTGGTTCATTCTTTCTTGTTGATGTGCTCTCTTTGTACACACACACACACACACACACATTACACACATACGTGTCTATATAAAGTTATTATAGTTATAAAATCACATATGGTTGGTTATAAAGGTATAAATTATAGATATCATTTATCTAATCATATGCAATTATACATTTAATTTAAAATATTCTGTTGGTAAAAATTTTGAATGCTATATAAACCTATGAAATAAAATATTAAGGCACCTCGCCTTCTCTACATAATGAGGAATAAACAAATGGGTGATGCTGGGTACCAGTAGCTAACAGCTAGGTTGTAGTGTGCTATCCTGAACATAAACATCCTTCAGAATGTCAATAGTAATCAGAACAAGATCACACTGAGATGATGTCAAATTTGACAAAAACAAGACTACTATGGAATCATTCCTGAACACAGGGCATGCCTCAGGATGCCATGCAATGACAAAAATCATCCAGTGGCTTCTTCTTGGGGGTATTATTGGTGCAAGGACATCCTGGTGACTATAGCCCTGCTTCATCCTAATAAAAACATGAACAATTCCAGTGCTCAGATGATCTACATTCATGGTCAAGATCAAAATTGCATTGCCTTAAGTGCTTCCCAAACCACCGAGCAGAATCCTGAACCTTATACAACATCCCACCCCAAAACCCTCTTACAGAGAAAGACACATGTGTGATTTCCTAAGTTAAAAGTTAATAAACATGGGCCCTCCCTGGTGGTGCAGAGGGTTAAAGTGCAGCACCACTTCAGCATGAGTTCGATCCCTGCCCCAGAGGTGACCCACATGGTGTAGCAGACCTCTCCTGACCCACCTGCTGCTGCTCCTACTCCATCTGCCTGTTCTGCTCCCCACTCTGTCTCTGGCGAGCCCTCTCACCCCCTGCACCTCTGGCCTGTACCCCAGTTCTATATGCTTAAATCTTTTTTTGAGATTTATTTGTGCACACACAACTGGGGTACAAGCTAGAGGTGCAGGGGCGGAGAGAGCATTCACCAGAGACAGAGTGGGGAGCAGAACAGGCAGA
>NW_004567136.1:8898265-8905607 GCF_000260355.1 Condylura cristata | reverse complement strand
GGTCACCTCTGGGGTGGGCAGGGATTGAACTCATGCTGAAGTGGCTTTAGCTTCTTAGTGCTGTGCTTTAACCTGCTGTGCTACCAGGGAGGGCCAAATCTTAAAAACAAAACAAAACAATAAACCTGCTTGCCTTCCCATATCCCTTTACTGAAAACAAAACATACAGTGTATAAGACTTTCTAACAGAATAAGGATCATATCTATTTTTAAATTTAACAAATTCTAATGTTCTTTTGTGCAAAACTGATTTCTAATGAGTGCTTTGTTATTCTAAAGCTGCTATACCCTTCTAAAACATAAAATTCCAGAGTTAAACTAACATTTAATGTTTGACAGTTTACACACACATAAGCCACAAAATCTTCCCCAGCTTTCTTGAAATAATATTGACAGATTAACTTCAGTTTCAGGTGTATAAGCGATGTAGTCATATGAAATGATTACCCAGTGAGGTTAGTCGGCACTTTCAGGCCTTCACATAATTGCCTTATTCTGCATGTGTGGCACTAGCTTTTAAGATCTACTCTCCTAACACCCGTCTTGTATATTATATATGTTGTTAGCTGTGGCCACTGTGTTGTTCTTGAGATGCCCAGCATCGCCTCTGCACACAGCTGGCAGTTGTGCTCTTACACAGATGGGGGTTTGCCACCCCCAAGTCCAGGCCCTGGAAAGCACCATTCTCTGTTTCTTTGAGTTCCACTTTCTTAGGTTCCCCCATAGAGGAGAGTATACAGTATCACAAAATTGTCTTCTTAGAATGTTTACCCACACAGTCACTCTATAGTTCAGTTATATAGTCCTTTGTTCATTTCAAAGATGAGAGAATTAAAATCCAGTGAAATATATAACACAGCAGACACTGGGAAGGCTCGGACCTTGTTCCAGGCCATGTAGTGTCGCCCTGATGCATATTCTGAAGGCTCTTCTAACTTGAAAATTCTTCAAAGTCTAACTTGCCGTTTTGTACATAATATGCATTAAATTGGCTTTTATATTGTTTTTCTAATGCATATGTGTGTGTGTGTGTGTGTGTGTGTGCTTCATAAATCTGATACTAGATTTCAAATATTTGGTTTGGGAACTCAAGTAGCTTCTAGTTTATTATGTAATATAAACACTAGAAATTACAAGGAGAGCTTTGGGTTTCAACAGCCAAGTTTTCATTGCACCTCTAGACTTGCTTGGCCTTGGGCATTTTAATTTGTGCCTCATCTTCTTATATGTAAAAAAGAGTAGATGTAATCACTAAGCTGCCACGTCAATTAATTTTGTATATGTGATGTGCTAAGACTGGTGTCTGGCACATGTGAGCATAGGCTGGCAGGTGTTATTTTTCTTCATTTCAAGCAAGTATCCAGAATTTGTGGTCTTTCAGGCTTCATAGCTGTATCAGTTCAATGTAGTCTCTTAATCATTTGAAAAATCTCAACCTCATGAAAACAGGAAGTCTGATGGTCCTAAAACAGAAGAGAATGGGGGATTTTTTTGGAGGACACCAAGAGGAAAGAAGAGAATTGAGTAATCTCCATCATGGTGAGGGGATTTCTACAATTGAGCATATTACTGGAGAAATAAATATATGAATGGAAGAAAGGGAATTAGATACAGTTAATTGTTACCCCTGGAGCCTGGGCATTATATCTGGTTGGGGAGAACCAGGCGTCTCTAAGATTGAATTTCAGACCAGTTGTGTACTTAGGGACTCAAATCTAGGAGTGCTTAATAATTCACACCTATTATATAAAGTATAGCTTGCTATTTGGGGCAACAAATTGTATCTCTAAATATATGGCAAATTGTATCATACCTAATATAATTTAGCTTAAAGGTTTCAATGCTGTCACTGGAATTGCATGCACCCTGAAACTAGTGTGGACGGACACAGAGGCTCCCGGGGTTCGTTTCTCTGCCCACATCCGGGATATAATGCACACTTGCCAAGGTCAGAAGTGATGCTGTTGCTGGGCCCTCACAACCTACGCAGACCCCTGAGCCAGGGGTTCCCAGGTGAATCCAACTTTATTCTACTGTGGGTACAAGGCAGGAATGTACATATGAATCTTGAAAAATAGGGAAAGACAAATGACAGTGAATAATTTTAAAAGCTTAAGAAGTATTTAGTGCTTGCTAGAGAAATACATTGGTAAAAATACCAGATTTGCTCTTGATTTCAGTATTATTTTAATGAGTCAGTTTTAAACAGTTCAAAATGTTGGCTCTGTGTCACATAATACATAGCCTACTTTTAATATCAAATTTAAAAATACATGGGAAATGCAAGTGTTAGGAAATAACATCAAAATAGGACCCCCTGTGTTTATCTAAAAACTCATGGGAGTATAGCCATGATGCACAGTGGAGAAAACTAAGGAAATTCTAGTGTAATCTGTGCAACATATAATCAACCTTTATGTTATCAAAGCAAGGGAGTCAGGATTATCATACTGGTGTCTTGCAGTAAAACACCTGTTGTGGGATTCTGAAATTATTAAAAAGAATATCAAGGAAAAACATGTAAACATAGTTTCCATTAAGTGATGGAGAGACATTGTACACTCACAACAGCACAATGAATCCATATTGTCACTGACAAGATTTGCCTCTGGCTCCCAAAGCCTGCAAGTACCCCAACCCTCAGTCTCCATATCCCAGGCTGGGGACCTGTCTCACACCATGTGATGGAGCTGGAGTGGGCGCTAATAGGACATTGGAGTCACTCAGGCCACACTCAGGCCAAAAATATTATCTCGACTGTAAATATAAATGGGAATGAAACAAATATTAGGTTTATTAAATATTAATAGAGTATATAAAATATACACATTACCTCATTTTGCTCAAAGGAAATGATTTCATGAGTAAAATACACCAGTCCTTGTCTATAAAGAATATTTTTCTTCATCAGGTTTAAAGATTCAGAAAAGAAGTCATTTCATTCAAGGTAAATATTTTAAATCTACGAAGCATAAAAATGGCTGAAAATGAAGGATTCCAGTTAACTGTAAGTTCTGTTCTCTGGGGACATAGGGTATGTTCGCTGTAGTGACAGAGGTAGATGAAGCCAAGGAGAACCATGGCGACTATACCTGAGGGAAGAAACTTTATTATTAAAAAAAAAAAAATTGAGCAAAGATATAAAATAATGGTAGTTTAATAAGAAATAAATATCAGTAGTTTTGTGTGATTAATGTTCTATTTTCTCAATTTAGAAAATGACATTTTGACTTGAGATCAATAGGGATGTGATCAATTCCTATGTCTGTTTAACACTTATAAGACATAACTTAACATCCACAATTTGAAAAAGGAGAAGAAACACCAAGCTCTGTTGGCAATCTAGAAACTTCCAGGGCAGGGAGAGGGGCATGTCAAAACCCCTGTTCTAAATAGTTTCTGCCATCTGTCATATCAAGACAAAACATACTCTGTGCGTAAGACCATTAATGGAAAGTAACTTGAATAAAATGAGTGTGCAACACCGAAAAGACAAAGTATCTAGTTCGAAAATCAGCACCCAAAGTCACCCATCTCCTCATGGGTAAATATCCAGCCAAATAAGTTCGCCCAAAGCAGGGCCACCGAGGCCCAGAAGCCCCCCCAAGTCCAAGCCACTTTCTGGCAGAGACCTATAGAAAAGGTTCAGAAACAGCCAGACAGGTCTGAGAGGAAAAGAGCAAAATCAAAATCAAAATAACAGCTGCAATCGCTAGCCACCCCTGGGGTCTCTCACCTGCTCTGTTTCACCCAGCCCAAGGCTGAGTCTGGCTGCAGGCTCTTCCCATGAGTCTCTGCTCCACGTGCCTCCTCCAGGTCTCCTCGGAGCTGTGCATACTTCTCCTTCATGGCCTTTCCAGCTGCTTCTCTTCCCTGCTCAACTGCACCCTCCTTGGGTGGGGCAGGGGACCTGCCTTTCACCCTGTTAAAAACTAGCAAAGGCATGAAACAGATTCCCCCCAGACACACCCAAACTGCTGACAATGTAGTCTCCAAACCTGGTATTTTACATCACCACATCTGTAGTACTTAGTTAAAGAACGAGTACATCAATTCATTTCAGGGAGGTATTGTGATATATTCTCGTTTTCAATGGGGCAGGGAGGTAAGATGTGCTAAAGAGGTCATGTGACTTCCACTCCCCATCTCTTTCTCGCTTGCACACCTGCACACCCTCCACAAAAGAAAGTCTGGGAAGAGATGGGAGAGCTGCCTTAGCCGGGAGACATACAGTGCTGCCCACATTTTTTGGTTAAATATTGCAAGATGAGTCAAAAACAGATTGTTCGAACTCAGTTCCAAACCAGCATCGCCACTTCACCCTGCTGACAAGCTGACATTTTCACAAAAGGAGCATCTGATGACCCTTGGCCAGATGAACTCAGCCCCGAGCAGAAGGAGATGCATCAAGTAAACATTTTTTAAATGGAAAAGTCTTTTCCACTTGACATGCTCTATGCCTCGCCAAAAGAGTCAAAGACGCGACGTGCGGGGGAAGCGGTGCTGTCTGGTGCTCCCAGGCGCAGGACACATCCGCCTGTGAGCGAATTTCAGTTACTGTGGGTGATGCGTCTGTGGCCTTGGTGACGGATGGTTGGTATTAGTGGCGCTGAGTGTGATTAATAAGGCTGCTCCGTCTCTGACAGAGGGAGTGGCCCCACTAAAATGCAAAGGAGGAAATCCTACTGAAATCTGTTAGGGATGCTCCTGGAAGGTGGAGGTGCCGTGACACCAAGGCAGTACCAGGAGACGCAGCCTCAGTTGCTGGGGGAGGGGGTGGGGGCGGCGTCGGGTCTGAGGGGATGGCCAGGACCACCTAAGGCCAGTTGGTCATCTTAACAAAGAAAACCTGGACTGCTTCCCTCCTTCCCCAAAGGTGCTCATCTGTTAAGCAGTCTCCTGGAAGAGGCACAGAAGTATGAATTTGTGTGAACTGTTACCTAAAGGGATGAAGGAAAATAATCTAATGGATAAGGCATTTATTGAGTACTTTTTTTTTTTTTGGTTTGTTTTGAAATGTGTCAGCTGTTAGGTTTCAAAAAGAGAGAGGATGGGAGAGTCCGGGGGATCTTTGTTCTATTTTACAGATGTGTTTAGCATTTAGATACTAAGAGAGCCAGGGTTTTATATGACACAAAATGAAAATATATTATGACAGTATATCTCTCATCACCATTAAAATACAATAGAACTTCACAGTGGAAAAGAGGAAACAGTTGAAAAGTTGGGTGAGGCTGTGTCACATATTAAGAGCTCTGAGAGTTGTGTTTCTGGATTTGCAAAACCAGGAAACACAAAAGGGTAAAATATACTTTTGTCCATCCCTTGAAGCTTAAATATTGGAATGCATGCTTTTAAAATCAAAGCCAACTGTTCTTAATAATAGCCTCTCCAGAACAGGCAGTGCAGAGCTGCTGTGGGCAGAGAAGCAGCTTGCACTGGGCTGTCCCCAAATAAGTGACCTATTCGATCAATGCGAACTTCCAATACTACTCAAGAAATGTCATTAGTATCTTAACCTGATAGTCGCTCAAGCTGATGGAGTCTTGTAGAACAAAACCTTTAGTGATATTATCATTCATAATGAGGATCTACACCATGGCAATTGAATTTCTATTTGTTCTAGGTAAAATTCTCTGCTTGCAATACATACACCAGTATTGCAAGCAGTTAATCCTACAGACACTGTAGAATCCTAATCTTTTATAAATGGATATTTTGCTATGTCTACTGAATCTGTATTTATTCTACTTGCTGTTAAGATAATATAGGAATAGAAATTATTTCTACCTTCATAATGCGTTACAGTTTGCAAAGCTTACTGTATCTGTGATTGCATTTGAACATCATGACTCTTTGAAATAGATTGGGTTCTTCCAGTATTATGTTCTTTATCTTTTTTTCCAACAAGATATTGAATTCAGGGAAAAATAGAGAAAAGTAGAAGATTCTCAGCAGCTAAAGCAGAACTGAGGTTTAGGAGTTGTTTGTGGGTAGGTTAAATGATAGGCCTAGTAGAGTGTTAATTCTACATTTTCACCTCCCAACAAATTCTGCCAGCATCTTATAGATGCAGTTCATATTTTGTGTGATGGGTGGTGGTAGGGTGCTTACTTACTGATACCCAGGGTGATGTCTATTTTCTTGCAGATGTATAATGTGACTAATAAAATTCAAATACACCTGTTTGCCCACTTACTTGTAAGCACAATTAATAACCTCAATCTTGTCAGACCCAATCCTGTCTAACTAAAAGAACAAGTCAAACCTGCAAGAGAGAAACAGGCATGTGGCATTTCTTAAAACCTGACTTCAAAATGTAAATGCAGATTCTGCCAAAAAGTTGTCCCTGCAGCAAATTCAGCTACATGTTCAACTTGTGTAATTGCAGAATAATTCATATATATTTAACATGTCAAATGATAAGAAATGTAAAGATTTACATACATATTTTCAATAACTAAATTTTAAACAAGCACATGCCATTCTGGAAAACCAGTAAACACCTATAACCCAACAATTGCCAGTGAGGGTCTAAGTTCAATTAAATTGCTTGCTGGCCAACCTGATGAGTTTTTATGCTACAGTTGTTGTGAAAATAGTTCATCCCTGCTAAGCCTTGGGAAATTGTACCCAGAGATTTAATATATATATAGAAGCAGGAGATAATAGGGCATCTTTCTGGGGACACCAGACAACCTCACCCTGGCTCCATTCCTTCATTCAGCATGAGTGGTCTCTGTGTGTGAGTGTAAGACACTTAGCCTGAGTTCCAAAGTGGTTGGTGTATTTCATCTCAGTCTTGATGTGCTCATCTGGAGTGTCTGGGTTGGTGACAGTATTGACCACCTATTTCTCTAGCATCTCTGTGGTGCAAGGTATTAATCCTCAAACTGGGAATCCCAGCCTGCCACTGTCACCTCCCCATGGATCTCTCATCCCTGTCATTCTCTCTTTCCATGTCACCTTCCATGTCCCCCAGGTGCCTGGTACAGAGCCAAGGCCAAGTACGGACAGTTTCCTTGCATGTCTCTCAGCTCCATTCTCTCCTCTCCATTCTTCTTTCTCCCCCATCTCTCTCTGCTGCTTCTCTGCCAGTTCTCATCTTAGCCTTGTCTAACTTCACCTCCCTGCCCACCTCCACCCTGCCCTTGAGTGGGGCAGGGAACCTGGTCCCCTTCCCCTGGGGACCGCCTGTGAGTGTCTCTTGTGTTACACAGCATGGATCTTATGCTCTCAGTGGCAAAAGTTGCCTAGGAAATCCAACCGAAAACAGCTATATGGCCAGTTGGGCATTGTTAAAAGAGCAGTATGACTCCATAGATTCACGAAGGAAAAAAAA
>NW_004567136.1:8759612-8897995 GCF_000260355.1 Condylura cristata | reverse complement strand
AAAAAAAAAAAAAAAACCTTGGCAAAAATAAAGATAATAACCAGTTTTACTACTTGTTGCACATTCTGCATGGAAGTTTCAGTTAAAAACCCAGTTACTCATCCCCTTGTGGGCAAATGCCCAGTCAGACAGGGTTGGGCCGAAGCAAGGGCGCTGAGGACCCACAGTTTGCCACAAGTCTGAGGCACCGCTGAGAACAAGGCAGAAGGGGTCAGGGAAGTCTAGCAGGAAAGGACAGAAAACGCGACGCCTTTCTAAGCAGGAGGGTTGTGCTGTGGCCGTTTTACCACATTGTAGGCAATCAAATGTGGAATCTTGAACAAATCATATTATACTTGTAATACTTTATTCTTGGGGGAATCTGGTTTGATGTTATTTGAGTACATATGAATTTCAAAGATAAGAATAACTAATATTTATAGGGCTGTTACTTTAGCTCATGACTTATTTCTTAGTAAGGATTTGCCATTGATAATGTCATTCTCTTGTCACAGAGACTCAGACTGGTTCTTATCCTCACTTTACAGATTTACTATGTTATGTAGTTTTCTAAGTTTACACAACTAATTTTAATAATACCATGATGCGTTCATTTATCAGATATCAAGAACTGCTTTTTGAACTTATTTATTTGTTTATTTATTTTGGCAGCAGTTTATAGAAATTAGAAAAGAAATCAGAAGTTCCTCGACACTCTTTTCCCCTCAACATATAGTTTCTTTGTTCCTTAGACCTTGCATTACTTCAGTAAATTGTTACAGCTGATGAGCAAATAATGACATTGCCGAGGGCAGGGAAAGGGGCCCCTGAGACTCCCAAATCTGTTCTAAATAGACTTGGTCATCCCTTGCATCAAGAGAAAACATACTCTCATGCTTATGGCCATTAATGGAAAGGAACTTTAATACAATTAGTGTGCAATCAAGAGAAGAGAAGGTTAAGAATAGATAAAACAGTTTCACATGAAGCACTCACAGTTACCCATCCCCTTGTGGGTAAATGTCCAGGAAAACAGAATGAGCCCAAAGCAAGACTTCTGAGGCCCCGAGCTTGCTACAAGTCTAAGGCGGCCCCTGGTGAGGATGCATAGGAGAGGGGCGAAGGAGTCAGCAAGTTTGGAAGGAAAAGCACAAAAACAAAAGCTAGGTAAAGGCTGCCATTGTTAACCTCCCTGGGACTGATTGGTTGAGCCTGTGCAACTCTTACCCTCCTCTGCTCCTACCTCAGAGTCCTGGAAACTTCCATAGCAAAGGCTTAGGTTTAGTTTAAGAATTTAATTGTTCCTACCCTACCTCTGGTGTTTGGCCTCAAGAGAACATCCATCCTAACTGTTCCTTCTGTAAGCTTCCATCATTGGGGTTCACATTCCTTGCTTGGATGTGAGGGTGCATAGGAACTGAGCCGATGGCCGCAGCTCCTTCCAGGATTTCTGGAAAACAGCTGGGCAAGTTTTAGAACAAAGTGATTGCAGCCCTCCTAGTTAATCTCACACCAGGTGCCGCTAGTTGTAAAACTACCTTATCTACCCAGAGGTTAGGGGTCAGTTGCTTTTGATAAACAAAATTAGCCAAAATCATTATCCCAATCTGTAAATTCCTGCTCCTTGTGTTAAGTGAAAGTGGAAGAAACCCATTCCAAAGCCCATCCGGACCCCTAGTTTAAGTAAACAAGTATTTATATCTGCAGCCATATGACCCAAGGCAGGATTCTTTGCATCCACTGCTCTCGCTCTCCCTCTCCAGTGAGCACCTACAATCAAACTTCATTTCTAACTCACCCACACTGGCTCCCACATGAGTTATTTCCTATGTCTAAGTCAAGAACCCCCGGGCTCCACAGCACCCCCGAGCCTAAGCAGATGTCCTGTGTTTTCACAAATGTGTAACGCACATCCACCATTCCAGTGTCCATGCAGAACCACCTGTTCACCTCCCCTCCGCCCCCGCTCCTCCCCTGGTACTCTTAATATTCCTCAGCTTCACCTTTTCCAGAATCTTCTTCACTGTCAACTTCTAGTGTGTAGCTGTTTCAGGCTGCAATCTTTCACTGAGTGGTCTGCATTTAAGTTTGTCAAGTATTCTTGTCCCTTGATAGCTCTTTTCGTTTTATTGCTGAATAATATTACATTTGGGGAAGTGTCATAACTCATTGATTCATTCATTACTCAAAGACATCGTGGTTGCTTCCATGTGTTAGCCTTTTAGGAGTTATAAAGAACAGCTTCTTACCTTGTTAGTGTGCGGTCTGTGCTATCAAATTCTAGCATATCATCTTAAACCATGTGTATATATGTATATTATAGAATCATCATAATAGAAATCTAATAAAATCTAACAGATACATAATTTCAGAATTTATAGACTGACTTAGTATTCAAGATTTTCTGTCTAAGATATAAACAACTGACATGCAGCAAATTAGATGGGCAACCAAGTTTTACCTCTTCCAAAAAATGTAATGAAAAGTAAATGAAGAATTAATTTTTGATAATGAACGAAGTCTATGTTAAAAGTGATTATGATATGGCACTAAAACTATCATAAACAAAACATCTGCTCTTTACTCATGTAAGTTAATTTTGAAGATAAGAATCAGGTAAAATAATCATCTCTTTTACAAGGAATAGAGATTTGGTTTCATAAACGCAGGAAAAGATGAGGAAATTTAGGGTAGAAGGGAAGAATGACATAATTGTCTTTATAATGTCAGGATAATTCTAAACATAATTATTTGAATATGGCATCTATAATGTATTCATGACTTAAACATCAAAAATCCAGCCCCCTAATAGTCAAGGAGGGAAGGTCGTGGTCATATTAATAAAGATAAACTGTATATGGGAAGAATACACAATTTAATCTTTGAAAATAATGCCTTTCAGTAATGTTCATTTTTATAGGCTTCAACAACCAAACCAAATAAACACAGAGATATATCAAAAGATGCATAATCCATGTCACAAAATATCAGGAATCTTGTCTTTTGGATAACCTGCTTTCTCTCATAGACATAACTACTTTCCAAATGTTTTTCAAAATAAGAAAAGATCATGTTAATAGGCAGACCCAAAATATAATCAGAGAATAAAATCCTAAACCATCCCCTCAATATTCTCACAGCATTTCCTTCAGCTTGAAATGACTTTTTAAAGATAACAGCTAAATCAAGCCCACATACAACTAGAATTAAAATTGAATTAGAATGACTTCTCTTCCCCCACTACCCCTTTTCTTTTCTGCACTGCTCATCATAGTATTCTTTGTACCTAGATAAGAGCCGTCATGGAGAAAGCTTTCATTTAGCAGTTCATTGTTTGAATGCTGGTACAATTCTTTGGGGGAATTATAAGCCAAATTTCAGATCATGGACCCAGAAGAGAAGCCGTGTTTACTATACAAAGCTGATACCACCAGTCTGTCCCCCTCTTTACCTTCAATTTAGGAATACCATAAAGCATTGCAGAGTATTGGGTTGCAAAGTTACTGGTATAGCTTCAGTTTCTCCAGGCTATCTCAAATGTGAATAAATGATGGGTAGATTGTCTAAGCTGGTGAAAAAAAATTGTCCAAAATTATAGCCTAATGGCTATTGTCCTTGTTGCTCACTGCTTTCCAAATGCAGATCTTGGCTAAAGCTCTTGTGTACATATGATAATCATATGCCCACACAGAAATGACATCTAATTTCTAGTGTAAGCACTCACATAGTAGCATCTGTCATTAGAGGAGATGGCATCAGGGGAGGGCGGGAACACAATGTAGCCCTCTGGAATGGGTGGGGACCTTTGACCCAGTGTCCTCTGGCTGTGTTATCATGCTCTCTCCATTTCTCTCTCTCTCACACTCTCTGTCTCTAGGGATCAAGACCAATTCACAGAGTGGTACTGGCTTTGGGGGGGAAAAATCAATGACCTATTCTCTTGGTCAGAGCATGAAGTGTTGTGATGGCAGTCAGCACAGCAGGAGATGGGGGGGAATGAAAGGAAAGGATGCAATACCCAGGGATGGGGGATATAATTATGCTTGGAGGGAAGTAGGCTCAATAAGCAGATTGCTGGGGAGTAGCAGAGACTGGCTTTTCATAAATATGAAATTGGAGTTGGGTTGAAAAAATTAGGACATAAGTGTTCTTTCTGTGAGTGAGGAAGGCATAGTAATAGAGGTTATTTCCATCACCATTGCTACCTGCCATTTGTCAATAACCTAATTATATTTGGTAAAGAAGGCTACAGCTTAAATTCTCCATTGTGCTGAAAGCTTGGAGAGGATTCTGTTTGTTTTGTTTGTCTCTTCAGTCAAACTGTTTTTTAGTGAAATGAGAGAGGAAGGGGAAAAAAGAACTAGAGAGAGGAAGGGAGAAGGAATGGAGGGAGGGAAAAAGAAAGATGGAGAGGAAGGAAAATGGAAATAGGGCAGAAAGATGGGAAGAAGGGAGGGAAAGATGGACATGGAGAGAAAGCGACTGGAGGGACGGGCAGGCTCCTCACTTCTGGGAGGTAGTTTGCATCTGGCTGAGCCCAAGCTTTGGGGACTCGGCCACTCCCCTTTAGTCATTACAGAAGGAGACCTGCCAAGATGAGAAATGACCACAGGAGGGTTGGATATTAGGATTAATTGTCTTGAACCAGAGCAGTGGAGCAGGTATGTGACACACAGCGAGGTGAAGATAATGAGCAGTCTTTACTGCATTTTTATTTTTTGAGCTAAAGAAAAGTAAGAATTTAAGTAAGAGTATAACTGGTTTTTTTTTATTACAATGTAACACATTTCACAAACATTAAGTAAGATGATCAAGTTTTTTTAGTTTGTTGGTGATTTGCATTAAGCAAAGGCACATCCTTGAGTTTGAACAATCTTTTCTTGTGGGGCAACTTTTCTTTTATTCTCTGCCTTATTCCTAACAAAATCAGCTTCAGGGTATTGACCAATTCCCTCTTCCTTAGAAATTTAGGTTCCTTAAAACTAGACTGACCAACAATTACTTATGGATGAAGGGAGACCTTGGAGTCATTGGTGCTAAGGCTGAAATGTGTCAGGATATGTTCATCTATAAAATCTTACTCTGTTGAAATGATCAGTTTACATGATCAGTTTAAATGATAAAAAAACATTCTTTCTCTGAATTGCATCAACTAAGAAGTTCAAGTGATACATGTGTTTTGTTGAAAGATTGGATTTCACAAAGGCTAATACCACGTTCTATGTAGTCATCAGTGTTGGCATGTATTGATTGTCCTCATCTAGAGTCAAGAGTAGCCACTGTGATGATCAAGTATTTGTTTTAATTTTCATCTCTTATTTACAATGTGTGTGGCTAATCTGGATATATTGCATTTTATTTTTGCTCTTCTCATGAATTATCAGCAATGTCTTCTAACTTAACGCATATAGACTTTCCTTCCTGGAAGACTATTTGGAAATGAAATATTTTAGAGATCTGTGTAAGTTTACTATTGTTGCTTTAAAAATTGTTATGGCAATTACTTAAAAAAAAAAAATACATTCACTAGCTGACCGTGCAAAAGATCAAAAGTCAAACACAGATGGGCAGGGCCATGTCCTTTTGGAGGTTCTAGAACCCATTCCTTGCCATGTCCAGCTTTCATGTGCCACCATCCTGCCTGTTCTTGTACACAACCTCTTACCTTCCTGTCCTCAGCTTCCATCATCAATTCTTTCTTACTCTGACTGCCCCACCCTACCTCCCTCTATAGACCTCTGTGGTCACCTAGGGCCTTTCAGCTAATCCACGATAATCTCCTCAAGGTAATCTCTTCGTCTAAAGATACCTAATTGAGCCAAGTCTACAAACTCCCATTTGCCCTGCACAGATAAATGGTGAGTGGTTAGTGCATGGATATTTTTGGAGAGCCATTATTCAGCATCACACAGAACTCAACGTTCAAAATAATAACTATTTTTTGTTATTTTTGCATGTTCTGTTGGAAGACTGCTTTATTTTTTCAAGTCCACATACAAATACATTTTAGATTGATTGAATTTACTAAAAATAGGAATATGACTTTTTTTTTTAATAGATCTATTTGTTTATGAATACAGGAACTGGGTTGTAGGCCAGAGGTGCAGGGTGGGGGCTAAGAAGGTTTTACCAGAGACAGTGGGGAGCAGAACAGGCAAGTAGAAATACACTGCTGAGGGGAGCAGTGGACAAGTCAAGAGAGGTCCGCTGTGTCATCTGTGTCATCTCCTTGGCTGGGATTGAGCTTGTGCTGTGGGTAGCTTCACATTGCTGAGACTTCATCCTGTGTCACCAGGAAGGCCCAGGGAACATGACTTTCTAAAGACGACTCTTAGTATATCAGAATCCATTTACCAGCCCTTCTGAGGCACCCTTTGACTTTCATAGTTGGGATTAGTACTGCTTTGCTCCTCAATTGTCTTTGTGGATTCCCAGGGCTCGAATTATATTGAAGCTTACTTTGGGGCTTTTTAAGATTTAGATATATGAAAGGGGGAAATACAGTTTTTATTTTCAGAGTTCTCTAAGCCACTGCTGGCCTCTTGCTGTATTTCTAGTGCTTCACGAACTACCTTCCATGTAGTATATTTACAGCTATTATTTCTACTGATAAATTAATGATTAAGTAATTGATGTCTTGGCTCAGTTTTCTTATGGTCACCTAAAATTCCATTTTAATGACTAGGTGAAGAGAAAGAGGATAAGTTCTTAGAATTTTCATTAGCTTTTTGTAGATCCCTGGTGAGCTAGAGCACTGTGGACAAAGGAACTCAGACATTATTAAAAGAGAGCTCTACTGACAGGCAACTGCCAAAGGCAGGTGGGTGTTGACAGCTTTGGGGTCCACACACAAAGCATCTCAGCTATTGCCTCGGACTAGAGCTCAAGATGAAGGGGTTACTGAAAATATGGTGGCAACCAAATAAAATTGGATCTGGCTTCACTGTGGAACTTAATGATGAAGGACTAGAGCTCTGTGGGGTTAATGGAAATAATACTGGGGAGTGGGCAGGAGGGAAGGTAATTTCTTAGTGAATAGTAGGAGAAATGTAAGAAAAATCTTATGCCCCTCCTGGAAGGACTGGAGATCAAGACAGGAAGGTGCTTGCAGGTTGAAGCACTGCATTCAACTTCTGATGGGTGAAGTAGAAATTGGCAAGACAATTTTGGGAAGTATTCATAAATGAATGATGTGACCCACAAAGAAATATGGCTTCACTTCATTGGAAAGGGTATTTTAGGAACATAATAAGTAATGTGGAAGCAACTGAGACAGTTTGCTGGGTGTTCATACCATCATCAATGAGTAGACCAGCACTGTCAAAGCTGCAGTGTGTGTGCATTCAATTCACCCAAAGCCTTTGTTGTCCTAGGTAGGGAGGAGAGATACTGGGAAAAGTGATTTGTTCATGTCTTCAAGGCTGGGTCCTGAATCTTAACTAAAGATCCAGGATACAGCCAGCAGAGAGCAGAGGGCTCTTCTAATTTAGAAAAGTGCAGACATCCTTGTCAAAACCAGGAACAGCTCTAGCCAGATTCTCTGTCAGAGCCTAACTCTATCAATCAAAGTGGCCTGTGGTCACAGTTTTCTGGGAATTGTGAAAAATCAACATCTATAGTAAATCCATTGCCTGGAATGTCTTCATATCATATATATTTTATTTATAATTTTGGTGTGTGTCATCTATTTGCTTCTGTATCTTTAAACATTTGTGTAACAATAGTCAAAAAGGAACTAAATATCTATGGCTAAAATGCCTGTAATTAACCATAATATTTTTTAGCTGTGATTTTTATTTATTTTGAAAAAAAAATTGCAGGGTAGTCAAACAACATCTTGTAATTATCAAAAGAATTTACATGAGTAAGACACGGAAATGACAGCAGAAATGGAGCCATGGTTCTGGATGCCAGGGCCTCCCAGCATTGCTAATTAAAGTCATATTCCTAAAAAACATGGTAGACCTTTGTGCCATCATCTTAGTCCTATAAAATTAAAGTAGTAGAACTTTACAGGAAGAGAGATTCTGAGGACCAAGGGGAGAGAGGACGTTTTCCAGGAATAGATTGTGCGTGGGCAAAATTGTGGAAAGTAGAGACAATACAACCCCATTTTGTATGGTCAAGTAACATGGTGCCATGTCTAGGAATGCCAGGTCATACAAGAAGTAGCATGTGGGATTGGAACCAGATTGTAAAAGATCTACATTAACTTGGTGTTGGAGATGAGAGGTAAGGGACAAAGGGACCCAGGGGGCCAGAAAATATGGGTATAATGATTTAATGTGGCTTCTACCTCCTTGGACTTGGTGAAACACTGCCCCTTCAAAGAGAAAACGATGATTGCTTTAAGTACTTAAGTAATGTAATGCACATGGTAGTAAAACAGATTCTCAGATATCAAACAAATATTCCAATTCTTCTCACTATTATTTTGACCGCTATTTCCAAAGTATTCCAACAAAATAGTCATCATCTGTTTGAACAGATGTGTCACACCTTGTATTAGATTGTGCAACACTGATCTAATGGATTAGAGCTTCCTTATGCCGAGCCAAATCTAACTTCCTCAAGACCCAGCCCTGGAATCACATGTGCAGTTCTTCATTTGTTATAGATCTGCAAATATTTTGCAAAATTGCCGACCCCCTTTATCCTATTCTCTCCTCCTCTTCACATGTCACAGGACATACTTTTGACTTCTTACAGTCTTCTAGAGTATTTGCTGGCCCAAAGTTCTTCTTCTCAAAAGATGGACCTGAGAAATGAAATAAAATTATCTAGCGGTGGCATGCTAAGAGAATAGAACCCGTTCTCTCCCACTGCTAGAGGCCTACTTTTCTAGAAGAACTCAACAGCTACGTCACTGCTGGAGACATCACTGCTGGACAGGCATACAGGCAGTATTCTACAAGTATGTATATTTCTGTTTTACAAATGAGAAAACCTGGTTACAAAAAGGCCATCTAACTGTATTAGACTCACTTGAACAGCAAGTGATAGGGTGAAACACAGGTATGAGGCAGCCCCTTCAAAGTCTACCTTGTTTAGTGGCCTTTCGTTCATTTGCCAACCTTCCACCTAGTCTCTGTGAAGGGCCTGGAAACACATCTACGAGGACACCATTCAACAGCAGTCCAAGGGAACTAGCCAAGCCTCATTCTAACTACTATGACTCATGTTCTACTACAGTTTGAATGTGTAAGTACTCCTGGGATGAAAGTCAGTACACAACTTAAAATTACGCTAATGATTTTCAGGAAATGTCAGCAAAAACATCAGGCTGCAACAGGTGGAGTTGGGAAGTAAAAGGAAAGGGGCACTTCTGTGAGGTACGTTCGCGCCATTAAGGGGCTACTATTTATTTTCATTTCCAGAAATAACTAGAAAATGTGGGCCATAGTTACTACAGGTTCTTTCCCTTTGCAACAATGGTCCCAGGTAATGTCTGGGCCAGGCCAGTGTGATTCAGAATAGATCTTGGCATCCCTCAACATCCTGCTAGCCATGTTGCTTTTGTTCTTGTAAATCTGACCTCAGAGGCTGTGGTTGGCATCTAAGGAAAGATGACACCTTCATTATTCAGCAGTGATATAGGCAAACAGTTCTTAATATGCTAATACAAATTAAAAATAGGAAATCACTTTGGCATTAGCATTAGCAAGTAAAGGCATCACCAGTGTCTTAAGCAAATTATGTGAATATTTTATGAGACATATTTATTTAAGGCATTTTAGAGAACATTCTTTGGCCTGTGACCTATCCAAATCTTTAGGGTAATGAGTTGTGCTGTTACGGATTTTATTCAACCTGTATATCTACTTGACATACAAAAGCTAATGCAAGCTAGACCGTTATAATTTCAGAAAATATTATTTCCATATCTTTAATATTGCACATATTTGTTACTATAGACTATATGCTGGTGAATATCTGTGGGAAAAATAATTATTCCCACTGACTCACTTTGACCTAAGTACTCTGACATAATTGATTAGAGCTAGAGAAAATTGAATTACTGGAAAACATGACCCTGCATTTTGTCTGGAATTCCAACATTCCTGCCAATTACTGCCATTGATGGAAAATTCAATTTCTAAGAAATTTTAGAAAATTTGAAAAATTAGCATAGGATTTCTGTAGTCATTCCAATAGCTACTTTGAAAAATAATGCCAAAGATCTCTGAATCTTTGCACTAAGTCATTGTAGGGAAACTGGAGAGATAGAAGTTTACTAAGTTAAGTATAACTCTTAATCAGTTTTCAGGCTGTGTATGAAAAAATAAAGCAATTCTAAAACAGGCTTTTAAAATTTTTAGATTTCAAATATTTTTTAAAGATATTCATTTATGCATACAGAACTGGGGTACAAGCCAGAGGTGCAGGGGCAGTGAGAGGATTCACCAGAGACAGAGGGGGGAGCAGAACAGGCAGATTGATGAAGTACACTGCTGAGGGGAGCAGCAGGTGGACCAGGGGAGGTCTGCCATACCATGTGGGTCACCTCCGGGGCCAGGGATCGAACTCTCACTGAAGCAGCTGCAGCTAGCTTGCAGTGCTCTGACCTTACCCATTGCACCACCAGGGAGGGCCAGATTTCAAATATTTTAATGATAATATTGCAAGCATATTTTAATTGATAAATGGTTATTTAATGAGGCAGTTTCTCTGCTGTTCTAAATTAAAGGCATGTTGATAAAGGAATTTTTATGTCATGAAAATACAATTTTCTCAAGTGAGAGCAGAAGTGCACACTCCATTGTGAGCAAAGTATCTTCCCAAATTATGAGGTCCTTTGTAATGACTTTTCTTCCTATGTACAGGAGCAGAAAATTAATGTTTACCCTAGTGAGAAGTGTGTTAGTAACAGATACTCATTGTGATTTGGAACAATGAGGGTCTGCCTAACTTCTGGTCTGGAGAACTTAAAGGAGATGTAACTGTGCATCTGCCACACAGGTCCTTTCAACTGTAAAAGTATGCAGTGTTTGTGGTAGGTTGGTGATTTACCTGGGTCTGACCAACCTAGGGAAGATAATACGGCAAAAAAAAATTTTTGCCCTGGAAGTGGAATTGTAACAAAGGCATCTCCATGAAAGGGGGAGGCACCGTGTTCCCTGCTCTACTTAATGAACGAAGAAATAAGTGGTCAGGTGGCATACAAAACACAGAAGGTAAGTGTGCTTGGGGACACACAGGACAGAGACATGTGGAGAAGGGCTTCCTTGCTTCTTGGCTTTGGACTTGCACCAGGACCTTGGGAGACATGGAGAAGCATGTGGAGGAGAGAGATACAGAATACTTGGAAGAGACACATGAGTGAGAGACACAGGGGAGGCCGATAATGGCAGTTGTTACCTTGATTTGTACTTTGACTTTGCTTTTGTTTCCATTTGCCTGGCCCCTTTCACTCCCTTTATATGATGCCATGCCCAAAAGTGCTTTAGACTTGTTACAAGCTTGTGGGCCATGGCAGCCCTGTTTGGGCAACTGTGTTTGGCTAGTCATTGGGATGGCTAACTTTGGGTGTTTTAGTGGGAAATCACTCTGCTTTCTTCTGTTCTCTCTATGCACAGATGATGCTTTTCTTTGTCCATGCAAGGATGGCTAGAACTCTGTAGAATGTATAAATTGTGGGTCCTGGGGAGCCCCACAGTTGTATGCTAACATTTTGAGGACAGTTGATATTGTACTGTAAGCAGGGTTCATCTCAAAAGAATTCAGCCAAGGGTAGATTCTGGATCTTGCTTCCACCAAATAGCATGAGTGCAAGTGGTCCCACCAGGACAGTTTCGGTCCTCAATTTTGCCACACAGGAAGGACAAGGATCCTTTGAGCAATGTCATCCTCAGTGCTCCTGAGGACATCCATTGCTCAAAAGTGAAAATTCATATAAAGGAGGATGTCTGTGTAGTTTCACTGAGCTCACTGGAGTGACCCAACTCAAGATATGGCTGAGTTGTTGCAAGGGGTCTGATATTGGTTTGCATAGTGCGGCCACCACACTCTCTAACCCCGATTTTTAAAAGAAAGTTAGCTAACTAATCAGGAAAAGAGAAAGTCCAAGCATTCATTATCCATAATTCTTTCCAAAGGTACCCTGAGTTTTCATACCCATCTTTCTGAACTACTCGGACTGTCTGAATTTACTATAAAATAGTCTTCTCCAGAATATCTTTTCTCTAATTTCTGGATGACCATGTTTTAAGAGCCCTAAAAAATTTTATTCAAATATCACCTCCAAACCAATCCTTTCACATATCTGAAAGACACCTTTCTCTATGCTTCTCCCGTAACATCTCTGTCTTCTCTTGCCTAATTATTTCTTATATACTTTTTCTGCCCTGATATCATGAATGAACAAAATATATAGTAATCATCTTCTCTTCCTAGAATGTGTTCATAGTTGTCATCACCACTCAGAGAAATGCTTGTGATTAAATAAATGCATATTACCTGAAATGGAGCAGGTCACCATCACTGTGCAGGAAAAGATACGGACTGGCAGGTATTGATCCAGCCATCTTTGAAAAGGACAAGGTGCCTATATTAAATTTCTTATGGGGATAATGATAAACTAATTTATTTCCTTTTCCCCTCCCTTTCCCCCTTCCTTCTTTCCTCCTTTCCTTCCAGCAATTCTTTTCCAAATCTTTGTTGACCAGCCGTTCTGTATTAGAGTTACAATAAAAAGAGAATGTGGAAGTAGTTTATGAAGCTTTCATCATCTCATAGCACTGACCTCAGATATAAAGAAATAACTATAAAATGCTATTGTTAGCAGATAAAGTATTGAAGAGCACAGCAGATGGACATTTATCCAGGAATATTGTAGAAGATACTTCCAATCAGATAATACTTCCATGCAGGAGACATATGAGCAGTGGCTAATGTCTTAGATGAATAAGCATGTGTTATAATAAATCATGGAAGAAGAAAAACCAGGCAAATAAAAAGAGAACAAGAAAATACATAATGGTAAAAAAATTATCAAAATTATTGAATGTCTACATAGAAACTATGTTATTGAGCTGAATTACAAGGGATGAGTCCTGAAGTGGTAAAACATAATGTTGGTGAACATATGAACCATATCATAAATATGATGTAAATTATGAAGACTATTGTATGTCATATTGAAGATGTTGACTTATTACTCACTCAGTAACGTCCAAGCATGGGCTTAACATTGTAAAATTGGTTTTGCTCAGTGAATGATTAGTTTGAGGTATAAGACAGGAAGCAGAGTCATTCATGAGAGAAATGAATGTAAAGTAGCTTACAAGAATTAGGAAATATAATTTAAATTAAAAAAAATTCTGAAAGTATATGTTTGAGGACTAGTTTTATACTATATAGGAGAAAAAAAGAAGGATCAAGAATGACCCCCAATGTTTTTGCTGAGTGGTGGTAAATTTTGGTGATGTTATAAATTGGTTAGGAAAATAAGGGGGAGCTAGTTCATGAGGGGAAAAATGAATGGCTCAGAAAGGCCAAATTGGAGTTCTGTGATCGATCTTAATGGAGGGATCTAGAAAAAGAGAGATCATGGGCCTGATGATTATGAGAACAGTTTAGACTATAGTGATTTATTTGGGGGAAACCAGATGGCTATTGATCATCTAAGAATGTATCAAATTAACTGGATAAAGACATGAATGAGAAAAGTAGTAATACAAACCACAAACTCTAGGTAATACTCTAGATAATACTCAGTGAATACACTGGAGGGAAGGGATTGGATCTAAGTGATGTAAATAGTACCAAGAAGCCATTTAAGAGACTAGAAAGTTAATTAAAATATATATTTCTTACATTTGTCAATTTGCTATAATATAAGGTCCAAGGGAATTAAGATAATAAGTTCTTTCAGCTATTTGGTTCACTACTGTACCCCAAATATACAGAACACTACCAAGTACATAGTAAACACTAAACATTTATTAGCAAGTCCCTGAGGACCTTAAGAATGTGAATTTTAATAAAGCAGTGAGGTCAAATGCCCAGTGGTAAAGCAGTGAAAACTCCAGTGGTTTAGTCTTTTGAGAATTTCCGGTAGTTATTGGAGAAGAGAGACATTGAGAAGGGGAAAATTAAATTAAGCAACTTTAGGGAGAAAAAGCCTTGGATTTAATCACAGAATGAGATAAGTCTGAGGTTCTGGAGCAAGAGAGCATGAGGATATGGGCACCATCCCAGAAGGAAAGGAAAATAATTAAAATCAGAGCCCAAGCAAGTGACCATTTAGCAGAGAGAACACATCATTTGAAAAGTCGAAAGGGAAGGCCAGAGGGCAAATGTTTCAGCAGATGACAATAGCACCGTGTTGAGAAAGCCTGTGAGGGCCTCTTTATTTTCAATTAAGAAGTTGGTAAAAAGGAGAACAAAGTCAAAGAAGTGCATGAGAAGAGAGGAGAAACTTTGTGGAAGACTTGCAGGATTTTGAACAAGCAGGGAATACTAGAGAGACCATTTGACTTCCGGGGCCGTCTATAGGAGTCCTCAGAATAAATATTATGCTCTACCAATTCAGTGAATTCCAGGTAAAGTGCATAAAGGCATGTTTTAATCACATTCCTTACTTGAGGTTTTTAGCTGATTGCATTGGGCACAAGTAGGGATGGACAAAGATAGTAGGCTTCTGACCAGCTCTGTGAAGAAACCAAACAAAGAAGGTTAAAATTAGAAGAAAATTTCCTGAGACTAATGAGGATGCATAATGAAAGCAATTGATGAGAAAAAGGATGTCCACCTCTCATCATGGTAATTGACTTTTTTTTAAGATTTATTTATTCATATAGAACTGGGGTACAGGCCAGAGATGCGGAGGGTGAGAGAATTCACCAGAGACAGAACGGGGAGTAGAACAGGCAGATGGACGAGGTACACTGCTGAGGGGAGCAGCAGGCGGGTCAGGAGAGGTCTGCCGTGCCATGTGGATCTCCTCTGGGGCAGGCAGGAATTGAACTCATGTGGAGGTGGCTTAAGCTTCTTAGTGCTGTGCTGCACCCACCACCAGAGAGGGCCAACTAACAACTTTTAAAGGTCCAAGATGAATCTGCTGTGATATTAAAGTTCCCATTGTGGGATGGGGCGAAGGAAAGGGGAGATGAAGCAAAATGGGGGTGAACACACTTGAAATTAGAAAGCCCTATAAAGAGACAAATCATTAGTCAATTGACTATTTGCAAATTTGGTGGATTATTAAGACTATAGCTGGGTAGCTAACTTGAGGGCTATATTTGAGAAAACAAAATAACTAGTTTTCTTCAGCAGACCAGAAGGAGGTTTCTACCTCTTTGTGTCCACACAGCTTAATAAAATTTCTGAATGATTGATCTGAGCCTTGTAAACCATCATCTGGGGAACGTTTGCCTCTAGGTAGAAATGTACCCCAAGAGAGGTGTGTGACCTTATTTGTAGCCCTCAAGTCCATTTGTAGATCCTGCCATTTAAAAAAATGGCGCCTTTTTTACATGATGATATTATCTAACCCCTAGACTCCATGTTTTTACTTTACAGAAACCTTATGTCCCTCTCTGGCTTATCTTTCTGAAGCAGTCTATGTGGAACAGCCTCTGAGTATTATCCCTCCTTCTGTGTTTCTTTGGCAGGTGTAGGATTTAGTAAGCTTTTAAAATTAGTCTGTGAAGGGAGCTAGTTGAACCTCATAAGATACGCCCTCAGATTACACTCAACAGTTGTTTATTTTTTCCCCTTTATAAATTTCTGGCCATACAAATATTTAACTGCCCAGCAGTCTCTCTGGAGGCACGATGTTTCATTAACTCCAGAACACATTAGAGACATTTTAAGAGATAAACCTGACCTGAGGGACGCCAACATTTTGTAAGATTAGAAGCCCAGTCTATAAAAGCAGCTTGCCAGAACATACATTTGTAGCTTTTACTCTATGTATGTCTGTCTTCTATAGTTTAAGGTCTTTCCTATTCCTTCCTATGAGCAACATGAAAATCTCAATAACTAGGGCTTGACAGAGCCCAGCCCATGTTTCTCGGAAATCAGGTGAAGGTTTCACTGCATTTGCCTTTTTCTCTTGAGGATGCCCTGAAATTGAAAGCTGTCTTTAATGTCAGTTGCGTGGGGGGGCCTCTGCAGAAAGGTGATCAAAAAGAGCACCTGCCTTAGATGCCCTTTGTCTTAGAGGAAGGTGAGCCACAGCTTGTGGAGATGATGGAACGCATGATTAACATTACCACAGAGAATGATTAATATCTTCTTAAAGCACCTACTTCCAGATTATCCATCATTTCATTAGAGTGAAAAAAGTTCCCTGTGAAAAGGGGCTGGCCCTCTGAACCATGAATAACTCACCCACCCCTTGACATGTTTACTAATTGAGTAGCAGAGCAGGCTTAATACTTTAATATATTTATACTAAGCAAATTATGACTTTTTTTCACTGCTCAGGGTGAGTTTGGGACTGTAGTGAAATAACAAAGTGCTTTTGTTTGGCAATTAAAGGTCATTTTATGATTAATACTAAACTTAACCCTTATTCTTGACAGAGAGCATTAATTTTTTTGTCATAAACCATTGACCAGATTTCTTGTGAGGGTTTTTGCTATGCAATATTGGTTAATTTGCACTGTAGATGTGACATTTAAAGGATTCCTCATTAACCAGGGCTTTTGAAAGCATCTAGTTTTAGTGTGAGTCCCGAGTCCATGAATTTACTTAGTGTTTTACTTAAAAAGAGATGATGTATTCAGGAGGAGAAAGTGCAGGGATGATGTCAGATGGTCTGTATTTTCTTCACTCTCAGGTTAGAATGAAATACCTACTTAGCATAGTGGTGATTTCTCTCAGTGCTGAGGTCCTACCAGAAGCCTGAAAAGATAGTAAGACTCTACTGAAGCCATTTCTGTGTACATGGCTTATTTAGGTAAAGAATCAAGAAAATGATCTTTTGAGTCAAATAATAGATCACTTTTCATTAACTGACCTCCAGGTATTTACTTCTATCTGTTTCAATGACTTAGACAATTGGCTTCTTTATTTCATTTTGATGATGTAAAAATTCAAGAGAAATACACATTCATATTGATCTTCAGAAGCCATCCCGGCCCGTCCTATCCTGACACTAGGGATGGGTTTAAGATTTGGTTTTTTCAAGTAGAAATGATGTCTCATAAGAACACATCAAAATATGGGTAGAAAAGCATTTAGTAAGATGTGTTCAATAATAATTTGCTAAATGTGTTTCGTAAGTGAAGGAGCTTCAGACACCAATGAGTGTGTGTAGCCTTTGTATTCTGATGAACAAAGATAAAGATCCAGGTGAGGCTCCTTTAGCTACAAGGAAAAGGTTAGGTCAACTTGCTAACTGTGACACATGTTTATTATGGTAAGATATATATAATACCAAATGTATGATTTTAACCATTTTTAATTTTACAGTTTAGTGACATTAAACACATCATCATACCACTATCACTATTGTGCATATTTATAGATATGACTAGATATATCTAACTATACCTAAATATCTATATCTATATATCTATATATCTCTATCTATACCTAGATATATATATCTATATATCTATCTATATCTAAATGCACATACATATATTATTTTTACAATTTACTGACTGTGGTCCCCTGTTGTGAATTGCATCACCCTGGCTTTATTTTATGAACACAAGTTTGTACTTCTTGATCCCTTTCACCCATTTCACCCAACCCCTAACTCTCTTCCCCTCTGACAACAACCAATTTGCTCTTGAATCTATGAATTTACTTTTATTTTACTTGCTCATTCATTCTGTTTATGGGTGTCAGAAGTAAAATCATATGGTATCTCTTTCTCTGACTTATTTTACTTAGCGTAACACCCACAAGGTCCATACAGGTTGTCGCAAATGACAAGATTTCATTCCATTTTTGTGACTGTATTACTTTTCACACCACATCTACTTTATTCAATCGTCTATCAATGTACATTTAGGTTGTTCTGTAGCTTGGCTTTTGTAAATAACACTGCATTGAATATAGAGGTGAAGGCTTAAATTTGAACTATTGTTTTCATTTTCTTTGGAAAACTACCCAGAAGCAGAATTGCTGGTATATTAGTTCTATTTTAAGTTTTTGAGGTAACTTCATGTAATTTTCCATGGTGGCTGTGACAGTTCACATTTCCACCATGTGTCTTTTTGACCACATGTTACATTCAGCTAAGTCTGAGTTCAGGATAAAACAAACAAAAAATGATGTGAGATTTTGGTCACTGGTTTTATTTTCATTGAGCATATACCAGCTATCTGGATGAAGTGGGGACTTTTGAGTCATGTCAACACAGACTTCTTTGTGTTAACAAAGCGTTAGCTACTGTAAGGGAAATCAATATGCTGTGGGCGGTAAGGGAGCTCAGATGTGGCCAGATTAAGTGACCTGAACTCAAAGTCCTAGATTGGACCAATAAACACTCACCTGACCAGCCCACACCTGTGGCCAAAAACAAATGCTCTGATGTTTAGGTGGTGAGTCCCTTCTTGCTTGGTCTGTCTATAGCCAGGGATTTTCATTTAATCCAACTCTTTCTATGGACACTTGAAAGATCTCTTCCTTCCATCCTACAATGACCCAAATCTCTGCTTTGTTAGTTCAGAATCACTAAAGTCCTATGGCGAGATGACTAATGAAATGTAGATGTCATGTCAGAAACTTAATTTCCTACTTCATATTTCCTACTGCTGTATTAAATTAAGGTTTGGAATTGAGTGGCAAGTATTCATATGCTAGATGTTGACGTACAGGGGCCATGTCGGTTTTGTGGTCAGGTATCCCTGAATTCAAATGCTGACTCTCAAATTCTTACCACTTATTAGCTCAGTTTGACCACCTCAAATGAGGCTTGAGACTCAAAATGTGCTGGTGGACTAGGGGCATTGGTGGGAATCCCCCCTAGGAATCAACAGTTTAATAAGGAGTTGAGTAATTCATGTCTGCACTACCACTGAGAAAGCCTACCAGAGAGGGCAATGATGAAAACATTTAGAAGTCACCTGTTAAAGGTTTTTAAAAGGTATACACTATGATACACAAGGAATTCATTGTTACAGTAGTTCTGATGTCTGAGGCTCTGCACTGAAACTGCTTGGATTAGATAATGTTTCCCAGCATCTTCCCATTTGGTCAGGAACAGGTCATATGTCCATGGTCTATTGGCTTCTATTGTCAGTTTCATACCTGGCATTTCTGCTGCTCATTCTTCTGTTCTGATGAGGCGGCCATTTCTTTGAGATTAATCACATCCTCAGCATATACTATGGGAGAAAGCCTTGATTAGAGTTCACTTTGAACTCTAAATATTTTACGTCACTATTCTCAACTGTGCAATTTCAATGTTAGGTTTCATTTTGTGAAGTTCTGCTTTTGGTTTCCTGTTTTTAAAATCCCTAAACAGTAAAGCAACAGCCTTATGTTCAAAGCAATCTTCCCTAAGTGAGACTTCTGTCCTACAACAACCCAGAGTGTGCAGGTTGGAAGAGTCTGTGGAAGCCTGATGAATACTGTGTGTGCACAGTGGAACCACCTCCTCAGAAAAGGTGACAGCTATATTTGCTGACAGACAGTAAGTTCTCCTGACTTCTACCAGTGTTAAAGGAGATGTTAGAACATAATGCATGCACTTGTCACTATAGGTAGAATGTGTGTGTATGTGTGAAATACAATATACAACTGGAATGTTTGTATATTCTGAACTGACATCTTTTGACATCTTTGCATATAAAGAAAGAGAAAATCATCTGGACACATACTTTGAATGAAGGCACCAAGAGATGTTGAATGGAAACCAAAATAGCTAAAGATGAACTCACGGAAACTTTTCTTTCTTTTTAAATTTCATCTTGTTCAATTTATGTCTGGGAAGTCATTTCGGCTTGCGAAGAAGGGAAGCTTGCAAGCCCTGGACCATGGTAGGCCCTGTTAGCTGGGGAGGTTTGGGCATGTTGCTCTCCTTCTCTGGACCTGTCTTCCCATGACCTCCTCCTAAGTGTGAGGAGTAAAGGAAGGTCGAGGGGTGAGGTTACCCCACAGCTGTGAGAACCCAACATCACAATTCTTCAGGATCACTCACTCTTCCACAACAGCCTGTCTAGTCCACCGAGATTCAACTCCAGCCAGTCTCTCCCTTCAAGATCGCGGCCAGGTGCAGGTGCAGGGTGTTACGTAAGCTGCATTGGGAGAAGACGTCTCCTTGCCGTGCAGAGCCCCAAGCGCCAGGCCTCACCTGCCCACGCTGGGGGCTATTTGTCCTCCTCTTTGCCCTCTCTGCTCCGATGCGGTCGTCCTGAATTTTCCCTCTATGCAACTGCTGTCCAGACCAGCTGCACCCACTACATCTTCAGCAGTGGACCGAGGAGGGTATTAATCATATTTTTGAGGAGGACACTCTGCTATTTATCTCCCTGACACCACCAGCACGGCGCGCCGGCCTGCCCACAGCCCATTGACTGGTGAAATCACACATTACCCTGCTCCATTGCCTCTCCCTGCCCTCCCCATTGACTGGCTGTTCAACAGTGCAGTGGTGTTTGTTCAATCAGACATAATTTATACCTTTTTTGTTCTTTCTGGAGAGTGCATGTTAATTTTTAGTTGAAGTGCAGCATTTTCAGTCTAATTTCAGGTTAAGCAAAACTGAGACCAAAGATGTTAAAAATTTCCGCTGTCATCCCTCCCTGCTGCCACTGCTGTGTGGGAATTATGGGGACTCATGGGCTCCCACCAGCAACCGACTCACCAGAGGTGTCACGGGGTTTCCCAGCTTGGCTGTTTTGTTATAAACTGTGTACTTTAGCACAAAGCCTCCACCTCGCCCTCAGCACTTCCCGGCAGAAAGTCAGCCACCCCGCACTCAGCTGCATGTAACGCCTTTCCTACTTTCTGGTTGTCGCTCATTACAAGTCTTTCTGGGTGCGCCTCATACAGCTCATAGCTTAGTCTGTAACTTATCTTCCTCCTTCTTCACCCTCTTGTTTTACAATGTTAAAGGAAGGGGGAAGGTAACAGAGCTGCTTACTGACCTGCAATCAAACCAATACGTAAATAACATTGATAATTAAATTAATGACTCTTTAGCTCGTTGGTGCACTCAACAATCAGCTGGCTGCAGAGGGACAGAGGCTCTGTCCCCCCACTCCACACCAAAGTGACTTGGCTCTTTATTTTCAAAAGCATTTGTCTCTTGAATGCATTTCCAGTTCCAACATTAATAAGTGGTTCAAATTTGCCTGATTATGCTGAATAGGCAAGTTACAGAAAAGAAAGGAAACATTCAATCTAGAGTTCTCTGAATTGCCCAGGCACTTATTCAGCAAGCAATCATGATGCCCTACTGTGTGCCAAGTGCTGTGTGAGCAGCTGAATTGATTTTAGTTTTACACACACACACACACACACACACACTCTGGTCCATTTGCTTAGTTATTGTAGAATGCAAACTAAGACTGAATCTTCATGTAGACCTGGAAACACAAAACCTCCAAACTCCTCGTGCCTATCACTGTGGGACTCACATACCCTGCACGAGAAGGGGATGCTTCTGTCACCTGACTTGAGCTTAGTGGTACTGAAAACGCGGCTGACTTTTCTAAACTTCAGTTTTCTCATCTAAAAAACAGCGCAGATGTCGGCAGGTAGAAGGAACTACAAAATACTGGTTTCTCTTTTTCTTTTTTCTCTCCCTCCCCTCTGTCTTTCCTACCTTGTAGTTAAATGACCTTGTATAATGAAAGGCCTGCGGGATTTAGAATTGGAGGTTTTCATGATTATATCTTGGAATCTTTGATTACTTTGGATATGTTGCTTGACATTCCTGATTTTGAACAATAGGATAAATATACCTACTTTCTGGGCTTGTGTAAAAATTAAATTTGATGATGATGTGGTAAGCATCATATTGCCAGGAGGAAATGAACATGTTATCTCTGTTTTCTTCTTTGTTTCTCAGGAAGAGGTATGGACCCTCTTCTGGTTTCTTGTTGCCCCAGTTAAGTAGTCAAACATTCTAAAAAATAGAATTTCAGTCAAGCTAGAGGGATACAGTCTTCTTTTCTTTCTTTCTTTTTTAAGAACTGGGGTACAGGCCAGAGATGTGGGGAGTAAGAGAATTCACCAGAAACAGAGTGGGGGACAGAACAGTCTGATCTACTGAAATGCATAGCTAGGGGAGCAGCGGGGAGACAGGAGAGGTCTGCTGCGCCGTGCTGGTCACTCCCTGACTGCGGGAGGAAGTCACTCTGCGGATAGCTTCATAGTGCTGTGCTTTAAGCCATTGAGCCACCAGGGAGCACCCAGGATAGTTTCCTAAGAGGTTCTTCTACACTTTTTAGAGAAACCTAATAAAAGGAGGAATATAAAAGAAAGCAGGAACATAAAAGAAGGCACCCGTGGGCGTTCTACACAACAGAATTGGAAAATGAATGCTACTGTTCCCCTCTGGTTTTTCACATCACCCTCTGCCCACACTGTCCATTCTCTCATCCTCTTACATATAAATGACCACCATTACGAGCTGTACAAAGGGCAAGGTCAGCTGTCCCCAAATCTTTTGCCTCCATTAATTCAAACTACCAAGACAAAAAACCTGATTGAAATTGGTTATCATTTGGTGAAAAACCTCTTTCCCCTGGGCCTTTTACCAGCTTATTATGAACTCCTGCAGGGTTTAGGTGAACCAACCTGTGACTATAGCCTTATAGAGACTAGCCGAGAAGATTCCTTATTCTGGGATCTGTGACACTGTTTAAGCCCAGTGTGCAAGTTTCTAAACCAATGGACGCCTTTGGCACCCGCTACCATTCAGAAGTGCCATCAGTGAAATATATTAGTCCCCCTTCCCTGTTAGAACATTGGTAGACTCTCATGTTGGAGGAACTGGGGTAAATAAGGAGAATGAGAGAGAAAAAGTTGAGAGTATATTTTAATTACTCTACCCCAAAGAAAATCTTCTGACTGACCCAAAGTTTTCCTAGAACAGTAGCTGATTCTGCCAATTAACTAGTTTAGAAGAAAATTTCCAGGCTGTGTTGTAGAGAATTTCTCTGTTGGTAGAGGTAACATCTAAATCACCCAGAGAAGGCTTTTCTACTCTAATTGTAATAAGGTTTTGAACTCAACACAAGAGCTTGACAGAGGGGAGAAGATCTCTCCGCTGCAAGCTCTGAGGGGACCATGTGGCCAAGACAATTCCGGAGAGGTTGGAAGGCAGCAGTGCCTTATTAGGGAACTTCTACCACAGAAACAAGGCCTGGCCCACACATTCCTGCCACAGAGGCAGGCGCCTCAGAAAAACACAAAGGAATAAGAGAGAAGACTCAAGGAGGCAGAAGGGACATTTAAAGGAAAGAGCAAGGAGTAAACAAAGGTTTCTGTGAAGCCAAAAGCTGAAAAATGTTGCTCCTCTGTGTGTCAGCTCAAAGTAGTGGTGTTACAGCTTAATCACTTGATTCAGAAGGTGGTTCCACAATGACAAGGTGTGAACTATCAGGAGAGTTAAAAAGAAGAAAAACAAGTTCCTATATTTAAGGAAGCTGTTTGCCTCCAGCAGCACTTTTGTAGCTTTCTCTTTTCTCCAGACTTAATGGTTGAGAGTTTGCACATTGACTGGGACAAATAGTCCTTCATTGCCTCTGATCATTTTGAGAAACTGGAAGTGATTTCTGGTATTTCCAACACCACACTGTGTGTCCTGTAAAATGTCACGCCAGTCAATTACCCAATGTTTCCCACGTACATCTCCCTGCAGTGCCCGTTCTGAAATGCCTCCCATCAGTGATCCAAATGATTCATGTGTGCTTTACACCAGAACACTTTGTAAGATCCGAGGATAATGTAGTTGAAAATCATTATAATTTTAACACAAGTGTAGTTTTATCAATCTGTTGATATTTAGTAGGAGAAAAGTCATGATTTAGATGTATAGAAAAAATGAATCAAAGATTATGCTTTTCTCACTTTAAACTAAAATTATTTTTGGTCCAGTGGAATATGAACCTCCTGAACAATTTAATAATTGAATTCATTAATAGCAAGGGAACATCTGGGTTGAGTCACTCCCCATCACACATATGTACACAAGCACACACACTCCCACACAGCATACCCAGGACAAAATTTTGGTGGGTAAAGCTGGGGGTGAAAGGAGACACTAACTCCTCAAAAATCAGGACATTCTAGTCTCTGGGCCAGAAGCCATTCCTATTTTTGTGCCCTGACCCATCATCTAGTGTTATGGGGCTCAACTTGTACATCCTTCAAAATGTCAGACTATTCAACTAAAATCAATACGAATTTTTAACAAATATGCATTTCATAATCTGTAGGATAGTAATACTGGCATTTCGGAATTTTCTTGAAAGTGTTATAAGGAAGAATAAAACATTCCATCCGAATGTACAGTGTATCGGTCCCTACAGATACCACTACTTCAGTTAATGACTCCACTTACGGAGTTTAGCATATTTACATGGAGTGTGTATACAGTCACACATTTCCTATATACCAATGAATGTATGCATACATACAGAGAGTGTGTATACATAGACATGTAATACAGTATGTTACTGTGTTCTCAAGCCCACCATCATTCAGCATCTTGCCAAATAGCATTACAGGCAAAGCGCCAGATTGTCTCACTTCCCCACTGAAGTCACTTGGAACATAACTGAAAGTGGCAAAATACATTTGCCAAGTTATGTGCATAAAAACATCCTTTGATCTTTCAGAGTCATAAATATGTAATAAACTACATGATTGCCCTACTGATCTGTCCAACATCAATCTTACCTTCCCTTTTTATGGGTTCATCAAAATAAGATATGATCAAGGTACAAAAGAGTTAAAGAAGCTATTTATTTTAATGTTTCCTTGGAGAGCATGCTTGTTATTGTGAGTACAAATTATATATATAATATTTCATGAATGATATTGAAGCATTAAAAATCACCTCTGCTCTGAAATAACGCAAAATGCTGGCTCACTACCAATACTACCCTCATCCCCTTCTGGCCCACTACAAGATGTGGTGTCATTTTTTTTCAGGATAACTTTGAGATGCTTCTCAAAATTCTATTTTTAATTCACTGACTTAAGAGTTATAGGATTTTTTTTTAATCCAGGAAATTGCACCCTAAGCAGGTATTTGGTTTGAGTTAAAGAGTTCTACGTAAAATTAGCAATTACTCACATTTTAACAAAACATTAAAATATAAGGTTAATGGAGGGGAAAAAATGAAGAATGTAGAGAATAGAAAGTGATGGCATTAGCTAAGACAAGACATCTTGGGATTGTTTAATCTTTGAAAGTGTCTATTGCTGGAGTCTATGCCAGTATGTGGTTTATTGAGTGTTTTTAACATCAAGCTACAATCATACATTACATCCGCTGATGACATCTTTAAATTGACTATTGTGAAATATTGTAGGAAAGCAGAAAAATTATGTAAGCTATAAATTGAGTGAATGATGAAGTGGGTAGTAAAATCTACATTTTTGTCACAAGGGACCAATACGATTGAACTGAGTGTTTCAGTTATTAGAAGGATGTAAGTTTTATCTTATAGTAGAACAAAATAATTACCTGACTTCATTCTGATATATTTAGGGCAGTGAAAAGGGATGATTTATGTCGATGGACAAATTTCACAAGGGTGAGTTTCATACTCTCTTCATGGTAATATAAAATGGACTGGGGGTTAGTGTATGATTAGTAATACACTAGAGAATTTCCTCCAATATACACAATTACTCTATCCAAAAAGGAAGGGAAGACTGTAAAGCAACAGAATGGAATTGTATTATATGTCAATATATCACAACATTTTAATTTTACTATCAGTTGCATAAATTTCATAATAGGAATTTACTTTTTTTAAAATGAGGAATATGCCGCAGAAATGTAATGCCTGAAATTTCTGAAATAAGGCTATTCAGCCTATTGCGTCCCCCAAAAGACATAAAATTGAAGTTGAAATTTTTGAAAAAAAATATGTCTAAAGACAAAGAGGAACTCTAAGTATATCAGAAATGCATAGAACGATTACCAGTGTCTCTACAGAGCTAGCAACAGGACTCAAACATGTAAGAAAAGATACTAACAAACTAAAAGTAAGTTAGCAAGCATTCAGTAATAATTCCTGGAGATATCAATTTCTCACTGCCAATCATTGATAGGACAAATTCACAGATTTTCAGATAGTATATAAAAGATTTGAGCAAGGTTATCAAACAGAGCTAAATTACACATGCAAAATTTTACTCAACTACTACCGAAAAGGCATTCTTTTAAGCATAATATAGAACATTCTCTATGATAGATCATGCTAACCCATGGATTGAAAGGAAAATAAAAGGAAATTTTAAAAAATTATTGCAATAAATGGAAATGAAAGTGTGTTATATCAAATTCATAGGGTGCATTTGAAAGAGTGCTGAGAGGGAAATTCATAGCATCAGGCATCTATGGTCAGAAAACTTGAAAGTTATGAAAAGAACTTGCATGTTCTTATTAAGTAGAAAAAGAAGTAAAAACTCAACATCACTAAGAGAAAGGAAATAGTAAAAGATAAAATAAAACAAATAGCTGAAAAAGTAATAGTAAAATTAAAGAAACCGAAGTTAACTTTTGAGATTAAAAATGCAAATGAAAAACTTTCTGCAAATTTGCACATGCAAATTACCAACATCAGAATAAAAGAGGTAATATTGTGTGGAGGTATTAAAAACATATTAGGTAAAATTATATGCCAGTGCCTAGGTAATTTAGGAAAAATGAAGTTTAGACCTAAGTTACCAAAACAGACCCAAAAAGAATTGGGAAATCTGAATGTAACTCTAACAACAAAAGAAATAATATTCGTTACTAAAAATCTTGCAATGAAAAAAGTCCAAACTCATAAGACTTTCACAGGTGAAGTCCATCGACTGTATAAAAGAAATACAAATCCTTCAAAAACTTTCAGAAAATAGAGGGGACATTCCCAACTTGATGGATAAAACTAATATTAACCTACCATCAAAGCGAGAGAAAAGCATCATAATAAAATAAAATTCTAAAGAAATAGCTCTGCAAAAATTCTCAGTACAATTTTAGCAATTTCAGTTCAACAAAACCTAAAACCATATATAAAATTTTTATGTGGCATAAGTATCATAATCATAAAGTAAAGATGAAAAAGCATGTCCTTTAGTAGACACAGAATAGGCATTTGACAAAATACTACACTTACATTTCATAATATGTATCAGGACAATAAAATAGAAAGCACTTTATTAAACTAATAAAGAAAACCTATGAAAAGTCTACAGTTTATATACCTAACAGCATAAAACTGAACGTTTTTCTCCTATAATTGGAAACAAGAAAAGGACGTTCATTCTGCCTTTCTATTTAACTTTGTAATGTACATTCTATCCATTTCTAAAAGAAAAACAAGATTATGATAAGGAATCCAGTTGGTAAGGAGGAAGTAAAGCTATTTACAAATAATTCTATAGTTAGAAAATCCTAAAGAAGACACAATTGTTAGTAATAAGTAAGCTGAACTAAAGATACAAAAATCTATGAATAAACCAAAAAATTACAGTTCTGTGTTCTAGTAAAGGACAATTTGAAAATAAAAGTAAAAAATAATCACATCACAAAATAATACTTAGCAATGAACTTAATAAAGCAATGCAGTATGGATTAGGACATTAAAAATAAAAGTTAATGGAGAGCACCCCAACACACATCCTGGAGGTTCATAAATTGGAATAGTAAATGTTGATGAATGGTCACGGTCACTATCTCCCTCTCCAAAGCCATTACTCTTTCAAATCTGTCTGTTCTGCTTCCATGCCTGTACCTCTAACTTTCCTAAGGGCCCTCTTGATTGAACTATAATTTTTTTTTGTTAATTTATAAATTTTGTGTCTTTTGTTCACAAAAGACACTTCTTACTAATAATTGTGTCTTCTTTAGGATTTTCTAACTGTAGAATTCTACCTAAATGCAAATTAGGTAGAAAAGCCAGAATTTGAAACTCTAATTGGTCTGTTTTCAACCTGTGGCGACTTTCACAAGATTATGACATCTTATTATTAAATGTATAGAGTAAGTAAGAGGGGACAATGAGATCAGTAAAATGTGTGTTTTCATATACATCGCAAATCTAGCCATCTTATTTCCACCAGACAGTCCAGAACCCTACCCCATTTCAATGTCCTTCTCTGAGTCACATCTGCAAAGTTGTTTTGCCATATCAGGTAACATCTTCCCAGGAAGCACCAGGTCAGCAGTGGGCACCTTAGAAGCTACCTCTGCTTATGCCACAGCCTACAATACAATGCAAATCTTGGTGATAAAAGGATGAGAGTTGTGATAAAAGCTGGGCTATTCACTTTTCAAACACTCGTTGAATTTTGTTATGATTTGGGAGATGTGCAAATTACACTGTGTTTTGTGAAGAACCTTAGGAGAATAATATATGTTCCTTTTCTTAGCCACTTATTACTTTATTTGTCACTTCAGACCAAGATTAGTGCTCTAACAAAAACATTTATTAGCTAATGAGAATAATGAAGTTAGGCCATTTTGTATGTTAATAATTTTGCATTATGCATAATTTATTTTATTCCATAGGGAAAAAAGGGCTCTTACAAATGAGAAAGCTAAGAACCAATGTTCAACATACATCCTAGAAATAAGATGGTTAGATTTGTGATGTACATGAAAACACCATTTTACTGATCTCATTTTCCCCTTTTACTATATAAATTTAATAATAAGATGTCATAATCTTATGAACGTAGCCACAGGTTGAAACCAGAACAATTAGAGTTCAAATTCTGGCTTTTCTACCTAATTTGCATTCTACCTAATTTGCATTTAGGTAATTTACTATTTCTGAGCTTTTGTAGAAAATAGCTAAATATTTGGAAATATTTAAATTAGCAATTAAAGGAAATATAACTGGTTTTCCTTTTTTTTTTTAAAAGATTTTATTTGTACATACAGAACTGGGACACAGGCCAGAGGCTCAGGGGTGGCGAGAGGCTTCACCAGAGACAGAGTGGGGAGCAGAACAGGCAGATCAATGAAGTACACTGCTGAGGGGAGCAGCGGGCGGGTCAGGAGAGGTCTGCCGCGCCATGTGGTCACCTCCGGGGCAGGCGGGGATCGAACTCATGCGGAAGCGGCTTTAGCTTCTCAGTGCTGTGCTTTAACCCGCTGCGCCACCAGGGAGGGTCCTGGTTTTCCTTTTTAAATAAAATATGCTTTCCTCTATCTTGGACACAATGAATATTGTACTGTATTTGTTTACATCCAGGGAAAGCAGATACCTTCAGTGCTCCTCTGCTCCTCCAGGTCCTCTTTGCCTTCAGTTATTTTTGAGTCAGTGATGAGCTTCAGCTTACATTCTGAATAGATGATGGAATTTATAGACTTATTCATAGATCAATAATGACAAGCTAATTGGAGAATTAGAGCAAGCAATCTCTAGAAAAAGATGGACATTTGACAAAGAATTTTGTATTCTTCGAATACATGCAACAGATGACCCTACCTTTGAATGTTGTCATAATTTTCTAAAGGAAGAAAAAAATCACTTTCTAGAGAGAAATCTTCCTGGAAAAGGAGACTTGATTCTTAAAGTGAGTTCCCCTGGACTTCTCCTGTGCCTACCTTCAAAAAGTTCAGATCCTGCTAAAAATATGCTCCTCAAAGAAAAACCTTCCAGGACACAGCATTAAATGAATTGTTATGTACTCATTAAGTTTAATGTATGCCTCGGCATTTTAGTTAACTGTATGATCAAAACGGATTTCCAGGAATATAACTCTGCCTTATCAACTGCATCTTATATAATATTTGGGTTAATAATATTTGTAACTAAATAGGTAACTATCATTAAGATGTCAAAGAGATCAAAAGCATGAATCATCTAAGTTTTAGGAATTTATATGGTGTGGAATTCACTACAGTTTGTGAATTAGAATGGGCAGCTAGATATTTAACAGAAATAAACTTAAGATTTATTTTATTTATGTACACAAGAACTGGAGTGTCGGCCAGAGTTACAAGGGGTGAGAAGAGTCTCTAGAGACAGAGTGGGGAGCAAAACAGGCAGGTCTACTGAAACACACTGCTGAGAGGAGCAGCAGATGGGACAGGAGCGGTCTGCTGTACCATGTGGGCCACCTCCCAGACCAGGATCAAACTCTTGCTGCAAGGGCTTTAGCTATGCTTTAAGATGCTGTGCCACAAGGGAGGCTCCTGTTTTTGACTAAGTTGTATGGTACTATCATTCTAAGCCTGGGAAGCATGTATATTATAAAATAGAGCTATTGATTAAAAATAAAGAATTGAAAAACAATACACTGAAACTCATTCCAACTTTCCCAGTATTCCAGTCTGAGTTTTCAGCAGGTGTCTGAATGAATACGTTTCCTTGTTTAAATGTGCTGTCTTACCAGCTAACTGAATGATACTTAGGAACCAGTCGTCTATATTCACAATGTATTCAAGCTTATTTCATGTTTTTAATTTTTGTTGAAAGAATAAAAAGAAATGGACAGGACTCAATTCCAAAGAAAGAAAATCACTCTCTCTAATGATCTAATGATCAGGAATAACCTGGAGCCAGACTGATTCCCAAGCCTCAGAGATTCAACTGAAAGTAAAAGGTGATTGATTCATACCTAAAAGTCACTCAACACTTGCTCATTTTAGCTATCTGTCTGAATCCTGTTATATATATTAAACTCGTCTTCACTGGAAGTCACTCTGATGACATGTCAAAGCGGAAGGGTGCCGGTGGGGTGGGGGTGGGGCAATGGAGGAGCAATGAAGGGTCAGCTTTCTCTTCCGCCACAGGGACCGCCTCTTTCTGCCTGTTTCACACCTCACGGGGGTTGCACTGTCCACACCACAGCAGCTGGAGAGGCCCAGAGTGGTGCTGGGGAGCTGCCGAGTGCTTAGCCCTGAGCATGTAATTCTTACTCTGGATGGGTTTAAAACCCACTTGGCACCACTTTCAACTCACTGATGAAATAGATTTGAGTCTCTTTGTCCAGACTCTATTTTCAAAATTTACCTCTTTATAAACATGACTGCTCTAGGGTGGGTTTAAGTCTCTGCTGTGGGTAAAGCCAACGATGCCTCCAGCTTGTTGTCACAGTTGTCCAACTTGGCAAACAGCACACAAGAACGATCTAGGCCTCAGGCCAGGGGGGGCCTCGAATTCACTCTGGGCCCTGTAATTGGCTCCTGTTTTGAGCAGTGAAGAGTTGAGAAGAAGGCATGAGAGCAAGACAATGGGCCTAATACGAAACACATGGTCTATTGGAAGCTAAACACAGCTGGGCCTAAATCATCAGGACCTTAGCCTTCAGCGTCTGCAGGATCACATTATCATTGCTGGCATTTATGATTATCTGTTTGCATTATCATTAGAAAATGTGGCAATATTCAAGGGAAGAAAGATATAAATCCAAAGTCTAGGCCTGTGGCTAATCAGGAAAGTCAATCATATTTTGTAACATGATGGATTTTATTAATAATCCTCAGTTTAAATATTCTAAGTCACTGGATATTTTCTGTGTTGTGGTCTGACCTTTTCTCATTTGACTTTCTAAATAAGTAACATGTGACTCAAGGAAACTTTGGGTCAAGTGGAAAAATGGGAAGATCAGAATGAACACTGGTCACTCAGCTTCATAACTGAAATGTTTCCCTTTTGCTTGGCACAAGCGATGTGGGGTCGGAGGAACACCTTGGTGTATTCATGATCGTAAGTATTTCCAAGAAGCCTTAGTCACTCCTTCAGCTGGGACTGGAGAAAGATATGTTTTTGTCCCGGGGAATGTGTGCACAACCACAACATATAGCTCCAGAGAACCTTCCAGTGCTACTAGACTTTCAAAACTCCTGCACCATCCCAAAGGTTAAGTCTCAGTACTATGAAGCTAACCGAAGCCAGTTTTTGTATGCATAAATAAATAAAAATAAATATTTAAAAAAACAAAACAAAACAAAGAAAAACTGCACCATTCTAGTCCTGAGTGGTAACTCGTATGGAAGACTCACTAGAGAAGTGGGTATTATCAGCTTTACAGTTGCAGCCTAGTTCAATGTATCATTTCATTCTGTTTTAAAATTATTTTGCTTCCTCTGATTCAGAATTTTGCTGGTGAATGGTAAGTTAGTTTGATAGTGATTTACTTATTCATGAACTTAACAAAAGTGTTATATAACCAAAAAAAAAAGAGACATAGGCTTTGTTAATATAATCTACAATGTATCATATGAATATGTCTAAATACAAATATAAATAAAAAATATGACTATACATCAAAAAGAGATTGGCAAATAAATATAAATAATCAAATCAGTTGCATTTGTGCCATTGTGAAGCTACTAAACATTTCATTCCATTGAAGTTTAGAGGATAGACAGAAATTAGGATGACACCCTCAAGTTCGGATAAATGTTTTGTTACCTCAAGAATTCTCCATTCCTGCAAAATATGAAAGATCACGGAAACAAATAACCATACAAATTAAATAACCATACAAATTAAATACACTAGAGTGTCTGAGCTCCTCCGAAACAAAATAGTTTGATTTCAATCACTATTGAACCCCAAACCATGCAAAATTAGAAATTAGCTTATGCTCACCCACATCGAATTACTTTTACCTTTTTATCTTGATAATATTTTTGCATGATGTCTTACAACTTTTTTTTTCAGTAACTGCCACAGTTATCATTATATCATGGCTACTCTACTAGTGAGACTTTTTTTTTTTTAAAGATTTATTCATTTATTCATACAGAACTGGTGTACAGGCCAGAGACGTGGAGGGTGAGAGGATTCACCGGAGACAGAGTGGAGAACAGAACAGGCAGACCCATGAAGTACACTGCTGAGGGGAGCAACGGGCGGGTCAGGAGAGGTCTGCCATGCCATGTGGTCACCTCCGGGGCAGGCAGGGATCGAACTCATGAGGAAGTGACTTAAGCTTCTTAGCGCTGTGCTTTAACCCGCTGCACCACCAGGGAGGGTCACGTGAGACTGTTTTTAATGAACTTTTGTTTCTTGAATGGCTAAATGCTGCTGTTGTTAGGATTGCTTTTCTTTAACTCTTTAAGTGTGTAATTTTTTTTTTTTAAGATTTATTTATTTATCCATATAGAACTGGGGTACAGGCCAGAGATGCGGAGGGTGAGAGGATTCACCAGAGACAGAGCGGGGAGCAGAACAGGCAGATCGACGAAGTACACTGCTGAGGGGAGCAGCGGGCGGGTCAGGAGAGGTCTGCCACGCCATGTGGTCCCCTCCGGGGCAGGCGGGAATCGAACCCATGCGGAAGTGGCTTTAGCTTCTCAGTGCAGTGCCTCAACCCGCTGCGCCACCAGGGAGGGCCTAAGTGTGTAATTTTTTTAAAGGATTTTTACTTATATATGCATATAAGAATTGTATATGCATAAATAAGCTTTGATTTAGGCCAGAGGTTCAGGGGTGAAAGATTCAACAGAGATAGAGTGGGAGCAGAACAGGCAGGTGGACTGCAACACACTACTGAGGAGAGCAGCAGGCAAGGCAGGAGAGGTCTGCTGTGCCATGTGGGTCTGCTGCCTGGCCGGGGATTGAACTCATGTCACAGTGGCTTCACATAGCTTTCATAGTGCTGGACTATCCCCTGTGCCACCAGGGAGGCCCAACTGCGTATTTGTTTTATTTCCACTTTCTGGATTTTTGTGCATTTGAAAATGTGTAGTGCTCCCCTGCTAACAAGGTAGTGACTGTGTCAAGTCTGTGCTTTCCCTTTGCTCTGCTGGAAGTACAAAGGACCTGCACTGTTCTCCTGGCCTGGTCCTGTGGTCACATCCTACTTGCTTTCTCCAGTCTTCTCTTTTTTTTTTAATTATTAAATTTCATGAAGTTTTGTAAAAGTGGTGTCAAGGGTAGGGAAGCCCCAGGAGAACTTGTAGATGTTATAGTCTGTAAATTCCTTCAGGAAAGAGGTTATTTACCTGCCACCTCTTAGGTGAAGGACAGTTTGAAGTATTATCATTAAATATTGATTGAATGGAGATGATTGAAGTACACTTCATCTCTCTCATCTCATGTCAGTCATTGTTCCATTGTTTTCTGGCATTGAAGTTTGTTGAGGGAATTTGAAGACGAACTTGGTTATTTCCTCATCATAAATGATGCGTGCTATTCCTTCACAAATGTGCTCTTACTTCTGTATTTTCTAAATTTAATACTAAAGCAGCTCATCTGTTGTTTTACTTCAGTTTTTCTGAGCTACAGAATGAGTCAATATTTCAGCGGGCAATATTCTTTCTTTCTTCAGATCAAGAAATTTCTGTACCATGCATTTTGTTCTCTGCTGAAGGAACAGCAAATATCCATAGCATCAGAAACTCTTGGGTGCTTGCTCTACTGTGTGTGGCTGTTGCCTCAAGAACAGAAAAGTATTAGGAGTCAGCCCCATAGCCTGATTCACCACAGATGCAGACAGGCTGATTCGCTCCATCTTTGGTCTCTGCCAGTATTTTATGGGAGGGTAACAGAGCCTTCCCTAAATAGAATCAGTCTTTGCTTTTACCTAGGATTAAATGATTGTCTTTAATTTCATTGACCCTATATGGTGAGCTAATAAGAACAGTTTGAATTTCACTGACTCATTGATCTTAAAAAGTACCACACTTTGGGAAGGGGAATATAATCAAGACCTTCATTAAGAATTTCATTTTGGTCTTATGCTTTTTGATATCATGGTCTTGCTTTAATTAGTTCTTGCTGGCAAACTTCTTATTTATTTTGATATTTAGGGGGTATTCAGGTGAAGAGACAGAGGAAACAGGGTCTGCTTTGTAATTTTTAACTAAAAGGGATTATTTGCCCTTTTCCCTCCTCTCCCTCATCCTCCTCCACTGACTCTCAGCCGTTTCAGAGAACTCTCTAAGAGTTTTTTTTATGACTCTCTAGATTTATGACCTTGCCAGCCCACAGCTGTCAGTGGGTTCTTTCCACTGTCACTACCAACCTGGTCTACAAGCAAGGGAGTAGGTGGTCGTGAGGGTCCAGGAAAACTCTGTTCTCCAAACTTGTCCATAGGCAGGCCAAGGCCACCAATAAGTAGACAGCCCACAAAGATTCTACTGGCAGGACCAGATCACTCCCAGCTGTCCTGTGAGGCAAGACTCAGCTCACCCACCAGTACATGGGAGTTCTGGGAATCTTGGTTTCTCAGGGTACTGCATCAAACTCAATTTCCAGAAAGAAGAGGAAAATTTGCTCATAGACCTAACTTAACATCTATCTATCAAGTCCCAATAGATTAACAAGGAATTTCCTCACAACCTTCAGAGAAAACCCTACCTGCCATGTGGTAGGCAATGCCTAGGGCAACCCAAGGTAGGCTGTCGAGGGACTTCTGGATCAAATGTTCTATTTGCCACCCAGTAGAACATCCACAGAAGGCCAGGTCACTTCAATCCATTTCATTTTCTCAGCTCTTACTGCTGTAGTGCTTTGCTCTGAAGCTTCGAATACAACCATTCAAATATCAACACAACTCTCAAGACACACACAGTACTTCACTCTCAAAGAGCAAATGCAAAATGTGATTGAAAAGGATGCTTAGAAACCGTATTTTCACCAGACCTATCTGCAGAAAAGTAGGTCTGCTGAAAGATGCACCCAATTAACTTGAGTCTGCAGAGCACTTCACGATCATTCCCACTACAAGCATTCTCATTCTTGTAGGAAGAAAATAATCAAAGGTATGTATATTCATGTGAAAGTCAGAAAATGCTTGTAAAGGGCTTAGGGGTTTAATAGCTTCATGGAATCCATTGGTGTTAAGTAAATGGCACAATATCTGAATAAAAACAGTTCTTCCTCAAAAGTCACACTCAGTTTCATAGATACAAGTCAAGAATAGCATCAATCAGGTCACCTACTTTTGTTTCACTGACGTGTAAACCTTGACTATGACTCTTCTGCTGTGTTCTAGAGAAGTCACTGATCCATAACTATGTGGTTATCAGTGATGTTAGGAGTGACTTTGTGTGGAGCTGAAACATGTATGCAACTAAACTTATAGCCTGTAAAATTTCCTTCCACTAAAGGAAAAGGTTTATTTTCAGTTTATATTTTATTTTGATGTTAAGATAAATATACAGTATATTTTACTTTTCTCCTCTCCAGTTAGAAATTACATAAATATATAAATTATTTAAATACATCTCATTCATTAGTCATCTCTGCCTATAAACAAAGGTGTTTGTTTCTTAGAAAATTTGGAATTTAATCAATATCTTATGTCTGCATTGCATAGAATAGATGCAGCCTTGAGTCATTTAAGTTAGTTTCAGAGAGTTTTGGCTTCCATGAATTAATGAGGAATTGAAAAAAAAAAGTCCTTAGTGATAACCAACTGCAATTACTAAGCAAAGAGGCGAAAACTCCATGTGTGTATTAGGGCCAGGGAGCTCAACATTATTTTATCTTTTAAGGATGCTAGCAGAGTAGCAAAGTCCTACATGAAAGGCTTTCCCAGCTCCACACCAGCGCTGTCAGCAAATGGAGCTGAAACAGCTAATGCCACCATTAAGAGGGTTGCAGCGTCAAGAGGTGGGCCAGGGACTTCAAAAGCCATAGCGGCTGTGGTCCTGGAAATATTTGCTATGAAACCTCGGCTCCACATCTCATTTTCTCTCCTTTGAAGAGTTCTAATTGGGGAAGAAAAAATCAAGCATTTTTGACAAGACCTCTGCCAAAGAAAATTATGGGACGCAAAGATGAAAAGGAATGTGCCCTGATGGTCCTGTTATTTAAAAGTCCCCAAAGAGTAAGAGCATCCTTGTCATCACTGATACTGAAAGGTTCACCAGGGATGACCCCTCTGGGTGACCCTCAGAACTTGGAGGCTTCTATGGAGTAAGTGCCTCTTCTCAGCCAAGGGTAAGATCCAGGGACTAGATCCAAATTAAAAAATAATAATAAAGGTTCAAAAGACCTGCACATGAATTTGTTGTCAAATAATTTAAATTGCTACTTTTTTTGGTGCTCAAAGATTCGCACAGTAAGCCTAGGATCTGTGAAATCTTTGAAGTTGCAACACACAAATGGGGTTGCACACCCTCACTTTCCCTGAAAGCATTTATCACCTCCAGTTCCACAAGCTTATTTTTGAATTGAATGAGCTCAGCGTATAAATAACACTCAAAAAAGCAAATAAGAGAAAGAACATAGAGAAGTAAGAATACAACCAGCAACTGTCACTGTCCTGTGCAGACGGCCATTCTCTTTAGAATGTGCTCACAGAGATGTGAAAGTTACTGTGAAAACCATCCCACATGTCATTTGTAAGAAGCTCTTGGATCACGACCATTTCTGTAAATACAATCCTTGTTTCTATCTTTTGTTGTAGCCAAAAATATTTTTCAAGAGGAGCCTGTATAAACATCAATTGATTTGATTTGCCCAGATGTCTGTCCACAACAAGAGAAAGCCAATCAAGTAGAAAGGAACTTTTCAAAGTGCCATTTAAATTAGGGTGTTTTTCCTTGAAAGGAGGTCAGAAAATCACAATTAAAATACAACTTCTCTGATTTTGTTTCTTCTATATTTACTTTGACAAGAAGCATTTGAGAAATACTACAGACTGACTAAAAAGAACCAGAAGCTGGGAACTGTTTTAAGAAAAAAAAAAAAAAAAAAGGCAAATGAAATGTTCAGGTTAATTGTAGATGTATTGATACAAAACAGCTGTTTTCTGCTTCGAAGAAAGCCCCACCATGTAAGACAGTGTTCCCTGACATGACGGAAACATATTAATTGATTGACTGCCACAGACATTCTTCTAGCGAGTTGATTGGATAAACAAGCAAAAGTAGGTTTCAGAAACTCCCAGTCTTCACATGTCAGCAGCCCTCCAACCTTTTTCATTCCTGCATTTTTCCCCACTTACATCTCTTTGCTGGGGACAGGTAGCTTACCAAAGGGAAGTGCTTATCGAAGAGCATGGTGGCAATTTTGCTAATTTGGGAAATGTTGTAGGACGTTCCACTCGAAGATGCACCCAAACTTAGGTTGCCTTTGGCCACAAGGCTTTAAATTAACGCCACTTATCCCTCAAAGATGATTAGCTCTTTCAGATGGAAGTCACCTTAAAATGGAATATCACCCAGTTTTTAGAATGTCAAGACAACTTATTTTAATCTAACTTCAAGCTTCTCAAATCCATCAAGAAACTCTGAGATTACAACTAAGCTTCATGTTGTCAGAACCAAAAGACATTTTTTTATCCCATTTTATTTTACCTCTCAGGAACCCTCAAGGTTATAGAAACATACCAAATTCTTTCCTTATTTTCCTTGACCCCTTCCTTGCTCGCTCTCCCTGGTCAGTGACTGGTATTCTCCACAGCATTGTTAGCAGCTCTCCTGACGTAGCCAGCCCTCCTCCCTGCTGAGTTGTGGCATCCCTGAAGCCTCCTTTCTAGAACTTCCCCACATCCTTTTATATCCTCAATCTAGATGTTGTCACACACCAAAGTCATTTCAAGCACCCTGGGTGTATGGTCGGCTCCTAACTCTGAGCTGATGCCCTCTCCCACAGTGTTAGTCCCCCGTTGCCTAGCAGTCATCAAGAGAAAGAGAAATGAAAGACTACAAGATACCTTTTGATAGGAGAAATAAAAGTAGTTGTTGAATAAAAAGACAGGAAGCTGTGGAGAAAGATGAGGAAATCTGCAATGACTCCCAGATTTCTCTTTCAAATGTTTGCATGGTAGAACTTACAGCAAATATGATGAAAGTAGAAGGGAAGATTTCTTTACAGTGTGTATTAATGAAGAGACTTCTGAGATGTGCAAAATGTGTAGACAGGCATATGAAGCTGTAGCCCCAAGGGAAAAACAGTTAACTGCATATATTGCCAAAAAAAAAAAGTTACTTTCATGTAAATATGATAGTACATATTTGGTAATGGTGAAATTATGAGACAGAGAAGGGATGCTTGGTCAAGTATCTAGAATAGAGAAGAGAAGTTGCTCATTGTTTTAGAGCATGGAATGAAGTGAGAAGGAAATAATAGAATATAACTTGTATTGTCGTGGAATGAAGGTGGATACAGATTCAGGGAGAACTGATTGTAGTACTGCATGATTGTGTCTTTGGACTCAATGTATGGTGCCACGTGGGGAGAGCTAAGGACATGTGTGAAGATAGAACATGTTTTAAAGTAATTATGTCACTAGCAAAATAAGCTTACCAGAAAGTCATAGTGAAATCTGTGTGCTGTGTGGAGATACCTTTAATTGTAAATTTAAAGTGAAGCCAATCTGATCAGTAATGACATAGAAATTTAGAGAAGGAGCTTGAGAGATGTTGATGGCTGCATCCATTATTTTATGGACAGGCAAAGATGGAGTCTGAACTTCTACTTTTATTTCTATCATCTTTCTACCCTCCTACATGTCTAAGATGTTCATGCCTCAACTCATCTAATATTACCACTCTGTTAAGTTACTTATTAATTAATTTCCTCACCATATTGACTTATTGGCCAATGTGTTCGGTGTTAGAAATACCTCCTTCCAAAAAAGACCTTCAAAGATAAGGATCTTGTTAAATAAATACTGATATACTATAGACAGAAATATTATTAAATTGGTTAATTTAGTTTCATTTGGAAAATACATGACTCTTAAAAGACATTTTCTAAAGAAAATTCTTCAAACAGAATAAGAAGCATTCTTAGGAAATGTTAGCTGTCAAATAAATACTTTTCTGAACATTCAAATGTCCATTATATACCATCTCACAGCAAATGGCTTTTTGGACTTTTAAATGTTTTTGGTATTTAGTCTTCCTAGTACAGATTTTTCTAAAAATTAAGTATAATGTCATATATGAATATACTTTCTTTCCAAGGACAGTAATACATTTTAAACAAAAATGGCTTTAGTATCTATAGGAACATATCACCAAGGGGTAGAGAAAAAGCAGGGCTTCATCTCGTGAATAATTTAAAAGGTGAACTCTATCAAGTGTCATGCTGCCATGTTTTTAATTATATCATCATGAACTTGAACTACCTTTTGCAAGCTCATCAGTAAAGTTTTTCTAAGCTCTCCTGACTCACCAAGTTCAAAGCTACACTCCAGGTCGATTTTATTTAAAGTCTACTGACAGCATGCAGTGGGGAAACATTAAGTACCACTTAAATCTGTTACTGAATACCTCATCAGGAATATACTGGAAGGATACTCTTAACTCTGACTTCACTGGGATCCATTACAAACTCCCCTTTGGCCCTATTTTCACACTGGTGCCTAACTCTAACATGAAAAATTTTTAGCTTTTAAGATGATGAGCAATAGTTCTTTCTCTGGTCCCCATCAATTAACATTCAAAATCTAAAATCAACATAATATTAACTTTACAAAACTAACTGTACCTAGCTCTTTAGCAAGGAAGTACAAGACATGGCTCAGTGAAATCCCAGGAAAGTTCCAGAACAGAGTATTCCTGTGAGGATATGCCAGCAGGGCACTGACATCGTGGGAGGTTATTTAAGCAAAGAGTTAAGTATCTAAGTTGTAACTCCTGTAGGTTAGGACAAAATGAAGCCCACTAGGAAATCTCTACACAGAATTTTTTTTTTTAAGATTTATTTATTTATGCATATAGAACTGGGGTGCAGGCCAGAGGTGTGGTGGGCGAGAGGATTCACCAGAGATATAGTGGGGAGAAGAACAGGCAGATCTACTGAAACTGCTGAGGGGAGCAGTGGGCGGGTCAGGAGAGGTCTGCTGTGCCATGTGGATCAGTTCCCTGTCTGGGAATCGAACTCATGCTGCAGTATCTTCAGAGAGCTTCATAATGCATTGCTTTAACCCGCTGTGCTTTTAACCCACCAGGGAGAGCCCTCATGCAGAATTTTTAATGGCTGCTAAGAGATGAGGACTTTGCACTTTGCCCTCGCGGTATAGCAAACTTTCTAGTATGCTCAGTTCTTCACAGCAGAAGTAATGAGCACAAATTCCTCATCAGCCCCACAGCCCTGCCATAGTTGAAGCTTGAACCATGTTCACATAGGTAACTGGACTTAAATTCCATCTGAACGAGGGAGTGGCTTTCTTCTTAACACTCCAACTCTTCGCTTCTGGTCAACCGCGTGGGATTAAAAAAATGATAGTTACCCCAAAGGGTTATGACAAGAGCTGAATGGGACAATGTAACTAGAACATTCAACTCAGAGACTGATATTGCTCATTTTCTCCATAAATCAAGTGACTTTTAAGAGAAAAGAGAATTAGAAATGGATATGGGTTGCAAGGTTGTTACACATGAAATGTTATACGTGACCATCCTCCCAGAGGGGGTGTGTAGCTGACTGTAGGCCTATTTGTGACACAGAAAACCTCAGCCCTTAATGTTATTGACTTAAAACCAGCCAAAGTAATAGCTTTGATCCATTCCACAGCTCCTCCCCACCCAGCTGTTGCTTTTTTTTTTTTCCTAAACTTTTTCTGGCTAGCTAATAACGACTCTATTTGCAGGTTTGCAATATTTTCATTTCAATCATGAATAAATACCATCGTTTTACATTTTTGCAGTTATTTTTGCTCTTCACAAAATCCAGCTTCACCCTGGTGTTGGGAGGAGCTCAGAAGAAGTGACTTGTCTACAAATGTTATCATAAACCATTATTTTAGGGCACGTGTGTGTGTGAAGCATTGATTAACCTAGGTCAGCCTGGTAACCCTCATAAACAAGACTGAAAGCAGCAGGCAGGGCTGGGATGGAAGAACAAGAGTATAAAAACAGAAGTTTGGGGATGGGCAACATGCCATTACATTTGTTTTGTTTTACGTTCATGTTTTTACAACAACGTATGAGATGATATTGATGGACATCATGGGAGTGTTGCAGGCTAGAGAGATGTACTGCTCAACATGCTTCAGATTTTTCATCAGTTTAATCTCCAAGAGATATCCAAGCAGCCTGGAGGAACTTCAAAAGATGCATTTCACAATTTATGGCACTTTCTTTGCTGAATCATCTCCTTGTTTAGTAGAATCAAACTTTTCAAGTATTCCATGTTTTTGAGAACAATTTATATGTGGGAAGCCAACATTGCTAATATTATTGAGAAACTAGACAGTTATTGGCTATAGAGTTTTATGTCTACTAGGCTTCTTACAAAGAGGTGTTGAACCATTCTTATTATCAGAAAAAGAAATAGCAAAAATTGCAATTATTGGAAAAAATAGCAATAAATAAAAATACAGATTACAATATATTGTATGAATATATGACAACACTATATGTTAAATATAATTATACATGATACTAAAACAGTGATGCTATCAGTTTATATATATATATTATATAACATATAATATGTAATATGATATAAATGACACTGATTAAATAGCAATGACTAATATGTTCCACGTTCCAGATGATGAAGACAAATATATATATGTGTGTGTGTGTGTATACATATATTATTTATAATATAATATATTATTTATATTATATACACACACACACATGGAAAGTCAACCATACCAAATTGTTTCACAAGTGTGAAAATTCTGTTTGCCTAAAGCAAGGGTTCTTCCCAATCACAGCAAAGGCGCAACACCCCAACGTAAACCTTCTGTCCCCAGATTATTCTGTAAACCTAATTCCTTTTGCCACCATGGTCCCCTTCACAAATGGGTCTTTTCCTGAAACAGTTGCTGCTCAGAGGCCAGCATTTGAAATCTGTTACAGGTTTTTGGCTCAAACCCAAGCTCTCTCTTAGTCAATAGGCAGAATTCATTCAAACAAATTTTCTACATCCAAGTAAAGGAAAGGTGAAAATATAAAGAAAGGTCAGGGATTGAAATAAAAGAAGTCCCATCCCAGAGAATGCTGTCATAATTATAACAGCTCATTTTAATCACTGTGATTGTTTAATGTATTATGAACACAGCACTATAAGGATAATAATTGTCTTATCAGTCACAATCTCTTTGTTATAACCAGCATTCATTTGGGATTTAGCATCATATAGCTCTGGTCCCTACACTTCTCTCACATATCAAGTGGCCTTAATTATGTGGGCATCAGACACTCTCTGGAGACAAAGATGGGGATGACTAAACATCAGGTAAGGAGAGATGCTTGCTTCTTCCTTCTTTGTTTCTGCTCAATCCCCTGTAGCTAAGGCGGCATAAGTAGCTTTCTCTATCTTTGAGACACTTTAAATGTGAAACGAGTAATTTAGCTGAAAATTTTCTGTTATTTTTTTTTTTTGCATGCTTCATATGCTGGGTTAAAACCATTAGCATATAACAAAAATCTGAGCAGATGCAATGCAACAGATTCCTTAAGGGAATCCATATTTTTACATATTTTGTAATAAGGAAACTGTCACTCCCAGATGGTATCGAGCTAATACTGGTGGTTTGCTTGCTGATAACATACTAAAAAATAAAATTAATTGTATTCTATTTGATGACAATGAAGTCATTATCATATATACTGCACTCTTAAAGGAAACAGATCCAAAAGATCGGCTTCCGGAATGATTAGGTTTGTTTAGTTTCTTGGCCTGACCAGGGGGAAAAAAAAATCCAACTTGGATCTTAGAGATGGAATTCCCTCACACCTGGCACCAAAATACACTGTGGTTTATAAATGTGTGGAGTAGGGAAAAGTGCCGCGCAGAACTGCTAACAATATTAGCAAGAAGCCTGGTGTAGAATACAGCACAGCCCACTTCCAGCTCACCTGCCTGGAACATGTGTGAGCTCTGGCTTCATGCTTTGCTAATTTCTGGTGAACAAGCCATGTTTGCATTTCCAGGCTTGGTTGGTCATTTATACTTACCTGAACATACATATAATAAGCTTGGAAATTAAAACCCAATATTGGTGCATGATTTGGTTCATTAACACAGTTACTTTTTATAATGGAGCATTACGTTTTCATGGTCCGTTCTTCACCAGAAATCCATTCACAACTTTTTACATATAAACTTCATAACTAAAGACTTACAATAATTACATAACAAATATAACCTTGATATTCTCCTGTACGAGGCATGGCTCTCATAGGTATCTGTAACGGGAACCGGTTTTGGAGATATCAGGTGGTAAACCTGTAATACAGGCCACATCCTTTAATCTAAAAGTATGTAAAATTATAGGCAGGAGAAAAATCCAAAGTACTCCACACTGTTTATCCCACCTATCTATGAATTTATGTTGTGGTCAAAGTCACTGCATTATGCTGGGATACTTTGTTGGTGATAAGCTGAGATGATAATACCATTTGCTAAGATATAATACTTATGGTATTATTTTTCAAGTTAGGATCTAGTCCTTGTATAATAACATGAAGAGTATTTTCCCCTATTGGACAAGCTTCAGTTATAGCTCAATGGATAAAATTAACAAAATAAATGTGATTGTTCTTTGGGGGTTTTGAAAGTTTGGAAATCAACAGAGTAGATCGTCAGAGACTATGAAGCAAATGAAAAATTGTGAAAATCTATGAATAGTGTGAAGAATATGAATAATAGAATATCCACATACATTAAATCTATGTATCATAAATGTTTTAACCAAAAGGCAATTTTTAACCCTGAATCAATTTTTTTTTAATAGCCAAAGTTAACTTAGTTAACAACCAGCTATTTTGCTTGCTAAAAACAAAGGGTGGTAATGGTTGTACAACTATCTCTGTGTCGATATGGTGTATATGTGGGTTAGAATGAACTGGGAAGTTATCTGTGGTGATATAAATAGATGTTATTTCATATCACATAAACATTCGATGGCATTCCTTAAACATTAGTCCTGTCTGACTAATGTTTGGTGTGGTGTTAGATAACATATATTAACTTTGCTGGTCTTTAAAATAGCCCTGAAACTATGAGGTAGAACATTGGTTTCAAACAGAAGTCACAGCTCTGCATTGATACCTAAAAGGCATATGCTTTGAAGATGGTGATTACATAAGACAACCTGATATGTACAAATTAGAGAGGCCTTAGGGATCAGCAGACTTTTTTATTTGCAAATAAGAAACTCAAAGCAGAGTGGTACCATCATAATACAACTGGGGTAAGGAGGAGCTAAAAGTTTACTTAAAATTATTAAAATGTATAAACATGACTTTTGATAGAGCATAGTTAATGTCCAATAACCTGTGATTCATGAAGCAATCAGATCAAAATGGATTTCAATGTTTCAATTGGACTTGATTTGCCTAACTCCTAGCAAAGTGACTGGCTATTGTAGGAGACTTGATCATTTCAAGGTTATTTTCTCCCTTTCAGGAAAGCTTTTTGCTTTATTTTGTCAAAATCTCCAACAGATCCAAGAGGCACCATGGAACTACTTCAACCAGAAACACAGTAACATCATTATTAATATCATAATTCTCAACCCTATAAATTTATATAACATATATGTCAGATCTGCTCAAACACCAAGTAAAACTGGAAGTGTTTGTGAATTTGCAATGATTCAAATCACAATCTACCTCTATCTTTATCTGAGGTCACAATTTATTATAACAAACATTCTAAGTTAGGGACAGAGGGAGTGGAAGTCTGTTCCTTGACTCAGATCCCCAAGCCAGGACTTGTACAAGACTAAGTGGCAAGACCATCAGTGTCCATGAGCCTGTTTCCCTACCTGTTAACTGATGATCCAAAATACGGGTTTTACTTACGTTTTGCTGGGCTCTTGGAGGTCTCCAATGAGATAATTCCCAGTGATTCGGACACTATTAACATTGTGCAGGTATCTAGGACTTCTGAAAACTATAAGGAGACTGGTCTGATGAGAGGGCTTTGGGTCCCTGCAAACAACACGTCATTGCAGGCAGGACACAGAAGGCCAGCTATTTCTCTGCAGCCATGGGAAGCAGCTGCTTACACTCCAGTTTGCAATGCACAGGCCTGGGAAGAAAGATTTTAACAGAAGGTTTGGCACAGAGTAGCATTCTCTCAGAGACCTGGCTCGGTATTAGTTTAAGTAATAGTATGTCAAATACTCATCAAGACAAACACTAATTGAAGTTTTGAACAAATTAGGTTTTGCCTGGGTAAGGCTAGAAAGATAACAAGTATGGCTTCTGAATTTGATTAGTGAGAGGTCACTGGGTCTTTCTGAAGTGCTGAGATTGTAACCCCTCCCAGCCTCTGCAGCTGCATAACGACATGAAAAGCAGCCCCAACCTCTAAAGCACTTTCTCCAGGTAGGAATGGATGATGTTAGGAGAGGGAGAAAAAAAAAGCATCTTGACCCTCATTTCAGGTCATTATTAAATTGACACATTTTTTTTTCCTAGTAATAATCCTTTGTTAGGAGTGTTATTTCTTAGTTACTCATTTCTCTTCATCTGTTAAAATCAAAAGACCCACTCAATAGCACTTACTTAGTATACCTTAACAGGTAACAATGTTCATCTGTTAGCGAGGAAATACCAGCACCATTTATGGAAGCATTCTATAAGAGTCCATTTGGTGTTTTTATTTTATTAAGTGTGTGTCTACCAAGTTTCAAATGCACTTTTCAGCCTTTCATTCTAGGCTGTCCTTTGCATATCTGAACTTCCTGTCGAAAGGTAATTTTCAAGAGCAGTCAATGTATTACAAAAGTAGGAAATTCTACCATTCTGGACTTGATACTACAAAACTTTAGAGTGTTGAATGTCACCTTGGCTAAACAGCGAAAGGCTGCTCTTTCACTTGGAAGGAACATAGATCCTTCATGGTGCAAGTCGCAGGTATTTCTGGGAAGAAGGTGGGAATAGGCGTGGCTGAAAATGCTAAGATTGAGTAGGCATTGTGAGCCCTCCCTGGTGGCACATAGGGTTAGGACTCAGCAATGCAAGTTGGCCACAGCTGCTTCAGCATGAGTTCAATCCCCGTCCCAGATGTGACCCACATAGCGTAGCAGACCTCTCCTGACCCGCCCACTGCTCCCCTCAGCTGTGTACTTCATTGATCTTCCAGGTCTGCTCCCCACTCTGTCTGGTGAATCCTCTCACTGCCCTTGCACCTCTGGCCTTTATTCCAGTTCTTTGTGCATAAATCAATAAATCTTTTTAAAATGTTAAAAAAAAAAATTGAGTAGACATTGAATAACTCCATCACCTAGTAATTGCTCTTATTTGGGTATTTATCCTTATAATTGGGGTTTTAAGCCCCTAAATCAGTGGGTGGTGTGTTTGGTAGTGTTTCTGTGAGGGGAAATACTAGTATTCTTTACAAAATCAGTTGTGTGCTTTAGAGGTTTAAAAACAAATACTTATCCTAGGAAAACTTAGTTTTGAATGGATATTTTCTTGTTCATGTCAGTGAATGTAATTTATCTAAGTAAAAGAGTCTTATGAATGTTTGGTTTAACAAGTTTGAATTGGCATTAAAATGGTTCTGTGAGAATTTGACAAGACCCCATAAATAAACGTTAAATGTGGATGTTTTATGTAACCACCATCTTCAGAACAGATTCCTTTTAGGTGTCAATGCACAGGTGAGTTAAAAAGTTACTTCATCCAGAGCTCCCTGGTGGCAAGGAGTTAAAGCATCACATTATGAAGTTTTCCAGAGTCACTGCAGCGTGAGTTTGATCCCTGGCCAGGAAGGTGGCCCACATGGTGGGGCAGACCTGTCCTGTTTCAGCAGATCTGCCTGTTTTACTCACCACTCTGTCTCTGGTGAATCCTCTATCCCACTCTACCATACCTCTGGTGGGTACCCCTGTTCTGTAAGCATACATGAATAAATCTTTAAAAAAACAAAAGATACCACATCCTTTAGTAAGTTAAAAATACTTAAGCAACTGTTTCTTTTTATAAATCTTTCCTCTCAAAAATACAAGGGTAAGCTGCAGAAGAGTTAAAATCTCAGATTTTAATAGGATTTAGGAAGGAAGCTTGCAGGATCAAAACAATACAAGTTCTATGCTTTGAATCACTTTGACATATATAATCACACAGTATTTTACAGGAAGAGTTCACAATACTCTTTAGGTCACAATTCCTAGGTAATAAGTCAACAAATAAATTCACACATACTGTTTGCCTTGGGATGTAATCTTCCAGCGTGACAGCACTATTTTCTTAGTTATACCATCGCATTAGTCAGTCTTGGTGCTAAACTATGCCCATGTTGCCCGTGGTTTGGGATTAAAAAGATCTTTCTCATAACTTGGTGGATGTCGTGGCTCTTCTTTAGTTCTTGAAACTCAAGCTTGACTGACTGGGGTGTGGTTTTTCCATTGTGGGAGCTTATCATGTCTGCAAAAGGCAAGGCTCTTAAAACTATTATTATTCAGATGTTGAATAGTTACTTGAAGACGTCATTTCCAGAAATTTCAGGAAGGTGGGCGACATGCTTCTCCCTGACTTGATCACTGCTGAGTACACAACACAAAGACAGTTCTCCACACTTGGTGGGAGCTGTCAATACTTTGTCCCCGAGAGAAAGGGTAAAAAAGCCGGTGATGGTGCCTGCTCGTAAGTCAATGCGAACATGGTGCTCTGGGAGCTTCTACCTTTGCGCCTTCACATCTGGAGGCTGTTCTTCCTTCCTTATTTACAGCACCAGCACTGAATCAAGATAGTTTATCAATAAATAATTTGCATTTATCTCCTTTTTCTAAAGTTGACCTACTACATAAATCTTCTCCCCATTTGATGGTTTACTTTGGAGTGGTGATAATTCATCCTCAGCAGGTTTCTTCTTACACTTAGAGCAACTCCAGGATACAGAAAGACACAACCCCTTGCTTAGACAGAACTCTCCCTGATGCACTTCCCAGGTCATCTGCAAGGTAACACGTTCTGTATCTTTGTTTTCTCACCCCAATGTAAAACATACATATTAATTCTCAAGTGCATGCCTTGATTATACATGATGACAAGAGCAAGCCTATAAAAAAAATGTTCAGAATGTTACTAGACACCCTAGCGCCTCCCCCAGATCCTGCTCCCACTCCCTGTGACCCTCTCCCCAGCACCTCCCAAAGCAAACCCAGCATTTCTGGGTCTGGCCGGTATCCCTGCTCCTGGCATTGCTTCATTTTACTGTGCTCTCATATTTGAGACATAATTTGTCAGCTTATAGAACAATAAACTCCAAAATATATTCCTTGAGGATTTTGAAGACATTTATCTATTCTCTTTGCATTCAGTGATGTTGAGTAAAATCTGATATCGAAGAATTCTTTCACTTTAAGTCACTTTGCTTTATGTTTGTTTGCATTTTGTCACTTTGAGACTTTCCCCCTTCATGTTATTGTTCTAAAAAATCACTCAGTTGTGTTTAAGTTCACGAGTAATTTTATTTGTTTGGAAAGGAACTGCTTCTTCATCCAGCTTGACACCTACTGCCCCTTTTTAATTGGAGATTTGGGTGCTCTAGTCTGGATCATTTTTTTTTTTAATCATTATCTTTTGATTCCCTTACTTTAATTATTTTTAACTTCTATTTCTGGAATTCCTATCAGATGGATGTCAGAAATATTACAGTTATCCTCTACATCTCTTACGTGATCTTCTATACTTTTTGTCTTGTAAATTTGCATTTGCTGTGTTGTAAGAAAACTCAGCTCTATCCCATAATTTCAAATAAATCCCAAAATTAATTTTGTGTTTGTTTCAATGTTCATGTTGATGCGTAGGTACTCTAAAGTCATATTTCTCTTGCTCTCCGAGATTCTGTTCTCTTGAAAGTGTAAGTTCTCTCATTTATTGAAGTCTTTGTGTGTGTGTGACTTAAAAAAAATTCCAATTCGAGTGGTTTTGATTTTGTCCTTATTTTGTCTTTGAGTTTTTGAAGGCAAAGAATGAGGTGTTGGGCTTATAGTACTGAGTCCTTTTAAAGTAACGATTCCTACTTTATGACAATTCCATCAGTGAGTTTGATGAACTTGGCATTTTGATATCAGAGACTTATCGCGTAAAATGTCCATATTTGAATGATTATCTTATCTACTTAAAAAGACATCATGTTTTCAACTTTCTAAAGTAATGTTCAAGATATTCTTATGTTAAATTTCATTTTTCTTGCTGCAATTCTTCCTTACTCAGCTGTGATCAAAATGATCACTATTCTCTATCTTCTCATTAGGAATCTTTTGGCAGTGATGGGCTCAGTTTTTGAGGTCCTTTTTCCTAAGTGCATTTTCTGGGGCCCTTAGTAAAGATACTGATTCCTTACCTGATTCCAACTTCTCTGGTTTCTTCTGTGGGTAGTCAGAAAGATTATTTTTATTAACGAGAGTTTCAAGTGAATATTCTGCTCTGGCTTTTGTGACATAAGCTATACCTCTGTAACAGGGGTAGAAATATGCAGCATCTGAGCAGTTCTTGAAGGGGGGAGGGGGTGGGTGAGACACTTCCTTCATTTAACCAGAATGATGAGGTTAAATTGACACTTCATCTTAGGTATAGTTTTGGGATCTTGCCGGACAAAGTCTCAAACATCTGCTGAATGTGATATTTTAACCTTTCTCGGTGACGTTGACTGTGCTTCGTGGCGTGTGTGATTCACAATTATTTTTCTGACTCTTGACAGTGAAGTTATATGGTACTAAACGGCATGCCCCTGCTAAACCAGGTTGCATTTTGAGCAAGGGGTACCATTTGGAAATAGTTTGCAAAAATGCCTCAGTTTTCTCAGGGAGGCAGCATTATGCCTGCAGTTTCTGAATGGAAGACTTCCACTTGATCTCAACGTCAATCACCTAGGAGTCGAGAAGGAAGCCTGGATAGCAGTTCTGCTAATCTGAGCAAATGTTGAGCCTTGCAAAATTTGGTTGTTATTTGATATCACTGCACACTAGTTGTGGTGTAGAATTTTCTGACACACTGTGTATTATTGTGTCATTCCCAGAGGCTGATTACCTTGACTTCACAGCAAGCACTAATAACTAATTTCGGCTAAAGCTGATAAAGACTGTGCTAGAAATGGCTTGAATTACCATAGTCAAATCCTGAGCTAAAACGCTTGCTTCCCACAGCTTATCCTTATCAAGATGGGAGATAGACAAATGTCAACCAGTTTGAAAGTTTAATTTGTTTAAAGCAGGAGCCAAATCGTGATTTGTTCTGTGCAAATTACTTGTATTGGAGGTAGGGGTAGGATGGAGAGGAAGAAGACAATATTCAGACTCCCTAGACATGCATGTTGGGGTTGGGTTACTGGGAATGTTGCATCATATTCAGTATGTTTATTTATTTAACATTAATTACTTGCTTTTCTATGTCATTAATCAGAGCAGTGATTTGTTAGTTGTAGTTTGTATTGTAATTCCCATTTTTTACAGAAGTAATGCAAAACAGGGGTGGCTATGGGGGAAGGGCATGAAGCTAGTTGTCAGGATCTAAACTTACTGTAGATCCAAGGTTCACCCTCTCCTAGTATCATGATCTTTATAACTTGTGCTAGCAGAGACGGGCTCATCGCTGATTCTGGGATCCTGGACAAGGGTTTCCAAAACAAAGTGCTTGAGGTTGTGACGCAAAAGAAAATTGATGTATTTCATAAATTAAAATTGTATAATAATGGAATCAATTATATTGATAATATATAGCATTCAATTGACTGAAATAACCATAATAATGATAAACTCTTCCTGCTAGAGGAGGAAATTAAATAGGTAATGAAAAATTTGAAAACACCATCTGTACATAACTTGTGGGGTCAGGCTGCTAAATTACTAACAGTGTGCTTGTATGTACATATATGTTTGTTCCAATTATCTAAAATATATGAAAAGTGATTACTAACTGACATTGACCAAAAATAAAATAAAATTTGATTTGGGGTGCAGCTAGCCTGCAGGTTACAGTTTTCTCTTCAGTCTATCTTTAGCTTTCTCAGGAAAGCTCTCTGGACAATCAACATGGCTGCCAAGTTCATAGAACTTTCCATTTTAGAATGACTAGACAGTGATAAAATATTTACTGAGATAGTTGAGTAATGGAATTGGAAGGAAATAGTATAAATTCACCTTAAGAAGGAGAGAAAACATCTCCTTATAGGTGATAATTCCAGGCCAACAGCCATAAAATGGTGGCATTAATTGCAGGAGGTATTTTGGATTTAGGGTAACTTTTACTCTTTACCACCTGTTAGAAATAATCATAGTAAACTGATCATTTCCTTATTTAGAGTTCTAGTAGTAGACACAGTTATCAAACTTGGCCAAGAGTTAAGAAAAATTTTAAAAAACAAAGAGGCAGATAGGACATATTGACCATTATGGAAGCCGATATCAGCAAAGAGAATCTATGTTAGGAACATGAAAATGTTTTTAAAAAATCATAGCTATTTAGAATTTACTACATCTTCATGGTATAAATATGTCAAAACACTTTGCCCTAGAAATACAAAGTACACGTCACATCAATGCCCAGAATTCCATGTCTAATGCAAATAAAGAGCCCGTGGAGAAATTGAGGAAGGAGGCCCCTGGGGTCTCTCTGGAAGGGAACCAAACCATTCATGAAGACTCCACCCAAAAACCCCAGATCCTAACAGCACCACAATGGGGGATTAGGTTTCAACATTTGGGGTGATGCAAACATTCAGTCTATAGCAACCATTGAATCAAGCTTGGAAAAAGAATACACGAGGAGTCTTTGCAACTCATCAAAAGTAGAAAATCTAGTTTTACTTTAGTATACTCCTACTGAAATGTGATGCTATATTTTATTATGCAGTAAACTTCCATATGCAGTGATGATGTTTCTCTCTAAATTATCTATTATTTGATTGCTTGTTTATTAGGACAGCTATTCCATACTACTTTAACTACAAGGAGTTTATGTTTTGATTCATGGGAAGGACTGTTTGCCTTTTATTTTTGTTTGCTTATTTTTTTACATATTCACCACAACTCTATTATTTAAAAATATGATATAGTAGAGTAAAATATCTTAACTTAGAAAGAACTGTCATAGTTATGACTCTCCAGTCCAATGGACATGCGGTTTCAGTTATATAAGATGGACAAACTCTAAAACTTTGAGATCATAATTGTACCTATTGTCAAGGTAATATATTGTATACTTAAACATTTAGTAAGGTCATAAATCTCATTTAAGTGTTCATGCCACAATCAAATAAATATATGCTTGTACCTTTAAGACATTTAAACATTTCCTAATTTATATTTTGGACTTAAAAATAGAGCTGTTTTAGATGTAAGGATCCAGTTGGAATTTTTTCTAATGGGTAATAACTTTGTGATGGACTAAACCCTCTGATATTGTCTTTAGTGTGTTACAGGGTTCTAACCTCATAACACCACACACACACACAGGCAACTTTATCTGCAAATTTAGACTGCGAATGCATTCTCTTAAACTTTCATTTTTTTAATTCAAGAGTCTTCAAGCATTATTGGAACATAATTTAATAGCATACTATACGTGGTATCCTTAGGTATCTAATGACTTTGCTAATTATTTATTTGCTGAACAGCCGAAAATCTCCCCCTCTTGTGTAGCCAGTTTTAAGGCTGTAAATCAATCAACTGATACAAGCAAACTTACTTTTAAACTTGATTTAACTGAGGAGAGTGGGAAATGCAGCTTCTAATAAGTTGTAATGTAGGACGGCATTGCTTTATACGCTAGCATCATTAATTATCATTTTTTTTAGCAATAGCAAATTGGTTGGAGAATCATAGATCTTCATTTATAAGACAGAGTGGTATAACACTATTATATGAAATAGCATGATTTATTGAACTTGGGAATTTCAGTAAAAGACTGAATGGCTTTCAAATCCAGTAAGAACTGTCTCTTTCAAGATCACATTTGATCCACTGGGAACTGTCACTGTTTCCTGCCAAGAAAATCTGTAATATAACTTCGGCAAAACCTCTCTGACTTCCTGTCCATCACTGCGGCGCTCGTGAATCCTTTATTACCACTCTCTCCTTGAAAATGTGTGATCCCGGTTGCTTTCCAGGATTTCCCGACTGACTGCCTTGTGAAGCAAAATAAAGCAAGACTTAAACTTCACAATTGCCAATAATGAGCAATCATTACTCAAATTACTCTCAGCACTGATTAGGTTTAAAGTAATGAAGAAACCACCATAATCAATCATCATCAACCCAAAGGAAGTCAATCTGTGTGGAGAGACCCTAGAAATTAGCACAGGGCTCCCCCTACAGGGATCCAGGGGCAGAAGAACAGCGCTGACTTCAGGCTGTGGGCACCTGCCTGCCCGTTACCCCTGCAAACCCAGTCCCTTACCTGAACTCTGAAAGATGGAAAATTAAACTGCAAGTGTCTTTATTTTTATTGAAGTAAACTGCACTAGGCAGTGTGTGAGTTTCAGGTGTTCAGCATTAAAACACTGCATGTGTATATAATGCATGTAATACATATGTGTAGGTACTTTAAGTTCACACCATCCACCGTGTAACTGAGACCATTTATCCATCCTGTGCACCCCCTTCCCTCCTGTTAGTCACAAATTGAGCTTATGGTCTAGAAGTCCATGTTTGTTTGATTTAGTTTGTTCCTTTCATGGATGTTCTTCCCAAACAGACAATCCCTATCGAAGTAAATAAATTATGATATCAGATAGGCCATCATCAAAAAACAAAACTCAAGAATACTCACAAAGTAAAGTTTACATGGATCGATGTTAGGTAGATTGATAGTAGATAGAGAACAGATTAGATAGGCAGAAGGTAGTAGATACATAAAACTTGTGATTAAAATACAGGGTAACATACCTTAGTTTGCCTGGATAGATGTGTTTTTGGGATATAGAATTCTCAGTCTGAAAAACAGAACAGTCCTGGGAAATCCAACTGAACTGGTTATCCACTTTGCAAAAAGGTGTTTTGAAATTTAATTTATATTAATTACATCAGCCACATTGTGTGAATGGGGGTAGAAACTCAAAGCAGCAAATTCTAAGACATTCCTTTGTGTACTTTATACTGCAGCAAAGAACAACTTTTTGGATATACCTGTGCAAAACTATGTTTCTGGGATTTAATCATGAAAATTGAGAAATGAAAAATGTGTCCTTGCCACGTGTTGGATTACCTCACTTGCTGATTTATTAGGGTTCTGCATATCGGAGAGACAATGAAGAAGACACTTTTAAGGAGTTAATTTATTTGAGCGCAAAAGAGTCACATAAAAATAAAATTTACCAAACTCACCTAGAAAGTGCATGATCACAGCTGACCATACATACACTTATCTAACACATGTTGTTGATCCATTTGGGAAGATAAAAGATTGTATCCATTCCAATATTTTACTAAGCAGATATCATTCAAAAGGGGAAGGCAACTAATTACTCAATTTAATACCGTGTATCTGTGTGAGATTGTGCTTAGTTATTACAGTCTGATTTATCTTAGAATGGAAACCAAATATAAATAAGTACAATCTTTCCTTTATTTTTTAATAAGAAGAATTAAAGAAATAGTAAAGGAGGAAGCCTCAAAAAGATGATTATATTTTAGATATTCTTGAAAGTATTTACAAAAGTTTCACGCTCGTGGTTCCCATAATTGAACTGCTTCTTAGCAGTAGCTTCCCAGAAACAGTAACAGAACTGGTCTTTTTGTATGAAAATTTTTTACATTATCTTATTTGAAATGTATGTGGACATTCCAAATTTGCCAACAATATAACTGATTATAACTGATTATAACTGACTTCCTTGGTAACTCAGGGATAGAACCAAGTAGTTGGCATCTCAGCATAGCATCAGAAGTTCTACAAAAGAACTTCTGATTTGGTCGAGATTCTGCTGGGTAAACATTTTGAAACTAAATTATCATGACCATGACTGAGGGGCATTGGTCTAGTAGACAAGGGATTTTCAGGAGAGCACTAAATTATCTTTTTTGGTAAACTGAGAAATAGCAAGGGCGGAAATGACAAAACCTGCTCCAGAGTGTATGTGTATAAGGAGCAGAAACTGATTTGGATTCTTAACAGTAAATTAATTATCAAACTAATATATCCCTTTGTCAAAATGCCTGGCCCCAGGAGGAGTCTGTGCTGAAGATGCTGCAATATCATAGGTCCCATTTCCACTTAAAGCGATCAGCAATCATACACCAGCACTGTCCTGTCACTCTCTCCTGAAATCTGACTAACTTGAGTTTCAGAATATTTGATATTTGCTGAATCCAGTAATTAAATGTGGATATTCTTTCAGTGACCCTAAATCAAACAAGAGAGCACAGTTCTCTTTTGTGGGTTACCTGGATCCAAGGGGGATGCTGAGGAGCAGCTTCTGGGGTTGTCCTTCTCCCCACTGGAGTCAAGGATAAGTCCCAGGTGTCTCCACGCCCAGCCTGAGCTCCTTCTGGCAGCACAAGAATTGAGGGTCAGACTAATGTCTCTGTATGAAATGGGAACTGGAAAATTTTATAAGATAGGATTTTGCTTTGGGGGGCAGGGGAGCAGCCACAAATTCTTCATTCACCCCTACAAATGAGTGCCAACAAGCACTTGGAAATCACAGTGTGACAGCACAAATAGAATCATTCAGAAAGGGAACAGACGGGGCAGGCCAAGAGAAATAAATCTAGACATTGAATCTATCCTGTCTAGCTTTTCCTCAAATGTGATCAAAATATACTAAATCCCATTATATCATAACATTTTAATTATTCCAGGCAAGTTTGGTTACAATTTCATGACTTAGAAAAGTTGTGTAAAGGCAGGAAAAAGTACAGAATACATGATAGGACAGGAAAAAAGGATAAGAAGATGGTACTATTATTAAAGATTGAGTTCCTTTCCACTCCAGGCCCTGCATGGTCAAACTATGTGTGCATTTAAATCTTTTCCCCCGATTATCATTTCTATCACAACAGTGCTCTGTTATAGTACAATCTGCTGTATTTGTAGCATTGACTATCAGTTATATTTAAACCTGGTATATAATTTAGTGTCCATATTAATTGCATCAGTGTACAATAATTTAATAGACAATATTCAGAGATAATCTGTCTCCAGCAAGACTATGTTTAAAAGTAATTCACCTTTACGATAACAGAAAGTAATAGCCTCAGTCGTAAAATGTCTAAGTACACATTTCATGATTTGAAATGTTCTTTTCAAAAATAATTCCAATTCCCAATTACATGTAGAAAACCCATACAAATCAACAGGGAGAAAGCAATGACAAGCTTCCTCTCTCCACCCCACCACAAAAAACGAGTGAATACAGGAAGAGCAACCATCAGACAACAGTTTACCATGTTAGCAAACATTCAAAGATGATGCTATTCAACGTTGATGGCATACCATGGCATGGATACAACTTTTAAAATAGCAATCTGGTTAATGTATTGAAACATCTTAAATACATGTATTCTCTCATCTACTAATTCCATTTCCAATGATTAGCCCTCATAGACACATTCATCAATGATGACTCACTTTACTACAAAATGTTCATGTGGAAATATTCTGATAGAGAAAAACTGGGAACAAAACAAATAAGCCATAAATATTACTGTTGCTTAATATAACAAAATATTGGGTTGTTGGGAAAGTCATGAGGTGTATTTTCCATGTTTTTTGTTTGTTTGTTTGTTTTTTAAAAGATTTATTCATACAGAACTGGGGTACAGGCCAGAGGCTCAGGGGCGGCAAGAGGCTTCGCCAGAGACAGAGTGGGGGGCAGAACAGGCAGATCGACGAAGTATACTGCTGAGGGGAGCAGCAGGCGGGTCAGGAGAGGTCTGCCGCGCCATGTGGTCATCTCCGGGGCAGGCGGGAATCGAACTCATGTGAAAGTGGCTTTAGCTTCTTTGTGCTGTGCTTTAACCCGCTGCGCCACCAGGGAGGGCCGTATTTTCCATGTTTTACAAGCAAAATTGCATCATAACTATTCCAACAGGCCAATAGCTCTCATATTTGTTAAGTGATTGTTAGGTATCTTGGAATATACCAAATACTTTACTTCCATGATCTAAAGACTCCAAAAAACTCTATGAGGTATAGTGATGTTGCCTTGGAAATTTACCAAAAATAGATCTACTGTTTATAAATAATAAAAATAGATGAGACTAAAAATAGTCTCATCCAGAAATCCCACTCTTAGGCAACTCCAAAGGATGCAAAAATATAAGTAATATGCACCCCCTACATTTTTCATAGTACTGTTTACAGTAACCAGGCTATGGTAAAAACTAAGTGCCGCAGACAGTTGGGTGGCTAGGGAGACGTGCTGTCTGTGCACCATGGAATACTACTCTCTTTTGTAAGAAAAAGTAAATGCTTTCTTGCCATTTGTGACAACATGGCTGGATGTACAGTGGGTTACGTTAAGCAAAATAAGTCAGAAGGAGAAAGACAAATACCAGATAATCGCATTCCTATGTAGAGTATTGAGACAATGAAAGAACCAACAAAACTAAGCCAAAGCAAGCCCAAGAAATATGACTGCAACACTGAGACTTCTGGAGGAGCAGGTAGGAGAGGGGGACAGAGGTTGCTTTGGTGGCGAGTGTGGCATGACCACATACAGCTGAAGAGATGTAAACCTACACCTCCAAATCATACACATGCACACACACACAGTTTATAACATGCACATGATTATATATACACATATGTAGTAGTATTGTTCCCTCAATACAAATAATACAATAAAATAGTTTTCAAATATTTTGAATGGAAAATTCATGAAAACTAATAATTATGCAAATATACATTGAATTCACTTTTATTTTAATGATTACACATAAGTATTGGTAACATGTTCTCTAGTTCCAGCCGAGCAACCAGAGTTAATTTTTTCAAATCTTGTGGACTCAGCTAAAACTCTCAATCATGATCAGAAGTTCTTCAACTTCAAAACACCCTCAGATTTGCACCCCCAACCATTCAGAGATCATCTCCTTCCCACCTGCCCTCTTCACCCTCGTTGCAGGTTACACTGCCTTCCTCAGTTGCTCCGCCATGCCCACTCTGCTCCTGGGTAAAATCGTCTTTGCCTGTCATGCTTATTTTATCAGCTTTGGAACGTCTCCATTCCTCAAGTTTCCATGGAGTCCGTGCTAAGCACCTTAACTATCTTCACTTAAATTTGTGTCTTTTCCCAGTCCTCATTCCTCTTCCCCTTAATGTCACTCCTTCTTTCCTTTTTCAATTGCTCTTTTTGATAGAATCATGCAAAATAATATGTGTTACATATTAACGTCTTTCCGGCTTATCATTCCTCTCCCACCCTTAGCAGAAATCTCTTGGACACAGTTCAATCTCACCGTATACATCTATCACCCAAACACTCAAGGAAAGCAGCACAGTCTCTGCTACTCCAGCCTGGATGGCTGAATGGCACTGGGGGTCACATGGAAGTGGGGGTGGCCATGGCCTCTCAGTCCCCACAGCCATGGCCATGTTGTAGTCCAGCGCCCGCCCTTGACAGTCACTTCATACCTAGAGCCTTATCATGACCCCATGGGGTACCTTTTTAAAGAAAATAAACACATGTCCATCCACATTCCTTATCCTGTACTGTCACCTCAAAAATTATAACCGTGAATTATTTGTGGCATTTGGTTTATAGCATGATCCCCGAAACATGAATTTCCTTCTTCTATCAAGTTCACACACACGGAACTGTCAGGAAGCTGCCTCCATTTCTTCCCTTCACTGACAGTCTTTCATCCTCCCTTCCGGTTCTACTTTTATACCTGCTTCTGTTTTCTAAGTTCTGGCTCATTTTCAGAAAATCCTAATCATAATAAAGGGACTTCTTCATCCACCTGCCCGTGGTCAATTAATGACGCCTCATTAGACAAATCACTAGGAACGCTGATGAGGTTTTCCTGAACACGAAGGCCAACCCGATCAATCGTTGTCCCACCTGTGGCTTTCGGGTGACCGGCCAAAGGTTAGCTTGGGTCTTGGGGGCCTCCACTGTGTCAGCAAAAATTAGCAAGAAGGTGGCCAAGTTGTCAATAGAGCATAGAGACAATTAGTTAATGATTAGGAACCTAGTGGCTGGGGAATTGATAGCAAAATGAGCCATCTTGGGTACATTTGCATGCATTTAGAAAATCAATAACACAGGAAAAAGTATGGAAGAAAGAATAATGACCTCGAAACCAAATTAAGCCAAAGGACTTAAGATTTGACACAACTTTGCCCAACTTGTTAAAAGGTCGCCGTGATATCAAAATAAAGCCATAACACCAATTAAATAGATTAATTATTAACCCCAGGCTATGCTACTTCCTTACCTTTACAGAAGGCCTTCCTGCTGGATTTAGATTCGTGTACTGATTCATTCATTCCTCACATACTTGTTTATCAAGCACACATTATGGGCCTGGCAGGGTTTTTGGCCTCTGGGAAAACAATGTTGAATGAAACGGACTTGTTCCTTGCCCTAAGGAGATAAAAAGTTGGTAGGAAGTCAGATTAAAAAAGAAAAAAAGAAGAAGAAGCAGAAAGAAAAGGAAAGGGAAAAAACAGAATAATTCCAAATTGTTATAAATGTACAGAAAACATCCTGAGTCCACTCAGAGACAGAAGAAGGGAAGCTCATTTCAGATAACTAGAACAGAGATTAATAATCAAAATGGAAAGTGCATGCTGTTTCCCCGCTTAGAACACGCCAGCCATGGGTGTCCCTCTGCAGGAAGGCGGGGTTTATAGCAGAGCCAGGGCGGCAGGACAACCGTCACTGTTGGAAGTGTCATGAGCGGGAAGTTCGTCAGTTGGATTTATTCTGCTTTATTTAAAATTCTGCTGTGTCTTTAGCCTAAGGGTGTAACTACAGTCACTGAAAATGACGGGGTGTCTGAGGTCATTTTTCTGACAGTTTGCAAATCACTTGAACCTGCTGTTATCATTTTAACGGCAGCAGTGGGAAATGGTGCAAATTCAAAGTAACGCTGCGCCGGCAACGAGGCAGGATGTTGAAATGTTGGAAGATCTGCACGGAGCAGAGATGGCACCACGCTCGGTGTCACCTTGGAGAGACGCTGCTCCCGAACACCATCACCAGGCCCCTTGCCTGGAAACTCCAGTCAAAGTGGCATGTAGCCTCAGGAACTGAGCGTTTATGGTTCCACTTCAGACCAGCTCTCCTCTCTTCCCTCACACACCCACATCCTGAGAAAAAAATTATTTCTGCCACGTGTATCTTTACTTCCTGACAGGTCCTTTGTGTACTATGAAATGGCACCCAGTCAGTTCTCTTTCATAGGAAAGCAGGGGATGGATTCAGCTGGTGGTTTTCATTTGTTCTTTGGATTCTTTAGGCAAAGACACATCATTTCCTTTCACTTTTCTTTTTCATTTAGTGGAAGTAGGTGAAACGGTAGTTTTTAAATTAAAACAATGCATTCTCTTAAAAAGGAAGATATTTTACTACTGCAAAGTTGGCATCTCTGGGTATGAATTTATAATTTCTTCAAACTTCTCAGTCAACACACATAACTCCACCTAAATATGTAATTCCTTGGGGGCTGATTTGGATACAATGCCAAATCAGCTCATCCACACTCAAATCTGTTGGTGACTCAGAGAGGTACTGGTTTGATAGAGATACAACTTTACTTGTCTTCTGGAAATGGCCCTTGGTTGTAATTCCATTGAAATATTTGACCCCATGTGGACGGCATGTGCAGACAAGGGGGAGGAGCTATATTGAGCACTTAGAGTTATCCATCCTTTGAGGGATTTCTTAGCTGAATATCCACCTCAGTCAAAAGATAGAGAATGCTAATTTTAAAATAACCAAGTCGTTTGTCAAGAACTGATTGAGTTGCTCATTTCAGTATCTTTTAGGATATCCACCTCCCATGAACTTTTACAGGCTCCTAACCTTCTGCTCTGAGTCAGACATGCACCAATTTGTCCTGTCCTCACCACCTTACAGTAGCTGATCTGTGCTTATCCAGTCATTTTCTCTTCTTCTTTGTTTGTAGCTTATAAAAGTCCCTTTTCCTTCAGACATTTCATTTAGGAATATTTTCAGATATTTTCTTTCATAGTGTAGGGATTTGCCAACAGTTATTTTAGGATCTTACATTCTCTCAAGCCTTTAAAAATGATTTCTTTCCATTCTGGAGGCCTGAGCTGAATTGTCCAGCACCATTAGCATACTATAACAAGAGACTTTGCTGCATTGGGTTACAAGAGAACACCATGAATTCCAAAAGAGTCTTTAGAAGACAGGGACATAGAGGGCTACGGGAGATCCTGGTTATCTTCTGACCCCCTTGCTTCTCCATTGATGTTCAGACACATGGCTTTATGCACCTCACAAGAATCCAATTATTTTCAATTTAGATGTGGTTGTCAGCACCTCTGCTTTTCAACCTGAGCTTGGGTTTCCTAAGTTTAAAAAGGAAATTGATGTTGAAAAGAATCAGGACAGGTTGGTAGATATTTGACTCTTTCCTTCTTCTTTCAAAAATGATAGTAGTTTAAATTCTGTCCAGGTAGGTTGATCTGACTAGAAAGAAAGTTTGCCATAGAGGCAAAGGTGTTCACTGTCAGCAAGAGGAGAAAGATGCAGGAATGAGGCCATCCTCAATGCCTTCTTTTCCCTGATATTTCAGTACAATCTAGTATCAAATCCTACTGGCTTTATTTTATGAGTGGAATCATGATTTCCTTTTTATTCCTTTATGCTGCTGAATTTGTCTAGAAGATTTAATAATACATTTTTGATACACATTGATTGGTCCAGCTAGTGGATGTTTAGACAGTCCACATCACTTTGACCAGTTTATTGCCTGGCTGAGTGAGTTGCTGTGCGTGGCTCTGCAGATGAGCGTGTGAAGAAGCATGTGATTCTGGTAACCACACTTGAAGGAATAGTTCAAATTTTATCAAAACTTATACTTTACTGGTCCAATTAGCAAAAATCATAATATTTTCACATGAGTAGTTTTCCTACAATTGTGTTGATCCTATGATTCTTCCCCAAGGAATATGGGAAAGTTCAAGTATGCTTAAGGGAGAGATTTAGTAGTTCTCTACAGAATTGCGATGCCATCTCAAAAACGCTCTTTGATTTAGAACTGGCAGTTCAAGTGTGATTATAAATTATAGAGTAAATCATGATGGGCAAAGGGAATAAATATTATACCTGAGGGTTTGTAAGACACTCTCCAGACACTTGAGAGCTTTAAATCAGCTAGTCTGGCTTACTTTCCATTCTCTATAGAATGATGGGTAAAACCACGGGGTTTTGATAGAGCATTTCTAAATATTTTATTGCACTATTTGTATTGCTAGGAAGGAAAGCTATTGGCTGTAGTTATATGAAGTCTTGAGTAGGATTAAATTCCATCACTTCAATTTTAATGAGTTCAAAATACTTAGATTATTTCAGATAAATCATTTTCCCAGGCCTTAGAAGAGTTAGGTGATGCAAATTAATATTTCTAGTCATTAGCCTTGGAAAGATATAATGTGTAAAAGACATTTTAGTTTCAATCAGGAAGCAGTTGAGATCTGCAGTGACATCAGAGCGAGGATGATGGTTGCTCTCTGTGGGCAAGTAGGACTACTTTGAATTTGGAAAATGGAATTCCATGTAGACGGGCCCATGCAAGACCACCATTACTGGACAATGGGCATGAGACCACTGGGCAAGACAAGAGAAGAAGACAGAACAACTTGAGCAAAATAGACCATGAATTGTTTTGTTGGTTTGCTTTTTTAGTGGTTTCGCTATTTTATTTATTTTTTTTTATTTTGTCCTGTGTTATGTATATATGGACATATAACATTGTATAAGTTCAGATATAAACTATTTTGACTCGATACACTTACATATATCTATTACCAATAATCACTATTGTCCCATTAACAATCACATCGCATTTGTTTATATGTGCTGAGAACATCTAAGGTTTACTCTCAGCAGAACAAAGAAGGAAGGTAATACATGGGTCTATGGTGTGGACTATGGGTTCTTTGGTGCTGCGTGCACCATCACAACAATGCCTGCAAAGTAATTCTACACTTCTATCATGGAAATAGCGATGTAAATCAATATTAACTCAATAAAAATTATTTTTAAAAAGGTTTACTCTTAGAAACTTCCAAGTAAATAATACAAGTATTGTTGACTATAATAAACATGCTACATGCTAGATACCTTGCACTTATTCACCTTATAACTAGAAATTTATTCTCTTTACCAATATGTCCCATTTCCTCTACTCCCCAGACTCTGATACTCACTACTCACCTCTCTATTTTTATCAGTTCAGATGTTTCATTGAACATATAAGTGATATCATACAGTATTTGTCTGACTTATTCACTAGCCTTCAAGTCTCATCAGTATTGTTTCAATGTCAAAATTTCTTTCTTCCTCATGGCTGAATAGCAGTCATGCATATGCATATATGCATATCTATCTATTTGCATGTATACCTGCATCTATGTGTGTGCATGCATATACACATGCATATTCAAATATATCACTTATGCATATGCATATGCAACCTCTATATACAATTAAATGTCACATCTTCTTTCCTCATTCATCTAGTGACAGATTCTTAAGATGTCCTCATATCATGGCTACTGTGAATAATGTTGGGAAGAAGATGGGAGTATATTAAAGTATTGGGACATTCAGAATCTAACTGTATAGTTTGCTATTGACACAACAGGTAGAAAGTTTGAAGTTTCTTTGTTTCATTTGTAGAAATACCACAGTCAGTTTACCAGAACTAAAGAATTCTGAGAGTCAACCATTTTGATTGCAACACTTCTCTATTAGAGTTCCTACGCCATCTAACCCTGGTAGTTAATCATCACCACTTGGCCATGCGCCACTGACAGTTTCTACCCACAAGGACTCAGTTCTATTACAGCGTTTCCCATTAGGAACCATGGCCTAAAAGAATTGTCACCACAGAACTCTTCAAGGGTGACCATGCACCCCTCCTATCATCTCTCAATATATTGAGAAATCAGTAAAATGTATATATTTGGAAGCTACCCACTCCTTCCCCAGCACAATATGGTGATATATTTAGTAGTAATTTGTAAACTAAAGAGCTCCTGCAATCCTAATGCTTCAGGAACCTTCTCTTCAGTATGCAAAGGGAGGTCTGCTATCTTGAGATCATTCAGTGTAGACCACTATTTAGCTTAGAGAACAAGGAAGTCAATCAACTGTGCAAACTGATAGTCAGCCCCAGTCTCTTGTGCTAACATACTGATTCCAGAATGTATATTTAGCGTGTCTATCAATATTTTTTTTCCAAATTTCATACTACATGAATTTCAATCTGATTCAACACTTTCATAGTGTAATACCATAAACTTCCTCCATGTTTCTATCAACATAAAGTGCCAACATCTTACAATTCTGTTGCTGTTTTTCACTTTATACCTCTGAGGTCTACAGGAACTCACTTTGATTATACTTCCAGAATCAATGAGAGATGGTAGGGAAAATCTTAAAGATCATTAGTATCCTCAAAGGCAATAGTTATAACAGATAGTTCAGTAATTCTTGGGAAAAAAAAGAACAATGGCTTTCGCTAACAACAACAAAAAAGTAGAATTTTAGGTTTTACTCTTTCAGTTTCACTAGAATTTGTCCATAAGCTACTCCCTCTCTTCCTAATAAATGCTCTAAATAACTTGAAAGCCTGAAAAAATAGGAATTCAATTTGCATTGTCATCAAATTCCCTTAAGGGTTAGTTTTGAGGTTTGCTTTTCAGAAAACCTTATGGCTATAGGAGATAAGAATCCATTTTAGGGCAGTCATAAAATTTTTTGCTTCCTTATTCAGATCTTCAGCTGGAAATTTAAAACCTTGAACTTATCATTTTCTTTTTCAAGTTATCCTGTGTAGCCAGCAAGCCCAAATGTCATTATTCTTTTTGTTTTCACTAAAATATTCTTTGTTGCTAGTTACTTGCCCCAAACCTCTCCTTTTATGGACACTTGACTCCCGAGGACTGTAGATAATTATCTTAATTAAATCTGGCCACTCCCTGCTATAAACCACCCCTGCCCCACTTATCAGTAATATCAAAGTCTCAAATGCTTTTATACCTACTCAGACCAAAGAATTTCATCTTCATGATCATACCCCTATGGTAGGATAAACAAATAACATATTCCATTGCATCAGTACTACAGGTCGCACTTACTTTCTTGAGTAAAGATTTACGTTTTCTTAGAGCTAAAACTCAACGTGTGAATTTGAGATATTTGTAGGGCTGTAAATACAGTACATAAAACATATACTGTATTTTTTTATTTTTTTTTTAAGCAGTCAGAACTCGGGTACAGGTCAGAGGTGCGGCGGTAGTCAGAGGCTTCACCAGAGACAGAGTGGGGAGTAGAACAGGCAGATCAACGAAGTACACTGCTGAGGGGAACAGCGGGTGGGTCAGGAGAGGTCTGCCACACCATGTGGTCACCTCCTGGGCCGGTGATTAAACTTGCAGAGAAGAGGCTGCCGCTAGCTTGCAGTGCTTCATCCTTACCTGTTGTGCCACCAGGGAGGACCAAAAGGTATATAGTATTTCTATAGCATACTGTTAATAAAACCTTTCCATAGTAAGTCTAACTAGCATATTTAATTTTCAGTAATATTTTAGGAGCAGATTTATTTTCTGTATCTTGCAGGAAGTAGTGCCAGGACACAGAGAAGATAAGCAAATTGTCCAAGAAAATTCAATCGGTAAATAGAAAAAGCAAATGGCCACGTCAGTTTTCTGACTCCAAGAGTCTTCATAACCATTCCAAGTGCTACATTCTGAAAGCCGGTCAAGTCATCCTCACAACTAAACTCTTTCTTCCTGGATGCTTCAATCAGAAACCAAACTGAAACATGAAAACCTTGGATATGAATTGAAAATTGGTCACCTTCATGCTACTGCCTAGTCCTCCTTGCTGTTAAACACCATTGTTCTGAGGAGAATTCTGGAAACTTATTTAAAACTTTGTATCTTCAACAGAAGATGCTACATTCCCGCTTGTTAAACTAAATTATTTGACCCAGAGGCAACACACAGGTTAGGTTACTGACTTACAAAAAATTGACCATGGATTTTCTCCTATCAGGAATATTATGAGTTGCCGAGACTCCATACAAGGGGTGTAAAAGTCAAAAATCAAAAGAACAATTACATAGCAATGACTTTGATTTCTACCAACATAAATATTCTCCCTAATGCAGCAATGAAAGATGCTTTTATCAGAAATGCACCAGGCAGTTATAAAATCCAATTACAGAAGTAATGAATTCTAGGGAGAAGAAATTGTTACACTAGTGAGTCATGGCCTTATGATCTAGAAGCAAAATGAAAAAGTGACTCAGAGCTGTTGGTACATCATGCCCCAAAGTGGTTTTAGCATAACTGACCTCCTGCATCAGGAATATCTACTATTAATCTCAATCTGCTTGAATCTCAGTACATCTGAAACAAAACCCTCCTCTATTTTCCTCTTCTCCACAACTAGTTCTCCATAATCTTCAAGAGTTTTTTTTTTTAATAAAACATACGTTTATGTCACTCTTCTGCTTATGATCTTTTGCTATCATGCTGAAAACACATTCCGAACTCTACCAAGCTCTTCTGTTCTAGCCTCTGCTCCCTGCCTCTGTCTGTCCTACTCATCCCATGCACAACACTAATGTGGGCTTCTCTCTGGTCTGCTTTCTGCTCCACAGCCATTAGGAATTACATCCAACTTTCCCTTGCCCATTTCTTTCCTCTTGTATCTCAATTTTGGATTAAACATCAACTACCAACAACAACAAAAAAAAGATCTCTAATCTCTATCAAAAATATCCTTAAGTTATATTTCAATTTAATCAATATTATAATCATCATAAGATTTAACACTCTTTGAGGTTCTTTTCTTTCTCGACATGTATACGCGTTTCTTCTTTGTTTTATTCTCCATCACTACCTGTAAGTTTTATGAGATGAGGAACAAGTCCATCAGGTGTATGTCTGTACCCCCTGTTTTCAGAATAACTCCTGGCATAAGAATTAGGTGCAATGGGCAAGGAAAGGTGTTGAGGTTGATGTATTGTAGAAGCCTGGGGGTAATAAGTGAGAAGGAAGGATTTGAGGAACTCCAAACCCTGATGGCATTGGGTAATCCTCAGCATGGAAAAATTTATCTTGAATACCGATAAGAAAAAAAAAAATCCTTTTAAGCATTTTTCCTTCTGTTATGTTACTCATTAAGAGACCAAAACTCCCAGGTCACTCATTGATGCCAAACTCTAATTCATGAAGAGAATGGACATTATCCAGTAAGATTCATACATCCACCTCTCCCAACATCCCAGACGCTTCCTCTCAGCCTTTCAAAATAGGTGATCCTTCATTAGACAAAATCCTTTGATCCACACATACGTGAATGTTTCCTGCACTTTCCTGCTCTGACCCAAACCTGACTGCCCCTGGAGAACACCTTTCCTCATCCAACTGGCTCATTCAAGCAGCAACTGTTTTCACTTCAAATTTTTGCCTATCTTTTGTCGGTGGAGGTGGAAATAGACTTTTTGTGCTTATTTGATTAACTGTCACTTTTTTTTAAAGATTTATTTATTTATGCTTACAGAACTGGGATACAGGCCAAAAGTGTGGTGGTGAGAGGCTTCACCAGAGACAGAGTGGGGAACAGAATAGGCAGATCTACTGAATTAAACTGCTGAGGACTGCAGCGGGCAGGTCAGGAGAGATCTGCCATGCCATGTGGGTCAGCTCCCTGGCTGGGGATCGAAATCATGCTGCAGTGGCTGCTTTAACCTGTTGAACCACCAGGGAGAGCCCAAACTGTCACTTTTTAAAGCTATAATTCCATTAAAATTCTGAGTAATGTAGATATCAACTATCCATGACACTGCCAAATTGAGAGCAAAATTTCTATGGTGCTCTCCTGGATTATGAGATAACATTCTCACAAGTCTCCATCAATAACTTTGCCTTCCTCTCCAGTCTCTTCCCCATAATGAATTCTTTTTTTTTTTTTTTTAATTTTCATTGTGGACAGATCACACGTTTATTTGAACTTTTTTTAAATTGAATTTAACATGGACTTACTATGCTATGTAGGCTTTTAGTGCACAGCCTTATAAATCAACATCTATGTATGTTCACCACCAAATGTCTTCTTTTCATCTACAAGTGAGACTTGTAGATGTATTCCTCAAATATTGCCCAATTACACTACCAAAAAAAAAAAAAAATCTCCATCTTATAATAAAAAGCTGGCAGGATTCTCAGTGACCTCCTTTCCCCCCATTACTTCCCTGGCCTTGTCTTTTTCTTCTGCTTTCTTCATGTTTTCAAGTATTGCAACTACTTCATTACTTTGTTCTGAGTTTACCAGTTACATATCCCCTCCAGGGATTTATTATTTCCTCTACATAACATACTCCTTTTTCAAATGCTTTCTTGGTCAATTCTTTCATTTTCCTTAGATCTTACCTCAAATAGCATCTTCTTAATTAAGTCCCTCCCAATGAACTTATTAAATATTGTAACTTTCCCTTCCTTCCTAAGCATCTTTCTCCCACTGAAGAAGTGTATTTAGTTATTAGATGTCTCAAATATTGTTAGCCTCCCCCTACATAAAATATAAGCTTCTCAAGGTTTTTTTGTTTGTTTTCACTCAATGGTGTGTTACAGGTGCCTAGAATAGTGCCTGTTGGTTAACTAGATTAATTAATTAATTAATTAATTAAACAGTTGATGCAGATATAAATCCTTTATGAGATTTGAAAAGGCCCACTGAATTCAAAAAGCAAAGCATATAATATGGCCACATTTAAGAAGTTACTTATGAAATTTAACAACACAAATGACAAAGAAAAAAAAACAAAACAAAATTTCTGCAAAGAAGTAGATGTCATGGGTCCATTATCTACCACCTCACTATTGGACAGTGAATCCATGACATCTTCTTTGCAGAAATTCTGTTGTTTACTTTTTTTTTATTTTTTTTTATTCTTTTATTTTTTTTTTATTTTATTTTTTTTTTGTCACTTGTGTTGTTAAATTTCATTCAAATGGCATGATTGCTAAGAACATGAAAGAATAATTTCAATGTCCTGGGGAGAAAATCTTCATCTCAAGCAAACTCTTAATCATATATAAGAAAAGTATAAAGTTATTTTTAGACATTGATAGACTCAGACTTTGCTTTATACCATTTCTTCAGAGGTTAGTTAAGTATACACTGTAGTAAAATAAGGGGGAAGTGACATCAGAGTCAGTGTCTTTGTATTAAAAGGTGGAAGGGAGTCCTGGCAACATCTTCAGAGAATTCCTAGCAGCAGAGCAGGAGCTGGGTGACACCATCAGTGGCTAATCTGGTGGAGGGGGGGTGTGGAGAAGAGCATTGCTTTATGCTTGATATGTTGAAATATGAGGAAAAAATGAAGCCAGGAAAAGAGAAATGGAGTCTCTAGGATGTGCAAACAGAAATACTAAAGAAAACATTTTAAATCTACTACACACCACTTGTCTTGCCAAAAAATAACTTCATATCATCAAAAATTTTAAATACTATTGATAGGAAGCAATCTGTAAAAACTATACAGATCTTATAGAATATATAAGGGAGCCTGAGGCTCAGTGACACCACCATTATTAAAGCAGTAAGGTCATAGGAACTGGGTGGTAAAGGGAGTAGAATAAAAGGTGGAGTTAGAAACTAGAGGATCATTACATACTGTATAATTAATGGAGAAAATACTGCGCGAAATCTACACATCAGTCTTAAATACACATGTCATACCAGGCCACTACAACGTTAATTTAAATCTATAGTACTGACCGCTAAAAGAACCAGGCTGCAGATAGGAAAAAGGGCCTTTGCAGACATGGAGACTACGAGGAACCTTAAAAGTATTCAACTACTCTGCAACAGTAGCTGCTATGTACAAGGGTCTTTTGTCCTTGGTATAACCAAAGAAAATACGAAATTTCTTGACTTTTTTTTTTTTTTTTAGTGTCAGTATGGTCTTTTTTATTTATAGCATCATTCTTCATTTTGTACATTTGTTCATCTCAGTTGTAATCCCCGTGGACTTCCAACCACCAGTTCACTCATGTGATATCACCATAGTCCCGTGTGTTTTCTCTCCCCCATTATGATGCTGTTCCCCTTTCCACTCCTATAGAATGTCTCTGGTGTATTGTTGTTTGTTGATTTTCATTTTTACTTTAGTATAATTGCTTCTTCTTTTTTTTTCTTGATCCCTTACACTCCTGCTATTAATAAAACCATTAGGGGTTTTCCTATTTCTTTCTGGCTTATTTCAGCAGACATATGAAAAAAATGTTCAATATTATTTGTAATAAGGATGCAAATCAAAATCACAATGAGATACCATCTCACATGAGTGAGAATGGCACATATTAAAAAAAAAAATTGTTGGCGAGGATGTGGAGAACAAAGAACCCTCCTACACTGCTGGTGGGAATGCAAGCTGGTACAACCACTATTGAAAGCTGAAGGTTCATCAAACTTCTAGAAATTTCTTGACTTTTAAGCATTGCCCCACTATATGATTTAATCACCTGCCTGTGTCACCTCAGTACACACTTTGTGTATGTATAGACTCCTATCCTTGAACCATCATCTGCCCATAATAAAAACTCCCTATTTGCTGCATCTTCACATGTTGTCTGGCATGCGATAAGTGTTTTGTAAATATCTGTTGAATGAGGAAATGGTAAGTAAATTGGTTGTGTCAGTACAAGCCCCGGGATTAGTTTCTGTAGCTTCTGCTGATAGGGATCATTCATTTGCTTAATGAAGACTATAGCTGGTAAAGGCCAATTCCATCTTAATTTAGATAGAGCATGGTCATGAATTTGAGAACAGGAGAGAACCAGGACAGTCCTTCCAATCATTCTGCCATGATGGTATTAATGAAATGGTGATGACGGTAATGCTGACTTTTAGCAATTATGTACTCTGTGCCTGGACGATCTGAAGCTCTTCTTGTTTACTAATTCATTCAACTCTCACTGGCACCATGAGGTGAACATTTGTACCAAATTAACCTTGTTATAAAATAAAAGAGATTATGTTAAGTAACTTGCTCAATGTCATCCAGCTAGGATAAGGCAGAGCACAGGATTGAACTTGGTGATCCGAAGGTGCTGCCTGAAATAAAGTGAAGCTTGGGAAAGTGATCACTATACTAAATAGACTCATGCTTCAGTTTAGACATGTAACCTGATAGGAAATTTCAAATTCATGACTGGTTTTTAGTAATAGCTTATATTTGAGAAGGTCGTTGGGCACTGCTACCACCAGAACATGTGGGTCTGGAATGCCCAGCTGATGTGGAGGCCCACTCAACAGGATGGCATGAAGCCTGCACCTAGGTGTCACAGCAGAACATGCAATCCTGGCAAATCAGGTTTTGAAGAGTCTGCTGACTCATTTTCATAACACCACTAATCCCTAGTAGCACAAAAAATAATTTCATGTTATAACTGCATAGCTGTGATGTTCCTCCAAAGATACCACCTCCAAATCAGTCCACCTACTAGGCAGTACCCCAAAATTCAGAAACTGCTTTCAAAATATGTTAAAATCAAACAAAGAAACAACTAGTTCAAATAGCTGATGGTTTCTAAAATGTTTCCACAGCGCTGGCACAGCAAAACCCACGGGAAGGATCTGAGTGCTCCCATCCTGTTGTAGACTGTCAGGGCTCAGCCCACTCACCAGAGAAAAAGATAGGTCAGTCAAGGGCTGACCTGTGTGCAGGTCCAGGTAGTCAGTGCTTTCAAGTATCAGAAATTGACCATCCTAACTTAGCTTTGGTTTTTCTTGCATTTTCTCTTTTTCTTGTGAATCCTTTCATTCAGCACTGACAAGGGAATCACCAAAACATTTCTGACACTGGAAAAATAGCAACAGTGAGAGCTTTTGCATACCTTAAAACTCATTCATAAAATGGCCCAGTCTGCAACCTTAAGCATGATTCGTCAAATGGTGCAGTCTTCTCAAGCAAGGCCAACGTGCACCATAGCTACGAGCCACCGACTCTATGACAGTTTATCTAAGTGTCAGCAGTTCACTTGCAAAGCAGAAGCCACTGTTCTCTTTGGTGTCTCCCGCACGTGCTGAATTTCCTTTACCCCAGTGCTGGTGGTGACCCCTGAGTTACTGCAGGTGAGAGAAACCCCGGTTCCCTGTCAACTCTCAAAACAAATCACTTCAAATAGTCTACATCATTATCTTTCCATCTGGTGTGAGAAACCGAGTAAAAATGAGAGAGCAAATCATCCTTTATGGGAGCTAGAAACCTCATTAGCATTATTGAGATGCCCATCTATTCTGGAGGGAGAACGAAGGAGACTTCTCACGAATGGGACTTCTCACGTGTTAAATGACATCATGAATGATCACCTTTCCAGAAATTAACTTCTTAGTAAATATACAACAGGCAATGTTCTGTTCTGAGATAAATGTCTACCTCACTACAAGTCAGAGGTCATGGAAAGTTTGGTTGACATTTCAAAAATTACTTTAGCCTAGTGTCCAGGGGGTACTATCTATGTCATAGGTAAATCAATTGCCAGAAAACACTTAAAAGCATTTTCACTGAAATAATATTTTTTTCTGGGGTGAGTAGATGCTGTCCCGGGCACTCCATTAGCAATGATGTATTAACAGTTAGGTACAGATTTTTACAAACTTTCAGTGAAGTTGCAGAAACACTCATTATGGTAGAGAAAAAAAAAAAGATATTCCTGGATATTCCTGAGATGCTAGGTCCTGTCTAGCTCTAGATAACATTGTACTTGAGAAAGGTATGTAGATTCACAGAGCTGGAGGGAAAACGACCCAGCAGTCACAGAACCTTCCTTTCCGGAGTCACAGCCGCCCTCTGGTTGCTGGACCCAGATCTGCAGTGTCCCTTCCTGAGAGTAACATCGGACTACACCCTTCCCTTGTCCCCTCGCTGGGTGACCCACCATGCCAGTGTAAGAGTATGGTCTAGATAAGCAGCTCATTGAATCTCTGACTTTTAGGCGGGGAGTGGAAGAGGATGACTCAAAATTAATCAAAGTGCAACAGGGACGTCTTTACTGGAGAAATACAATGAGGGGTGAACATATCCACACACTTACATTTAAGGGAGCATATCACAGTGCAAACTGGGTCATCTCGGGGAATATAAAAGCATTATTCCTCCGAGATTTGAAAAAAAAATGTAATTACTTCTTTTCTACCAAGCATGATCCTTTTCAATCACCTTCATTTTTGTCCCCTGGAAATGAAAAGAGGTTTACATTAAAAAGGCATTTCCTATGACTTCATGTCCTTGAGCTGCACAAAATGTAAACCATTCCCTCCCGCCCTCCCTCTTCTGAAGAAAAAGGGGGCTTCAATCTTTCCTTCTGAACACGGTCCATTTAAATAAGGAGATGGAGTCCCATCTTTTCGATCAGCCCCATTGTTTGACTTGTCAGTAATAACACTTGAGCTGAAATTGTACAGGCGTCCTGCTAATTTAGTAATTATTGACATGGTGCGGAGCAGGAAATGATAGCAAACAGAAGGAACTGTTAAGGAGAAATGAAATAAAAGATGTTCATATCATTGTTGAATAATGGTTGAGATCATTTTGTGCTTTAAGTAGGCCCAAGACACCTTTTTCCATTTTCCTGACACATTTATAATTTATGCTTTGTAATAGTTCCAAATATTTTTAGGACACTGGACTTTGTTTGAGAATCTTGCCGAAATGAATGAGAATCACGAAGCACACACACAGACAAGTGGGTGGTGTGACCTGTGCGGCTTTCCATTTACGTGGCGGCCCCTTTCTCCCCCGCCTGCCTATTCTGCTAAGGCTCATCCCCCGCCTTTTAAATTTGCATTCCTACCTATTGTCCTGCCAGCTCTAGCTAAGATCTTTGTTGCTAGGGTAGCAGAGCAACCCATGTGGTAACATGTGAGATGGTATCTACAGCTATTTATTTATTTTCATCTGCAGGCTTTGCTCAGTCATAAGAACTTACTGAAGTTTGATCGGTGTGGATCTAAATGGCTCATTTTTTTAAAAGTTACATATGTGTGTCTATTAATGATTTGTGTGATGTCGAATGGTGTTAAAAAGCATCATGTACACAAATTTGGAAAGGATTTAATAGAATGTGAATATTAACTCTGAAAAACAGCAAGGCTGTCTTGTTCTAGAACTCTATATTTGTCTGGGCCACCCATGTTACTTCCTCTTATGTAATGATTATGCATCAGAAATATGTCAATGTAAAAGGAAAACGTCTTAGAGTAGAACAGAACATACTTCTTTAATGGAGCCTGTAATCAGGTCACCACAGCTTAAAAAAAAAGGGCACTTATTTTTAGACGCATTAATATTAACTTTTAAAATTCTTCAGCCAGGGTAGGCATTATGAGAAAACTATACAGTGCAAATAACTATAGAGTATTCGATAGGAAAGAAAGAGATGTTCATGTTTTGGAGGTGTGGATGAGAATCATGACAGTGCCCTTTCCAATTAAGGAGCACTGACTCATGCTGCCCACTCTGCCCAGCGTCATCATCCGTGCTTGGTGTGGAGTAGCTGGTGTGTCCTCCCAGCTAAACATACTATTGCTGATTTATGAAGGAGCAAAGTGGGAGCCAGAGAGGCAGCCCACCATGTCACCCAATGTCATGAGTGTGGTTTTAGCAACTGTTCGCTCCTTACCCTCTTGAGTCCTGAGTGAGAGCGCCACACTATGCTTCCGATTTCCTTCTTTATTTTCCGACAGTTGACATTATAACTGCGGGGATTAAAGAAAACACAGGCGATGAAAAAAGGGCAGCATAGCTCCCCTTGGTGAGCTAAAAATTATAAAGTATTTAGTTTGTTGAAAAAATACTTACAATCCCTTTTGGCTTGTGTCACAAGATAATCCCTTTCATAGTGTTCTGTTGAGCTATCGCCAGCAAAGTCCATGTTCCATACTGATGGGTCAGCACTCAGAATCTTTCCCCTTCATGGATCTAACATCCTCCAGCTGCTACAGGCTCTGTGCCTACAGAGAAAAGGAACATGCATGGTGGTCATATGCCTCATGAAAGCCTAGTTCTTAAACCTGTTCCTTCTCTTCAGACTCCATTGGTGAGGACAAGTCATGGGACCACTCTTAACTGCAAAGGATGTTGGGAAAATATAGAACTGTGTGTGTAAGAAGATAAGGGACTTGTGTTGGCCTGTACTAGACACAACCCAAAATCCTGTGCAGACCAGATGGATTCTGAAGCATTTTTCAGATGGATTCTGAAGCATTTTTCTCCCTCTCTCAAAGACTCATCAAAGATGGATGAGTTACTCATGGAAGAAGAACACACGCAAAAACAGAGAGAAAAAGAGAGCTTATGCGGCTAGCTTGACTTCACTTTCTCCGTCGTTCTTGTTGTAAAGTCCTCATAACATTCTCAGTAGCGCTTACTCTATGCCACCCTTTATTGGAGCTGGTGTGAGCAGATCTTACTTCCTTGCAACAGTAACAAAACACAGTGATGCAAGACTTGGAGAAGAGAGAGATTTAATTTGAAAACACAAACCAGTTCATTCTATAGGGGTAATATGAGTATTTTATAAATGAGTATATCCTGTACATTTCACAAATATAAAATGCAAACTATACCCTCTCTGCAAACTAGAATTGAGCAAATTACCCAAATGCTTTCAAAATATGGGCCCTTTTCAGAGTGCAGAGAACACAGTGGGGAAAAAAGACACCCATTTCCAAGTTATGCTTCATTCTTCCAGGATTTCAAAGATCTTTTTACTCAAAACTAGGATTTCCGAACGATCCCTTGGCTTAGACTATAAGTCACGGAAAGATTAGCAGCTTACTTTGGTCTTATCATGGGCCCATGCAACAGGGCTGTCTTTGAAATGTGAGCCTAATTTAAGCAAAAATAGAAAGGGAAAGCTGGATTCTGAAGCATTTTTCTCCCTCTCTCAAGCTGGAGGGGAATATTTCTACTCAAAGAACAGCTCTGCTTGCCTCATTACATCTCGCACGTATCGTGTGAGCAGCATAGAGGATTCAATCACATTTACCCCCGAGGCTGCAACAATTAAAAACTAGCTGCCATAAGACAGTATTTACAGATCTTTACAACAAACACAAATTGATGTTTTCCATTGAGATAGGCCAGGCCTGCCACACAGACCGTGGGACGTAACTGTCCCCGTCAAAGTCTCCAGTCTGAGACCAGCAAGGCTGAGACAGGAGTAATCCCTCCCCCCAACCCCCACCACCATCCGTTTCAATCAAGTTTTCATTTTTTCCTTCAACTCACTTCTAGCTAATTGGGCCCCTTGATCAGTTTGCTAGAAGATGGGGATATATGATGTTTGAGAAGGAAGGGTATCATTTAAGGAATTAGCTCTGGAGGGGTGAGATACTGTAGTAGCCATTAGCTAGTGTTTTGCTGCTCCCTTTCAGTAACTTCCCCTCCCCACACTCCCTCCTCCAATATTACTATAACACCAGGTATTTAGAAATGTTTTGTTTTAATGCCACCTGATGTTATTTTTTTCTCTATCTGTTTTCTAACGGATCCGATATTTCAAGGCAACAAATAGAAAATGGATTTGTTATTGAACTGGGAACAAAAGATACAGTGCAGAAGCATATTAAAATGTTCAGAAAATCCTAAACTGAAATCTGTTTACTAAGCCACCAGCTGTCATCTCCTTTCCTGGCTACCAGACACCACCTATCCGGAATTGCACTCACAGTCCTCACACTATGGTATTTCTGTGCTGATGCCTTAAAAAAAAAAAAAGTCCTCCAAAAAAAAAAATACCTGACTGGCCTGTACATTCACTTTCATTAGCAATTAAATTCAACATGCTCCTTTTTAAGTTGACCTTTTCAAATGACTGTCTGTAAGAGAGTGGAATGATATCCAATTTATTGGAGAAGAAAAATCAAAGAATTAAACTAAACAACCAGCTTTGACGTGCGGGTCAGCCAGCGGCAGAGGTGATGGCAAGGGCGGAGCACAGGATGTTGGCTCCGGTACCTAAGAGTTCCCTGGGGAAGTGAAAACTAGTCAGGAATCAGGGTTGGAGTCAAGTATTTTCTTCCAAATTTTAAGTAGCTATTTGTGGTCTTTTAAAATTATTTTCTAATCTTACAGAAATGTTAAGGCTGTTAGGAAATTACCAGTCCATTCCCACCCCGCCCCCAGCCCTCTTCGATGCCGGCAACATCTGATACCCTTTCTGGCACGCTCAGGAGAGGAGCCAGGGATTAAATGGGCCATGGAGACCAGACTCCCTTCTCTCCCCACTCAGGGCCCGAAGCAAATGTGTTTTGTAAGTTCCTGTCTGCGGCGGAGGGCCTAGGCCTGGGGTGGGGTGCTCTGGCTGGAGCAGGCTCACACACAGTCTGGACACACAGAAGCTTGCCTGTCTGCAAGCTTCACTCCCTTCTACCACACCGCATGTGATTCCCACTGAAATCTATTTCCTTAAAGCCACCAGGGCATCAGCATTGGGAGTCGGGCATCAGCACCGAGAGCTGGCTATAGAGAGCACTGTTCCCTGAATCACCCAGCAGCCAACAGGCCGGCTGGCAAAGAGGAGAGCAGACACCTCCGTGCGGCATTAATCAAACCTGAAACGTTATTCTGAAGGCGTCAGGCATCCACATTGACTGACTGGTCCTTTTAATCTTAATTTTGAACAGTTGCTACTCCAATTAAATTCTACCACCTAGCATTTTCAAACAGCTCCTGGTTGTTTCCACAAACTCCGTTAATGGACAGCTGTTTCTGACAGCCCCCCCTGATTTGCCAGAGCTGTGTCGGCTGCCAGAGCAGGCGGCCGTTCTGTATTCTGCTGCTGGCACTGGGGATATGCAAATGAACACATGAATCAGTTGTCACCACAGACACGGTGCGGGAGGCGATCCGAACGTGGGGGGGCCCCGTCGGCTGCGAGTGAGGGGGGAAGCAAAGAAAAAATAGCTTCCATTTCTCTGAAGTGAGTTTTCCCCCTTTATTCAAGTGTCTCCGGTTTATTTTCACGTTGTGGCATTCATCAGATTTCAGTTCTGCAGAGTACAATCTGTTCCTTGCCAATCAAGAGCAGCAGCCCGAAAGTTTGGGCACCCTGGAAAGACTTGAGGTAGACACCCTGAGAGCTTGGGCAGCAGGAGAAGCGCAGGATGAAACGTGTGAGTTCCGTCCTCCAGGGAAGGGGAGACCTGCTCTCCTATGCGGATGCTCTTTAGGAAATCTTGCTTGAAGTCCAGTGTTGTGACTTGTTTCCAGCCAGGAATTCTCTAGAGCCGGTACCAAGACGCTCATGCAAACCTCTGGGTGATGAAATAAATGGAGCCGCCGCGCCTCGGGCACCGGTCATCCCCTGGACTTTCCGACAGACCGACCCGGAGACTGGCCTCTCTGCCTGCGCCCTGCAGGTCCAGTCCCGGAGAGAGAAGCTGAGCGTCAGGGTAAGGAAAGTCTACAGGGACTGGATCACGCAGAATCGTGGGGTCCGGAGGGACTCAAGCAGGTCGGTGGAGTCTCTGGTTGGGAAGAAAACTGGGCGTTCCGTGGGAAGAGACAGACAAGCCGACATGTACTGACACGAGCGGCCCCACGGGGACCGATTCATCCTGTTCTCTCGTGGCCGGTAAACGCGGTGTCTGAGGCCACGTGGGTCGGCGTTGCCTCCTGCCACCATGCGGTTTCATGAACTTGGCCTAAGAGTTGGAGGAAGAAAGGCAGTGGGAGCCCCGAGGGGCAGGGGAGCAATCATCAGCGCACCCCCGGAGGACGGAGCCTAGGCCCCCCACCTTTCTGACCCAAGGAGGGGTTTGTCCCCTTCCCGCCCCTGCCGCGTGCCTGGGCGTCAGCTCTCGCTCAAACTGTGAGGCGCAAGCAAGTCCAGGCCTCCTGCGCCGCCGCTGTTCAGCTGATCCAGCGGACCCAGGCAAACTGTGCAGCCAATTCCACTCCCCTTGGGCGCCCGAGAAGACAGCGCACGTCTCAGGATCAGGCCAGTCCCACAGTGGCTGGAGAGTTGAGTCAGAGGCCAGGAACTTGAGTGAAGATGAAGTCAGAGGCTACATTGCAGGAGAAACTGGAGCGAACATGATTAGAAAAAGGACCACAGTATGGGGCTGAGGAGCAGATCAGTATCATGTACAAGTCTCTGCTTGCCGGCAGCTCTCTGCCAGTGCCTGGGGCCTCCTTTGCTTTTCCTTTCTCCTCCTTTTCTAATAAACCTGTCCCAGGGGGAGGGGGGGAGGGGGGGAAGAAAAAGGTCCTGCATGTGGAGAATACTTTCCAGAAGCAGGTATAAAGAATAAGAAGGATTAAATATATTCCAATGAGTTTGTTACATTTGGCTAACACATGCAATCTGGGATTATTTTTGCCTTCAGTCAAAAAAGAAATTAATGTAGGCTTTATGCTGATTTTATATCAGTTTCGTGCAAAATGATTAAAATTGCAAATATTTGGGACTGTGTCTTGACATGAAGGAAATCTTAGACTTGGCTAAACAAGAGAGCAAAGGCCAGGAGAAATGAGCAAAGGCCCAGCCACTGTGGGACTGGCCTGATCCTGAGACGTGCGCGGTCTTCTCGGGCGCCCAAGGGGAGTGGAATTGGCTGCACAGTTTGCCTGGGTCCGCTGGGTCAGCCGAACAGCGGCGGCGCAGGAGGCCTGGACTTGCTTGCGCCTCACAGTTTGAGCGAGAGCTGACGCCCAGGCACGCGGCAGGGGCGGGAAGGGGACAAACCCCTCCTTGGGTCAGAAAGGTGGGGGGCCTAGGCTCCGTCCTCCGGGGGTGCGCTGATGATTGCTCCCCTGCCCCTCGGGGCTCCCACTGCCTTTCTTCCTCCAACTCTTAGGCCAAGTTCATGAAACCGCATGGTGGCAGGAGGCAACGCCAACCCACAAAGGGCCCTGAGATGATTCAGAAATCTTCTCGGCCTCGTGCTGGTTTTCAGGGAGTCATTTCCTTTTAATAAAAATTTAAAAGAAAAGACTTAAGGCTCATTGCTATTACTTTTTTTACTTAGGGTTTTGTATCAAAACACCCACATCTAAAACAGCTCTGTTATAAAGTTAACAAAGTTCAATGGATCCTGATGGTGTCCTTAGAACAGACCTACACACACACACACACACACACACACACACACAGAGGGCAGAGCGCAGCTTCCAGCCCCTCAGAACCCTCCCCGTCCTCCGTCCCACGCCAGGTGAAGTCGCTGCTTCCGGAACTCACTGGCCCTTATAGTCAGCTCCCTATACTTGTCGACAAACGTCTACATGCATTTTCCTTTGGTAAAGAGAATTGCCTGTATTTATTTCTTTGCCATTGTACTGAACACCCCTGCGTATCAGTAATAACACAGCTATTTCATCTTCATGCAATTTCACGCTGTGCCCTTTCCACAGCCATTTAATCTTTCCTTTACACTTAGGTAAGTCTCCGACTCTTGTTTTAAGATGACAAACATTCTCTCCTAAAAGCTGGTGTGTCTTTCCCAGCTGGCCTCTCTTAGTTGGCTTTTCCGAGTAGGTATATGGCTGTAGGGCCTGAGGGAGAGGGTGTGTCTTTCACCCACCTGAAGCCCAAAGAGAACATTCATGGGCACACTTCTTTCCTGATATAAACATTAGGTTTATTGTTTCTCGCTCAGAGCAAGGTAACATGGCCAGGTCCTGCTTCCCTGGTCTTGACCCATGGTGGAGCCCACTAGCTCCAAAGAAGCCAAAGGTCCTTTCCTTAGCTCTGCCCCGCATTTTCAAGAGAGAGCCCCCAGCTTGAAAAACTTACCAGAGATTTGGTTCATGCCATCATGAATTTTTTGAATAACTACAGGTATATGGGTTACTATGAACCGATTAATTCATTTAGTTCCACCAAGACCTCTGTGTAAGCAAGGCTGCTATGTATCTGCAAGGTCTAGATTCCTTGCCTACATCTCCCTTTACCCGCCTTCCAGGCTCGTGTGGGAATCTTCCAGTCAGAATTTCCCTTCTTGGGAAACACCTTGTAGAACAAGATTAAAGCAGACATTTTTGCAGCCGCCAGTCAATGCGTCTCTTGTCTGAGCTGATTGTGTGGGTTTGCGCTTACTCTGTTCTTAATCAATTAACAATCAATGCTAATGGCAGAATCGTTTGTTTCTCATCAGCAAGGCTTCCTTCAACTTTAGCACTTGATCGTGCCTTATTCATGTTCTTTTTCAGAGGCACCAGAAATCAGAATGTGGGATCAATAGATCGCTTAGCTTCACACAGCCCACCAACCAGCTAGTTCCTCCTGAAAGCCAGATGTCTTTTGCCAGGTTATCATGCCCTCTGTTCTGTTACTGAAGGTCACTGTCTTCTTGGAAATTCTGCTTCCTAACACCCATGGATGGTCAAAAATAAAAATGTGATCATCAGGCCCTCCCTGGTGGTGCAACGGGTTAGGACTCAGCACTGCAAGCTCGCTGCAGCCACTTCAATGCAGATTTGATCCCCCGTCCCAGAGGTGATCCACACAGCGCAGCAGACCTCTCCTGACCTGTCCGCTGCTCCCCTCAGCAGTGTATTTCGTCTATCAGCCTGTTCTGCTCCCCACTCTGTCTCTGGTGAAGCCTGTCACCACCCCTACGCTTCTGGATGTCCCCCATGATGTGTGGCATCATGGTGACAGGAGGGCGGCGTGGCAGGGGAGAACAGCTTTGGGGGGTGGGGATGGGGGCTGTATGAATAAATAAATAAATCTTTAAAAAATATATTAAAATCATCCATATAGTATCTACAGTGCTCTTGCAAAAGCAATTCCATCAAATCTCCAGAACGCAATTTTGATTAGACTGGCGTTCCCTACTCTCATCCTTATCTCCTATTTCCTGACTTACCATCATTCAGGAATAACAGATTCATCACACCCATGTTAAGGTTGTCTGCCTGTTGCCACTCTAGGGTATAAACTCCTTGCTTTTCATGCACATCCTAGACAATAATGAAGGGAAAGAAGAGAGGAAGGGAGAGAGGGAGGGTGAGACAGAAAGAAGAAAAACACTTTCAAAGTGGTATGCTGTGGAAAATTAGAACTCAAATAAAATCAAATGAGATAATTACATATTTGAATGTTCTAATCACTCTACCATCATGTAAACTATTAATAGAAGGGACTCAATGCCAAAAGCGGTGATTACACAGAGTACTGGGATGACTCAGGAGACAGGCTGGTTTGTGAGATTTAAAAATAGGTGCATTTCATCAATTCACCTAGTGTATTATTGCAGGGAACTGTGGGCATGGCTGGTCTTTGAAAAAAAAAAAAAAAATCAGACTTCCCTAATGACAGACCGTCTCCCTCACCTAGGACCGGCCTTGGTGCCTTCATCTTACAATGCCTCAACACATGTCTTGAGGATGGCGTTTATGTCAGTGAATTCTTAGGTCAAGCGTGTACTTCTGCCCATTATCTGTAACAATATTTGACAAGAATCAACCAAATATATCGGCGACAAAATAAAAAGTTGAAACAGTAAAAAGCATACAACACGTTCAAATGATGAAAGTAATGAAAAGCTGGTCCCGTGTGGCATCATGGTGACAGGAGGGCGGCGTGGCAGGGGAGAGCAGCTTTGGGGGGTGGGGATGGGGGCTCAGAGGTCGATGGGGACAGCTTCGCACTCCGTTCATTCAACGTCATCAACCTTGTGTCTGTTGGTTACTTTATTCATTTTAGAAGCAATTGTTTTATGTATCACTCCGTTTTTCTCTTCTTCTCTTTTCAAATGTTGATGTTATCAAAGAACAGAACCAAGAGTGATGTCATCAATCTGCGCATCCACCACAGAACATGACATATATAGATATTCAAAACCATGAGTTTGTTCGTGAGTAAGAAGCTAGTAAATATTATTGGCTGATCTAGATGAAAAGTTGGAGTTGGCAGAGCAATGCTCAGAAAATACTAAAATCAATCACGTCGGGTGTTCACCTACTTAAGTGAGGTCTGTGCATTATCTTGCTTTCTCATTGGTGTGTTGTGAGTAAGAACTAGTCTGTTAGAAGGACACCTTTATCTCCTGATGATTTGGCAGGACATGTTAATGTCATTTCCCATAGTGGTGAATGAAATGACCCTATGACTAGTTCATAGTGGTTGTTTTGCTTTCATCTTTATTGCTTGCTGGGGGGGAGCAGGATTTTTTAGTATTATTATTATTATTCCATTTCCCAATTCCTGAATCAAATCTGATGTTTTTGGAAAGAATCTGAAAACTAGGTAAGTGGCAAATGCAATGAAAACCAACTGTCAAGGATAAAAACTGGACTTCTAGTGGTGAACTTCATGTAGTAAATACCTGTGTTGATTCTCAATCATGAACACCTGAAACCTTCAAAATGTCATGGTGCAATGTGCCTTCACAAAAATTTTTTTGAAAGAAAAATAAATTTAAAAATGCAAAGAGTAAAATACTACATTTTCTCAAGCTTGAATGACAGGACTTTGGAGGCCACAAAGATGAGATCTGCTCTTCTCTGTGAAATGGAAAATAAATAGACCAAAGGTTGCAAACAGATTCCTGGTCCATGAGCACATTTGACCAGCACCAGAAGGAGATATGAGAGGCAGCGAGACCTCACTGGAACTGTTTTCTCCTCTCACACTGCCAAGATTCTGGTTGGTGACTGAATGCTCTGAAATTCATTTTCCCAAAGTGCAATTGGGCACGATACTGCTTCCCCCTTAGAGCTTTATAAAAATTAAATGAAATATTATATTTGCAGAAATCAATTGGTAGCATGATCACCAGGCTATTGTAAATGATGCCTACTCTACTTATTGATAAAGACATCACATGTTAAGTTGTACTTTTCTTTAAAGCTGGATGGGTGACATAAAACCTTTAAGGAATACCCTGTATGCCAAGCTTGCTATTTATTGACATAAACCCAGAGCAGAAGAATGATTGCTGATCTTTTGTTCCCAGAAGAGGGGAGCATCAACAGAAGGGGGACCCTGGACTTTGGAAGCATCTCTCATTTCACCTGACACGATTTTGAATTAAACCATGAGCAGAAAAGCACTGTGCTTTAGGGAGTCTGTTTAGTTTTATTTCCATTTCATCTAGCATCTCAACATCAGTTGTAGAAGAAGAATATGAAGCTCGGGCAGTGAAATGAAGTCACCCAAAAACAAGTGGAGAAGGCGGGGTGCTGGTGCAATCACACACTGTCTTCTCACACCTTCTCTGGCAGACGAGAAAACCGAGGCTGCAGCAGGTCAGGAGGGGCCTGAGAGGCAGGGCTGGCCTTTCTGTCAGACAGCCTCCAGGGCTCGCCTGCCTTTGCTCTTTGCAGGCAGTGTAAGCCCCAACAAAAACAATTAACCCCTGTAAACCTCCGGAGACTCTAAACAGTATATTTTTAATTGGCTTGTTTAGCATTTCCTAAAATATATCCCTTTGGAAAACTTGTTCCATCAGATGTTTAAAAGTGTTAAATAATAATAAAAAAAATGTTTCAGTGGTTCAATAAGTCTTAGAAACACTGGTTTTAAACAGAGTTAAGCAAGTTTCTTGTCTCCAAATCCTCAGAGCCTCTCAAATGCTAATTGCATCAAAATCTCCAAGGGAGGGAAGAGTAGACAGGAAGCCCTGATGTTTCATCGAAAATGATTGGGAAATCCCAGCTCTTTGTGTTCCATTCCGTGGTGTTGTATTTTAATGTTTCTAAAAATCCTTGTTTCTCAAACATCCGTTAAATCTGGTGTCAATTTTTTTCACACAGATCACGTTGTAGAACATCCTTCACGGAGACATTTCCAACCTGCCGCTTCCTAGGCACTCCCAGCACCACTACTCTGCCCCTCGCACCTGGTTTACCTTTGTCTACTCAAGAACTCATGCGCAATATGTCACAAGGGCTTTGACTCTGGGCCTGTGGCCCTTAGTTCTGTGTCTGTTATTTTGTTTTGTTATTACCGTTACCTTTGAGAGAAAGGAGAGTTAATAGCTTTATTGGGAGGCATCATTGGAATACAGCAAACAACCCATGCAGAAAATACAGCTAGCCATACATTTTAACATATGCATATGTCTCTAAAATGACATGGATTGTGTCCACAGCCAAGACATAGGTTTTTACTACTCAGGAGCTCCCTACAGCCCCTGACACATTGTCTCCTTCTATCTCCTGATTCCTCTATTGCTGAGGAACTACTGATCTACTAGAGAATGGCTTGCTTTTACTGGAGTTCTACATAAAGTAAATAATACAACTGGTTCTCTTTTGTCTGGATTCTTTCACTCTGCAAAATTATGTTGCGATTCATCCACATTATAGTCATTCCTTGTTAACGATGACTAATATTTATATGAACATACCATCATCTGTTTGTCTAGTCACCTGTTAATGGCCATTTAATTTGTTTCCAGTTAGTGGCTATTACAAATAGTGCTTCTGTGAATATCTTTATACACCTTTTTAAATGGCCAATGCTTTCCTTACTCTTGAGTTAGACCAAAGACTGGACTAGTTGAATCACATGGGAAACATGGTGCTTTACTTTGCTTGAAATGTCAGCGTGTTTTTCAATGTGTTTATAACATTCTATATTTCTTCCAGCAGCATATAGGATGTCCAGTTTCTCCACATCCTCTCCCAGACTTTTATTTCAGCCACCCCAATAGTAATAGTATCTCCTGTGAGCTTCATTTACATTTCACTAGGGATGAATGGTGAGCATAGCTCTATGGGCTTGTTGGCCATATCTAGTTTGGTGAGCTGTCTATTCAAAATTTTTGTTCATAATCGTGTGTATGTTTTCCTTATTATTGAGTTTTGAAGTTTCTCTATATGTCTGGACACAATTCCCTTTTGAGATATATGAGATACATTATTTATAATCATTTTCTTCCTGTCTGTGTCTTGTCTTTTCAAATCTGAACAGTGTTTTTTGAAGAGGAGTACCTTTGAATTTTGATGAAGTTCAATTTATAAATGCATATTTATCTATCATGCTTTCTATGCCATTGCTAAGAAATCTTTGCCTAACTCAGGGGAACAAAAATTTCTCCTGTGATCTGAAGCTTTCATAGTTTTAGGTTGCATGTTTAAGTCTGCTTTCTATCTTGAGTTATTTATTTTTTACATAGTGTGAGATATAGGTCAGAGACTATTTTTGGCTTATGAATATGCAAAAATTCTATTACCACTTAGTAAGAGGATTATCCTTTACACAAATCCACCTGTGTACAATTGTCAAAAATCACTTGTCCATATATTCCTAGGACTCTTTATGACTCTAATTATTACACTGATTTATTTTCTGTGTCTCTCTACCAATAGTACACTGTTTTGATTATTATAACTTCATAAAATTGAAGTTAGGTAACACTGGCTCTCCAGTGTTCTTTATTGTCAAATTGCTTTTGTCTCTTTTAAGTCCTTTGAATTTTTGTATGAACCTTAGAGTCAACTTTCAAGTTCTGCAAAAATCATTTAAGATGTTGATTGAGATTGTGTTGAATCTACAAATCAATTTGCAAACATTGACATCTTACAAACACTAAGTCTTCCAACATAATCACAGAATACCTCTTTTTATGTCTCCATTAATTTATCTTAGCCATTATTTGTGGATAGGCTTTTCACCTCTCTTGCCAGATTTATATCTAAAATTTCATATTTTATGTGAATGCATATGGAATTGCTTTTCATTTCAATTTCTGATATTTCTTGTTAGTATAAAGAAATTCAATTGGTTTCTGTACATTCTACAGTCCTGCTAAACTTCTTTGTTATTTTATTAGATTCCATTATATTTTTACAAATAGATGATAAAAAAATCTTCTATAATTAAAGACAATTTAACTTTGTACTTTCTAATCTGAAATGAATTACCATCACATATAACAAGAGGATGGATCTCAAAAACTTATACAGAGTGAAAGAAAATAGACCCCCCAAAAAGGAGTATATACTATATGAGTCCCTTTATATAAAATATAAGAAAAATGTAAACTTACTTTATCACACAGCAAAAGGGGGATGAATGGGTTGCAGAGTCCAAGGACAGGCAGAAGAATTACAAAGAACATGAGGAAACTTTCGGAAGGAAAACTTTTACCTCCTCTGAAGATAACAAAAAAAATTTGCCTTTTTAAAAAAAAATCAGCTCTAGTTGTTCTTCAAGAAAAGGCATATGCTTAATATTTACAAATGTGGTGAGTTGGGCTGCACCTTCAGGTATGAAGCCATCACTACAATGTCCAGGTGTTTGCAATGAGCTTGTATCGAGAAGATGCTATTGGAAGTGGTATTTTCTCAGTGACCTTGAGAATTCTGTCTACTCAACAAAGCATGCTTTGTTGCTTGTTGCTTCTCCTGTTTTTTTTTTTTTCTTATTTTTTTAAGATTTATTCAATTATGCCTCCATGAACTGGGGTGCAGCGCAGAGGTGCAGGAGGTGAGAGGATTCCCTAGAGACAGCGTGGGGAGCAGAACAGGCAGATTGGCTGAAATCCACTGCTGAGGGGAGCAGTGGAGAGACAAGAGAGATTTGCTGGGCCATGAGGGTCAGATCCCTAAATGGGGATTAAACTCATGCTGCAGTGTTGAGCAAAAGCTTGATAAATGTTGAAACTTTAACACCTGTACCACCAAGGAGGCTCTTTTCTCCTACATTTTACTGATGAATTACAAACTGAAATATTGGAAATATCTGGCCATCTGTTCTCACCTGTTGAGTAACAACTGACTTTGAGGCCAAAGTATTAATGTAGGAAGAATAAAGTGAAACAAGTTTATAAAATTAGTAGGAAGTGGGGAAAGAAGTAATCAAGGCTCGTTGTTTAGTTTTGTAAAATGCTAATAGCAAAAAAAGATCATTGCATCTTTGATCTCAGAACACATATTGCTCCACAACCATTCCTTCCAGCTAATATGTTTTAATCCAAAACTGTATTTTTCCATGTACTTTTTCTTTAGTGTAAAGAATATGTTCATATGAAATATTAGAGATTGATTATCAGAAGAAGGATATAAATGGCTGGGTCATAGAAAAGAGATCTATCATGCTTTTTCCTCATACATAACAAGCATCAACTTTAGGTGAAAATAAGGACATTTCATTTCAAACCATATTTTTATTAAATCTTTTATTTAAATAAGAAACCTGAGGTTTGAAAACATGGAGTGAGACCTAAAAATGAGTTAAATGCAGTGAATAGAAGCATCAAAATAGTCCAAGAAGGATTAATAGAAGCAAGTTTCTTAACTTTAACTGTCAACTAATGATCTCGTGCTTAGTATAGCATCCTAATCTGAAAAGTGTACCCCTTTTACTGAAAGAGTTAAATTTCATCTTGGAACTTCTTGTGTGTAAATTTGTCTGATTTTTTTTTTTTACAGTTTAGAATCTAATCGTATCATTTATATTAGTTTGCTAGGGTGTCTGCGTCAAAGTAGCACACGGTGTTTAGCAACAAAATTATATTGTCTAACAGCTCTGGAGGCCAGATTCCCAAAATTCCAGGTGCAGCAAGAGTAGTCCTCTCTGTGGACCCTGTTCCACGCTAGTGTCCTCCCTGTGGTGTGAGGGAGACCCTGTTCCACGCCTTTCGCCCGGTTGGGATGGTGTTTCTTGGCTTAGAAACACATCATCTGGATCTCTGTCCTCATGTGACTTTCTCTGTGTGTGCATGTCTGTGCCCAGATTTTCCCTTTTTATAAGGGCATCAGTCATATTAGATTAACCCACCTTGCTCCAGACTGACCTTATCTTAATGATTAATTTTATCTTCATTGATCCAGTTTCCAAAAAGGTCATAATCTGAGCTTTGGAGGTTATGACGTGGATTTTGATCATGGGAAACAATTCATCTCCTAATATTTTTCTTTAGGATAGAGTACTTTAAGTGAATCCAAAATTCCTAAGCAAGAGACATTTGAAATAGGTCTTTGGTTTTATTACTAATCAGCAACATAACAAACCCAAATTTGTTTAGGATTGCATTAGTCTTGCCACTACTGTTATGGAATCATTAATAGTGAATCTAGCTTAATGTTTCTTTTCCTTCTGATAATCAGTTTTGTCTCCATGGATTTGTAGTCTAGAGTTCTGGAGAATTACAGAATCACCAAATGTTAGACATAGGAAATCACCTGAATTAGTCATCAAATTTTAAGTAGCCCTCAGCAAAGCATATCTTAAAGCAAAAAAATCTCTGATGCATTTTAAGCATAGGACCCTATGAAGTGGCTTAAATAAGATGGCTAAGGATAAGGATGGATAATGATTAACCATCGATTATTCCGATGACCCTTTCTCTTGCCCTGGCTGGGAGGAATGCCTACCAGACCCATTTTTATTCCCAGATCCAGTCCTTTCTGAACTAGGGACCAGTATTTACCCAAGTTGGGGAAAACCTGTTTTCTTCAACCAACACTTGAATGAGGATGCAGTACCACAAATAACATGGAGCAAGTGCTTTAATTAGAATGTTCTATAAAGCTAGGGCTTGGCCATCTTTGAACACACTTAAACAAGAGCAGTTTGGAAATCTGGTCAGTAGAAGGAGAGAAGGGTGAAAGCATTAGGAAAAAGAATAAGAGAACGGAGGACAGTGAGCCTGTGTGCAGAACGGGCTCACTGGCACTAGCTTTCATTGGACCAGCGAATGCATACCCAGGGCGTCCTTGTAGTAAATGCCCTTTATCCATCCATTAATTCAGGGATATTACTGTGAATTCCAGCCAGAAAAGTCCATTGAAGGCAGGTGTTTGGTCCAAATCCCTCAGTTAGCATTAAATATATTTACTGAGTAGCTACTATATACCAAACACTCTGCATTCAGAGAGGAATGGTAGAGGAGCCAAGAGTTCTCAGTACTGACTAACTCGGCTACCAGAGAACCAGGGCTCTTTCGTTGATGAAATAGCAAAGCGGCTGGCAGTGATAGACAGAAGAGGCCTTTCTTCTACAGTCAAGGGTCCAGACCGCACTTCTAAGTATTTTGTTACAGATATTTCTGTGCTAGGTAAATTCATCATTTCTGTTATTTCACTTATAAAATTCAGTAGGAACTTGCTTAGTGAAAAGGAGAAGAAGACATTTCTTGGCAAGGAAGTGAACATATGTGAGGAGTAAAATATCAGGGTGAAGGGGCTGCAAGTAGTTTCTATTTCTGCACGGTCAGGTGGCCAGACACAGCAGAGGAGGCCAGAGGAGTGCTGGCGACCGTGTGAGCCATGGCCTGACATGAGGAGCAGCTCTCCAGCCGTCTGAGGGGCACAATGACATGATCAGATGTGCAGGTCACGGAGCTTATTTGCAGCATGGAGGGGACCATGGTAGGGGCCATGCTGGAGGAAATGAGACAAGTTGGGAGCTAACCCGTCATCCAGGTGAAAATCAAACTGAACTGAGAAAATCATGAAAGGAATAGAAAGGGATGGATCAAGATGTTTTGGAGAGTCTCTGAGAATCTGTAGCCATTCACGTTGGCAGGTTAATTAAAAGGACAAAATGTAGAATCATGCCCAAGTGTCCCACTTGGGTGAGATGATGACCACAAGAAAGGAATCTACTCTCCCTCTGCCCTCCTTACCAGAGTCCTGCTGCTCTGGTTACCCCCTCACCCGCCTCTGTATGCTGGAAGTTCCCAAAGCTGAGGGGTGATTTATGGCTCCTTAACTCAGGCAGCTAGGACTCTATTTTGTTTGCTATAGTAACCCTGTAAAGAAAAGTCTGCATGGAGGTACCAAAATTCTTTTTATTTTTTCTCCCACGAGAATGTTTGCAGGATGTGTTTGAACCCATAAAAATAAGACATGAAGTACTGTGTTTGGATATGGCTGTCTGCCCCACCTGTGTTAGTATGTGCATTGACCAAGCACTAAAGTTGCTTACTGTGCACCGCTTGTTATATATATATATATTTGGAGAGTGGCTAGGGGAAGTTAGGGTATGTCACGTGGCTTCCACTGCCATTATGTCTGGAAAAATCACCTACTGTAATATCCATTCTTCCCAGGCTCGGCTCCTCTCTTGCAAATGTCAGTAAGCTGGATATGTAATAAGCCAAGTTGAGATTGTTTGGAAAACTAGGTTGGGGGCCAGACGCAGGAAGTACTTAGAAAAGACAGACAGATGAAGTGAGTTTTATTGTCTGTTATTCCTGTGTCCCGTTGCAATAAAAAGAATGTTTCCATCAGCCAGAAAGATGCATTTACATTCACAAGAACATATTCTAAATGTCAAGAAATGGCAAGTAAGGGCTACTAGATCCTTTATCTTTCTTGCACAAAATGATAATCAGCTCTCCTCACCCAGCCTGGGTAAAGGCAGCAGCTTTCACTAGTAAGCCATGCAGGACTGGGAGCACGATGCCCAGCCAAATGCATTCTTCTTCTGTGGATGCTGCTTGTGTCTGTGCTTTTGCATTGCAGTGGTGAGCACCACCAGCCTGTCTGCCTAGTGTAGCTCAAGGAGTAGCGAAGATGCTGCCCCTGAAGAAATCTGTGGTGCCCAGAATGATGGTGGGGGCAGGAAAATTCAAGTTATTGAAGTCAAAACGACAAAGACATATGAAAGAACAGGCAGGCATTAGAAAACTCACGGCAGGGAGTTGAAAGCAAGAAAGAAGGGGGCAAAAATCTATTACGACAAAATAATAAAGTCTTTTTTAAAGTTTAAGGGGAAAATCATCTTGTTTTGTGAAAAGATGGCGAGACATGTTCATTGATCTTTTTAAGAGACAACAAAAAATTGGCCGTCAACTGAATAAAAGAAAATGAAGTTCCATTAATACAATCTGTCGAAAGACAACTCAGATAAATTGATCAATGCAGTACAAATCATTTCTAACCTTTCCCCCTATTTGGAGAGGATGTTTTTTTCAAGACAGTAAACAACATACATCATCAACTTCAAGTGCTTTTTAGATGGCTTTTCCAACAATAATGGAAATGGAGAATTTCTGGAACTAAGCATGTAATGTTTTTTTTATTATTATCGGTCTGAAGAATATCAATACATTTGGAGAGATTTGGGCTTTATTTTATTTATTTTTTTTTTTTGGTAACTTTCATGTTGTCATTCTCCCTTGATTTCTTCTTGAGACTGCTTTTTAGAAAATATTAATGTATAAGCTGTCATGGATCCATTATTGAATCCAGTTCCCACCATTAAAAGGACCATCAAGTTGAAAAGATAATCACATTGTCTATAGATTTTGTACTAAAACTTTTAAAATGAGTTTGTTTTCTTCTCAATACTTTTGCTTCTTAATATGAAGGAAGTGCAAAAGAAAAAAAAAACTTGATTTTCTTTTTCATCCTTCTCACCAAATAACTAAAACATATCCTCTGATTGAACTATAATCTAAGCAATATGTATATTACAGAGTTTCTAATATTTTATAGTGAAATTGATATATATACACTGATTATAATGCATTACAAACTAAAATTTAAATAGCTCGCTGATCATATGGAAATGTATTTGGTACAATGCATCATAGATGGTAAAAAAGGAAAGGGTTTTCAGAGAATGTGGACTAACACTAAAATTATATAAAATGTTAACTCATATTTAGAAAAATGTATATTAACTGACATGTTTTCAGATCAAGAATTTACAGTATCAATCACCATATTTTCATTTTGAAATAATGGTTTTGATGTTATTTGGGAGTATATGGCTTTCTATAGACTATAAAATGTTTAACCACAGCTTCAAATCCTGTGTTTTAAATTTCTCAAAGGCGCTTTTAGGTACATGTTAAATATGTAGATATTTTATCTGAAACCCCAGAAAATTATAAAACTAAACAAACACATATTCAAACACAGACACACAGAAAAGAAGGTATAGAAATTGATTCTGATTGAAATGTTGTTCTTTAGGTTCTAATAAAAATCACTAGTGAGGAAATGATCCCTTATCCCGCTGGATTCATCTAGAACTGTGAATAATCAAAGCATCAGATGTTCTCATGTGACAAGAAAAGAAAATATATTTAATGATAATAGATGTCTTCCTCCTGCATACCTGGGAAAGACCCAGCATGATGAACACCCTGCGCGGGGCTGCAGGTGCCATCTGAAACAGTTTGTTTCAGGTGCCTCCTCCAGGTCTCCTCCTTGCTCTTCAGCTTCTCCTCCTTGTGCAGCTTGGGTGGGGCAGGGATCCTGGAACCTTCTCTTCCCTGAAGACCACCCTGTCACTAGATCCTCTCTACTGAAAAGAGAGAAGGTGGGTTACAGAGAGAACTTTATACATAAACACCAAAAGTCATCTCTACCCAGTCTTCAGAGACCCTCCCACTAAATGCGCCTTTTGCCAAGGAGATATAGTCCGGGGTGAACATGTTTTCGTTCTCCTGCATTACCCTGAGTTGACGTGAGCTGCCATTCTGGACAACAGTGATATTCATTTTTAGAGACTGGCAGAGCTATCAATCAAACCAGTTATTTGGGGAAGTAAAATGTTGGGTAAAGAAAAGGAAAGAATATCTGTAATCTGAAAGAGGCTAAGCTATATTTACACTAAGCCATTTTTCCATTTCATGATGCTTGCAGTACTTCGGTTTTTGTGAAACTCTGAGACAGCACTCCTTACTAAATTACATCCTAGGGTATCCTTGCAATAAACTGCTATTACCAAAGGCAATGTGTATACATCTCTTTCTTGGAACCTTAAAGAGTCTGGCTATATATCTTGCCATTTCCTACAGAGAATTATCCCCAAACATCTATGTCGGTTCATATAAGAGGGAGTTTCCATTCTAACTACAAATAAATTTTCATTGCTCAGGTTGTATATTGCTAACTTATGTTTCTCTGACTCACGTGTGTAAGGGTATTTTGTTTCGTTTAATAGAAAATCCAATTATTATGTAAATATAAACGTAGCATAATTGCCACAAACAAGTGAGCATACCAATGAACTGGTGGAGCTTCTGGAGTTAAAGGAGCCTATGATTCCTGAGTGTTTCAGGTATGATGGGTACAGACAGTTCACAGAAGGGTCTATAACCATTTCCGCCCAACATAATGTTAATGTCTTCACTTCCTGATCATCTCATTTGATGCATGTCAATGAAGAAAAGTTGCTTTGGGAGTGAATCACAAATTTATTTTTGTTCTTTTTTCAAACTTATTAAAGACAAGAAGCTCCCAACATCATTATTTAAAACGCCTCCCTTTAAAATGTTCCCAGCAGATGTTTATGTAGAGAAAATGCTGGATCTCTCTTGGCAAGACACAGAAGTGACATTTCTTGAGGGTTCTAGTTGAAAAATTTGTCTTTGGCATCATGTCTTTAAACATCTGCAAAAGCAAAATTATCTTTATTATCCTTCTAATTTGGAGAAAAGCAAAGTACGCAGCCCCCTTACTCTTTGAGTCTCTAATGGGTTGACAAAAAAAAGAGGTTCAACATCATTTTTCTAGAAGAACTTCTCTCTGTGATGCAGCAATCGAGAATGCTTAATTGTTTATTTATCTATGCCTACAAGAACTGGGGTACAGGCCAGAGCTGGGGGGTTGCAAGTGGATACACCAGAACAGTAGGATTTACCGAAATACACTGTTGTGGGGAGCAGCGGGGAGACAGGAGAGGTCTGCTGCGCCGTGTGGGTCACTCCCTGGCTGGGATAAACTTGCACAGCAGTGGCTGAGGATTGCTCCCCGGTGCTTGCTGTGTCTTGACCCCCTGCACCACCACAGAGACCCAAGGGCACTTAATTTAAATACTAATGGCTTACTCTATTAATGAGAGAGAAACATAAATCCAAAAATTTTTTTTTCTGTAAATGTCTGCTTTTATTTTTTTCTACATGTATGTTATTATTTTGAATTGAAAGAGTTGAGAAAGTTAAAATACAATGAAAAAATTCTTCTAGATTAATTGAGGAAAACTTGTGCAATTTTCTGATATACAGGCTATAGTTTATTTCATTTCATTTTTTTTTCTTCCTTGCTTGAAATTAAAAACTATTTTTAAGGTAGGTCAAAAAATAGCCTGATTCAGTTTTCTGGATCTCAGTTGAACTTAATTGAATCTAACTCAATTAAAGGGAGGGGCGGGTTACAGCAGTCTGAGCTCAACATGACTTGTTACCTTTTAAAAATAACTTCTTAAATAATCCCTATCCCAGGGAGTTCCATTTATTTTTTCTTTATTTTTCCCATTGGGACAATGGCCTGCCAAGATTTTACCTACCCACCTCTTCCTCCTTTACTTCCAGGATTTTCTCTAGGAAAATTTTCAGGATTTTCAGGATTGACGTCCATGTCATGTAAGTCACAGTTTCTCTGTTTGACATCGAGTTCCTTTTGGCAGACACGGTCAAGTGAAAGCCAGGGTTTCTGCACGAAATTGGTGCCCTACCGGCTTCAGTCCCGGGCACCTATAAGCACCTGACACTCTCCGCTGAAAGCACAGAGCCAGGATGTCAGTCCCTCATTACTCTGTCTAGTTCTAAGTTGGGCACCAGGAGATAAGATGGATCCTTCATTTCATTTTTTGAGTATGAACCGAAATAAAATTACTCATTTTTGATGATTTCAGTGGGTCTATTATTAATAAAGCAATGTTGAGTATTTTCTTTTAGAAAACCATGTGAATTTAATTTTAAAGATAAGGGGGGAGACTGTTAAATTTAAAAAGTAAAGAACAAAGTAAAAATTTCTAATTAGCCAGAAATACCACTTTACCAAATACATATTTAGACGCATAGTTTTATAGATCGTTAGATTTACACGTGCAAATTAAGATAATAATGCCTCTCATTTAAACTTATATAATATCTTACATATAATTATAATATATTTAGACCATTTCTATGACTGTTAGGCTGGAAATGTATTTATTCAGTAGCTGTTTATTGAAGACTTATAACCATTTACATGCAAATTTTCTGTTACTGTCCTGTGAATATTTTGTTCAGTAGTTTCTAGTAAATTAAGTATAAATTATGCTAATTCTGTCCTTTTTTATTTGTCACATATGCTTCTCATTTTTATTATTTTCTCTTTTGGGAGTTAGATAAAATATAAAAAGTGATATATTGAATATAGTAATTTCTTTTTTTTTTAAAGATTTATTTATTTGTGCACACAGAACTGGGGTACAGGCCAGAAGCTCAGGGGGCGGCGAGAGGCTTCGCCAGAGACAGAGCAGGGAGCAAAACAGGCAGATTGACGAAGTCCACTGCTGAGGGGAGCAGCGGGCGGTCCAGGAGAGGTCTGCCGCGCCATGTGGGTCACTTCCGGGGCAGGCGGGGATCGAACTCATGCAGAAGGGGCTTTAGCATCTTAGTGCTGTGCTTTAACCCGCTGTGCCACCAGGGAGGGCCAAATATAGTAATTTCTTAATATTCATTATTGACTTGAATTTTCCCATTACTTTTATACCTTAGTTGTTCTTTCTCTCCCTGACATAAAATAAGTAACACAATTATCCATAATTGTCCTCAGATTAGTAGAATTTTTACAGGTATAATACAAATATTTAACTTACTTTTGAAAAAAGGGAAAATTTTACTTGATGATTAGTGTCCTCTTTATGATATATTAAAACATCAAACTACAATTTAAATAGAATGGTCCTAGAGGATATAGAAGGAAAAGTATTTGTGAACCTACAGTCAATGTCCTCCTCAGTTTGTGTGGCTCAACCTTCAACCCCATAGTGAGAACAATTCAAAGACAGGGGACCTGACACTTATTCAACAAATCATTCTTCCTACAGCCCAGCAATGTCAGCCACATCTTTTTCATGGCGCCTCCTCTCTGGTGCTGACTCTGGGCCATTGAAGCGTTCTTTGGGTTAAGGTGGGCTCAGGCAGAAAACACAGAATAATCTTACTCTAAGGTCAGTTGCCTTTTTCCAGGTATTCCGTTGTCCCGGGAATGAGTGCCTGGGAAGTGAGTATATGCAGGCTACCCCACACCAACAAGCCATTTTCAGATGCCAACAGGGTCTCTGATTCCTAATTCAGTTTCTACACTCTCCTATACTTTCTACCTGGGGGTAACATCAACCTTGAAGACCCCCTTCCATTTCAGGTGTCAGCAGCAAGCCCAGACACTGCCCTATGATTCTGACCAACACTCCATAGACCAGTAGTTCCATGGACTCTCCCCTGCTCTGATGAATTTTCTAGAACATCTCTCAAAACTCAGGAAACCTGGATACTTATTCGGTTACCAATTCACTAGAAAGACTATAATTCAGCACCAGCCAGGTCTATATGGAAAACCGTGAGGAAAGGCACAGAATTTGTGTGACCTCTCCAGGTGCACCATTGCCCCAAATCTCCAGGTGTTCACCAACCCAAGTCTCCGGAGACCCCACATCCTGGGTTTTATGAAGGCTTTATTTCATAGGTGTGACTTATGAGACATGGGCCAACAGCAACTGTATTTAACCCCTAACTCCTGTCCTCTCCTGGGATGCCTGGGGTAGAATTGGAAATTCCAAACCTCAAATCACAAGGTTGGTTCTCCAGGCAACCAGTCCCTAATTTTAGATTCTTCACCAATAGTCACCTCATTAACATATCCAGAGAGACATCTATGACAATCTTACCATTCAGGAAACTCCAACTCCTTTTGGGAGCTGTGAGCCAGGAACTTTAAATGAAGACAAGCTTATATGAGAAATGCAAATTTTGTCAGTTGACTGACCAATATATATATGCTTTTTACAAGTCACAATATCACACTCAGTAGCATAATATATTCACAGGTTCTGGAGATGAAGATGTGGACAACCTGGAGCTGAGTGAGGCCTTCCCCTGCTTGCTACACGCAGACTGAGTCAGGGATTCAAGCAGATGCCGCTGAGCACAAGAAAGAATACACACAAGATCAGGTATGAAATAAGTCTAAGAAGGAAGGTGTCAGGTGCAGGCCATGAGAGAGCCTCTCTGACAGAGGGGACAGCACGTGAAATGGGATGAAGGGAAGTGAGGAGAGCTAAAGTCACACTCTGTCTTCATGGGATGAAGTCACATTGCATGGTGTCACACGTCTCCTGTAGTGAGGTCCCCAGAAGTCAACTTGTGAGCCCACAGATTTATCCCTGGTGCTGTCTCGAGTCCTAAGTTTCACACCATTCCCCTGCTTTCCACGACCTGGAAACTTCTCAATTCATGCTACAAAGAGATGGGCCCAGGAGTCTCACACATTGCAAATAAGGCCACAAAGGAAAAGACGAGTGAATGCACTGATGAGCAGACCTTAGGGAGTTTCTGTCACTGCAGCGGTGACTGGAATGTGCATGTTCTTATCACATGTCCACACAATGCAAAGACAGTGATGACAGAAAATAACAAGTACAAAAGGAAGCCACTGAGGAGGCAAGAAAAGGACACACAGGAAGAGATGCAGATATTCAGTGAGAGCTTCTGAGAAAGTGACTATCATGTGAGAAGGGTTGAAGCCCACATGACAGCTATGTTTCTGACACTTAAGTATGGAAAGAAATTTTGGTTTATACTATGAATGCAACAATGCACTCAGTGTTAAACTTGGTTTATTAAATTGTGATGCTCATCTGTACCTTTATTTTGAGAAGTTCTCTGAAGGAAGAGCAAGAATATAGAGACTGAAAATTTAAAGAAACAAGAGAAGTATTTGTTGCGTTAGTATTAGTAGGAGGGGGGAGCAAACTATCTGGCCAGCCTGTTGATCCCTGAAATAAAAATTAAATGCTTCAAAGGAGCTAGAGCAGAGCCCCTAGGGACAGCCCTCTGGCTATGGTAGATGAACCCCCAGAGCGTGCTCCCCGATCTCCTTGATGGTGTATTTTATTAACTGAGCCTTGAGTGACCTTGTCCTTGAACCCTCATGGAGACATTCATTGCTACTCCTCACCAGCGTGACTCTGCTCTCACTTCTGACCCTTGGCCGCATCCAAATGTTACCTGATCAGTGTCAGTCTCCATCACCATCGTCCCAACCCCTTCAGTGAGAGCAACAACCATTGCCATTTAGTTCTTCCCTGTGAGGCCCTGCTACAACTAAGTGCTGAAGATCCCAGGTGAAATCAAAATTCCTCAGCTTTAATTGTTCCACCCCCGTCTCTGTTGTTTTATAATCAACTGTGCTTAACCATCCATTTAAGTACATGATGGACTTAAGAGTGTGTGTGTCCAAGTTAATGTAGATTACTGTACCTAATAATCCAAAAGGTAGACATTTGTCATGTCTGATATTTCCTTGACAAATTTCCAGGCCAAGATATTTTGGGGGAAAAAAACCGAAGTCAGCTTTCCTTTCACTTGCTCCAGCCAAGCCTTTCTCTTCCTCTTCGCTGGCGTCTCCATTGCCAGAGACACTGTTCCCAGACACTGTGTATGCACCGGGGTCTGTACAGAGATGGAGACACACAGAAGATCATTGTCAGGTTCTGCTCTTTGAATTTGTACGATGCCAGATCTAGAGACCAAAGACAGCAAAGAGCCTGTGATATCGGGGAGTGAAAGGTGAGAAAAGCATCTGGGGTTGGAAACCATAAAAAATGTGAGTTTCAGCAGGAGGAATATAGAGAAAGGGGAACAATGCCAGAAGGGAGAACATGGTGGGGGAAGGAGGAAAGTTCTGGAGAAGAGCGCTGCTGGAGGAACTTGGAGTCTAAAGCACAAGCGTAGTTGAGGGAAGGGGATTTTAAAAAGCAATTCGGAAGGGCATCTAAATAGTAGGTGGAGCTGGGTTGCAGAGGTTTTGTTCATTTTTTGGTCCAATTTTTGTAAGTGAGGTAACACTGCATCATAACATTAGATTAATCTCAGGTATGTGTCAAAAATGACCATTGGTACTATTCTATTAAGCGCTGTTAAGTGGCGCCTCTGATACATGGTCTAGTCGTGACCTGAATGTATAGATCTATGACGATGGCCAAGTTGTAATTAAGATAAAAGCACTGAATAGTCGAGGCGGTATCTACCCATCGTGCTTTGTATAGCTTTTTGAATAAGTATAGTTCTAACAAATCATGTTATTTTTCATCATTAACCATTTGAAATATTTGTGAGTTCTAACTTGGTTTATTTCCCTGCTATACAACTTATGTTCTGAGTCCCATACTCCTCGTGTGTGTGTGAGAGAGAGAGATTACAGCCACATAATCAAGAAATAGCTTAAGATTTAACCAACACAACACCAAGTTTATGTGGTTTTAATTCTTCTCGTGAGAACTTTATGACACATTCTATAGTGCATAACAGAAATGTCTCTGCTCCCCTCTTAACAGCCAATAGTATTAAAAGCCAAGTTTCTCCCCTTAGCGTTATTATTGTTCCTAACACTTCTCTAGAAAAACAAAACGGAAAATACCTGGCCTCACCTCAGCCCTACATCTCCTTCCCCTCCCCTTTTCTACTCGGGCTCTGCACTTGCATTTTCTAGTGCTGGGCAAAGGGCTGGACACGGAGTGAGATCTTTATAAGCAAAGTGCAGACACAAAAACCCAGACGGGTGGGCGTCCCGGACCCCTCTTCCAAGGTGGTAGGAATTTTCCCCACCAAACACCTCCCCGGGCGCCGGAATTGCTCTGGGTCCTGTCCAGCACTTTTAAAGTGGAATCGGCGGTCTCGCTGGCTCTGTGCCATCTCAGAGGTGGCCAGGCTTCCCCACACTGGGCAGCTCCGCAGGGTAAATCGCCCGCTCCCCCTCCCTCCAGCTTCCTGGGAGGAGTTGTGGGGAGCACTTCCCTGAGAACAAATTCGCTTTTCAAAGGTGCAAAGGTCTGGCAGGGGGAGAATTAAGGGCCAAGGGCGGGTGATATGGAAAACAATGTATTTTCCCTTCCCTGTCAATCACTTTGCTCTGAGTTTTCTCACCCCTTGGATCAATGGCATTAATTGTTTTGGGGGGACTGCAAATGCCATCTGGGACAAAGAAGTCATTGCTTAGCTTGAATTTCACACCAACTTTTTTTTTTGGTAAATCCGTGGTTTTAAAATAAGGCCTAGCTTTGTTGAGCGAATAAAAGATTAAAGATTTCTAAATTCCTAAAACGTCCTTACATATCCCTAGCGGAGCTTGGGGGTCTGATCCCAGGGTTTTACTGGTAAGCCAGAAACCTAAGGGAAGTCAGCTCCTGATAAATAGAGAGAGAAAGGGCCCCAGGTAGAGAGGAACTTGGAGTAATTTAGAGGGCCTAAGTCTACATCCTTGGGGGACGGGACCCCCACATCTCAGGTGTCAGGCTGAGTCTGCGGCCACAGGGCGTGAACATGGGGTGCTGAACTTGAGCCCTGGTCAACCCATGTCTGCCTGGAACGTCGGAGGCCAGTCCCAGCTGAGCACAGTGAGCCCTGCCCTAGGGTGTGGCGAGGAAGGTGGAGTCAAGCTGTGTCTGAAGCTTTGCTGACAAAATGCAGAGGGTGAGGAGAGCTGGGAGCTGGTGCACTGCTTACGGGTTTGGGCACAACAGTAACCCAGTGATGCAAAGGGGACCTCTTTCGGCTTTTTCAGGCAGTTAAGGAGCCGTGTCTGGGGCTGCAGACAGAGTCCCGAGCCTTGCAGCCATTAGCAGCTGACCTGAAGCAAGTGGATTCCAACTCAGGTCTCTCAGGCTCGGGCCATCTGGGCACAGATTCCCAAGCCCAGTTCCTCCGGAATCTTACACACGGTCAGGTGTTGTGACCAGGAGCCTGCTCTGTCAGAAAGCGGGCTGAGGAATTATTCTGAGTGGTAGCTAACTTTGCAAACCAGTGGCTTGGGGACAGTGTGTAGAACAAGAAGAGCGAGTGGCAAAGAAGTGATCTTTGCATTGAGGAGAGTTTGGAGAAAGGGGCCCCCGTGAAGGAACCTATGAGAGTGATGAGACAGGTCAACGGGCTGCCACAAAAAGAAAGCAGCCACGGAATGAGGCTTTTCTCCCCCTTTTGCACCATGCATCACTATTACGTTATCCCAGTGTTATGTTCTCAAAAGTGAAACGGTTCCTTTCCTAGTCTCTTTATAGACTTTTTCATGGTATCCCATTGAGGGGGTGGGGGGAATCTTTTTATTAAAAGCAGTCATTTGTTACTGCTCTAAATGATCTTTTATAGTTTCTAAAACACAGTGTCTTCTTGGTAAAGCAGGTCCAGGAGTGAATTATTAAGCTGCTGGAAGTTCTTGCCAAGGAAAGACATAAAACATAATGTACCTCAGCCGGGCAGCCACGTGTCTGGGGGATGCTTACTAATGAGCCTGTTGCTGTTAGTGCCTCTCACCTTTCTTGGTTTCTTCTAGGGAAAAAAAAATAATAATTTACTTGCAAAAATATTTTTTTAAGACTCAAACAACCTTGGGGTGGGCAGTTTACATAATGGACTGCTGTGCCATCCACATCCGCGGCAATCTCAGGTGGAATCAGCCTCGGCTTTCCTTTTCATTTTTCTCACTTTCTCAGGCCATGCCTGGGCTGTCCCGGCTAATGGGACCTGAGAGAGAAAATGAAGCCTGCCCCCACCGCCCTGATCCGCCGGTGCCTGTGCACCTTGCACGCTGGTACTGAGAGGGTCCCTGACGTCTCTCTGGCCTTCCTCTTAAAGGCACCTGGGAGGGTCTCCCCAACCTCTGATAGGTTGTCAGTGAAAAGCTGTTAGGCATTTCACAGCTGGCAGTGATGCATCTAATCACTGACTTACTGAAGGGAAGACCTGTGCCTAAAAAGCAACATCCTGTCCCTCAAAAAAGAAAGTCTCGTGAAAACCAGAAGTGCAATTAGGTCACCTCACTTCTGCCCCTCCATTTGAAATATTCAAGTTTGAGGGGCCAGGCACCCACCCTAATCGCCTCTGGTGCCTGTGTTAAGTGACCTGAAATATTGAGCTGTTCAGTTTCAGTCCTGCACTGGGGCTGTAGTCACTTCCATAGTCCCATGCTCTTTCCCCCCCATCCCCCATTTTTGATCCCATTCCCCACTCCACCCCCATAAAATGTCTCTGGTATATAGTCGTTCATTATTATTATTATTTTTCCCCCTGTTCCTTTATACTCCTGCTATGAGTGAAACCAGCCAGTATTTTTCCTTTTCTTTCTGGCTTATTTCACTAAGCATGTCCATCCATGTTGCTGCAAAAGCATCTTTTTTGGTTGCTGAGTAATATTCCATTGTGTATATGGCCACATCTTTTTAATCCAGTCATCCGCTTTTGGGCATTTGGGTTGTTTCCATGTCTTTCCTATTGTAAATAAAGCAGCAATAAACATGGGAGTGTAGGTGTCTTTTTCAATCAGTGTTTTTTTCTTTTGGGTGATAATTTAGGAGTGGGTTTTCTGGGTCCTAGGGAAGCTCTATTTTTAGCAGTTTGAGAAACCTTTATTTATTGCGGTTTCAGCATGAGTTTGCACAAGTACCAAGTCTCCTTCAGACAGCCTAGATAAAGGCCAAGAGCTGGGACATTTTATCTTCTTGTGTTTATATCCTCAAAAGACATTCCATTTCACCACCATAATACTACAGTAATGCATAGAAATAATCCAGTTTTCATTTGTCAGGCACTCTAATGAAAACCTTTTCTCTTTTCCCATTGTGTTCCCATAATCTATTTATGAGTTAGATAACATCATTAATAGCATCATTAATTCCACCCTAGACAAGGGAAAACTGGGTCACAATTAAGTAATTTGCAAGCTCAAAATAGCCTGGCTAGAAAGTGGATGAATCAAAAGATAACACTCGCAAAATTAGTCTGAAAATATATGTGTGTGTACATATATACATAGTTCTTTAGTCATTTTTCTCTTTCAAGTTCCCCCCCCCCCGAGGAGATAATGGCAGTGATAACTTCATCACCCATATTCTACTCTATATTTCTATAAAATGCCCATGATTTGTGAATTGAGCAGAATGAGGAAGTCACCCTTGGGGCCATCTCCCTGCCAGATGCCTTCACCTAGTCCCCCACCCCGTGCTTGGGCTCATGCACCTGCACCCTCTCCCCTCTCGCTGCCCTTACATTTGCCCTTTGACTGTGGGATGCAGCCCAAGGGCAAAGGAGCCTTTTACATGTGCCCTGTAGACCATGCATTAGTCAGGGTTTGCTATAGAAATTGCATTGATCAGGTGCTGAAACACATCCGTTTTCTATTATACTATTTAGCCACATGGTCGTGGAGGCTTAGAAGACCCATGATCTGCTATCTGCTAACTGAAGACCCTGGAAAGGCAGGGGTGTCATTCAGTGTGAATCTGAAGGCTGAGGACCAGGGGACCAATGATGTAAATCCCAGCCTGGAGGCAGGAGAAGATGAGAGGAAACAGCCCGCTCTTACAGGGAAGCAAAATGGGGCGTGTTCCTCTCCCTCCACCTTTCCTTCTAATCAAGCCCTTTACAGGTTGGGAGAGGTTCACTCATATCAGGGGGTCATGAGCTTTCCTGAGTGTACTGACTCCAGGGCTGAGTCCTCGGGGAACACTCCAGAAGGCACCCCAGGGCAGCGTAGCATCTAGGTGCCAAGGACAGTGAAGCTGACACATAGAATGAACCCAGATTGGCGATGTTTCAGTTTCTACTAAGCAAATCCAAATCCTTCAATTGCAAAGCATGAACTCTAATAACGTTTGACTCTGTTTCATGTGGTTGGGGGGTTGGCTAAGACCTTACCCAGTGATGGCCAGGCCGAGTTCTCCAGGTCAGGCAGGAAGACCCATTCATCCAGAAGGCTGTTTATAAAGGGACCTTTGAAGGTTAAATTGAAGTTCAGGGTTACTTCATTCTTCTTGGATCTTGGTATGTGAAAATTGATGCTGAAAATAAACTTCTCTGAAAAGATGATAGGGTCTCATTGGCTTAGGTTAAGGCCATGCTGCATTCTATGATATATAATATGATTCATATGTATGTGTATATATATGAAGTTTGACTCTACCCAACCTGGTTCATATAATGAGTCATATTACAGATAATAGAATTATCATGTACATCATGCTATAATTTTATATAGGGATTATATAGAAAATATATATAAATATATGGCAACGTGTAATATATAATGCCTATAATAATTCATACACACACACACACACATATAGATCTACTTTGTCAAAATGACATTTGACACTCACCCCTATATAAAAGCTCAGCAGGATGTGAGGGCGATCTGGCTGCGACATCTGTCACCCCGTTGATCGCCAGGGTTGATTCGGCTGATCTAGCTGGCTAGGCGGGTGTCCCCTTCCTCCCTCACTGGTCCATGTACGTCCCTCCTGAAGCTGCGTGCTCAGTCGAAGAGGATGGCCTTCCCCGAATAAACAGCTCAGCAAACAACTCAGACCCTAAAAGAACCAAGATTGCAAATAGTTAAGAATAGAGTCAAATTTCCCTCTGCTTAACATTAGTTCTGCTGCATACTGACTGTGAGGCCTTTTGCTTCAGTTTCCCAGTCTGTGTGCTAATGATATATCCAGTGGTCATATGCCTGCTAATCCAGGAATCTGGGCCTTAAACCATGTGTGATGACTAGTCAGATTAAATGTCTATTCTTTTGTCAGCTCAACTACTTAAGGACCTGGACTGGTATTAGTGTGCTTTGGATTCTCAATATCTAGCACAAAGTAGATGCTCAGTAAATATATATTGAATGGAATTTGAATGTTGTCAGAGGTTTGGCCTATCAAAATGCTAAAGAAATAATATCTTATGGCCTGTAAAAAGCAATGATCAAAGGTCAGTTATTGAAAAATTGTATTTTCTTCCATTATACCCTAAGAAAAGTATACAATAGCATGCTAAGATTACTTGAAAGCCAGAGACTATAAATATGTGAAAAATGTTAAGATCACATATTTTGGCTTATTGGAAACAGTCTAAGTAATTACACTAGTCAAATTACTGGTGGCTTTGGCTCAGATCCAGGATGAAGGTCATGACCAAACATACCAGCACCCTGCATCATACAACTGATTGACAGGGAGAGGAAATAGATTGATACCATTCACATGGGAATCATGGCTTGTTGCAGGCATAAGCAAAAGCCATATGTAGATTTTATGGAAAAGTTCATTGTGTACTGATTCAAGCTCTTTGATCCCAAAGTGATTTAATTGACTATGTGTGATAAAACTATAATAAAATACAAGTCATTCTCTTTTAAAATCATGGTTAAAATTCTCACTGGATATGTTTTGCTTTCTTTTCACTGCAGTATCTCTTGGATACTTGGCTTCAGGCAGAGAGGAAACAACTTCTCAAATGTATTTTTTCCCCAGTCACTGTATAAAAAATTATTAAATTTGAGTCTCTAGATAATTATCTACAGTCCATCAACAAAGAATGCAGAGGTAATATTTCAAAGGAAATTACATAAGGAGTAAACTCCCACCAGTTGTCCTATTTCCATAATGCCAGGCACCAGGACTCTACCAGGCACCAGGACTCTATGTTGGAGCTCCATCTTGGTCGCCCCATGGCCATGACCCAACATGCAGGTGATCAGGAAAGGCTTGATCTCACACAGGGATTTCTAGATTCAGAGGCAGAAGACATACTTCTCAGCTTCTATTCCATGATTCATGAAAAGATTTAAGGATTCAGGAGATGCTAAGTGCTGGTTTATCAGCAAGATCTATTTGGTTTCCAGGAGTGGTATGCATGACATTTGGAAGCAATTGTGTTGTCAGGCAGAAGTTATCACCCTCAACTGTGTGTGAGGCTAACCTGGAAATTTTTTGCAAAAGTGCACACCCGCTCCCGTCCCCACCAGTTGGGGGGGATCCAGACATCAGTATTTTAACGCAGTTCCCAAATGATTCCAATGTCAACCAAGGCTGAGGATCATGACTAGGTCATAATTATTTAGATGTTCATGCCAACACATGTAAACGTTATGCGTTAATGATGTTGTTTGTTGTTGCCTTTAGATTTTTTGAAAAATAAAAAAAGCATAGTGATAGAACTAAATTGTACTGAATTTACATAGATAGATAGGTAGATCGATAGACAAGAACTAGGGATGTAATGCGCAACGTATGACTATAATAAGTACTGTGTTGTACATTTTAAAATGTCTGAGAGATCTTAAAAGTTCTCAGAAGAAAAAAAAAACTGAGATGATATTAACTAGACTCATTGAGGTAATCATTATTAAAATTGAATTACACCACCAAAACAAACTAAAAAATTTTCTTCCACATTGGTGTGGTTCTCCCAGTGGATAAAAAAGAAAGCATTTTTCTTCATCTTGAGATGAGGAGATTCAGCTGCTCCATCACATTGAGCGCCTTCCCCAAGGTCATCAACTAGTATGCAGCAGAACTCTGGCTTGTTTCCTAGTTTCTAGCTCTGTGTTCGCTTATCCTGTGAAAGTACCCCCTCTCCTTCAACATGTGACTCCTTGTTGCTTCAGGGCAGACTTACTTGGGTTTGGTAGATTATCTGAATTCCTCTTCCATGTTTCAAATAAGTACTCCTGAGTAATTCCAAGACTCTTTGAGTAACACAACTGTAGTGGGGTTTTCTGTAACCAAATGATGTCAAGACTATGGAGCCCACCCCTAGGGTCGAGGCCGCTTGTGAATACAGAACTATCTGCGTCTGTGCTGCTGGGACCCATGGAAGCCTTTTGTGCAACTTGGTGAACACGGTGCTTTGTTTCTGCTGTGGTGATCTAAACCCCCCTCTTCTCTGTTCGTGCTATAACTGGAGAAAACATCTCTCATTTGACTTCTTGGATTTGCATGAGAATTAGTTCTACTTATATCCAGATTTCTACAAAATAAATACACCTGTGTATGTAGTTAAATATAAACGTGGGAAAGTGATGGTTTGCCCTTGGCCTTCATGGTCTAATGAGTATTTTGGTAGCATGTGTCCCCTGGGACTATTAGCTCCTGTGTAACAGATTATTCAAGAAAATCCAACAGTAATAAGTATTGTCATATGGTCATATGCTTATGAAATGTGCCCCAGAGAATGAATTTTAAAAGACTTTTACCATGTTTTATAAAATAGGACAAAGACCTATGCCTTTGAATCAGCAATAACTGAATGTTACTTTCATTACTTTCACTTGAAAATATTTCCAAAAGGATTAAATGGCAGTGTCTCTTCACCACACCTTTGAGCCACTGAGCATCATCTAACCTTACTGCACTGCTGAGCTATCCCCACAGAACCTACCATCACTCTTCCAGGAACTTGCTCTCGCCTCCTCCACAATGGTCATCTTCCTCTTGCTTACACAGGAGCTTTGTACCTCCCTCCGTGTTCTAACCCAAAGCTGATTCTTCCTAGAGATTTGCTGATCACACCACATAATACTCAATACATAGCTCATTTAGTGCCAAGGTCTCAAAGCATTATGGCTATTTCCCTGTTACTGGTTCCCTACTGAATGTGAATTCTTTGGTGTTGTGAACACTGTCCAGGTATCTTTATTACTAGAAGTATAATCAGCACTCAGAAATGTTTATGTAATAAAAATCAATGAAAACACCCAGAATTTCATATCCTTAAAAGTTGCATTAGTTTATAACCCCACCATAAAGATATAAGTGCATGTTTGTCAGTAAAGCATATGCAGACATTTAAAAAGAAATGTTAACTTCATATTGTTTAACGTATTATTGTCTTGTATTCCTTTTTCTTTAGTGACTTGTGAATATGGTTTTCATTTTAGTTATTTATATTCTTCTCCTTTCCATAGTCTCCCATTTCCTTTCCCATTTAGTTGTTCATGTTTTGTTTTTTTTTTTAAAGATATGCATAGGTTGTTAAAATATTAAGACCATTTTTAGATGTTGGCACAAAATAATTTCTCCCAGTTTTTAAAATATCTCTTAACTTACCTTATGTTACTTTTCACTTTAGAGGAAATGTTGCTTTCATGTTCTCAAAGGACAACTTATTTCCTTTGTGGTTTCTCCTGGGAAAGTAATGCTATTATCATTGTTTGAAGTAGAGAAAAACTACTCTACTTCATCTGCCCTGACTTCACTGAAAGGTTCAAATGCACCAGGCCTGTAAGATGGATTATGACTGACCCAAACAAAGATAATTCTTTCTTCTAAGAACCCTTAGTCAAACAGCATCGCTTTGTAACATTATATAAGTCGCAGCCCTGCATAATTATACAAAACATCTGTATATACCACATTAAGATTGCTATTAAAAGTCTAATTATTCCCTGTAGGAATTCTGAAGCAAATATTACCTCTTGCTTGGGAAGGAATCAGAATTAAGGCTAAAGTCATATTTCTTCATTTATAAAGTCCTTATCATGTCCATCACTCTCCAAGCTGTCATTTTTTTTCTTTGACTATGTAAAATAAAAATTATCATGGGCACCAATTTTTTTTAAGATTTATTTTATTTTATTATGCATTCAAGAGCAAGGGTGTAGACCAGAGGTGCAGGGACTCAGAGGATTTACCAGGGACAGTGGGGAGCAGAACAGATAGATCTACTGAAATATACTGTTGAGGGGAGCAGCAGGTGAGACACAGAGTCTGCTGTGCTATGTGAGTCAGCTCGCTGGCTGGGAATCAAACTAGCGCTGCAGTGGCTGCTGATAGCTTGACAATACTGAGACTTAACCCTGTGCCACCAGAGAGGCCTGACCTGAACCAATTACTACAATCTTGGGAGGAGGTTCTGAGGAGAACCCTGTTTACTCCAGCTCTACCAGAATATTAGTGGGAAGATGGCATGCCTAGGTTGTGGAAACCACATTGATACCAACAGAACAATAACAAGGGCATCTAGAAGTATATAGCTCAGTGGTGATTGCACTGTTGTGGGGACCACGCACCATCAAAGCTATGCTCAGATCTTTGTGCTTTCCAGAAACTAATATTCAATTCCCATCCCCTAAGCCTAACCCCACCTTAGATCTACCTGTCTCCGTAAGTGGCAACTCCATTTACATAATGGTCAGGACAATAGACTCAAGGTTCTGAGTATACCCCTCTCTCACACGTTTAGCCTGAATCCAGCTGACCCAGGGTGCCATGGGAAATACTCAATCCAATCCACTGTCATCACTCACCCCGCAGGCTGCAAAGCTTCAACCTTGCCCCCTGCTTCTATTTCCGTCTCCAGCAATCTGTTGTCCACACAGCGGTGTCCCTCTTACTATGAAAATGTTATCGTGTTGCCCCCAACCTCTACTAAAAGTCTTATGGCTTTTCATACCTAAACCTACCTCCTTCCCCTGGGCTCTCAGCCCACTGCATATGACACCCTAGTTACGGTCCCCACTCACTCGGCTTTGGAGACATACCTGTTGGTTTGCTGTAAATTCATCAAGCCAAGCAAGCTCTCCATAGTCAAGTTCCATGCCTGGAATATTCCTCCTCCAGATAATTTCATGGCTCACTAGATTATTCTTTTTAGACTCTTGTTCAAATGCCACATCATCAGAGTCTTTTTCCTGACCCTATGTCTAAAAGTAGCCAACCATACTCACTGTTCTCTTGATTTGATTTGTAGTTATATTGTTTATTATGCTTAATGTTATGGTTTCTAGTATTTCCCACAAACATAAACTGATGTTTGCAGATGAAGAATGTGAAGCTTTGAAGTGACAATTGAGATTATTGGGTAAAACACAAGGGGGAAGGGAGCAAGGGAGAGAGTTGAAGAGTGATTTATTTTTAGTGTTTGAGAGTTGAGGACAAATATGTCTTTTAATTGTAAATCATCCCTCTGTCCTAAGGAATAGGAATGAAAGGTTTAAATGCTGCTTAACAGCTGGTGCCAGAATTGACCACAGTTTGGTGACACCATTTTAAATGACTGCAGGTGTGACTTAAAGGCACCAGAGAAGCCAGGACAGGGCAGAGGTCACCCTTGGGATGCCATAGGCTATTAAGGTAATTTGGGAGCTGAGTCAAGGAAGATGTGGTTTTTTGAACCACAAATCCAGAGGGAAAGAGAAAGCCTTTGAAAGGGGGCGAGGGTAAATATTCCTTTGTCCTGTTTGGAGAAAGGGCAAAGTAGACCCAGCTGGACACAATTAAGTCTGAAAAAGGTCCAGAAGGTTAGAGGCGAGAAAGAGGAACAGGTAAAAACTGACCTCTACACCAACTCTGACACAAACCAGTGAGGGCAAAGTATGTGTTGTCAACTTGCATATTTCCAGAAGAGGAGAAAGCAGACGTCCACGCCAGTGTTGACTGAGCCATATGCTGAGGGTATCATCTGAAATGAAATATGAACCACGTTGAAGCCCCTCTGAAAGGAGAGATGTTACCTTTAGGAAACGGACCTGAGTCCCTACCAGGCTCTCCAAAATGTATGTCAAATTTTGAGCTAGACCTTCCATCATCCTGCTCACATCTCTCCATCATATCCTTATGTTCCCTTCACCTTGGTTTATATTACTTTTACCCCAACTTTATTATCAATTCCTTGTCCACCAAACAAAAACCTATCTTTATATTCACCCAGATTTTTGCAAGGTTATTGCTCTATAAAGTATTCAAAACAAATCTGGCCAAGTGTTTGTTAACGAATGAAAAACAATTGAATGACTCAGCGTCTGTTGGATAAACAGACCTTAATTTCAGGTGAGGTACATAGGATGGCTGTCTGGAGAAGTAACCTCATATCGTTGGTGTCTGGAGTCATGAAAAGAGTTGAGTTCACTGGGACTAGCGGTAAGGAGCAAAAGCCAAGTCAACAGCAGATCTGTAAGAGCATAAGATACCAGAGAAAAAGAGAAGTAGAATCTCCCTGAAGAATAATCAGCATATCGATTTTTTATTTTTTTAGGTAAATTCCTAGATATGATAATATTTGATAATTAGGCATTGCTTCTAGGCAGAGAAACTAATCTTTATAAACATAGTAAATTTCCTAGTCATGCACATTCTATGCAAGTGCTCACTTCTGAAATATTCTCAACACTTCATATCACGCTTTTCAGTTCTCTGCCAATAAGTTTCAGACTGATTTTGAATCCTGTTTTATCAAATAACATGTCTGCACTAATTCTTGAGAAACATGTAGAAGAGAGATCTGAATTTAACTAACACTTGTTCGTATGACTTAATCTGACTGAAGCAGAATTATCGCACTTGTAAAATAAGTATGATTCTTGGATGTCAGGCTGTGGATGGATAAAAAGTGAGGCCATTCTGAAAGTTACCATACACAAAACTATTGTATTTCCGTTCACTTCTACCTTATTTTCTAGTATGTCTGAAAAAACTAGAACAGTGATAATGCTCAGCAGATGTTTTTAATCTGCAAAAATCTGATTTCATCATAGGCTTTCTCTGCAATGTTAAGCAACCAATAATCTAGCATTTTCCTGTGTGGTAGCTTATTCTGTAAAGATTTAGAGCAAAATTAATTTGTCAAATTTTCTGAATAGTAAAGAAAATCTGGAAGATATTGACCACAGCTAGCAAAAGGTCATAAACAAGTTCTCTCCTTTTTACAATACAGGTTCACAATACTGTATGTGAAACAAACACCTCTTCAAGTGGAAGTTACCATGCCACACCCACCACCAAGGTACCCATATTCCCCTAGCATAGTCCACGGTGTCTCCTTCACACTTTGCTGTCTATTACCCATGTCACTGTCTAGTAGCCTTAATTCTACAGAAAGATTTCTAGGGTTTATTATTGGATTGGTTTTGATTAACTCTTGGTTTTGTTTCTTTATACTCCACATGTAAGTGAAACCATCGAATTTTTGTCTTTCTCACTCTGACTTACTTTGCTTATCATTATTTCCTCCAGTTCCATCATGTGGTCCTAAATGACAAGACTTTTTTATGCATCTTTTTTTATTCCATTGTGATTATATAACACATCCTTAATCTACTCATCTGTCCTTGGGTACTTATGCTGTTTCTATAACTTGTCAATTGTAAGTAGTTTGCTTCAACAAACATTGGATGCAGATGTGCCTTATAAATAGTATCTTTACATTCTTCAGATACAAAGATATAGAATTCCAAGAATGTCTCTGGCCTATGTGATACCGCTTTGGCTAAGTAATAGTGCAAAGTTAGATAATCAAACACTAAAGCAGCTGCTGCTATGAGAATATTTTATATATCGGAGTAAGAGTTTCAACCAGCTTATTTTTTTTTAAAGATTTATTTATTTATTCATATAGAACTGGGGTACAGGCCAGAAATGCGGAGGGTGAGAGGATTCACCAGAGACAGAGCAGGAAGCCAGAACAGGCTGATCAATGAAGTACACTGCTGAGGGGAGCAGCGGGCGGGTCAGGAGAGGTCTGCCACGCCATGTGGTCACCTCCTGGGCAGGCAGGGATCGAACTCATGCGGAAGTGGCTTTAGTTTCTCAGTGCAGTGCTTTAACCCGCTGCGCCACCAGGGAGGGCCGACAACCAGCTTATTTTAAGTACGGAAGATTACCCTCCTTAATCAAGGTGGTATCATGTCCTCAATTGAAAGTCCTTATGAGAAAATCTGTGGTGTTCCCAAGGAAAGAGAAATACAATGTATGAAGCGCAGTATCAGCTTCTGCTACAGAGTTTACAACTTACTGTATTTGAAGTGAAATTTTATAGCCTACAGAAGTGAGATTTGACTAAGCAGCACCCACAATCAAATGCACTAATTCCTTGCACTAAAATCTCCCTGTCTCTGCTTGCCTCTACCTTTCTGTCTCTTTGTCTATATGGCAGCCTATCTATCTATCTATCTATCTATCTATCTATCTATCTATCTATCTATCTATCTGTCTATCTATCTATCTGCCTACCTACCTATCTACCTACCTAACATTGATCTATCTATCCATCCATCCATCCATCTAGCTAGCTAGCTACAGCTCTGTTTCTTTGGTAGGATCCTGCTGCTAGATAACCAGTGTCTATAAGCGTAAAGCACTCCCTCACCAGAGGTATATGCTTGCACCTATATGTAATACTTTGTTTTTTTTGCACAATTAATACATGCCACAGAACAGAAGAGTGATAAGTTCTTTCAAAATAGAACTCTCCAGTCAGAGGCACCCTGTTCCCTTCAATGCTGAATTAGGCAGTTGCCATGGAAACTTATGTAGATCCCCAACAACCTGTGGCTACAGGTCCTCAAACCCTGACTCTAGCACAATAGCAGCAAGAATAGAGCTGCATTGCTTTGCCCCTGCAGATGTGGAGTTTCAAGCTGGAGGAAGCTGAAAGGTAGCGCTAGAGAGGCGGTCAGGGACAAAGGAATTTTACGTTGTTAACAACCCTAACTCCATTTTGTTTTCTGCTCCTAAGAAGTGACCAAAGGTCAGAGAGCTGTACTGACCAGGCGCACATTAACACTGTGTGCCTTCAGCAGATGTGTTTCTGATGCCTGAGAGCTTCCACCTCGTCCAGAGCATTCAACATCACCCTCATACATTGCACAGCAATAGTTCACACTTCTAATCAGATTTGAAAGCCATTCTGAGAAATCTGAACTGACATGTTTTATGAATGGCTACAGGTAGCTCCTTGGCTCATTCCTTTTCACCAGCAATTACCCAAACTGACCTTCATCTCCCAAAAGAAAAATAAATTTCCGCTTGTGCCTTTATATAACAATGTCATCACAATTATAAAGATACTCACGTGATTGCACAATCACAAATGTGTGTGCGCATTTGTGTATCTCAATCAATATAATATATGTGTATGAATCTGTTTTCATGTTTAATTACTTGACATTCAGGTGCATTTTATATGTCTGTAAATTTTTGTTTTTTAAGATTTATTTATTTATGCATACAAAATCTGGGGTGTATGCTAGGAGTGTGGGGTGGGAAGAGATAGAAGGGTGAAAGGTTTCACCAGAGACAGAGTGGGGGGCAGAACAGGGAACTGACTGAAATACACTGCTGAGGGGAGCAGCAGGGAGACAGGAGAGGTCTTGTGGCCTTGTGGGTCAGCTCCCTGGCCAGCCAGGGATCAAATTCATGCTGTGTGGATAGTGATATCTTGATGGTGACAGCTTGATAGCACTGTCTTTAACCCCTGTGCCACCAGGGAGGCCCTGCTATAATTTTTTCATTCCCTTAAGATGTTTTCCCAATTTGCACTGGAAAATTCGAAAGAGAAAACACACACACACACACACACACAGCCAAATTTCTGAGTGGTAAGTGACATTCGTTACTCATTACATGTTTTATAAAGATGGGTAGAGGAACATGGACTCAAGAAAATGAACTATTTTTTCCTAAAATTGATATGGGACCAGGCCTAAATAGCAGTATTCATGTGGCCATGTGACTGCCATTAGAGAATGAAATAGAGCACTGAAATCATCATTGCAGCCCGCATATTTCATCATCTGTGTCTGTCCAGTGACTCTTGAGTTTGTGTTTTTAAAAGCCACTGTTTTGTATTTAATAGTTGAATACTATTTGAGAACCCCATCTTAATACCTCACTCAAATACTTTCTGGAAAATGAACATAATTTTTTATGAATAAAATACAGATCTTTATAAAAGTCACTTCCAAAATATTGCTTTATTGAGATTTAAGAACATATATGAGATGAAATAGGATCCAAGAGTCTTACAAACACTATTCAGTCATTTATAAAATTCTAACCCGTATCAAGATGAAAATGACTATAACTTATGTGACTTAGTTACGTGGCTTATCAGGTGTATTTTATTTTTGTGTGAGGAAATGAAAAGCATATCAGTGAACAAAGCACCAGGTATGAATGTGTGTGCTGGTATGTGTGTTGGTATGTGCTCCTACATGTAATCAGAACTCTCATGTGGAGTAACACCAACCTCATGCAACAGAAAAAGAAACAGAAGCTCATACATTTCATCAGCCTAACTTTACAAAAGATTTAAGTCTTTCATTATTTACTGAATATTGGATCTTTTCTAATTGGAGGGACTTCAATTTAATATTCTTTTTAGGTTGAAATATGGATTGAGTGACCTCCCATCTCAATTCACCCAGAAAATCCTGTTAAATTTGGTGTCCATAAGTAATTATTAATAGTCCCTGTTTCATTCTCAAAAATGTGCCTCTACTAAAACATAAATTATCTTACCTTTTATACCCCTATATACAGCGGAAAATTACCTTGTTCCCCTACATATAACAAAATTAAATAACTCATTATCCCAAAGAAGAACTCTTATATGAGAATCTTGATCAGAACTAGAAAGATATTTTAAAAAATTCCAGTTTTTCCTAAATTAAAAAAGACTATTAAGTGTTGACAATAAGTATTATGAATCCAAAATATGCTATAGAATTTTTTTCTGAAAATGATCACTAATCTCATGCCTACTAACATAAAGGACACCTCAAAGACATACACAAAAGAAGGGTGAACCAAAGAAAATGCCCCATGCAATTACTGGTGGCAAAATCTAAGCGGTGAGCTACTTTGATAAGTTGTATGACTTTGATACTCTTTATCTGCTAAATATGTTGTGATGACAAGCTTTCCCCCTTACAGTGATGTTATGCATAACTTTATTTTTTAAAAGATATATTTATTTATGCACACAGAACTGGGGTACAGGCCAGAGGCGCAGGGGCAGTGAGAGGCTTCACCAGAGACAGAGAGGGGAGCAGAACAGGCAGATCAACGAAGTCCACTGCTGAGCAGCAGGTCGGTCAGGAGAGGTCTGCCGCGCCATGTGGGTCCGGGGCTGGGGATTGAACCCGTGCTGAAGTGGCTCTAGCCTCTTAGTGCTGGGTTTACCCGCTGTACCACCAGGGAGGGCCCATAACTTTCAATGCTAATTAGCAAATACATTTTAAAAGAGCAAACTCAAACAAGGGTGACTGGAAACTGGAAGCTACTAGAAAATGGTATCATGGAATTGTATGCTTTTCCTATAAGCAGGCCTGCTGGTTCTCAGCTCTGCATCAGCACAACCCCACTGGTTGCTGAAATAGTGAAGGGCTCCCTGTCCCTCTGTCCTCAAGTGCCTTTGATCAGCACTCAAACTCCTGAGCACCCGTTTCTAGACCGGCCATTCAGGACCCTGCCTGGCAGACTATGCCAGCAACTTAGAATGTTGACGCAGTCTGACAGCAGGGCTGGAGGCTGCTGCTCTCACTGTCAACTCAGCACCCACCCTGAGGGGCCCACAGGACAAGGCATTGCTTGTTAGACATTTTGATCATCACCACTGTCTGTGCCACACCACATCTGTGGCATGAAGTACACGGTTCGTCGTGCCATTACATGGTGTTGGAAGTAGAGTCCCTAGGATTTTAAATAAAATACCAGCCACTGCTCAGCAGAAACATTTCCGATAGGATGAAGGAAATCATAGCTGCTCTCTTGGTCCCAAAGGAGCCTCCTCATGGAGAACACCCTAGTGATGTCATCAGTAAGGACCAAGGAGCGTCCCTGCTCATAGAGTCAAGGGTACTTTTCCTACAGCACCAAAGTACGTGTGTTTATTCTTGTCTTCTTTATCCTGGTGATCTGGCTTATGTCAGGTTGTGCTCAAATATTTACATGTGAGGAAATATCACTATACAACTGAATAGTATCTTAATTGTGTCACTGGCTACTATTTATGGCGTCATGTCCATTGAGCATTTACTCAAGCACTTTATATACATCACCTCTATTCCCCAATCACAGGATCCGACAGACATTATCAGCAGTGATTCCATTCTTATTATAGAAGCACTTGGGCTCCGAGAGGCATTAGGTAGCTTGTTTCTGGTCAGAGGACTATCAAAAGGTCAGAAGCAACATCCAAAATGAATTCTTTCACACTTCTAAGCCTAAAGAACTTCAATTCCCATTCTCTTGATGACTTCACTACCCTGTCTCTCAATGTAATTCTTGCTCCTGTTCTTTCTAAAACCCTAGCTGCCACACCAGCTGCCTTCTCCAGCAAGATGTGGGCTGTGCATCATTTAAAACAGGTCCAAGGGGCCCTCCTTGGTGGCATGAGGAGCCCTCCTTGGTGTCCTAAGGGGTTAAAATGCAGCACTGTGAACCTACCGCAAGAGTTCCATCCCCACCATGGAGCTGACCCTCAGGGCGCAGCAGACCTCATCTGTCTCAGCTGCTCCCCTCAGCAGTGTGTTTCAGTGGACCTGCCTGTTCTGCTCCCCGCTCTGTCTCTGTCTCACCGCCCCACCCACCGCACCGCACCGCTGGCCTACACCTGTTTCTTGTACGCTACAACATGCCCCAGTTTGAGCAAAGTTTTCAAAGCAAGAGAGGCTCCTCTTAAAGCAGTGGACAGCATGCCTGTGATCAGCCGGAAGCCTGTACAGCTCAGTTCCCTCACTCCTCCAGCCGGGATGGCCTTTATGTAACAACCTAGGGGAGGCCCCTGTGAGGAGAGCCGGGAAGGAGGGGCGGGGCACAGCATTGAGGGCGAGGCCGCGCTCCCCATGGTGCCCACAGGCATCTTCTGGAGAGCAGCGCCTTCCCGTAGACCCAGCGGCCAGCAGTGCTGGCCCCAGGGGACGCATCTTCGCCTTCCGATCTCCCTCTGTCGCCAGCGTCTTCCTGCACTTTGACGTCCACTCCCAGATCGCTGACTGTGATGAGCCACACCTTTCATATTTTCTTTCCAGTCATAATATTGCTTCAGTCGTAACCTCAGCACTTTGAGGAATAATTGTCCCTGACAAGAGGGTGAATCACTGACAGAGAGTTGATAAGCATTACATACAGATGACAGAAGTCAGGACATATCGGATTACTGCTGTGAATATAATAAAAGAGAGACTAAACACTCTGGCAGCTCAAAGACAAGCCATTTCATAACTCTCTAGTGGGGCTATTATCTTCCATTTACTGCCTCTGATAACCAGGTTGTGACTGTCTCTCTATGATCCAGTTTCAATTCACTTAACACGTTGCTGACCAGACGTGGTGGGGGAGGCAGAGCCGATAATCAGATGTTTGGGGCATTTATTTTTAAAGTTTATCTTCTGCCTCCCCTCTGCAGCTGGATAAGGTCCTAGCAAGGGGCTTTAAGCCTTCTCCGAGGAGGGTCGGTGTGGCCACACTCTCTTTAATCTAGGACTGTCTCCTTCCTTTGAAGCTGCCATAGCCTGTCTCGAAAGTGACAATCCACTTTCTCCTCTCCTCTGATATACCTGGGCCTAAAAGCCCAGGGCAGTAAAGGCCCAAGCTATTTTTACATTTGGGGCTCTGAACAGATAAGATTATTCTTTTTTTTTTTTTTTTCACAGCTAGTCTGAGCCACCTGGGAAGGACATCAAGAGCTATGTGGCCTGCAGTATAGACAGGCCCGCACAGGCAAGAGGTTAACACACTTAGGGCTCCATAAGCAGGAGGCATTCATGGCCACTCGGAGGGACTTTATTTCAAAATATGAAGGAGACCTCATTTAATAGGCCAGAAGTGGGGGGCAGAAAATGTAGAACAAAGAAAAAAGAAGGGGGGAGAAGAAGTAGAGTGGGGGGAGCCCCCATCAGCAGGTGGCTGAGCTGGAGTCCGATGAATGAAAGGCATAAAGTCTGCGCTTTCTTAAAAGGAGTGGACTTGGCTCCTTGGTTTTGTGCTGCGCATCCTCAGAGGCACGCACTGGGTTTTGTTTTGTTTTGTTTTAAAGATTTATTTATTTATGCATACAGAACTGGGATACAAGCCAGAGATTCAGGGGTGGTGAGAGGGTTCACCAGAGAGAGCGGGGAGAACAGGCAGATGGATGAAGTACACTGCTGAGGGGAGCCGTGGGGAGACAGGAGACGTCTGCTGCACCTTGTGGATCACCTCCCTGGCTGTGGATCGAACTCATGCCGCAGTGGCTGTGACTAGCTTCTCAGTGCTGCACTTGAACCCATGTGCCCCCAGGGAGGGCCCGTAGGCATGCAATCTTAGGTAAATCTTCCATGGATACCACTTGAAAGCGCTGGTCTTTGTCTTCATGTTCGCTGCTCAGCCACACCGTAAGCCCCACTGGACAGACTCAGACGCATAGACCTCACATAGGAGCAGGCTGAGGGATGAAGTGGCTGGCCTCACAGTGAGGCAGACCTGGAAGAAGAGGGAGACAGATAAAAACAGGAGAGCTCACAACAAGCACATGACAACTGTCCAGAGAGGTTGAACAATTCAGGAAAAAGTTTAAAAATTCCTGGTATCAGAGATCACTACATGAAGCTCTATGAGGAAACACGGGGACAGTCAGATTTCCTTGGAAGCAACCACCTGGGCTGGGCACCAGACTCTGGGCTGGAGCCCGAGGGGCTGGCATGGAAGGCTGGCCATGTTCTGCCTGGCTGCAGGGAACTCTGCACAGTCATCGGAGAAAAGGAGCCATCTGTGAATTACCTGTCCCCCTCAGAATTACCTGGCCTGACTGAGGTCAACGGAGCCTTAAGAACAACACTTGGTATAGGGGTGAGGCAGGGTGTAGCTCAGGGTCACTCGCCTCTTTAGTGAGGGCTTCTCCACAGTGCCTGTGGGCCATCCCCAGCACCTTAGTTCAGGAGAACTAGCAGGAAAGCCAGTCACCACGCATGTCCACCTCGAAGCAGCAGTCCTCTGAGATCAGTTCATTGAACCTCAAAAGTGTAGGTCCACTTACATTTTCTTCTCTCTCCAGTGTCTACATTCACTAACTCAAGCAAGCACAGAGCAAGGATGAAGTGACTCAGCTTTGAGCTGGCTAAGTTCCCTCTGCAAGTATGTGTGGTACATCCAGGCTTGAGTCCCATGCACCTGATCAAAACTAAAATCACTGACTCCACTCTGTTCATCCTCAGTGCAGGAGATAGAATTCAGAGCTCCGGCAACCTTGGCCTCTGGCCTCCAGGAGAAAGTCCAGCTAGAGACTAAAGAGAAAAGTCCTTCCCAAGCAGCAAGAGAAAGGACCAGGGATATGGTCACATCAATTAAGAGGTAGCATTGCCTTCATCAGCACCTCTTCGGACAATCAGCAGGCATTCGTGCAAGCTGTACAGAAACAACAGCCGGAAGACTCTTGGCAATAGTTCTTGGTCCCCAGGCCCAGGAGTAGAATTCCATTCTCAAGAGGAGAGGGAGCAGATGAGAGTTCAGAACTATAGCCCTGTGCAAGCAGGGCTAGAAGGTTCTAGGAAAACCCTCTAAGCTGACACTTGGGGTCCAGTGAGAGAGAGGCCTTCAAAGATGTTAGCAAGATTGTGAAGAAGTGGATTTACTGTTGAACTATCTATGCAATGGAGGGATCAAAGCAATGTTCTGCTGGAAGACATGACTGGCCATTATCTGGAATATTCCAGAAGATGAAATTCCTTTCAAATGCAAAATCATTTGATAGGAACCACGTGTCAGGAAGTCTGATCACATTTGTCCCTGGAGTTCTTCAGGCCCCCACATCCTTTCTGAGCACACTACTTACAGATAATCAACAGGCAAACTGGTGAGCAGAGACATTGTGAACGTCCTGACATTTGTGCAGCTGTTTCTGTTACCTTTGAGACAGTCTGCGTGTGGCCTCTGTTCAAAGGTATCACTGCTAGTGGGATGTTCTTTTCCCGCTAAAGGCAGGGAATATTTTAGGTTTCTCGCTCAGTTTCCTTCCATGTGAAATGGGGATACAGCTAGAGTTGTTATACAATTGAAATAGTTTTAAATGCCACTAGGAGTCAAGTCAGAGTAATCTCAGTACACACCAGCTATCATGATGAACTTTATCATCTTTTTAGCTCATTTGAACACAAAAATATGGAATTTCTGGACCTTTCCTCTATATTTTAGAGTCCATGAAATATTTAAAATAGACTCAATTAGCCAGGATAAAAGTTAGGGACCTAAACCCTAAGTTTTTGTATACTTTGTTCTTTTATCCAAGCAGAGAACTATTACCTTATGAAGTGGTTTGTGTTTGATGGGTTATCCCTTTATATTAACCCTCTTATCACCATGGAGAAAGTTCTTATCAAAGAAATACTCCTAATTTAATTTGCAGTAACTAAATTTGCCCCATAAAATATTTAAATTTTCATCATTAGGAAAGCATTCATTTGAGAATGATATAATTCATGGCATCAGTTTCTGAACTACAAAATCTTTGAGCCAGAGTTTTACCAGATAAAATTATTTTATGGTCAAATAACTGGCTTTTCCAGCTCTGAAAAATATGGCTTTCTATATTTTAAAAGTAAAAACTCATTCTGTATGGAAGAAAAGAAAGCCAGGAGTGAATCAAAATGAGTCTCAGTATTATTTTTAGAAATGCTTACTTACAGACTTTGGAGTCAAGTTCTATCAATCAAACATAAATGGATCAGGGTGGAAATAGTTAATCGGATGGTCATTATGTCCATAATTGAGAAAGGCTTCAGCACTCTGAAAACCATTTTCTTAATTATTTTAGGTTAACACTTGTGTCCATGGCAGGGGGCGGGGAGAGGACACTTGTAATCTGAAACCCCAGATATAGTGCCGAGCCTGAATTGAGATAACATTAAAGATTTTATTGCTGATACATTATAAATTATTTCTATTACTGTGGTCCTGTGGGTATTACATTGTCGGTGCACTTTGCCTATTACCTCACTTAATGTTATTAACACACTTTGGGGTATAAAATTACAGTTTTATCATGGAAACCTTAAACACTTACATCCAAAGTACTGAATCAAGTTATTATCTTTACTGACCAGACCCGTTTTATTGTCGTTTTATCACTCATAAAATCTGAGATTCAATTTGATGTAACTGTTAAGAAAAGCTTGGTCTACATGAGTTTAAACCCAGCTGTAATATTAATATATTAATATATAAGATGACTTCATTTTATTAAAGGTGAGGTAACTTAGAAAACCTCTTTTAATGTCTTTCTGCTGCTAAGAAATGTAACCTGACCTGTTTGCACTTGGGTTTCACTAACATCTACAAAAATTGAAGATGATCTTCTTGGAGGATGTTGAACACTATCTCTAACCTGCTTCTGGCCTTTGTTAAATGTCTGGGACACATTAATCAACTGTAAAACAGCCTGGCTCATCAAAATGTCAAGAGGTGATGTCCAAGTTTTAAAGCAAAAAAAGCAAAAGCTTCTCAGAGGCTTATGTCCAGATCTGAAGTAAGAAGAGTCTGTGTGCCATGTTAAAGGAACATCATCCACACTAGACATCTGAGCTTCATTTCAGTAGTTCTTAAACTAAAAGAAGGGGGAGCAGCTTGCCAGATTAAAAAAAATGGCAAGTAAGAACACGAAATGTGTAATTTTTTCCTATTTCCTATTCCTACTCTTGGTTTGGTGCCTTATTGGTTAGGAAGAAAGTTGTTACTAGACTGAGTTCCAAGATAAAAGATTATCTTGTTCTGTGAAAGGGCATCTTGATATTGGTTCAAAAATCTTTTTAAATGAAATTAAAAATATGCTTTGGTAAATGGTAAAAAAAACCACACAAGAGACAACTGTGTTACTTGAATGGAAAACTTCACTCTTTCCAAAGCTCATTAGTCATGGGTGTGAAGAATCACCATGCTCTGCCTGCACACGCCCCCAACTGACAGTAGAGATGGGCCTGGGTGTATGCATTCGCACCACCCGCTCCACTAACACTTATCACTCTACTGGCTGTAAGGATGCCCCAGAGCCACCCTGCAGCCCTTGGGGCCCCACAGTTCATCCAGAGTCTTGAAAATAACTTCCTGAGCCACCACTCAGGACATGTGACCAATGACACCCAGTGTCAGATGTGGACAGGTTGTGTGCTCGCTATGGGGATGTTGAAACAAGACACACAATCCTTGGCTCCCCAAATCTTATCATTCTTTAAAGGGTAAAGAAATTCACAGAGCACAGAATAATGGGCCTTGACCCAGTATCCTTGGGTCCTGGGCTTCATGCCAGTTTACCAAAGAAAATTATGCAGGACTTCCAGTTAAACTCAAATTCCAAATGAATTATGAAAAAAAAATTAGCATAGATATGCCCCAAATATTGTATTCTTGTGGCTCATCCAAACTGGAGTGGGCATTGTATTTTGTAGAAATTATACTAAGGAAATCCCAGTTCACCCTCAGAGGAGGGCCAAAGGCTGTTGTCTTCTCATCAAAAATCTTTTAGAATCAAACAATAAACTCTGATAATTTTTTTTTTTAAGATGAAAGGAACGGGTTGCACTACTGGGAATTATCTTGATGATAATCTCTAAGCTCTGAAAGGACTAGAAGAGTAGAGATTTTGGTTGACCAAATGTCTAGCTCTCTGACCTTTAATTTCAGCTGCTGTAAAGAAGAAATAGCACCTACTTCCCCCTGTTGCCCAGAGCTGTCTCTACGGAAGGGTTTGGCATGAGCAAGGTGTTCAGTAAGCAACCATTCATTTTCTCTGTGGTATCATACTGACATGAAATATTGCCTTGGGGGTGAGCACATCATCATGTCTTTACACCTGGACTCATAAATAAATAAAATTGTACCTAAAGTATTAGGCAGTGGGGAGGGGAGGTCTCTGGCGCCTAGTTTAGTGCTTGGGAGGCAATGCTGGTTCTCCATGAGGTACCAAAGCTCTCAGAGAGTGGACGCTGGGAAGCTATGTTTTGGCGTATGTGTGTGTGTGTGTGTGTGTGCAAGAGAAATCCTGAATCAGTGGAGAAATCCTTTGTTAAAAGCCTGTTTAATTTTTTTAACCCAGAATCTCAACATAAAAGCTTGACATTTATCTAAAAGAGTCAGTCATGAGCGACAAAGCTTGTCTACTAAAGTAAGAAAACAGAAAATTCCTTGAAACTGGGAGGAAAGTATAACAATAGCTACAACATGCAGCTTCATGATGGTTGAAATTTTGTGAAAAAATAGCAGCCATATGGAGTTCTGTGGACGCAAACTAATAGAGACCACAGACTTCAGAGATCACCTAGTTCATTCCTGCCTTGGCTGGAAAGGACAGGGGAGCTTAGACAGGCCGAGGGACTTGCCCTCACTCCCCCACCCCGGCCCCGGTTACCAGACAGCACCCAGGCTTCCTGATCCCTTGTGTGGGGCCTTCCGCCCCACCATGATGTTATCTGGCTGAGAAGAGGTGCTCAGTCCATGGTAAGCTTTGAATGAATGTAGGCTGTCTTCAGAGCTTCTACCATCTGCATTTATTTCAGTTTCTACAAGAGACATGAACTGATACCCTGCTGCACAGTAGGTTGAATACTCATTATTTCTAAATAATAAAAATTATAATACATCTATCAAAACATTATGTTTCATACTGTAAACATATACAATGTTATGCATCAATTAATGTCAGTAAAACTGGAAAAATGTAAAAGTGTTGTACAATAATCAAGGAAATATGAACATTAATGTATATTTGAAAACAGTGAGAATCACAAACTTCTTTAGACTTATGTTACTAGCATGCTTAAATTTTTTGAAGAATTTTTTTAATGTACTAAAATTATTTTATATGAATTGAATCAATTGTTTCATTGAGGTGATATTTGGGCTGGTTTCCAATCCTGCTCTTTTTCCAACACATTCCAGCTTTTTTGCATCTTCACTGGAGTAGAAGTCCCTCAAGTAGATAACAGGATCGAAAGGAAAAGTGACCCATCTGAGCATCTTGTAAATTTGGGATAACAGCAGACCCAGCCACTCTCCTGTGGCTAGTTAGGCATTGTGCTTTTTTCAGAAACTTGTCAAATACTTATTAATTTATTCTTGTTGAAGTAATGTTAATTTACAATTGTGTTGGTGTCAGATATATACAGAATTTTGAATGTCTAGCCTACATTCTGTTCTCCTGAAGTTTGGTTTCTATCCACTACAATACAATTGCCTCCTTTATCACATTCATCCGCCATCTTCCCCTTCGCCTTTCAAATGTTTATAATCCAGTAAGTTTCTGATGAGCCATTTTTTATCAGAAACAGATATATTATCCAGCTTTTGGAACATTTTAACTTCCACGTTCTTCCTAGGTCTTAGTCATCCTCATTTTTTTTTATTTTGTTTTGTTTTGTTTTTGACATCACAGTTTTTGCAATCCTCACAAGTAAAATAGTTTGAACCCCTAATTGCAGACCTATGTTCATACATGTGATAATGTGAATTTTGGAAGATAACTGAACCTGGGTCTGAACACAGCAACTTAGAAGGATCTTGACTTCTAGAAAACTCAGAACTGTATATCTTAATCACATAGACACATCCACAGCCTTTAAGTTGGACAAGTCTTATTCTTCCATTTTCCAAGTTGTAGTAATTCCTTTTTTCAAGATTGCAGTAATTGTCTAAATTATATTATTTGCATACCCCATATTCTGAGCTATCTCTAAACTCTGATGAAAATAAATAGTGCTAATAATAAATGTAAGTATCAGACCTCCAGGTTTTCTTCTTGCCTAGCTCTCCACCCTAACCCCACTATATTGTCTGGTTGTTTGATAATAAAATACATATTGGAATGTATCTGGATTTATTTCCAGACTTTTGATTCCATTCCATTGATCCTTGTGTCTATTTTTATGCCAATACCATATTCATTTTAGTACTGTTGCTTTATAGAGTAGTTTAAAAGCAGATAAAGTAATTTATGTTTACTTTTTTTAAAGCTTACTCTTAGTACCCAAGTTCTTTTATAAAGATGGAGATTGTATTGGATTTATATGTTGCTTTAGATGGGATAGTCATTTGGATTAAAATTGATCCTCATCATCCATGAGCATGGGATATCTTTCCATCTTCTGTCACTATTTAACTCTTAATAATGACTTGCAGTTCTAGTTGCTTCTCTTACATTTGGAAAAAAAAATGTGTATGCAGTGATTTTTGTGGAGTGTTTTGTAGTTGTTATCATTTCTTATTTATGAGCTATTTTTTTCATCTACTCATAGTTGTAAGTGGAGTATTAAAATCTCCTAGTATTAATTTATTGTTTCTAATATCTTTCTTTAGTTCTATTAGAAACTGTCTTATTTAACCTCAAATTCCATCATTCAGTGCATATGTATTTTAGAGTGTTATTTCCTTTTACTGTACTAGACTTTTAATCATAATGTAATGTCCATCTCTCATCTGCCTTTTTAAATTGAAAGTTTATTTTTCTAATATAACCACAACTACCCCCTGCCTTTTAAAAATTACCATTTGCATGTAAGATTTTCATCTAGCCTTTAATTATGAATCTGTGCTTCTTTGTTTTGAAACCACTCAGCCACCTTTTAACTGGTAAGCTCAGGCCATTTACATTTAAGGTGATATTGCAATAGAGGAGTGCATTGTCACTATTTTTTTTCTTTGCTTTTCCTTATCTTACCTTTTTAATTTGAGGGTCATTTGTATTTTGGTTAGGTTTCATTTGTTGCCTAATATGCTACTTCTATTGATTTTTCTTTGAAGGTTCTGATGAGGTTAGTAGATGATGGGCTATTTATGTGGCCTGTTGGATGGTCAGGTCTCGGGCTTCTTATAATGGGCACATTGTAACTTTCCTCCTCTGAGTTACATAATTTAGTTGTCTGTTGCTTCTACATTTGTTGTTCTGTTAACTTTATTATGACCACCTTAGTGCTTCTTTCAGGTAAGGCTTAACACCAACAAAATTCTTAGGTCTTAAATCTCTTTGTATTTTAAGTCTCATCTGACTCTGGAGATTTAACTAGTTTTAGATAAAGAAATATTGAATTCTCAAGTACACACAGATTTAATAGAGGAGATGGAATCTCTTTCAAGTCTCTATTAGGTTAACAATATTAATAGAGATTCTGTGGAACAGCCAGAGCCATAGGATGAGTATATAAAAATATAACCAGTCCTGCATTGGCAAACATACAGAACCCCCATAGCAACAAAGATGACAGCTTGGTAACGCAGCTGTTGCTTAATTGAAAACATTAGAAAAATATTATATTATATCTGTATTCCCTGTTTTTATGTTTATTTTCATCACAAATGAGAAAATAACAGGAAAAATACAAAGGAAACATGAAACAAAGCTTTAACATTAACAAAGGTAATGGATGGACCATCACTTCAAATTAGATTTTCTGGGGGACTTACTCCCCTGCTCATGTGAATAAGCACTTCCTTTTGTGTTTCAAGGGCTAGAAATTCTTCCCATGATGTTTAATTTAGCTTCTAGTCAAGCCTTTAAATTGGATGAGCTCAGAGGAGAAATGGAATAGGTATGGTTCTCTATGTCTGTATTTGTGTCGGGAAAGAGGCACTCACATTTTAAAGTGCCACTACTTATACAGAGAGGTATGTGAGACCAACAGTCATACTCATGTGAAATAGGAAAAAGTTTTCTGACAACACAGGGCCAGCCCTAGGGAGTAACCCATCACACCGAAGCAACCCCAACTGACAACATCAACATACAGGCACCGTGAAAATATAATTGGTAAGAAAAAAAAAAACATATATGTGGTTCTATGAAAGCAAATATATATGTGCTTTCTATGAAAGCAAAATAAATTAAGCAATGAACAACTGTTTTGTATCTCAAAATATGAACCAAGAAGGGAACTTACAGTGAGTGATATGACTAGATGTTTAAAGCTTCATGTTAGTGACATAGAAAGATAAGCAGGAGATGCAGTTTATTCCTGACCAAAGATTTTCTTTTCCCTAAAATCGTGCCAGAGGTAATGGTCCTAATGAATTTCATGGGCCCTAAACATAGTTGGCATGTAGTCAGAATCCATCTGGCAACTGGAAATCAGGCACCACATGCATATAGGATTTCCAGTGCAGACGATGCATTGAAGATCCTCGTTGCAAAATAAACATCAAATGTGATATTTGATGACAGTGAACTCACAAAAGAAACACACTGCAAAATTGTAGGCTGAAGTCCTACATTACAGGTAGCCTCCAGCTACAGGTGCTAATTTCTTGCAATACAATTCAAGTCTTTTCAAAATTGATGACATCCTATGGGGGGAAAAATGCTGTTCTGTAAACTCCTTGGGATTAAGAACTGTCATACTTACTCATATGTCCACTGTGGCACATAGTGAAAAGCCTTGCAAATAGTAAATATTCTACAAATAAATATTGCTGTGAAATTGATATGCTACTGAAAGATAATACTTGCAGTGTAATCTCCAAACTATGTTGTTCTTTTATGTGAAAGAAGTAGGAAAAATATTCTTCCTCTTTCAATTATTCCAGTTGTTCAACTTACTTTTCAATAAATAGATCATTTATTATGTCTAATGTTTTATTAAATCTGACTAATTAAAGCTGGCAGCACTTGAAAGGAAAGATGCATCTGTTAACATTGGGGGTGATTTTCCCCCAAATTAACACTGGCTTTTTTCATTGAATATGTGAAGAGAATAAAGACTTAAAGGAATTTTTCAATGTTTGATAGCTAGAAACCCAGCGAAGATTATCACAGTGATCTCAAACCTTTAAATCATCTTAGAACTCTAAGCTCAATGACAATGTCAATAAAATTATACACGATGACATTGTCTATTAGGTGTTTTATTGTTTAAAATTGAAAGAGATATTTTCATTCACATTTGGCTTTTCTAATTGAAGCAAAATACCCATGTTTTAAAAAGTGGATTAAGTAACTTCTAGGAAAACTGAGCAATAGAATTGCAACATGAAGATAGTTGATAAGCATATATTATGTTATTCGACTGATGGTAACTCAAGGATGTATTCAAGGTTTGTGTCTTGTTAGTACAAATTTGTCATCAAGTTACTATGTGCTTTTCTATGACATAAAGATAATCATTTAATAGAAAATCTCAGAATTAAATGTAAAGAAATAGATACACATACATACATACAAGGATCTCTTTAGTGGTTGATTTATTATTGATTTATTAGGAAAGAGTTTGTTCCCCCTTCATTCAACATCTATTAATGTTTCAGTGTGATACAGTGTGCAGGCTAAATATTTTAAATATCCAAATATCTATTCAAAATTCAAATCAGTATTATAAAAATCCCAACTAAACCCTTAGTAAATGTTTTAAGCAATATAGAAACATAGTTTTATTTAAGAATTAATTAAGAGAAATTATGACATCTTATAGACTTCCAATCTTAAGAGTTGGAAAGATCTCAGAAGTTAGTTGACTTTAAAACAACTGCTTGTCAGATTATGATAACAGTGACTTGGTGGTGGGGATTTTGTGGGGATTATTTCTAAAAGAAAAAATCAACATTACACAAAATTGAACAGTGGAGTATGTCATAGATAGATAGATAGATAGATTTAAATTATATATATTTAAATAATATATATAATTCTACTCAATGGTGGGAATATCAGAGCAGATATTCTCTTCTTTTATATTATAAAAAAAAGAAGATTGTCATATAATTTCCCATCCTATGTGTCTAGAGATAAGGAGACACTAGCAATAGGCCAGTTGTAGCATATTGTAACAAGATTATGTTAATGTTTTGTATCCTCAGGAATTTTGGAAGAAATTGTATTCTAGATCCATCAGAATCTCAAGAACGAAATACTGAAGAGGCAAAAATTATACTGACTTAATCCAAGAAGGCTTTATACTGTCATTACAACTATGTGACATTCTAGAAAAGGCCAAATTATGGAGTCAGTTAAAAATCAATGGTTACGAGGAACTGGGGGTGGGGAGTGAATAGGTGGAGTATGAGATTCTAGAGCAGTAAAAATACACTGCATGACACTCAAATGAGAAATGCACACAATTATGCATTTGTCTATACCCAAAGATCTTACAACATCAGGAACTTTAAGTTATCCTGATGTAATTTTGGACATGATGATTATTATTTCTGAGCTCAAATGAAAGACTCCTTAAATGTCTATTAATCGTTCACTCTAAATCCAAATCTAAATCTTTGTCTAATATGTGTCAAAAATATATCATCTCCCATAAAGTAAATATATAATCATATAGAACAAAATTGTAATGCTTACAAAGGAATACATTCAAAATTCACATTATAAGATTTACATAAAGAACATATTCACTGCATGCTAATCATATTATATAAATACTGAAATCCTTATGTAGCACAAGGGAAATTTCTAGTGAAATAAAGTCAGTATAGCACAGACCTCATGTCATGGTGTCATATTAGAGTACAGTTAGTAACATAATTGTATTGTGTAGTATAAATTACATGGCATAATATTACTTTGACTACATTGTTTTGGATACAACTTGGCTTGAAAATTAGAAATGATAATAAATTAAGTTTGGTACACTAAACAAAGCTATATTTTTGATTTTATAATACGACTTTGGTATTTAAATAGCTAGAGAAATAATGTATTCATTAAATAAATTAGAGCATTAGATTTAAACTAATTTTCAGTTGATGATAGATTGAAACTTTGCAAAAATTGGCTGTAAAGTAATATAGTGGTTTTATATGCTAAATTATATTATTTATGGGTATTAAAAATCTACCAAGATTTTATTGAAAATTAAAATTTCTTTAATCCTACTGATTAAAATTTCCCCAATGCAAATATATACATAATAATCCTAAATTAAGAATTAAACCTCTTTCAGATAAATTATGCATGGAAAATATGATCAGATACATTAATTTTGAGAATGTTCGATTATCCTGTAATCTCTGCATTTTCATTTCTAATAAGAGGTAATTCCACTTAGTGTAGTGAGTCTTTTCCAGTCAGAGATTTGAGTTTGATATCACAGGATTTACAGTAATCCCAACATTTAGGTGCAAGCATATTGTGTAGAGACTATGGTGTTGGCTACTCAAGAGGTTGGTAATAAATAAGTTACTAAAGCCATCATTAAATGTGGCGTTTCCATTTCTGTTGGAAGGAGGTTAGATTCAAAGGGGACTTTAAAAGACGCTCTCATTCCCATTGAGCACGTTAACATTCAGAGCTCCTGCCTGGAGATTTAGAGGATTCTGTGTTAAGAGGAGGTTAAATTAATTTGAAAAGCTTCCAGAAACTTTTGATTGTAACTCCCTGTAGCTTTAACAAGTTGAAGAAAAGTATTTGGAGATATTGTCATAACATCTCTGACAAATTTGCTGTCTTTTGGCATTTTGAAAGAATGACTCAGGCCTTTCCCAAAGGAGGGAGGTAGGAAGTCAAGAGACAAGGGAGGGGAGCGGGATGCCCGGAGGAGTGGGGAGAGGGACAGAAACCTGGAGGAGACCTTTGTTTGCTAATCACACATCACAGGCAGTGAAATTCCCCTGACTGGGAACCCACCAGGTGCATTTCAAAGAGACATGTTTGGAGGGAGAAGGTGTCACTCAAGGCAGATATTTATGAAAGATGACAGTTTGCAAATATCTCAATCTTGGGCAAGCCTGCACTCGTGACACCGAGGAGCACGACCAAATTGTGCAAGTCAGCAGCCAGCATTCATTTCATCAGGACCTGTCCGGTCTCCACGGATGGTTTGATGATCTGGGCAGAGCAGACAAGAGTGGGTTCATTCTGCTGGTTATTCTGAGCCAGTCTGCCTGGAGCAGTCTCCAGTGTTCTAATAAATATGCAAAGAAGGAGAAGAAGAAGAATTGAGAAAAGCTTTATTCACAGAGGCAGCATGTGGCTAATTTTTAGCTCTGCCACAGAGGAAGCTTGGTAATTGCAGAAATATTGATGGTGGCTCCTGCAGATTGGTGGTCAGCTGGCAGTGGGTCTTGCCAGCATGGAGACCTTCATTTCAGGACAAAGACCCTGTGGAAGGTTTTCTGCAGAAGAACTGATCCCAGGAGATGCTCTTCCCCATGACAGCTTTCCACAGTCCCTTAAACCCCAGGCATAGCGAACTTTGATAGAAATTATGTATTTCTCCAGGGGGCGGAACACTTAAATGTGGCCCCTAGCAAATGCTAAACTACCCAGAGAGGTTAGTGTTTCTATCAAGTTGACAGGCACTCTGGATGTCAGAAATGCACTGCAGGGCCAGCCAGCTGGCTTCGACATTACCATTTTACAGAGTTTGCACCTGGCCAAATGCTGCCCACACTGATGTGGTTAGCTTGCCATTCAAAATGTTCATAATGTACATCTTTTAAACGTCAATGTTAATAAATGTCAATGTTAAAAGCCAGGAAATTTTATGTACAATCTTAATTCGGGGGAAAAAAAATCAGACTGAGCAAGGTTAGGCACAAAAGAATTTTTCATGACCTTCGCTTGGAAGAATCAACTGCCACTTTGACATGGTTCACTCTCCATAATCTCAGTTTTTTTCACAAGTCAGTCTTGAGGATCGGTGACCCTTTCCCATCCAAGGTGTGCTTTTTGTCTCTGCAATCTGCTTATTTTATTCTTTGTATTGTCTGACTCTGATTGTTTGAATTGTGAGTAACTGTCATTTCGGGAAATCATCACCTCAGGCTCCATCTCTTTAAAATACTGTTAAGGCTGGTTGTTTTCTGTGGGTGTTGGTGAGAACTAGAGATGTGGAAGTGAAAATATTTTGGACAGTTTAGGGCACATATTAGACATTGGATAGATGTAACTTTTGTTTTTTCAGAAAAAAAAGAAAAAACACAAAATCATGCACACAATAATGTCTTGTTCCAAGAGGTATGTGCAGATAGATGTTTTATTTGCATTGATCTGATATTTTGAAATTGTTCATCTATTTTGTGCATAGCAGATGTCACTGCTCTTTCCCATCAAGAATTTTTTTTAAGATTTATTTATTTATGCATACAGAGCTGGGGTACAGGCCAGAGGTGCAGGGTCAGTGAGAGGATCCACCAGACACAGAGTGGAGAGCATACCAGGCAGATCGACGAAGTACACTGTTGAGGGGAGCAGCAGGTGGGTCAGGAGAGGTCTACTGCGCAGTGTGGGTCACCTCCGGGGCAGGCAGGAATCGAACTCATGCTGAAGTGTCTTCAGCTTTTCAGTGCTACGCTTTAACCCGCTGCACCACCAGGGAGGGTCCCCATCAAGAATTAAGCTACAGCAATTTTTTTTTTTTAAAGATTTATTTATTTATTCATACAGAACTGGGGTACAGGCCAGAGTTGCGGAGGGTGAGAGGATTCACCAGAGATGGAGTAGGGAGCAGAACAGGCAGATCATGGAAGTACACTGCTGAGGGGAGCAGCGGGCGGGTCAGGAGAGGTCTGCCTCGCCATGTGGTCACCTCCGGGGCAGGCGGGAATCGAACTCATGCGGAAGTGGCTTTAGATTCTCAGTGCTGTGCTTTAACCCGCTGCACCACCAGGGAGGGCCAACTGCAATGTTTTTGAGCTGGGTGTGCATCAGAACTGCCTGGAAGGCTTCACTGCAGTGTAGAAACAGCCCCAGAGTTTCCAGTTCAGTAGAGAGGGTCTCTGAGAAAGTACATTTCATTTTTATTTTATGAGGCCTGAAATCATAGAAGCTAGAGAGAAGTTTTGCCTTTTCTCCATCACTTCCAGCAAGAAGAAGCAGGGGATACTTATGCTAACATCTGCAACAAAGTCAAGTGACTGGATCCCCAAAGTTCATAACACAAAATACCGTGAAGCAGCTCAGGGCAATGCTGAGAGAGCAGTCACCTAGCAGAAACCGCTTGCTGTAACTGGCAGGATGACCAGCATCCACAGGAACTAGACCTACATGCTAAGGCTCATATTTCATATTTGGATTCCATCTTATTTTGGTGCGATGGCCATTAGAGTCCCTCTGCAGATAGCTGTGTATATGCCATCTTTAACATCAGCCATCCTGATCATGTTTTTCAGAGATTGCAGTGTGATTAATTACTCAGCTCGCCACAGGGTCAAACAGCGCCTTGGTCCCATCTGACTGGCCAGGACACCAGCCTTGTCTGCGTATCACTCATCAAAAAAGGCAGTTGCAAATGGTGGTGAGTTTCCTTTACAGGATGCACAAAACAGGACTGGGACAAAGGCTTCTGCAATGCCACTGAAATCAATGCCACATTCAATGAAATGTCGTGTCCTTCCTTCCTCCCTATTTACATGTATCAGAATCTTGCAAAATCAAAAGTAAATGTGCTGCGATGCAATTCTTGTTTCAATTATTTAAAGTCTGTTTTCGTTTTTCATCCCATTTGAACAATGTGGAGACGTCTCTGGAAGCACACAATTAAGCAAGAATTGAGTTGGGAAAGTTTTTCCCGGCTGGCAGGTGGGCACACAGATCCTAAGATCTACATCACCTGTTTCCCTGTTTCTAGCAGTCCTGGATGTGGGGGAATCTGAGCCACCCCTCTATTTTTTTTTTCTTTCTGTCTGGTCACTCTTTCTTACAAACTCTTAACCCCATAAAGTAGTAAATGTAACCTCTGCCAGGGAAAATAGGTAAAATCTGCCTAAATCTGTCTGCATTACCAAAATAGAAGATAACAAAATCTTAACAATCATAAGGCAAATGGAAGCACGGTGCTGTGTTATAGATTATTCACTTTCTTCTCAAAAATGCAAATTTAACCAAACTTCCCTCTTATTGCCCACTCCACCCCCATCCATGTCAAGAGAATAAAATAAAATATTGTTTATCTACTTATCTTTCAGTTTTTAAAATCAATTACTTATTACGCGTGACCTTTAGATAAGTAACTTTAACTTAGTCAAAGACTTGGTTTTCTAACTGGTGAAATGAGTAATATTAGATACTCACATTAACAGAAAGAAAGCACTGGAATAAGGCAGGCTAAGTTTGGTCCCAGTCAGTAATCTTTGCATGTAATGAAATCAGTACATCAGTGCTGGAGATGATATTTAACATCATCCTGCTAATTGATTATAGTCTTTGCTCACCTCTTAGTTCTTCTTGACGCCATTAAAGAAATTATCACATCATATAGTAATCTGTCTTGTCGCTCAAGACCATAAGCCTTTAGAAGTCAGGTGCTAACTCTGTTAGGCAGGCTGACTTGATGCTAAATTATGCCTGGTTCTATTTTTCCATTGGAAATAACCATATCTACCTCATACTTTTTAGTAGCTGCAGAGTATTTGTCAGGATACTAATTATTATTTAATGAAGAATTCTTCTGATGGCCTTTAGAAAGCTTGCAAATTCTGTTACAAAGGACACTATATGGGTATATCCATCTAACACAATTTCTTTTCACCAGAGTTACTTAGCCAAGAGTACATGAATTGCAAATGTTGATAGCTAATGCTAAAATGTGTCTAAAATATTAACTAAAATATTAAAATTCAGCTGTTATCAATAGCATTTTCCCACAATGCTATCAGCTCTTTTTTGAGAATTATTTTTATTTATCTGCTTCCCATCTTAGTGTGTGTGTGTCTTATTGACTGGTGGGGAATGCTTACCTATTCAGGATATGTTATCAAATTAATAGATTTCAAATATAGTTTCCTCATTTGTTGTTTGATTTTGAACTTGAAAGTGTTCTTTTCATAAAGTTTTTCAATGTTCTAGCAAAAGTGTTAAACCCTACTATAGGTGTGTGTGTAGTGAAGGATTCTAAATTTAGAAAACTCACCCTTATAATTAAATTATAGAACTATTTTATTCTAACAATATAATTTGCAGGTATAGTTCGTTGATCTAGTTGGATTTTTTGGCATACAAACTGTGGCATAATGTATTATTTATTCCATAGAGGTAAAAACTGTCACAAGACCAAATGTGAAGAATCCAGATTTTTCCACACTTTCATATGGCATCCCATAAGTCAACTTCCTATCATTTTCCATTGAGAAAATGGTTTATTATGTTCCAATGTAAACTATATGACTAGTTTTGTGGAGGGGGGAGGGCTTTGTTTAACTTTTTACTGACTTTTCCTTTTGCATCACAATATTCTCATGGATTTGAGCATTTTTTAGATAAATTCTATACCCATATATACAAAATTTCATAAAATTCCTATTGAGAGCTTTAAAGGCATGGACCCTATAGATGAATGACTTAGACAACACTGATTTCGCTCTTTGTCAGTTTTCATATGTATAAAATGGTGAAAATAATGGTACACATGTCATGGAAATACTGTCAAAATGTTACTATACATTAACAGATAATAGCACCTCATACACAGTTAACATTATTAGCATCATTATTACACATTTTTCCATCCAAAAACATGACTTACATCTCTGTTTTCTTAGACATGTAGCAAATTTTTAACATTTTTCACATCTGGCTCATGTGCATTTACATAATTTCATTCACATATACTTTATTGCTGTGTTAGTCATCTCTTTACAGCTCCTTACTGTATATCATTAGTATGTGAAATAACTAGAGATATTTTTTGTATATGAAGCTTTCTTTTTCAGTTTTATCTTTTGACTTTCATTTTTTTTTTAAGGGCAGTTTTATGTTCTACTCCTAAATAAAACACACCTGGATTTCCCCACCTCGACCTCCTTAACCTGAGTGACACAGTTCCCACTCCCAAACCTGCCCAGCCCCACAATCCATCGTTCATGTTAAGGGTCACATAGTGTATGGCTTAGGACACATCAGCTGCTCTTCGTATCGTTTTAATGTCGTTGCTCTATCAATTTAGGTTCCATTTTCTAAGTAGACATCAACCAACATGCA
>NW_004567136.1:8746426-8758647 GCF_000260355.1 Condylura cristata | reverse complement strand
ATTTTTAAATAATAAGAATAATGATTTATTTCAAACATATAAGCATTTAAAACGATTATTAAAGATGGTGTGCACACACTGTTAATGGTCTCATTTTAATATTTCAGTGTCAGTTAGATCAACATCCCTGTAACACGTTGAGATTGTTTGTGTACTTCATAAAAATAAAAGGTTATTCTTCTTCATAGAAGTTTTGCAGTCATGATTACTTTTGTGACACTGACTGCAGAGCCTAGAATTAATAGATTAAAGGGAATAAGTGTCCTAAGGCTTTGAATATATCCCGCCTGAGTGCTCTATAGAGAGAACCCTGCATCCACAGCAGTAAAGCTTGCAAGTGCCTGTGTTGTGACGCTTTCCAGAAGTGGGGATTTTTATTTTAATTGTCAACTTAATAGGTATAATAATTCTATTTTTATTCCTATTTCTTTACTCAAAGAGTGAATATTTAATTATTGTGTTTATTGCCAATATTCATTGACTAGTTGTGTTCATATCCTTGGGTTAGTTATGAGGCTTAAAGATGTTCATATTGATCAAGTGATTTGGAGACTAAATACATTAACCTTTCGGAAAACTGGCAGCAGTCCATTTGTCCCAATTATTTTACCACCTGTTAAAACGTGATCTTATTTTGTATATCCCTCTTCAATTGCTTTTAAACTCTCTTAGCTTGTCTCCATAAAGATATTCCCTTCGAGGGCCCTCCCTGGTGGCACAGCTGGTTAAAGCACAACACTATGAAGCTAGCCGCAGCTGCTTCAGCATGAGTTCGACACTTGAAAGAAGTAGGCCAGAGAGAATGGCAGCTGTTATCTTGATTTGCACTTTGATTTAAAGTTTGCACCTCTCCTCTGTCCAGGCTCACTAGGATATGCCTCACCCCTTTCTTGGGGTTCCCTGCCAAAGATATGTGGCAAGCTTTCAGTGGCCCTGATACAGCAGAGTCTGTTTGCTGGGTATTCACCCACAAGGAGATGGGCAATAGAGTTTTATTAAGGATATCCTTTCTTCTCTTCTTTCTGCCCACCAAAACATCATTGGTTGATGAAAAACTGGATACCAAGGTGCAACAAGAATTTTTTTTTTTTTCCTGCTGTTGAATTATTACTGGAGTCATGAGGGAAGCTGTGGTTTCACAGTTGACTATATTCATCAAAATGCATTGAGTTAAAATGGATGAAGTTTATTGCACATAAATTATACTTCAAAAATGTATAAAAGTATTCTGCGACAATACATGGATACACATCTTACTAGATATTAAAATATTATATATTATCTATAAAGAAATCAGTTTGGTTTTGGTACATGCATAAATTAACAGATGAATGGCACAAAATATAAAATGTGAAAAGAATCCAAATAGAAATTTGGCAGCTATAAAAGTGACATCTCAAATATCAATGGGAGAAAATAGTTTTTAATAAATGATGTTAGGATCATGGATCACCATATGGAATATAATAGAATTTGATCTGTTTCACACTTTATAGTATAATGCATTCCAAATGGAAATAAGTGGGTGATTTCTTCCATAACCTTAGAAGAGGAAAATTTTCTATGACTCCAAATCAGTGACTACAAAGGGGGAAAAAAGTCTACATTGGGCTATAAATAAAGAAAATTTATCATCATAAAAGGAAAACACCTAGAATAAAACAAAAGGCAAATGTCCAAACTGGGAAAATATGTGTTATTTACACCCATGAAAGATTTATACCCTTAACATACACAGACCTGTTGAAATAGAGAAAGACCAAAACATGATTGAAATATGGGCTAGAACTATGAATAGCCAGTTCTCAGCAATAGAAAACCAGGTGAGCCTCAAGTATATGAAAACACACCAGACTCATCATTAAAAGAGAACCATAAATTAAAACTATTCTGAAATATAGTTTCTATATCAGACTAAAAAAAAATCTAAGTTGGACAACTCCTTTATTGAAGAAGCTATAAAAACAGCATTTCATAAAATGCTGCTGAGATATAAAATTAAACATTTTAATGTAAATTAGTGCTGTCATTTTTTAACATAGTTTGGCCAGATCTCACAAAGCCAAACCAAGATATATTATGAAGTCCAGCAAATTTTGCTCCTAAGTGTTTACTCTATTGACTAAACTCATGTCCACAGGAAATCAGCTCAGGCATGTTTCTAGTAATGCTATTCATAACTGCCAAAACTTGAAGCAACCAGCCAGGATGTCCTTCAGTAGTGGATAAATAAGCTGTGGTATATCCAGAAAATTTAATAGTGCAAGTTCGATCCCCAGCCCCAGAGGTGACCACATGGTGCGGCAGACTTCTCCTGTCTTGCCCGCTGCTCCCCTCAGCAGTGTACTTCATTGATCTGCATGTTCTGCTCCCTACTCTGGTGAATCTTCTCACCGTCCTGCACCCTTGACCTGCACCCCAGTTCTATATGCTTAAATAAATAAATCTTAAAAAAAAATGTCATTGCTAGGTATTTGGCATCAAGGAGGTGAAGCACAGGGGAAATTCAGTGTAGTGGAACTATTCTGTATGATACCAATATGTCACTATACATTTGGCAAAACCCATAGCACTGTAGGACACAAAGTAGACCCTTATGTAAACCTCAGACATTGGGTAATAATAAAGCATCAATTCTAGTTCATCTAATATAACAGCTTCACCTCACTGATGCAAGATTTACCAACAGAGGAAAGTGGGGTGGAGGGACTGTATGGGACAAAACCCAGTTTTCTGGGCAATGTTTCTTTCAATGTAAAATGTTCTAAAACATTCACTTAAGGTAAATAAGCTAAGCGATGATAAATGGTTTGGAATAGACTAAGAGTAAGAATGGGAGTCAGAGCCATGTGATAGCTGGAAGGAGGCAGGTGGTGCTGGCAAGGGAATGGCGTAAAGGAGAGACTTGTGTGGGGTTTGAAAGAGGTGAGGGGTCAGGCCACAGCTGCATGAAGAGCCTGAGGTGAGGAGACACTGACGCCTAAACTCCACGGCAGGACTGAGGAGGACAGGGTCACTGAAGAAGGATAAATGCATAAATAAATACATCCTTAAAAAAAATAAGCTTGAAACCTGGAAGAATGAAGTGACTTACCTGAGATCATACCACTAAGAATCAGATTGCTCAGAGAGAAGCTGTGTTGTGCTGAGGAGAGATTTACATACAAACTTCTCCAAGACCAAATCCCAGTGGAGGAGGAAGAATTTACTGCTACATAACCATCTGTTCTTTTTTTTATATGCATACAGAACTGGGGTACAGGCCAGAGGTGCAGGGGCAGTGAGAGGATTCACCAGAGACAAAGTGGGGGGCAGAACAGGCAGATCGATGAAGTACACCGCTGAGAGAGCAGCGGGTGGGTCAGGAGGGGTCTGCCGCACCTTGTGGGTCACCTCCAAGGCATGCGGGGATCGAACTCATGCGGAAGTGGCTCTAGCTTCTTAGTGCTGTGCTTTACCCTGCTGCGCCAACAGGGAGGACCCCATAACTGTTTATTCTTAATCCTCCCTAACTGACACTCCTTTTCTCCCCTCCCACAAAGTCCTTCCTTTTTGGCTCACTCTCCAAGATGAAGTCTGAAGTCTGAAGTGCCAGAGACTGCCCTGATCATTCTCTCCTATGCATACAGAAGGTATATACATTGTTATTCAAATTCTTGTTGACTTTTTATCTTACAAATCCATCTGATGTTTGCTTAACCTTTTGCCAGCCTAGAAGAGGCCACAGGGATGTGGGAAGACTCCCCGGTCTGGGCACTGTTCCCGTGGTCTCTTTCGACGGCACCTGGCTTTCTTAGACGGGGGGACATCGAAGCCCTTGCTGTAGATGGCAAGGGCAGGTGCCCCCTACAGAGCAGTAGGGTTGGCAAATACCACGGGATGTGGCAAACTGCTTAAACGGGCCCCTCATGCAAACAAAACACCCACATGGTAAAAGTACCAGCCACCCAGTTTCTGTTTATATCTAGCTCCACTATTTCAGGAGACTTGGGAGAGTTAAGCAACCCGTTTTTACTCCAGAGTATAATTGCTCTTTCCAAACATGGTTTGCGGGGAGAGAAAGCAAACTTGTGGGTGTGTGAACAAGGCCCTGTAGTTCCTCTACAGGGCAAGATTGTCATTATGTGTGTGTGTGTGTGTGTGTGTGTGTAATATAATAGTTTATTTTTACATATTTTTGTGCATTTTTCCATCTCAGTTGTAATCCCCGTGGGCTTCCCATCACCAAATCACCCGTGTGCCATCACCATAGTCCAGTGCATTTCCCTCCCCCTACTGTTTTCGATCCCATTCCCCATGCCACCCCCACAAAATGTCTCTGGTATATGGCTGTTCATTATTATTATCATTTCCTCACCTGGTCCGTTATACTGCTATGAGTGAAATCATCCGATATTTTTTCCTTTTCTTTCTGGCTTATCTCACTAAGCATGATCTTCTCCAGCTCCATCCATGTTGCTGCAAAAGGCATGTGCTTATTTTTTTTTTGGTTCCTGAGTAATATTCCATTGTGTATATGTACCACGTCTTTTTAATCCAGCAAGACTGTCATTTTGTTTGTTTGTTTTTTTTTAAGATTTTATTTTAGTTGTGCATACAGAACTGGGATACAGGCCAGATGAGATGTGGAGGTGAGAGGATTCACCAGAGACAGAGTGGGGAGCAGAACAGGCAGATCAACGAAATACACTGCTGAGGGGAGCAGCGGGCGGGTCAGGAGAGGTCTGCCGCGCCATGGGGTCACCTCCAGGGCAGGTGGGAATTGAACTCATGAGGAAGTGGCTTTAGATTCTCAGTGCTGTGCTTTAACCCGCTGCGCCACCAGGGAGGCTGTCATTTTAAGGTGCTTTGGCAAATGTGGTCTTTGCTTGCACCCATCTGCCCTGTATGGGCATCCCCTGCTGTGAGGTCTCAGGGCACTGGGCAGGAAATGGGGATGCTGGGGCTTCAGAAAAGGAAAGGAAGCTCAGGGGCAAGCCCGGAGGCATGACTCCGCTCAGCCCCGCCTAGGGTCCAGAACAGGAGACTTGGAGGGGCCCAGACTTCTGGGGCTCAGTTCTTGGCCTTCGGAGAAAGAAGCAGCTTTCAGCAGTCAACCTCTGAAGAGAATCAGGAGCTTTGCAGGTGACCAGGCAGCTGAATCTGCTTACAGTCTTGTTCTGTCGTCTGGAGAGAGCAGCGTGCAAAGGCCTGGGACTAGGATCTCACTCAGCTGTAGCTAGTGAAGCCCAAAGTCTCCCAAAGAGCTGCTCATGGGTTATCTACCTTCTCCTCTGCTGTCTGTCCCAGCATCCAGGCCTTCATCCCAGCCTTTGGGCTGTTGCTGTGAGCTGCTGATGCCTCCTTTCACCAGGCCAGGGTGAGCCGCTCCAGCTGGGCTATCTGTGGGTTGGATCCTGGTGGTCATTGGCCAGACAAATTCATCTTGGAGGAGCGGCCTTTTGCTTGGGACTCTGAATGTGGGGGAACTCTAAGGTGAGATCGCCGGACTCTGGGGCCCCAAGGAACTCTTGGCTTCCTGTTTGTTAAATAAATCCCATTATTGTTGTTCCCTAGACTTGAGTGGTCTTGCAATTGTGTATGGGGGCAGAGAAGTCTGTCAGTGACCTGTTCTCTCTCAGACACTATCCTTGGAGGGCTTTTGTACCCACAGGGCCCTGCATCTGGTGTAAAATGTTGAACATAGTGCCCAGTCTGTCACAGGCAAAGACTCTAAATCTCTCTCGCTATTTCTGGGTCTGGCCACCCTCACCACAGATGCAAATGATGCAGCAAAAGAAAGAAAATATTTTAGCTAACAGGGTAGAGAGAGTGAGAGAAGGTCCAGATATCCCTAGGACTGTGCTGGGCTGTGAAGCACCGGGGGCAAATTCTTACCAAGCCCTCCTCACAGAGTGTCATCTCCATGATAGATCCACTGAGGCCTGAAAGCTCACCCAAGTCTGAGGCACTGTCTGATGGGGAACCATGGGGAAGGGGGAGAAGGAGCCAGGCAAGTCTGAGTCACAAGACCAAAATCAAAGTGCAAACCAACTTAAAAGCTGCCACTGCGAGCCTCCCACAGGTCTCCCACTCACATCTCTTCCAAGTATCTCCACATTCCCTGAATTATGAAATACTTTGCCCCTTTAATTGAATTACTACTTTGCCCCTGTGATTGAATTACTTTGACAGCAGAAAAATCAACCTAAAATTTTGTTCTGCTTCTTATGAAGTGGTTTTGGGGTATGTCTTGTGGTGGAACAGCAGAGAATGGGTCTGCTCTTGAGTAGAAGTGTTAGCATTCAGCTGAGGGCTGTCTGGGGACCCCAAACTTAAGGTGTACCTGCTCTATACCAGGTCCTGCACTTTGCTGCATAAGGTCAAAGGAAGCAGACATCTCACTTGAGAGATCATTAATAAAATTAGTATGCAGAGGGCAGAGAGGAGAGGGGAGAAGCAAGATGATGTTCTGACATTCCTCGTGATAGCATCCCAATAACAGCCCACCCCCCATCCCTTCATGGGTAAGTGTCCAGCCTACCAGGGTTGGCCCAAAACAGGACTGCTGAGGACCAAAACTTTGCCCTCAACTCAAGGCATCTGTGGAGAGAATAGCAAGGAGGGGTAAGGGAAGCCTGGGACAAGCATATGTATCAGAGCGACCGCTATGTTCCTCTGCCAGGACACCTCCATCTATTTCATCCAAAGGTCTCTACAGGTCTCTTCTCCACATGACCTCTACACAGCCCCCCACCCCTGTCCTCCAGAAAATCAAAGCAGAGAAGCAAGAGACCCCAAGTGCGCCTCTGTTAATGCTTTGCCCAGCATGGCTGCTTGATTCTGCACCCAGCTCCCAGTCACATCCCTGAACAGGGCAGGAACAAGCCCTCCCCACCAAGCTCCCTCCCTGCGAGTGTTTCCTGTAGCCTCACTGGACTCAAAAACCCAATAAAAGACAGCACCAGTTCAGACCACACCATTCTCCCTTTGGTGAAAAGAAAGTAAGTGATGAGCTCACCAAGCTGCTACAGAAACGGATGTTAACTCACTACCTGAGCCTTTATAAATGCGAGTTACCTTTCCCCAGAAATGAAAAGATGCAACTGGACTTACAACAGTGGACAGAAGGGGTCTGCTGGTTACTCAGGAGGCCACATAATGGACACAGCTCATCTGGAGGGAGGCAGGTAAGACCTGAACCCACTCCCCCACTCCTGGGGTCTGGGGTACACCTGGCTCTACCCTTCTTCCTGCAAGCACCTTTAGGGGAACACACAATTAAAGCCTAATGTCAAGATTGGCTGTGTCAAAATCCCTGTCATATGACACAATGTGCATTTAAATTACACACGGAGCTTTAGACTGGAAAACCCGAGGCATGGGGGCACCCCCGCGTAATTAGCAGCTAGTGCCATCCGGAGAGGCCACTGCACTGGAAGGCAGGCCCTTTCTGTAAATAAAAAGGGTAATTACTACAGGAAAACAAATGGAGCAGGTATCGTTTTTGGCGGGGATGAAGAGGAGAGGGGTTTCACAGGCACGAAGCAGCTGGGGCGGCTGCAGTGCCTCAAAGCTGGACAAGCACAGGAAACCCCAGGCGCAGCCACGCCCAAACCCCCGGTGCCCAGGACGCCAGTAACCAAAGGACACACACCGGGGTGAAGTTGCTGGAGCTCATTTATAGGCCCTTCCCTCCTCTCTTCGTTAACCATGAGCCCCAGAGAAGTCACAGCACTGCTTGGCTTCATCGACAGCATGTGGAATAAATTTTGCCTAATGACAGTCTGGAGGCTGTTTCGCCGCCACGGGGCGCGGACACTGCACTTAGCTGTGAAGTTGCATTTGCCAGCCGGCCGCAGGCTCCCTGGTCCTCCACAGTCTCACAGATGAATGGAGGAGCGGAGGGAGCCAGGCTGCTAATTGAAAAGGGGAGCACTTTGCAAACACCATTACATGAAACGTGAGAAGTGTAACGTGGCAGGAAGCAGTCAGCTCCTGGGGCAGCGGCTAATTGCGTTGTTGGGTGGCATTGGGTGGCATGTCCCACGCGCCCTGGTGCCAGCCCCAGCCGCTCGCTGCTGGCTCGCTTGCCCCGCCAGCGCTGCGTCCTCCTCAGACCCGGAGCTTAGATTGCCGGATGGACCGGTCCGGTGGCAGCATCCTCAGGACTGTTTCATTCAGAGGAGCGCCCCACAGGGGACATGTCTGGCTGCCTTGCAGGCTGGGGCCGGAGTCACATGTCTGCTTAGATGAGAAAAAGTGACACAAGGAGTATGGATCTGACTATGTTTGAATAAAAAGGATTTTGAAAGGAAGAAAAGGAAGCATGTAAAGCAGGAGGGAGAAGGCAGGAAAAAAAAAAAAACAAGAGGGAAATGAAGCAGGAAAGTATTTGAGCAAGAATAGAATGATTTTTGTGAACAGGAAAAAAAAATTCAGTTAGAACCAGTTTGCCACAGAAAGGGAGTCTCCATAAATATTCCTGTCATTGTGCTGTTTCCGCAGATAGGAATGGACAATAAAAGAAACTTCAGTAGAAAGTAATTATATTCTCGGGGGGTCGGAGGTTATATCTTGGGTTCCTGGGGTGCTCTCTGACATGGTCTTCTTCCATTTATTCCTCACCTTAATAGCAGATGCATGTGTTTCTGTTTGTTACCGGAAAATTAGTGACCAATCAGAAATTTATATTTATATTTATAAAGAAAATGATCAGAGTCGGACAGACACAATGAAATATTCCATGTAATCTCTAGTAACAGTTATTACAGACATAGTATAAAAAACAAATCAAAGCAATTTTTAAAAGATCAAATTTCACACGAGCAAATTTCACACGTAATATATTTTGACTGGTCCTAATTTTCTAGTAATAAATATCCTGAAAAAGGCTTGCAAATGCCGGAGGGTTTGTCTTTGGATTTTACTTTAAGATACATAGTTAGATCAAAGCAGTGTCTGTAGATACAATGGTCCCTGTGGTTGAGAGAAGTTTTGGGAGTGAGGCACTTTAAACTGCAGTTCCCTGTGGAATACGTATAAGCTGTGTAACTTGAAGCATGTAACTTCACCTTTCTGACACGCTCTTCAACCGCAAACTGTGAACAATAATGTCCATCTTGTAAAAGAGAATGCAGTCTAGAGAATGATCTAGAAAGGGCTAACTGCGTATTGCATCCTGCATGCAACCATAGGCAATAGTTTTGTGTTTAAAATTAGAATTGTTGATATTTAGGAGTAAGCTGCTAAATATCCTCTACTTTTCAAATAGACAAATTCTTAGAATACTCAGAAAAGCATCAACCACATTAACACATTATTCTAAGTTTCAAGCAGTAAATGTAAATGACAGATCAGCTCTCCTTGGCCTTAAGATAATGAATGTCCACTCCGCAAGCAGACATGAGACTTACCCCAAAGTGACTTTATGTGGAGTCTTTGTCCTCGGGGATATACCACATAGGTAACTGGATGCGTCTGTTTCTGCTGTAATTGGGAACCAGGATGCCGTCGCTTTGAGGAAATAGCCAGGGCTCCCCGCCATATCAATGAGGCAGGGTCAGAATGACATTTCAGCATAATGTTAGCCAATTAGAGGTTGGAAATATGTATGCACCACTCAGACCACCTGTCAGGAGCCTGGGTTCCCGACGGGAAACAGGGCAAGATGGCCAAGAAGGAAAGCAAGGAAATGAAGGGGGGATGCCAGTGTAAAGACAAGATGGCTCGCTCCCTGCATGTGCAAAGTCCCATGCAAAGTGAATAGTGTCATGGAGAATGGCAGTGACTGCCCAGACTCAGCATCAGATCTATGCTTTTGCAGAAAAATTTTCAGAGGCCCCTGTGGCAGCTTAATGAGACAATGCTACAAATCATAGCAGAGGCAGGGAGGTGCTAAAGAAGCCCCTACCTTTCTGCCATCCCCCCCAAAATAAAGAAATATATATAAGAAAAGAAAACAAAAACATACACACAAAAAAATCTATGTTCTCCCAATGAGGATTTTCAAAAATGATTTACGCCATTAAGTGCAGAGAAGAAAATTAGCTATGAGCTTTTAAATTTAAAATGATCCCCTTTTTAATTGTAAAACAGTGGCACTTAACTGCTATTGATCCTGCTGAGACACGTTAGGGAGCGGGGTCACCATAACTGTTAATATTCACTGCTTAGTGAAAGAGCATCAAAGGACATTTTAATGTCACAGACTTTCTCAGGGAGTTTTTAAAGAAGGTTTGAACCAGCCAGCCTATGAATGAAAAGGACAGGAGGGTGACGAATGTAGAAACAAATGTGATGGCAATTTCCTGCTAATCAAATCATAACTCAAGATTGATTTTTTGGCAAAAGTTTATGTCATATAGATTTCCAAGGCTGGTCGACATTTAAAAGTCAGAGTCTATATTTTCTATAGACTGGAAATGATCATCCAATGGGGAATTTTTGTTTATTTTTGAACTCAGAAGTGTAAAAGGAATCTTCCCTTCTGGGGAAGACCCGTTCACTCTGGCAGGCTTCAGAAGGAAGGACTGTGAAAACTCCAGATTTGTCCCCCTTTGGAAACTTTTATTCAATGAGTGGATAAACCACAGGTGAGTGTTCAGATTTTTAAAGGTAGAAATTACATTTTTAGAGCACATTTAGAGGAGAATTTCCTCCTCTGTGGCAGTCCTCTAGAAAGTCTATTTTCTCCCAGATAGTTGAGCCAAAGTGCTCATGTCTAAGTTAAAATACCTATTCCAAAGCCTTCCATTACCAAGGGGAATGTTAAAAAGTTGAGTTGAACATCAAATGGATTAAAAAAAAACTTTGTAGTAACTTTTATTTCAAGCCAAATCATAGTTTTGCTTTGTTCATATGTCTACAGCCCACTATGAAAATGGAATATTGCTAAAATAGTGTTACATATTAGTATTTTGATCACAAGCTGAGCATTTATCTTATTTTCCTATTGCAAACATTTTTTTAGGGTGCCATCTTGGCAAATAAATCTTACAGCAAAAAAAAAAATAGAAAAAGAATAGTAGAAATAGTTCCTTTTGTGGTATAAATCATTGCATCATTGAGGTAAACTCAGGAACATCTGGAAACAGGTAGAAAACCACTGGCCTAAGAATATATTCATTCTTGAAGTCATATAGCAAATATGTACCAAACGCATACTCTCGGGGATGTCACTCTGGACCTAAGGAAAAATCTTGCATATTTCGTCACTTCGTCACATCCTCAGGAAGAGTCAGATGTGACAACCAGATTTCTGATGTGAACAAATGTTCTAACAGAGTTTAAATCAGAGCACTGGGGAACTCGGAGGGCAAACTGAGATTCAAGAAGCAAGGACAGGATCCCCAAAGACATGATTCCGGGTCCAGGACTTTGGGGATAACTTGCTACTTGACAGAAGGAGACTGAGAGTATTTCACTCAGGAAAAACCATGCAAATATGTGGTGCTTTAGTGGGCACAAGGATGCCAGGAAACCCACTAGGAAGACAGAAGCCAAACCATATTGTGTTAAGAAATGCTTAGATATTTATTTTATTCTTTAAAACAATGGGAGGACCAGAGAAATATTCTCAGTGGGGGAACACTGCGGGCAGATTTATTGGTCCTAACTAGCAACTCTTCCAGTAGGACAAAGAAGGAACTGGAAGGGACTTGCAAGGTAGGAGGCAGAGAAGATGTTGGGTGGGAAGCTGTTGTGGGTATTCAGGTGAGACATGAGAAGACTCTGAACCCCGACGGGAGTTGTTGGACTAGAGAGAAGTGTGAGCTGAGGAATTTATTAAAGTGGAAAGGCGAGGGCGCAGGGAGTGTCTGAATTTCTGACTTGGATGGTCTTGTGGATGATCCTCCAGAGCTGTTTTACTTCAGCTAGGCCCACTGTCTTCCGCACTGACCTAAAATATCAGCAAAATTATGTAGGACTCAATGAGTGCATAGCTGTCTACTAGTCAATTGATATGATAGGCCTGGAACTGAGGAGGATCTAGATCTAAATTCTGCTGCATTGTCCAGAAGGTGCCCCATTGTCCAGGCCTATCCCTAGAGGCCACCCATGAGCTCTAGAGATCTCTGAATGCTCTAAAGTTCTTGTGAAATCAAGAACTCATTACATAAAACTGCTTCTCCAAGAGGATCAATAACCCTCAAGATACTTTCTGTGTAGATAATAAACTGAAGTCAAGAATGGAAGTCTGTGAGTACCCGCAATATATTTTTTTAAAGATTTATTTATTC
>NW_004567136.1:8744407-8746021 GCF_000260355.1 Condylura cristata | reverse complement strand
ACCAAGTCTGCTCATTCCAGCTCAGGACTGCTTCTTGTTCTCACCTAGACCAGCCTGCTCCAATGACCACAGGACAGTCAGTGGGATGGAAAAGCCAAATAACTTCTATATCTACCCTGTAGAAACCCCTGTTTGTGAGCAGCTCAGAACTCACCCCACTGAGTCTGGAGTGTCCAGCTTGTGGGTCAAAGGCCTTACGATAAACACATCCTTCTACTTTGTTTATACCGGGGATGCAGAATTTGGCTTTTTACAGTGCCTTTTACAGAGAAGTTTGGTAAATGTAATTTAAATCACTGCTTGTTGGGATGGTTTAGAAATGAGCTGGAAAGGGGGAGGATAGAGCAGGAAGAGGGATTTTTAAAAAATCTCTTCAGAGAGATTTTTAAAAAAGACTCTTAGACTGTGGGCAGTTGTCCTGCGTGGGTTGCAAGAAAACGGCCTGGTGGCCAGGATACAGAGGACACACCAGGTGAGGGGTGTCCTCTGAGGAGTGAGCCTGAACCCCACTTCCCTGTCCTGACCTCACAACTTTGGGAAGCTTTTGGAATCACAGGTGCAAACACACCCTCTTCGAAGAAAAAAATGAAATTACAAACACAAAATTAGTTATGAATGCCAATTTTTCTAAGGAATATGAAAAGAAATTACAACTTTTTGAGATTTGGAAATCCAGGTCCATTTTTCTGTGGCACCTTTAAACACCTTGCTAAAATGCCTACAGATGGGTCCAAAGACAAGGTGTTTTCTCCTCACCTGGGCAGGTCTCAACTCCCGAGAGCATCTCCCACACTCAGAGACCCACCCACAGAGGCCCAGGAGCTTCCAATTTGTGGGTTGTGCAGGAAGTCTGCCTTTGGTGCCCAGGACCAATAATGAGGCCCGGCTGGTCACCTTTTACGGCTCCGCATTCAGGCCATCCTGGACAGCCGGCTAAGACAGCTTCCGTGGAAATGACAATGTCTGCACCTTTGAAATCCCAGCTCCCGAGTGAGGAAACATGTGGAACGAATTGTGGGCGCGTGGCTGCTCCCTCCAGCTTGCCACCTCCCTTTCGGTCCCTGGCCCTGTGGGGAGAAGCCCTGGCTCCGTGCATGTGAGGTTGTCCTTCCAGTGTGGGTGCAGGAGAGGGTGCCCTCCCTGACCCTCACAGGATGGTCCTTGTGCTCTGCAAACCAGCCATTTGGCAATTTTAGCCATCACTGAGGAGCTCCAGGCCCCAGGGTGGGTTTCAGCTGTGAAGCTACAAATTGGTTGGCCTAAACCTGCACTGACCTCTGAGGAGAGGAAGGAAGTCTTTGCGCCTCTCTGTCTGCTCTGGCAGGTCAATAGCACTGAATTTGCACCTCTGAAGTGGAGTATTATTTTAAAAATCATCAAGATGCTTCAGTCACTGACAGCCCAGAAAGTGGAAGAGCCCAGGTATGGGAGGCTGTCTGTTCCAGCCTCCCAGGAGGGAAGAGCTAGCAAACCAGAGCAGCCAGTGGGGGAGCTTGGGTGGGGAGCAGACAGAGGCTGTGATGCTCCGTGAAGCACCAAAATCTCTGGGGTTGAGTGGAAATAGTGTGATGAGGTCAAATACAGGACACTCGCTCCTAAATTCATGTATGTCCA
>NW_004567136.1:8700556-8743368 GCF_000260355.1 Condylura cristata | reverse complement strand
ATACAGAAAACTTGATAACTTAGCATCTTAGATTGAATCTCGTAAAAGCAAAACGTGAGAGGAGAGGGCTGTTATGAATCCTTCATCCAGAGACCACTTGCAAGGGAAAACTGCAAGAAAGTAAGCCAAGTGGGAGAAGACAGAGGACTGACCTCACAGGACACCCCGTGCTGCCCCCAGAGAGGGCAGGGGACTGGACTCAAGACCACCGGGACAGCCAGTCATTTGTCAGAGTATTTCAGAAGAGAGAATGACATCCGGGTTATTCTCCATACCAGAGCTTCTGCTGGCCGAGAAGAGTTCTCCTAGCAGGTATCCCCACAAGTGTCGGCAGCCATCACCAGCTGGAAATAGGTTTACTGCCACTGGATGTCTTCAGAGTTAAAACTTCCAGAGATCAAATACTGAAAATAACATAATCAGGCTACATGCCCCCAAAACTTGTAGCAACTTATGCATATAACAGAGGTCTAAAATCCAAACTGTAGAAGTGTGTGTAATTCTATATATTGTGAAAAAAATCCTTTAACCTCATTTAAAAAAAAAAGGCATGGCTTTCAAATGGGCAAATATATCTTTTTCCCCATGTGAGCCTTGTTCTCAATATTCATTAGTGGTTTCAGTATACTGAAGTTTGTAATTTGAGTAAGTCAAATTTATCTTAATTTTTATTAATACTGCTATTTGTATATTTTATTTAAGAAAACATTTCTATTTCCTGAAGGGGGGAGTTCATTTTTATTTATATGTGTGTGTCTGCCATCTCTGAACGTATCTCTGTGTCCAGTTACTCGTCCCCTGATGCTCAGACCCAGCTCATTGCGACACTATTTTGAATTCAACCTCTGATGCATTCACTATAAATCAAGTTCACTGTATTTCTGAGACAGCTGGTTTTCCTACTATTGATATATTTGTGGGATAGCTCTATTGTTTATATATTTACTCCAGTATGGTAGATTCAACTTATACAACTGACAAATCCTTTGGGAATTTTAACTGACATTTAATTTACTTTATGTTTAATTGAGTAGAATTCAAATATTGATCTTACTAACACCGCCCCATTCAACAACATAATAGTCTCTAAGAATTTTCCTTTTATTTGCTTTAGTAGTAAATCTCACTAAAGTTTAGTATTTAATGATGTATAAAATCCAAGTAAATCCTATTGATGGCTTCAACAGCCAATGGCAGTTTTGAGATTGGCAATGCCAAGTAGTCTCCAAATCAGCAGGGTTTTGGTTTCCCTTTTCAAATTGAAAGTTGAAAATGTCTTCCTTCTGACACAGAGCAGTAGCCTTCAATCCAAAAAAAAAAAAAACGTTTTTCCATTAAATCCACAAGGCACCACCAGCTTTTCTCCCTTGTGAGTGTTCAAGGAGCTAAGAGCTGTGATTCTAAAAGTGTAGTAGAACCTCTCCCAATTACTCATTCTTTTCTTTAATTAGTTAATATATTTTTTACAAGAATTCTAGTTTTTTAAAAGACTTATTGATTTATTCATATAGAACTGGGTGCAGGCCAGAGGTGCAGGGGCCGTGAGAGGATTCACCAGAGTCAGAGTGGGGAGCAGAACAGGCAGATGGATGAAGTACATTGCTGAGGGGAGCAGAGGATGGGTCAGGAGAGGTCTGCCACGCCATGTGGGTCACCTCAGAGCAAGGATTGAACTCATGCTGAAGCAGCTGCAGCTAGCTTTCAGTGCTGCGTCCTAATCTGTTGCGCCACCAAAGAAAGCCCTATTTTGTAAGACTTCTTAAGGCAGGCCTCCCAGGTAGCGAAGGGGTTAATTTTCAGCACTATTGTGGTGCCACTCCTGCAGCCAGAGTTTGATTCCCAGCCAGGGAACTGTCCCACATGGGACAGCAGATCTTTCCTGTCCCCCCACTTACTGATCCCTTCAGCAGCATATTTCAGTAGATTCACCTGTTCTGCTCCCCACTTGGTGTCTGATGAATCCACTCACCCCTGGCACCTCTCTCACCCCTGGGACCTCTTCAATCCTGGTACCTGTTGCCCTCATCCAGCTCTTCTATGCAAAAATAAATTAAAAAATCTTACACACACACACACACACACACACACACACACACATACACACACAGAATTCTTAAGGCACATTCAGGAGATCTACAAGGTAACTGTTCTTTAATAATCATTTATTGATAACACATTATTTCCCTGTGTCACTGTCTGAACATTTGCATTAATAATGCCAAATCAATAGAGAAAATTGCTGGTTCCTTAGCGGGAATCCAAACAGTGAGATAGGTTTGTGCCAATAGCTTCCTTTATGTACACAATTAGAATGAAACACATATACACAAGGAAATTCTAGTTTCAGTTAAGAATTCATGACAGAGCAATACAAGTTATTAAATATATTTCAACTCTTGAATACCTACCTTTTTAATATTTCATACTAACTCATGACAAAATAGGATGTACTCTAAAGCATTTCTACATAGCCAGATGTAATGGTTTTGTGCAGAAAAGCTCTTTTGTAATTGAGGTACAAGCTGAACCAGCCATTTTTCATGAGATACCAAACTGTATTAATCCAACCAGAATATTTGACAAGCATTTTCTTAAAAATGAATTAGGTAAAAGCTATCATTTTCCAGGACAACATCTATTAGTGCAGCAACTTGTAAGTGATAAAATAGAGGTTTTCTAGAAAAATGTGTAAAGTTTGAAAACTTGTGTTAGATATAAACCAGATTTCTGGTGACAATCATCTTTGTTGTGTTTACAGACATAAAATGACAATGTTGTGCATCTTAAATATATGTAATATTTTAAATCAATGTTTATAAACCTCAATAAAAATTATTTTTAAAAAGGCTCCTTGGTAGAAGCCTTTCTCCAAATTAAACTTCTCAGTACTATTGATGTTTTAGTTCCATAGAGAAAAAAAAGGATAAAAATAAATTTGCCAAAACTTACTGTATTAAATGTTTCTGTTCTCAAACGATTAATTTCAACAATCATTTCTTAAATGATATTGGAGCTAGGACACTATATCAGTGAAGAGAGTTGTGTTTTTTTATTTAAAATCAGTTATGTACCTAAACTTGTCCTTCACATTAATTTAGACACACACACATAAATAATTATACTATTATAATTAACCAAGCATATGTAATTATATTGCTACATATTACACCAACAATAAGATGATTTTAGATGTTAGGTCAATATACAACAAATCTCTGCTCCATCTCATATTAACCTGTGAGGAGTTGTGGAAATAGTATCTGCGCTGAGGGTAGCAGAGGTTAGTCTGATCAAGAAAGACAATACTAGAAAAACCTATACTAGAAAAACCAATATTAATACTATTAATACTGAAAACCAATAATAGAAAAACATCAGGCAGTATCAATTCATTTCTGGAAAATATGTTCTAATTATAGGCAAATATTAATCTACAGCCTAGAAGTATTTTCTATCTTTATCACAAATTAATTTCAGAGACTGTTGTTTGGACACATGCCAAAAACAGGAGCTACCTTTTGGTGAGCAAACAAAATGTCCGGGAATATTGGGATTTACCAAATTTTTGGACTTTTATTCTCTAGTGACATTATTTTAATTGCTAAAACATTTATTTTACTAAAACATGAACAATAGAGGAGATTCTTTAAAAAAAAAAAATCAATCATTTGAAGTACATTAGACAAAATTGCTTAGCCCTGAATTGCTTCATTACCATGTGAGTGGCTTGTGGAAGCTCATTATGGCCTCATAGGTATCATCAAGCCCATGAGGTGAGGTGAGTCACTGCAGAAATCAGACTCCTTCTCCTGGGCTCATGCTGCCTCTTCAAGTGCCGTGACCTTGCGCAGCTCTCAGACCATTTCTGAGAGTCTGTTTATATTTTGTAGAATGAGGAAAAAAACACCACAGGTAGCTGGCAGTCTTCCGTTTCTGTAAGAAGTCAAATGTGAGGCTGCTATGAAAATTCTCAAGACCTCTATCAATAGTCCAAGAAGTGTACACACCTATCGAAGAATTTGAAGGTTCATGAAAAATTCTAGAAGCAGTATATATTTGAAATTGTCCTAGGCTCTAGAAACTGTCTATATCTCAACTCTTGAAATTTCTTCTCCATCTAGCTATAGCCCATTTAAAAAAAAAAAAAGTGTAACATCTAACTTTAAAATAACAAACAAGTATATAGAAAATGCTGCTGAAACCGATTGCTGAATATCAGAATTAACTCTAGAGGAATGCCTTGTTGGCTGAAGTAAGATGTCTAGAGCCAAAAAATAGTTGATGAGATAATTAGAACAAAGAGAGCCAGAGAGAGGTTAGAGAACTGGGGAACTAACAAGGCAGAGAAGCAGATTGTAAGGGATGAAATGGGAGAGAATCCAGTTAAGGAATGACTGTGTTTTTATATAATTCTACCAAAGACTAAAATGCACAGTGGCGATCCATTTGCAAATTCTAGCCCCAGGACATGAGATCTATAATGTACCTATTTATGTTCTAGCAGGATTTTAAAATATGTGTTTAAGTTCTCAAGAGCACCATGGACCTAAGGGTATATCTGTCCCTGTGTAAGAATGAGTTGCATTGTTAAGAAGATGTACTGTATGAATTAAAGACACACATTTTAAGAAAAGATACATGCATAGTTTCTGAGTGAACCTCATGGCCCAGAGAGGTCCAACCCTCCAAGGGCTCCAGTGGCAGTCTAAGAAGCAACAGAGAAGCAAGGTGGGATGGGAGGTCCGAACAAGAGACAGTTCGGTACTCAGGACAATTAAGGCCACTGGACTTGGAAACACTTACAAACTGTCCCCACCTAATAGCTAGCATCTAATTACAGTGGCAGGAGTGAGTTGAAGAAGAGCAGGGAACGTGCCAATCTCTGGTTCAAGTGATTCCTCAAACCCAGCGGTACAGTCACTATTCCTTGATTTGACCCAAGTTAACAAATCTGACAGATGATAGCATGTCCCAGGCTGCCCTTGAGGAAACAAAAAATATTAGCAGGCAACTTGAGGGGTACCTTGACCCCCCCAAACCTTGCATGCTCTAAAGAGTTCCTCCGTCACATAAAGACAGGCATATTTTTAGTGTAGAATACCATCCATAGAAAAAAAACTGCAATAGGATCGTGTGCAAAAGAGAAGCAAAAGGATAAGGCTTCCCTGTGAAACACCCAAAGTTTTCAATCCCCTCAAGGATGGGTTATTCATCCAGTCCAACAGAGTTGATCCAAAGCAGGACCATGGAAGCCCAAAAGCTTGCCACAAGTCTAATGCACCTTTTGGCAGGGAAAGGGGAAGAGAGGACAGGCAAGCCTGGAAGGAAAGAAGCAAAATAAAAGTCCAAGTCAAGATAAAGCTTGCCACTGTCAGCCTCCCCAGGCGGGGGTCTCACATTGCGTCCAAGGGTCCCACATGGTGGCAACATCTCCCCATCAATGTCATAGATGTTGCAGGGAAAGTCAGGGTGCTGACAAGAGGCAGGGGGGTCCCAAACCTGCCTACTAGGCAAGGAGTGGAGACTTAGTGTGTTCACCTTGTTAGGTGATACCCCAACAACAGGAGATGGGTGTAAATCTGAGCGGCATTATGTAAGTGATTGGTTTGGATTAGCTTCCTTCTCCAGAGATATATCTCTAGGGGAAAATTGTTCTTGTGATGATACACTCTAGAAAGATACTGCAGAAATAAGTTGTATAATCTCTGCTCTGGATATATTTAGCACCAACTATTAAAAAAAATAAAAAGGAAAAGCTAACACAGACACCATTTCATGAAACAAAAGTGTTGGTGTAACTAATGATTACTCATATCATCTGTCTAAATGATTATCTCACCATTCACTCAGAAATGCAGGTCATTCATTCCTGATATATATAATACTATCTGTAGACACTCAAAAAATAAATATAAAAAGACCACCACCCATATATCTATCTTTTGCTTTGTGTGAATCATACCAGCCTTCAGACAGAAGTAACACAGTTCTGATCTGAAATGAGAAAACTGGAGAGGTGTACACTGTATTTCAGAGAATTATATTCATTGAATTTTTAAACATGGTTTCCTGTGTGGGGGCTTAAAATCTTTTTGTCAACAAAAGTGAGTATTTGCCATTAAGTAAAGATGTCTGCTAGAGCTCTTGTCTTATTAGGCTGTAAAAATACACTTGGAAGTAAGTGAGGAAATTTGTTGCCAAAGCTTACATGATTTTTATTGGAATTTCATCTGAGTAATTAAAAGATTGATTATGTTTTGTCAGCAATTGAGACAAAGTTTGAGTCTGATGTCAATAGAGGATTTCATTTTCCAACTCTACTGCTTACTTATCAGCTTTCATAGAGGAAATTTGCAAAATAACACTGAATACATGGCTGTCCGTCAGGTCCTTTGTGAGTGGGCTGCTGACTCTCCTAAGTGCCTGTAAAAACCACCTTCCATAATAGAAGGGAGATGCAAATAACTAAAAGAGGAAATAACTGGACTGTGTCTTTTTACCCTATGAATTGATTTCCTATTCATCTTATCATAATATTTTTGAAAGACTAGGAACCAGAGATATTAGTAAAAATCAGAGAGTGGGGGAAAAAAACAAATGTATCAGTCTCTTTACCAATATTGAGGTCCTTATTCATTTTTCTCAATTATTAAACAAGAATGAGAAAATAGAGAGGCCCCATCATAACGCACACATGAGATTATATTGCATTAAGTTCCCTGCCCCATAAGGACAGTCGGGCAAAGAGGTTACATCCATGAAGACTTTAAAGGAAAAGTTGAGTTGGAACTAATGGAAATATTCTCTGTCAAGGGAATGCAGCTTGATAACTGAGTCTGCCTCTCTCTCCCACGATAACGCTGTGTCTGTGTTCATGTTTGGAACCTGTAGAGTGTTGTCTATGTGATTGAGTGTTGTCTATGTGATTGGACAATTAGTTCCTGCATCTATTGTAAAGATAATTCAAGCTCTCTGCAGAATGAATGAATGTTTAGGGAGGAAAAACATAAGTCTGCCCTGGGGGCAGAGCAAGGGAACATGTCGTTTAGTAATCCTTTGTCCATCACCACCAAGAAGTGGATGTGTTAAACGGCAAGCTTTCAGTGGTCCTGCTTTGGGCCAACACTGTTGGGCTGAGCATTTACCCACCAAGGGATGGGTAACTTTAGGTGCTTCATGTGGTACCGATGTTCAATAGATTCTTTCTCTTCTCTTTTTTTGTACACTAATTGTATTGAAGTTCCTTTCTATTAATGGTCTTATGCATAAAAAGTATGTTTGTCTTTATGAGTTAGATGACAATAACCATTTAGAGCTTGCAGGTTTGGGGGTGTTAGGGTAGCCCTCACGCTGCCTGTAACATTACCACCGTAGGCATGATGTACAGACTGTGCTTTTTTATTTATTTTTGTTTTATTTTAATGTAGAAGAGCTGGGGAGCAGATCAGAGGTACAGGGGTGGGGATGAGAGTCAGAGCCAGAGTGGGGAGCAGAACAGGCAGATCTACTGAAATGCACTGCTGAGGGGAGCAGCAGGTGGGTCATATGCATTAGCAATTTTTTTGAAAAGATTCTTAGTTTTATTTTAAACTATGTAAGTAACTAACCACAAAATGATTCAACCAAAGTGGAATGAACTCAAAGAGAGAATGGAGAAGATGCCCTAAAAGGTATCCGTGCCAGCTGAGGTCAGGAATCCAGTTCAAGGAACATCTTGCGGAGAAAAAAAAAAGGAAGAAATGGGGGACTCTGACTTCGGTAGTGCAGTGTTGTTTCAAGAAAAATAGAAAAAGAAGAGGATTCCTCTTTGCAAAATGGATCTTTGCATGAAGAGAAAATTTAACCTCATTCAACAGCGATTGCACTGAGAAAGATTTCAGGATCTATCAGAAAATAGTTTTCTACTGCCACTTTCACATTAGGTATGTTTTTCAAAGTAACTACTATGACAAACCACTACTTTGCTCTATTTGCAGGGGATGATTTTCTGTCTCCCTTCCATTCCCAAATGAAAGTCTCAGAATCAAAATGCTCATTGCCTTAATGCCCTCAAGTTTCTTGAAAAAAAAATTCTATCCACTTGTTTGGTCATTTTAGAAGGTTGAGGTGGTTATTTCCTATCTGCTTTCTGTTAATCAGAACATAGGAAAGCTTAGCACAGGTAAACAGCAAGAGAGAGAAGCATCACTATTCTCCAAGAAAGCCAGTAGCAATGATTCCCACTGACCCCAGGAAGTTGCCCTGAGTGGAAGACAAGCATTCCTGTCTCAGAGAAGCCCCAGAGATGAACTCAGAGACCAGGATAAGAGAGGATAAATCTCACAGCAGCTTTATTTTATTTTCTTGTTCAAAACTTTTAAAATTTACATATATGTATATATATACATAAAATGTATGCACTAAATATTATATTACATATATGTATTAACTATATGGATTTAATATATATAATTGTAATAACATTGTAATACATATGTATATGTATTAAATATATGTAATTCCTTACAGAAATTCCCATTTTGCTAAGAACTGAAACCCCCTGGTCAGAACTGCCTCTGGCCTGGGGCCTTAGTGGTATACCCACCGACACCCAGAAAGTTCTCACACCCCTGGGAGGACACATCCCTCACCGCCTAGGCCCAGATGCCCTGAACCACCTGTTTATTGCACAAGGGTGTTGTCAGGCATCACGATGAGCTGGCTGAACAGTCACTTCAGTTATGGGGTGTAAATGAGACCGGCTGGCCCCCTCCCTGCCAGCGGAAGTTGAGTTAACACCATCCTTTGAAGCAGCAGCCTCGGTTCTGCCATAAATCTCAGTGTCAGCAATGTGAGCGCGTCCCTTTATTTGCCTGCCAGGTGGCACCTGACTCCTCACCTGTCACCAAGACCCATTTGCAACCACTAACTGCTAGTCTGAAAGTCCCAGACCAAAGAAGGCCATCCCTCGGAGATCCAGACATGGAAACCCTACCTCTCCCAAAGTCAGCACATCCCCAGGGAAGGACAGACTGCTGGCCCCTCCCTCTGGGCGAGGAGCAGCTCACCTGCTCAGGGCCAAGCCTCGCTGACCTGGTTCTCTTTGCTCCAGAGCCTGCACAACAAATACCGGCCCGCTCTCCAAGCACACGCTATTTATAACTGCAGAGCGCTGCAGGGCGCAAGGCTTGCAGAGAGCCGTGTGACACTTCCAGAGGACAGCACCACTGCCACAGCCGTGTTAGCAAGCTCCTAATGAAGAGTACCAGCAGGCACGGCAGCAGACCTCCGGCCTGGGCGGGGGCCTGAGAACTCAGGAAGGGGCGACTGCTTGAAAGTCCTCTTACCTGGGTGCCGTTGAGAAGCCTTAAAGGGACTCTGCCCCTCACCCTCAGTGCATGCCGCCCCCCCCCCCAGCTGTCTTGATTAGTGACTCTGCGTATGCTGGTCAGATCTGGGGATTAATGACGGCTAATTTGCCCGGGGTTGGTGCAGCCCAGGCAGCAGACTCTGCACTACCAGCTTTCGCTGCCATATGGGCAGAAGCAGCTGTTTCAATTACTTTCAGTGCCCAGATGTGTCAGAGGAGCCACCAGCCCTCTGCGGGGTACATCAGCCGCACGGCAGCTAATTGCTTCAATCGCTGTGGAAGCGTGGTGCTGGGTACTGTGAAAGGGGGTTTAGGGGACAGCCGAGTGCCAGCTGTCGTCAGGGCTCGCGAGGCCTGCGAGCGGAGAGGCTGGGACGAGACGCGCGCCTCGGCTCCGCTCCTGGGCGCGAGACACCTGCACCTGAGCCGGCCGCGTCCCTGTCAGGTCCGCAGCACACAGGACGGACAGAGGCTGGTGACACGCCCGGGGCTGGGTGTGTCTGCCTCTCCACGGACACTATATTCTGTAAACAAATGGGATTTGTGTTGTGTTCTGCTGATACCAAAGGAATCAAAATCACGTGATTGCAATTAACAAGCAATTTCGCTTGGTCACTTAAATCGGAAGCTTCCAGGCAGGTTTTTAAAGGTTAACATCCCCCTTCGGCCTCCCAGACAGTGGTCAATGAATCAATGTGTGTGTTATGTTTTCTGGTGCATCAGGATGAGGGAGAGGGGGAGGAAATGGAAGGTCAGCCACTATCAGAACCTCTGCCTCTAGGTGGAAAAAGATGGCAGAGGAGCACAGGAAAGACAGGTCTCCCCATTGTTTGGAGGGACTAAAACTCAGAAACTCTGAGATAAATAGGAAGCTCTTATCATCATCATAATACATCTATTTAGGAAAAGAATAAACATTTGTTTTGTGCTAATTCTATGGTAATCAGGGTGATTGTGCTGGACTTAGCTACTGGTGGTTGCCATGGTTATCCCAAGCAGTTTGTGGTTATTAATGGCCTAGAATAATCCACAGCACTCAAGTGGAGACCCTTCGCTGAAACCCGACTTCCCCGTGACAGCCCAACAATTTGGAAGCGGGAGAAGTTTGCTTCCTCAGTGTGGTGTTACGTGGTATCTGATCTGAGTTATGAAAAGGTCTGCCCCATCCTTTATTTCTCATCTCTTCAAAAGCACCTTCTTTACTAACGGCTGGCAGAATAATTAACAGAGCTCAGCATTTGTTCCAATCATTCCATTGGTGAGAATATATATGTAACACAACTTGGCCAAAAAAAAAAAAAAATGTATAGAAGGACAAGGTGCGTGGTCTGCTTTTAGTCACTGAGCAGTCTGGCCATGAGCCTGTGGGTGGCTGATCACAGGTTCATGAACAGAGTTTAAATTAACATTTAAATAATGGAAGCTGAGAGTAGAATATTTAGATTGTCCGGGTCAAAACCTGGAGGTGGACGCAGCGATGACTAACAGTCGTTGAGACAGCTCTAGGAAAGAGTCCTTCAGTGCCGACTCCTGCCTCAAGTGTCGAAGGCACAGACGCGGGGTGGGGGGAGGGGGGGGTATAGAGATGAGGCCATTGTCCTCACACCCCAGAAACAATTTGTCTAACAGTGAACAATCCCACAAGGGCATATACCCCTCCCGGAGAGGAGAACCCTGTTACAGCGCAATCCTGCTGGATGTGTGTGGGGTGAGGATGCACAGTGAGGAGTGAAAAGCCTCCATTTGAAATAAGTAAATATGTCGGGTTGCCCTGATATTAATTCCGGACATTTTTTGAAAGGAAAATCAAACCAAAACCTTAGTTCAATAGTATTATCTTCTGTCTTGTAAGGCTATATGGAATATTAAAAAACGGAAAACAGAAATTTTCTGCTTTTTTAGCGCCTCCTCTGAAAACCGCCAAGCATCATTAATTAGAATGTGACGGAGCTCTTTTGTCTGTTTTGCAATAAAGGGCATGAAGAACATAACTTACTCTATCTGAGAGGCCCTGAGACTGTCAGTCACAGGTGACTAGAGGAAGGTTTTCTCCTCCATTTCTGTGCTGGGCCTGGACCGAGCTCAGTGGGTGTGTGACTGCTTAGAGGTCACTCCTTCCTTGAGGCATGCCAACACTCTCCTGGGAAAACCCTACCTTTCTCTGGGGAGTAAACTTCACTAGAAATGATCCTACTATCAAAGTCACATGTTTGGGGGCTGGTGAAAGATAGATTCACTTAAGTGAGTGTTGCTCTGAAAAACAATGCCTTCAGCCATAGTAGAGAAATCAAAACTGGCGCCAAGCCCTGGACTCATTCATCTGGAACTTTCTAAACACCTAGAATCCACAAATTACCATTATGCACATCAGTGGTGCTTTTCCATTGGAATCTAGTAGAGGTATTAGATCCCTGGGGTCTCATCCCAGGCCAATTAAGTTAGACTCTCTGGAGGGTGGGCACCCCATATTAATACAGTTTAAAAGCCCTTCAGGAGAAATGAGAGGAAAGATTAATTAGGTTGTCCATCACTTTGACTTTTCATGAAATAATAAAATTTTGTATTAGATAGATCCATGTTCAGAGCTCAGCACTTTTACTATTATTAATAATGAGTACCCATTAATAGTAATAATAATAATAATATATAACATTTAACAATTTCTGCATCTGCACTATTCTCTATGCTGAATTATTGGTATTGAGCTGCTTCTCAACACCTTCAGAAGTTCTAAGAACCTAAATCCTAAAGTCATTCCCATTTTCCAGATGAAAAAAAATGATAGCTGTGAGAAGTTAGGTAAAATGCTCATTTAATTACCAAATTAGCAGCGGGCCCAGATAAAGACACAGCATGCATACTCCACAATGTACAAATATTTTTAAACTTTTTTTTATTTTGAAGAAGTTAAGGACTGACGAGAGCTTGTACAGAAACAATAGAGATCTTGTATATACAACATTCTCAGCTGGCCAACCTTACAATCTTATGATTTTACATATTAAAGTAGCCAAGACATTAATATAACATATTCCATAAAACCAAACGACCATGTTCAGATTTCACCAGTTTTACATATACTTGTGTGTTTGTGTATATGTGCATGTGTCAGGTAGATACAATATTGGCTCACCTGTAGATATTTAGTATATTCCTACAGATATATAGGTATCTAGATATATGAAACCACAGTCAAGATACAGAACAGTCCTGTCACATGTAGCCCTAGTCCTGCCTTAATGACTTGCCTCCCTCTCTCCCTGCTCCCCAAACCAAGTTGACCCCCATCACTAATTTCTTCTCCTTTTTTTCCATATCGTACATGTTTTCATTTCACGATATTCTACAAACAGTATATAACCTTTGGGTACTGGCTGCTTTTACTCAGGATAATTCCCTCTTGATCCACCCAAGTTGTCATTGTGCCACTAGTGTATTCATTCGTATCACTGGGTCCATGTGTGAGTGTGCCTTTTTGTTTAGCCATTCCCTCTTCGAGAACATTTGATTTGCTTCTGGTTTGGGCTGTAATGAATCAAATTGCTGTGAAGATTCATGAATGAGTTTTTCTCTACTCTGGTCGAAGTGCCCAAAATGCAAATTCTGAGTCATATGATGAACATGTTTGTTTTTTAAGAATCTGATAAACTTTTCCACAGAGGTTGTGCCACTAGCAATGTGTGCGGGATGCCATTTCTCCATACCTCCAATCGCATTTGGTGTCATCATTATTTTTGTAGTTTAGTCATTCTGAGTGTTGTGTGGTATCATCGCTCTGGTGTTTGAATTTGCATTTCCCTGATGGCTAATGATGTTAATTGTTTTTTGCTGGCTTATTTACTGTCTTCATACCCTCTTCAATGAATTGTCTATTTATGTCTTGTGCATTTTCTAATTGGATTGTTTGTTTTTATAGTTGTGTTTTGTAAGTTGTTTATATATTTGCAATGTAAGTTCTCCCTCTATGTTTTGGAAATATTTTCTCTCAATCTTTGACTTGCCTTTTCTTTTCACAGAGCAGAAGTTTTTAATTTTGCTCAGTTCATTTAATCACCTTCTATGGAACATGCTTTTGATGTCAATTTTGAGATGTCCTTTTGCTCAGAACACTCAAGCTCTCTATGCCCTAGATTTTTAGATACCAAGATCTAGGTTACAAGTAAGACAGAGGTTAAATTAAATAAATGACACGACGTTTATGATATAGTGCTTGACATGCTATAAGTAAACAGTAGCTGTTATTATACAGAATTACCATGGGACAGCTACGCTAGAGAACGCCTCCCCTCACAATGTTCGCTTTGCATTCTCTTTCATAGCATGTATGTAGCAGATTTTTCAATTCGTGAAACTCTTTCAGTAATTTGAGCATCAACACTATCCTTAAGTAACTGTTCTTTTTATAGAGGAGAAAGAACATACCATGCTTATTCAAATTTGTGGCATAGATGCATGGTACACATGTCCTTCTTGTGACCTAAATCTGGCATTGTTAACATTGCACACCTTCCCTCTTTTTTTTTTTTAAAGATTTATTTATTTGTGCTTACAGAACTGGGGTACAAGCCAGAGACTCAGGGGTGGCGAAAGACTTCACCAGAAAGTGGGGAGCAGAACAGGCAGATCAATGAAGTACACTGCTGAGGGGAGCAGCGGGCGGGTCAGGAGAGGTCTGCCACGCCATGTGGTCACCTCCGGGGCAGGCGGGAATCGAACTCATGCGGAAGTGGTTTCAGCTTCTTAGTGTAGTGCTTTAACCCGCTGAGCCATCAGGGAGGGCCACACACCTTCCCTCTTTAACTGCCTTTAGAGCTGAGTGACCGTTACAACTGAGTCTTTTTCGCAATTAACATTAGTCTCATTCGTAAAGACTCACTCATGGGACAAGCTCTTTCTCCCTAACTAACTTTTCCACCATCACAAATGAATATCAGCAAACTAAAAAATATTGACAATTTCCAAGTCTAAGAAAGACTGATGGATTTGTTTGTGTGTGTATGTGCGTGTGTATTTAAATCTTAATTATTTATCTAATTTATTAGTGAGGCCTTCTTTGAATACTTTCCTTCAGATCAATTCAGTTTGGCTAGATGATTAGATTATGTAAGTACAAGGAAAACCATATTATTAGAATTGTAAGAGGCTAAGATGAAGTACCAAGAGGGACAAAGATAGTGTACTTTAAGATGACAACATGGACTATTTAATCTGTTAATTAAATTAATGAAAATATTTCTACTACAGTCCACCCCTTGGCTTCCCAGTAGACTCATTCTTCCCTATATGTATATAATGTTCTATAATACTCTCACAAATGTAGCAGAGCTTTAACATCCCATACAAAAATATTTTCCCTTCTTCCAAGTATTGGATCATTTTCCTTAATATCACGTACTACCACAAGTACATTTATTTCCAGTCTTTCCAAATAGGAATGATCTAAATGCAAAATAGCTAGTTTACCCAGAGGCAACTTCATAGGCCCGCTCTTTCCTCTCAGAGGTATTTCTATTCCTTGTATAGCTTAGTATCAGTCAATCTACATATAGCCCCTTAAGCATATGAAATATATGATCTGAATTTTAAATTAATTAAGTCCAGATCATTTGACATACAGTGATGTGGGAAAAACAGAAGCAACTTCTGTTAAAAAGTTAAAGCTCTCATTTATAAAAAGGAAAAGTATAGAAGCAACAAATTGTGTTCATGTAACACTGCATATTATTTTCTTCCAATCAGGAATATGAAAATAAAAGACATGTTCAAAAAGGTCTTTGGGCATCCATGAGTTGGTTCACTTTTGTTAGAGCAAAATGCATTCTCTCCCCAACCAACCTGGTGTTCCCAACCTTTACCCATTGTGATACTTTCTGTGCTCATTTCTCATTCAAGACACCAAAAAGAAAAGGGGGAGAATCCTCTGGTAACAAGTGTACTCTCTTGGCACTGCAATTATAATTGGTGCCAGTACATGTACTTAGGCTAGATTTAAGAAATAGTTTAAATAATATCCCCAGACTACCAGCATGTTAATTTATGAAGGTTAAAAATCATAAAAGACATAGAATACTGGATCTTAACCCAGGCCTACTAAATCTCTGGGTGTACAGCTTGGCTTTTAATACAATTCCTGGCTAATTCTGGTGTATAGTAAAATTTGAGTGCTACTGTAAGTGAGGTTAATCTGAAATTCAAGCCTTTCATTAAACCTTAGTCAACTGAGTATCTATTTAAAAATGATGTTTTCTTTTCAACCTTGCCAATAATCAAATACATGCCTGGGTTTTGAATTTTATCTTCAGTTTCTTAATCTCAGACTTAGGGACTCTGTTGGAGTACAATTAAGGTGTAAAAAAATGCTCCAGTCTACCAAGTAAAGAGCTTATCTGGGCCAATAGAGTCCCTGGAGTTTCTGCAAGGATTTAACAAGATATTCATTTGTATGTCACAGATGAATCTGATTTGCTATGATGCCTCTGGTTCTTCTGGACTATCCCTATTCAAGTTGCAGAATTCCAGGCTTCCAAATCAGTGTTTTAACTTTTAGATAAGCCAAATTTATTTTTATTATTTTATGTAATGACCATTAACCTCACAAAGTTCTTCAATTTATACAAATTTTGTGTTTCAATAACCAAAAATGTCCAACACTTACTAGCGGAGCAAACAAATAAAAAATCACCCACCTGAGTGATCTTCATGATCAAGTTATGGACTGTCTGATACTCATGCCTGAGGATAATAAAGCCATTTGCTCTTATGTAGGACCTATAAGTTTCACAATCTTTTAAAGATTGACATGCATTTCTAGAAAACTAATAAGCTATAAACAATCAGTGGTCCACTGCAAAACAAATACTTGTACAACAGTAATGTAAATGGCTTCTAGTTCATAATGATGAAAATGCTTTCTTTTAAATAAAAACATGACCCTAAGGGTTAAAGTTTAATTGTTTTGTAGTATATCAATCACTGTCTATCTACCTTCATAATATTATGCCCAATATCGGAATTTATAGGTATCATTTTCTCACAACTTCCATTGAAAATAAAATGCTTTGACACATGACCACAAAGTACTTGCTTTTCTTTATTTTAATTTGCTTTCAAATGGGCCAGTTTCACTGGAGCTTTCCTGCAGCACCTGACTGAAGACCAGAGTAGTCGGCACCTTCACTAATACCATATTTTTATACCAAGTTGCGTAAAGCTACTGACTTCATGGGCATATGGTTGAGTCCCAAGGGACTTCAGGCAATAGTTGAACCAACTGCTCAGCTATGGCATAATGAAGACAAAGCTAACTTCACAGCATGAGACAGAGGATCCTTACTGAATGCAACTCCACCTGAGAAAGCTAATTCGACATTTTAGGGTCTGTCACACAAAATATCCTACTTTGGTCTGTCTTTTTTTCAAGGAGAGAACCCATCAACAGCCATGTTGGAGATATTAGCTTATGAAAATCAAACGTTGACTGCATCAGTGGAGGTATATGGCTTCAATTTAGGAGCAAGTGAGAAGAGACAGCGGCCACACCCCTACTCAGTTCTCCCCTCTCTGGCTTCCACACATATATGCGTGCGCACACACAGACACTCATGACACAAAGACTCACACACACACCTCTACTACTCTGATATCTCATCATTCTTTCCTCTCTCCATAAATAATAAGCTTTCTCTATAAAGTGGCCGCCAGTAATTCCCACTTACTCATGTCATTCAATTCCTTCCATCAAGAAGGATGGATGTTCTCTCACCAATTTCCAGATTAGAATAGATAAAGCAGGCATAGAGGAGAAGCTTTGGCCAGGGTGAGACTTCCACTGCTGTCTAAGTCTAATGTGGCAACATTCATGGACTTTATGGGAGTGTTCATGGCTCACCATGTCGATGTGGGCTCCTATGCTGACACTCTGGCTGAAAAGTAGGCCCAGCCATCCCCCATGGAAGCCAGAGGCCATTCAGAGAAAACAGGCAGAGCCTTCTGCAGGAGGGATCGTTGAGAACACGGACACTGTAGCGATGTGCAGGGAAAGCTAATGAACTGAGACTGCTTAGCCACGGGGTCCAACTTGACGTGTGAGCAGTTTGGGGTTCCAGGCTCAGCCTGGGCACAACTAGGGGGCCCAAGGCCATTGCTTCCTTGAACTCAATTTTCTCATCTTGAAGTGTCCACAATGATCTCACCCAAGCAGCTGTCTCAGGGGACTCAGGACGTAATTCAGGCAGCATATCAAGTCCAGCCTGGCACAGCTCACATTCGCTCAACACAAGCAGCTATTTCATCTAGGAAAGAAAGGCTTAGGGAGACGTGAGAACTGCCTTCACATTTTTAAAAGCCTGTCATATGTACGCAGATTTCAACTTTTGCTGTGTACTCTGGAGCATAGAGCTTCTGTCAAGAAGTTACAAGACAGTGAGTTTTACTTCAATAAGAGAAAAAAAGTACAGATTGAAAGCATAAATGGACTAGGGAAAACCGAGTAAATTTCTCCAAAGATTTCTCAAGCAAATCTTGGCTTTCTCCATCCCAGGGATAATGTCAGATTGTGAGGCATTTGAAGGTTAGCTAAGAGGTACTGCCAAAGTGTCCCGTGGCTAAAGGTCTGTGCCTCTATCACCAGGCAGCGAAGGACATTCAGACCCAAAGCCAGAGATGATGCCACCATGTTCGCATCGGCAGGCATCTGACCGAGGGGTCCCTCTCTGTGACCCCACTGCACAGAGCTGTGGGTAAGCATCAAAAGTACTGAATGTGTATTTCTGTTGTGCCCAGGGAGCTATGGTCTATTGTACAATTGAAAGAATCAAGGTGCATTGTTGAGAAATAACCTGCCACATTTTCCCCTCTTTGAAATCATTCCTCATTCCAGGACATTATATTTTTCATGTAATTCCCATGTTCTTGGTTTATTAACAAGATTAAGCATCTTTTATAGTGTACATTAATGAAAAGTAATTCCCAGAGAATCAGTTAGACTTTTGCCTACTCCAGAGGCCTGGGAATGAGACATAGAGAAGCATGAAGGGGAATAGGGAGGAGAGTGTGGAGACTGGATTGGGGGTCCGAAGCCTAGAAGGTGCTAGAGGATCCCTGGCACAGCCCCTCACCCTGCCTGTGTCACTTGGCCAGCTCCAGGTCCTGTCTTTTGGAGCCTCATCCCCTCTCTCTAGTTTGCTTGTTTGGACTGCCAACCTTCCTCCCCAGCCATCCTTCCTGAGAGGATTGGCTTCCAGCAGGAAGCACATAGGACTTCTGAGTCTGATCTTGGTAGTCTCTTGGTAGTTGGGAGTGTGGTCTATGATGTACTTAATAACATGTCTCCATCTACCACTCCACTACTTTGTCCTATTTCAGAGAGGCATTATCCATGTGATCTTCACAAAGACAAGGTATCTGACTATTTACTCCTCTCTTCTTCCAGAAGCTTCCATATGTCCTCTGCTCACTTTCTGCTCCTTCCTAGAAGCCTGCTTGAATATATGGAATGAGTAGCCCTGTTTAGACAGAGACATGTTCCATCGTTGTAAATGAGACCATGAGGACTGGCTCAGTTTATTTCAGACACAGAGGGCTTTAGGAATCCAAGGGGTTTAATTCTCAACTGTTATAATAATTACAATACATTGGGAGTGCCCAGATTTCTGTCAGATAAATGACCAAAGCTTTCCTAGCCCCAAGAGTTCCTTTTATCACTCTCCAAATTGAACAAACAGGGCCATTTACCTGGCTGCACCATAGCCCCATGCCCTCTGAACCATGTACCAAAGCCCAGTCTGGTGTGAGGACTTTCCTGGGCCAGTTTCCTGGCCTCTTTCTTCCCTCCCTCCAATTTTCCAAGGGTAGATCCCTCCAGAAAGTTTCTGCATATACAACTTCGGCCAGTTGGATCCCATTTTGAAACAGGTGTCGGATATGCTCTTTCTTTGTCCCTTGCCTTTGTCCCAGGCATCTTTTCTTCCTTGGCTGATTATCAGTGGACACCCAACCCTTCCAGCAAACTCCATTCCTATAAATTATCCTGAAGTCCAGGAGTGCTGAGCCAGGCGCTGCATTGACAGCTCACAGGATGACTTTAACAATCAATGTAATTTCAGCAGACAGATGGCGGGACAGATCAGCAAAGAGGCAGACAAACAGAGCCCCCAGCCCACCTGGATCCAGCACATACAGAGAAGGGGGGAAACAGACACCCCTAAATACAGTCTGATGATGTTGAACGCCATGTAAGGATGTGGACCCTCGTTTTATAAGCTTTTAGGGGCAGATGCAAAAGAAATATGCCGAGCTGTGGGAAGCAGCCAGACTCCCGCAAGAACCCTTTACAGCCCCTATCCAATGCCTTTTCCAAAGTGCAGCTGTCAGAACCGAGACTAGCTTTTAATTGGTAAAGATAAACAGGCTTCAGTCATCTCTGCAGTTCTCGATTTCGGTAGACTTGCGACTGGCTGTTAGAAAAGTGAAAGTGGCCTCGAGGAGAAACTCACGCCAAGGACAGAATGATAAATAGGGGGAGGCACACATGCCAAGCTTAGGAATATGCTTGAACAAGAAAAAAAAAAAAATGCTGTCAATTTTCCTGAAAACCTGGTGGCAAAGGGAGATTGTCAGTAAAAAGGATTCAAATGACAGTAGAACCTTTTCTAGTCCTGGTGCCTGGAGACAGGGAGAAAGTGCCTTTGCTGGCGAACGAGAGTTTTGTCCATGTGGGGCCGGAGCTCCCAGGGTCTCGAGACACTCAGAGAATGATTTTCTCTCCATTAAAGGTTGTTAATCAAATGGTGGCCCGAATGTCATTTTATTTTAGGTTTCTTTAAAAAAACTCTCAGATAAACGAACTTATAAACTAGGGGTACAAGGGATCCTGCGTGTGTGGCAAAAGCCATGCTTGGCAATCCAGGCTGACATCTGAGGGTCACAGTGCTGCTGTGAGGGCCAATGAGGTGACAGGAGGGTGTGCTTTACCCACAGGACCCCTGGAGAACACTCGGGGTGATTAAATCATACGTTTGTTTGTTGTTGAAATAAATGGATTCACGGGTGTGTGCTGTGTGTGCTGGGCAACAGTGACAGAGTAGATCCCTGCACAGGTGGCGATCACAGCCCAGACGAGAGGGACCAGTGGTGACTCTATGTCATGACATCAGCCCTGCGGCCCAAAGGATCACATGGGGACACCTGAGGTGATGCATGGTTTTCAGAGAAAGTAGACTCTGAAATGTGAGGCTGAGGCAAAGCTGTTCAACAGCGTCTTTGAAAGCGAAAAAGGGGGTCCAGACACCCACAGGAACGTGGCTGCATGTGTGCACTTTAAGAATTTTGAGGGTTTCAGGAAGGAAGATCTTGAATAACAAGAGAGGGGAGAAGGGGGGGGGCGAGGCCAGATCAAAAGGACATTTGGGAGCCACAGTGGAGCATCCGGCCTTCACAAGACTAGAAATGTGAAGGGGCGAGGTTCATGTGTCTTTCCTGTTACTGGACACATACTCGACACTGGTCTCCTCTCCATGATGAATCAATTATCAAGGGCATTTGTGTGTCCCTTGGGAGCTTATGCTGACTAAATTTCTGAGTCCTTAGTATTCAAGTGAATTTCCCATTGTCTAGTAGGTCTGGAAAAATACTGAACTGTGGTTTCTTGACATTAACTCTTCTTTGAAGAGGTAAAACGGCGCCGACAGAATTCCTAGTGTTTGGTTTTCTGTTTCTGTTTCTTATGCAAAAACTTTAATTGACTTCAAGTTTCTTTCTGAAATGCTATTTTATGAAACCACATGTTCATTAACGAACATTGTAATGCCAAAGTTATGTACAAGATTAGTGTATAATATAATAAAGTGCATGTTTATATTGAAATTCCATTTTCCTAGATTTTTAATAAAATCATAGAACATCACTATTTTAATATCAATTATGTTTCTCCACTGTGGAATTCATATGAATCTTCCAACTGTGGAAACCTTGAGCGTGGCCACTCTGTACCCATCGGGATGAGGTGGTATAGAGTTGATAGCTTGAACATTGGCACAAGTTTAAATTCTATCTTCACTGCGTGATGCTGGTGAGCTGCTTGCCTTCTCTGTTCTTCACTGTCCTCAGGAAGAAAGAGCAGGACCCATAGATGGTTGCAAAAAGCACATGAGACAATCATGTGAAGTCTTCCAACAAAGACTTGGAGAGAATACATTGTAAGTTACATTGACTATTTGTTGTTTTTATTAATTGTTATTTCTTTGCCAGGCTTATATAGTATTACCAGAGGGTAACATATTTTCATGAGCAAATTTTCTAGAGATTAAATTTGATACCTTGAGTAGCCAAACATGCTCATTTTAGAATATTTGGGGATGAAAATCCTGTTAACTGTGAAATCTGTTATTAACATATCGAAATAATTGCAATTGCCTCTAGGAATCATTACAGTGACTATCAAATCTTGCAACAAGCATGTACTCAGAGCGACAGTTTGGCCTGATACTAAATGATCCTAAAATATTCCTTCTCTAGGACTATTTCTTAATAAAAATACTGTTGCTGGTTTTGACTCTCTCTTCCTGATAGGTTATCAGTTGGCAACCTATGTAGTTATCAATTTTTCTGCCTCTAGGAACCCTGCAAAAACTTTGCTTAATTGTTAATGTGTCGTGATTAGAAAACCAGGGAAATAAACTCTCTGAGTATTAAGAGTAAAGGGAAAATCTTTGAAATAAGTCAAGTGTATGCATTTTGTTCTACAATTTGATATTTTCTGCTTTGCCCTCCAAAATTCCTATCTAACATTCTATCTACCATCTCATCCTATCTACCATCTTCCAAAGGAACATGGCAGTATATATTAACAGGAACGTTGCCTTTCATTCATACTGAGGAAAGTAATCTTCATGCACTCAGAAAATATGAAGATGAATCAGTCAGCCACTTACCCCATTTGAATCTAATCTGTACCTTAGGGTGCAAAGAATTTTGCAATATTTAAAACAAACTGTGAAGATTTACTTCGAAGCGAAATAACCATATCAGCAATATGATTTAAGTGCATTTATAAAAATAATCAGCTTTGTGTAACTCAAAATAGGAACAACAAACTTTTTAAAGATTAAGGTTTCCTTCCCTTTACTGTTCTGCTGAAGTGTGAGAGCCACATTTGATTATTTAAATGGAATGATGATTATCATTAACTCTGGCAGAGTGGAAGCAGATTCAATGCCTATCCATTCCCTTCTCAAAGAAAAGATTTGTGTTTCACTAAAAGCCAGCTTTATGGCCGCTTTGATAAGGCACAAGAAGGTCGCCCTGGGAGTGTCATTGGTGACTCAAGTGGTCTCTGTCTCCTCAAAGGACCTGTTACCTCATGTGATATAGGCTTGTGCCTATTTTAATAACAAAAGCAGATGGACAATGTGCTTTGGGTGAATTACTAATTCCTAAGGCTGGGCTAGTCACAGTAACTGCAGGTGTAATAAACTGTCAAGTTGGGTATTTAAAGGTTTACATGACAGGTCAGTATTTGATGTTAACTCCACTGATTTAAAAATGAGACATCTCAAATATTGTTTCTACTTTCAGAAACTGAGCAGCCAGTTAAGTTCACTGGGGGAACACTAAAATTCCAGAAGCAAGTAGGAGTAACCCAGCACCATTTCAGCTGTTGGAGGTTGCTCATAATGAAGTAAAATCAATCCAAATAGTAGTTTAGCCAAACACGCCTTAAGGAAGCAGTGTAACGGTTTGAAGAGAAGTAAGGGACTCAGCTGGACGTGAGCTCTAGGCAGGCAGGTGGCTCCCAGCCCAGGCACCAGGCTGAGCATAGAGGGTTCAACTACTCATTTTGTTTATTTATTCATTCACTTGTTCACTGACTACTACACACATAAGGCATTGGGATTTGTTGAAGAAATAGAGACAAATTCAGTCTCTGCTCTGAGGGAATGTGTAGCATTTTAAGCTGACAAATTAGAGAAAAGAGGGGGAAATGAAAGAACCATCGGTAGCCCACAACCAAGCTGGTGAGACCAGGGACTGTGCATGAATGTGAGGAAAAGTTAGCAAGAATTTTTTGAGGAATCTTTAAACCAAGACAGGAACAATGAGGATAATTTTATGCATTTTTAAACCCGATGGGAGGGCATTTACCTGACAGTTACTTTACCTCTAACACTACATTATCAATAAAAACTCATCATTGCTTCAAAACAACGCTATGAGGCAGGTGTTATGACTTCCCCCCGGATAACTTGGTCGGCAGGTTCACTCCCGCAAAGATCTCTACCCTGAAACACTGCCCCACTCCAGCCCGCAGTCCTTGTGTCCCAGCACCCCCAAATTCTGGTGCCAGAAATAAGCCCATGTCCACTGTCTGAAAGCCTCCATTTCTTGGGCTCAAGTATGCACGCTGACTTAGAGAAGGCGCATCCCTCAAATGGCGCCATTTTCTGGTGGAGCGGGAGCCGGTCTCAGCCTTTGCGGATTCAAAACTGGTGAGTCAAATCAGAAAGGAATGACTGGCAAAAATAGGGTAAGAGTCCTATTGCCCTGTTCATGGATTCATTATTCCTCTCAACTGCAATGTTTAGCGCAACCTTTCTAGGCTCGTGCCTCCGTCGAGTAGATATTTCTTTGGCATTTCCTTGGTGTACTCGCACTGGGATAACTATAGCAGAAAACTAACGGACAGGAACACCAAATGATGCCCAGGCAACTGAATTCGTTACAAAGAATCGTCTTCCGCATGAAGACAATTTGGGTCATAAAGCGATGGGCAGGTGGCCACTGAGTAGGAAATTCAGCTTCTTGAGAAGGCAGCATTTGAATGAGAACCTAGAGATTAAAAGGGACATGGCTGTTCAGTGGAGTAGGGAGGGAAGAGCATTTTCTGCAAAGATCCAGGTGTGGACAAGACTCACTGAAAAGGAAGGAGCCGCTCACACAATAGTGGGGGGGAGGGGGGAAGGGCCTCCTAAGAAGGACCCTGTACCCATGATAAGGAGTTTGGAGACACCAGGGGAGAGTTCAAGCAGAGGGTTGTTTATGATTGGAACAGTTGGTTGGGGGCAAAAGGAATAAAGCAGGGAGGATGTTAGAAAGCATCAGGCTCATGAGCGAGGAGGTTGTGGGGAAAGGGGACAGAAGAAGCAGGAAGGAGGAGGCGGTAAGTGGCAGTCACTACTTATATAGAGAAGACTTGGTAAAGCATCTCTTGCTTGGGGAGTGGGGGGTAAGGGAAAGGGAGGACCTGGGGATAATGCCTAGAATGCTGCTTTGAGCAAGAGGGGGCACAACGGCTGTGTGTCAAGATGGAGAAATGGAAAGATGAGGAACCCCGGGAAATAGTCAACATCAAAGACTTTAACAAGTAAATTAGGCATTTTACCTGATGGAAAACTGACTTTGCAATCAGGGCTTAAACAAAGTTAAACATGAAGTTAATGGTGGCCATCTATAAATATAGTACAGTAAATTAGATATTTGATAAGAGGATACCAAAAAAAAAATATCTTAATTACAAAACTGTCTAAATAGTCTGAAGTCAGGTAGGGTGAAAGATTTATGCAAGTTGTTCATTAAATCTTTGTTGAAATAAACACAGATGTTCAGAGGAGGAAAAATCTTGGGTCAGAAATATTAATAAACTTCTTTCTAGACTCTACCACTCACCAATGGAGTACTCTGGGGAAGTTAGAGTCTTTGAATTTTGATATCCTTGTATGTGTGATGAGGACAGGAACAATCACAATGATTAAATTAAATATTACATAAAGCTAGCTGCCCGGAAGAGGTCCTTGGCCGTATCCCTTCCTCAGCTTCAGCTGTATTGTTTGCTCTGAATTTAAGTCTGTAAGCATTTTTGCACAATCTCTACATCTGCTTAAATTAAATTTTGTCTTAGCATCTTCAACATCAATGTGCATAGCGAAGGAATTCAATTCCTCTTTGCTGATTAACGCCTTCCTTTAATTAAATATAAACCCCCAGAAAGAACACATAGGGAACACAATGTACCTTGGACTACAGAATTCTGTCTCCTATCTTTGTGCCGAAAATCCCCCTTCTGCCCTCTTCTTATTGACAGGCAGCCAAAGAAAGAGAATTTGCCTTTGAATCTATTGTGAGCAAAGTGAAATGATTCTCTTCCAGTGTAACAAAACCTATAGGCAGCTGTAAAATATAATTTCCTCCCAGCTTCTTGACAGACTTGATATAAATTTCAGTGCACAGGGTAAAGAAAAGATAAATTTCATCATGTATGTCAGACAATAGTGTACACACTCAGAACCCCCCCCCCCTTTTAAGAGGGAGGGAGAAAAGTCTATGCTTTTAAACAATCAAAGGTTAAAGTTAGCTCCGTCACTCATGTGGTTTCATCCTCTTATGCATATTGAAATACCCCAGGATGATTTATAACTCGGGTTCATACAGTCAGAGTTCCAGTAAACGAGTCCCTTTTTTGAAGGTTAAATATTTATGTTCCTATTTTTCTGCTTGATTCAGACAAGAGTAAACCCATGTTAGCCAAGAAGCCAGGGAACAGGCAGGAAGAGAAATGGACGGCAGCTGGCCCAACATCCAAGCATCTTGTGTTCTCCTACATTCTTTGTTCCTTGAGAAAAAAACAAACGAATGAATGAATGAATGAGCAAATGAATGGAATATCCTAAGTGACCTGTCCCAGGAAGAAGAAGTAAATCTCTTAAGAGAAGGTGAGTCCAAGACTAAAAATCCCTGGGCACCCAACCTAGTGAGATGTATCTTAGGAGATGAGACCCTGTAGAAGAGCAGCAACTAGTGAGTGAAACACGTACACATACACTTCAGTGTCATAGTACGGTGTTGTGTGGACAGGCTGAAGATATTTTATTTTAGAGATGAATACATTGATGCTTTCAGAGCATGAGAGACTCGATCTGTGTCACACAAAGGGTCAAATGCACAACTAGGACGACCACATTATTCGAATTCCGATTACAGCGATCAAGTCATTGTTTATTTGGAATTTTGATATGTTAGCAATAACAGCAGATGTGTGTACAGTGAATTAGTGACTCTCACAAGGGCATATTATGTTATCCCATCAGATCTTTAGAGCAACATCTTGTGCATGTCTTAGGTCTTGTCTTAGTTTTCACCTAATATTTATTTGGATAAGCAAAGCAAGTATGTTTTTAAAAGTCCAATAAAGTGAAAAACAGCCGTTCCTTTACCCTCTATCCTCAAACCTGAGGTTTACTTGCCATAAGAACTTCAGTGCTCTTACTTTTGCTTGATGTTTATTCCCGTGCTTATTTCTAATATTCTTGCATTGTATTTCTGAAGTATTTAGTTTTAAACATTGCCCGTTGACATATTAGGAGAGAGGATATTCAAGGATCGAACTCCTTCCAACACACACAAAAACATACCTCCCCACTCAATTTCTCAATTGAGGTATAAAACAACCTTTGGTAAATCAATATTGAGTGCTGACATTACCCCAACCACTCAAATATTTACAGTTGTGGCCAAAAGTACTACATTTCTTTTAAGTGTAGGTTTTGTCCAATCTCCTGCTTCTGTTTCTTTACCCATGAAATTCATAAGGGCAATATCGTTTCTTCGTTTCATGCATAAGTATACATCAACTATTTTTATCCCCAGTGCCTCTCAATACCATGATATGTATTGCCAGATAATAATAATATTGTCCTAATTTTTTAAGATTAATTTATTTATGCATACAAGAACTGGGGTGCAGGCCAGAGGTGTGAGGGTGAAAGGATTCCCCAGAGACAGAGTGGGGAGCAGAATAGGCAGACTGACGAAATACACTGCAGCGGGGAGCAGCGGGGAGACAGAGGTCTGCTGCACCATATGGGTCAGCTCCCTGGCTGAGGGTTGAAGTGCTGCAGTGGCTGCCAGAGGCTTCACAGTGCTGAGCTTTAACCCCTTGTGCCAGCAGGGAGGCCCTATCATCACATTTGTAGTAACATTCTTAGTCCTCAAGCCTCTTTCCCCCAAAGGAACTGCTTGCTTCCAGCTGGTTACCAGGGCGCTGGATGCCTGCTTAAGATATTTTTGTCCTTACTTATGTCCTAAATTTGGGTGGGTGGAGGGGACATAACCTCTGGTAGCTTCCTGAAGAAGGAACAGGGACTATAAAACTTGGAGGATTTTTAAATCTAAAACATATTTATTTCTAACTCTTTCCATGGACTTACGGCTCAACCCTGTCTCATAGGCTGAAAAAAATGTCACCCAGAATTGTGAAGACACCCTTCCGCATTCTTCTCAGTGCTTTTGCTATTAAAATAGCAGAGTAGATGGCAACTCTGCATTCACTGCATGTGATCTGCTCTTTTTTTTTTTTTTTTAATTAGTGAGTGAAAAAATTTTATTCCTGAGGTTCTGAAATGGCAAATGATTCGGTCTTGGAAGCTGCTCTTTTCTCATTTTTCATTTTGAACTCATGGTGGGGTCACCTCAGTCTGGGGATTCTTATCTTTGGACACCTAAACAGCCACTTATTTAATTTATAATTTTATTCTATTGATTTTCTCTGAAAATGTTATTAGTTCAATATTGAATCTCCCAGATTTAATATTTAATTTATCAATTATCTTCCCCTTTTAATCCTTTGCACTTCTATAATCAGAGTGAACCATATATGCAGTGAAATGCAAAAAAAAAATTAAATGGACATTTGGATGAGTTTGGATAAATGTGGAGGCCCATGTGACCGTGCGATGCCCATAATTAAAACAGAGGACTTTACCACAAGCCCCTTCAAGGCAATCCTCACCCATGCTTTATGGGCAATTGGTGGTCAGATTTCTTTCACCATACTTGTGTTTTCTTGCTCATGAACTTCTTAAACTGGAATCAAACAGTATAAATTATTTCTGTATTTTCTTAGATATTTACGTCAACTGCTGAAATTTTATTTTGGCTAGAAGATTTTTTTAATTTCCAAGAATCTCTTCTTATCCATCTCAAATTGTTCTTAATTTCATGGTTGAGATCTCCACACTCATCTTTCCGAGCTATATGGCTGTGTCTGTGTGTGCACCTGTGTGTGCCTGTGTGTTGAGGAAGGGTTTTCCCCCTAATGATAGCAATTTCTTCTTTTTGTGGTCTCCTGTTGTATATTTATTTTGCTTATCTTTCATTTCTGATGCATTTTTCCATTTTCTTCTGTTTCTTGGTTGTTTGTGCCTATTTAATATGGACCGAAATTTGACTAAAGACAGTGGGGTAAGGTGTTCCCAATTGATTGGGAAGGATCAGTTGTGAAATATTTGAAAATGGAGAAATTATGTTGGCAGACACTCTTCTTCAATCAAGTGACAATATCAGTTGTTCTTATTGGCATTGTAGAAACTAAATTAGATGGATATTGATGATTTGTATAAGTCAGGGTTGAACCAGAGAAGTAGAACCAGTAAAAGATATAAATACATAGGTGAAGAGCGATAGGTAGATATAAAATACAGATCTGTGTTGTATCTACCTATCTCTCTATATAGAGATTCATTACAAGGATTGGTTGACACAGTTATGGAGCAGACCACACAAGTTCAAAGTTCCTAAGTCAAGAGTCGGGAAGGGAAGAGAGCAAGCAAGTTGGAACCCCAAGGACACAGGCTGCATATTTTAATCTATTTGCTTCACCTAAAAAGGAGGATTTGGGGGACAAACAACTTCAGAGACTATAGCTGGAGTCTCTGCATTTGAAAATGCCCTCTACCCATTGGAAAAACTTACCTAATTAGGGAGAAGCTACCCCAGATGGTCTTTTTCATTACCTTAAAAATCAATGGATAGGGACTTAGTTTACATTTTCAATATATCTTCACAGTAGCACTTAGAAGCACGTTTGATTTGACACCTGGGAGGTGTGCTAAGTGTGACTGTTACCATCCTTCGTTTGTCCTCTGATGTCCCTTGAGACGCCCCCCACCTGCATACACACATCCTGGTATGGGGGTCCTTGAAACTCTAGTCCAGTCAAGCGTCAAACCCCTCCCCATGGTCTCATGTCACTTAGAAGATACACTTACACTCAGGGTGGAGGCTCAGGCCTCCACTTACACTCAGGGTGGAGGCTCAGGCCTCTCGCTCAGATTCCTCAGAGTAAAGCTCCAGTTTCCTATCAGGCCAGAAGGTGTCAGCTACTCCCAACTGTCAGCCATTCCTCTTGCTTTTAGTACACTGATCAATATCAGCTTTTAGAATGTTGTGACCCTCCAGGTACTGAGATTTTCTGGCTGTCTACAGCTCAAAGAGTATACTTTGGTGGGGAAACCACTTGGTGTTTTTTCTTTCACTAGTCATAAAAGTGTTCCATTCGCTTTCATCTTAACTTTCTAAGACAATAGATCTCAGTTGCTTCCACCATATGTACAGCAAAGTAACCAGGTGGGGAGATGTTAATTAGGTTGAACCTGGGCATCATTTACTACGTAATCCTTTTGTTCTGTAGTAATATAATTAAGTATATATAATTTCATCAAATGCTTAATTTTTATTTTTTTTAAATTTTCAATTATTTATTCTTGAATATATTAACATAACAATGGTTTACAACCCTGTATATGTTTTAGGAGTATAGGTTCAAGCCTCTTAAAATGTACGTTACCAAACATGCCCACTTAAAACAGAATCTCTTACTCTCTCTAATTGATCTCTTTTCTGCCATTCTTTTTTCTGACTTTTAGTTGAGTTTTGGCAGAGGAGTGCATAAGTTCAATCTACAAAAGCCAACTAGACCATTGTTTCTATTATGCAAGTAAAGGCATAGCGTTCCACTGAAAAATTAAGTGACTTAAGGTCATATAACCACATGTGGGCTGGGCTTCAAGCACAGATTCCAGTGAATTATCTAAAAAACGTTTTAAATGTATTGAAAATATTCTTACTTTATTTATAGCAGCCTAGGAAAGTTGAAGTGGCATTTTCTGTTCGTACCATGCATTTGTCACCCATAAGTAGTTGACCTACTAGAAAATCTGAATGTGTTGTTTAATACTTGGCTACAGATCCAATTAGTAGCAACTTGCAAGATTGTCCTCTATGATAAGCATGTGAGCCACATAAATAAGCAATATATAGGGATGTTGCTCCCACAGTCAAAATAAAAGTCAAATTATAGCATGACTTAAAATCAAAGTATTGGCTTCTCTGACACAGATTCCAGTTCTGCATATATAAACGGTTTAAATCTACAAGTAGGATATTTCATTTGTGGACTAAATACTAGTTTCTTTAAACTGAAAGCACATGCTTCCCACAGACCTTTTGGATGTCTTGGGAGTCTTCGTACAGCAGGTGAGGAATTAATGGCCTTATGTCACTGGTCACAGTCCCTGTGGCTCCCTGCCAAGAGCACAGCAGGAGAGAAGTGTGGATTTAGATGCTCTCTTTGGCACATTGCTGAATAAAAATAAATTGAGGGCCATCCCTGGTGGTGCAACAGGTTAAAGTGCAGCACTTTGAAAGCATCCACAGCTAGCAACTTGCCTCAACAGAAATTAATAATAAAAATATGTCACTGTTGATACACTTTAATCAGAATCTACTCTGAATGGCTACTGAATAAGCTATTGACTACCCAGAAATCACCCCTTGAAAAACAGTCAGCCCCTCCCTGGTGGCACGATGGGTCAGGGCACAGCACTGCAAGATAACCCCAGCCACTTCAGTGAGTTCAATCTCTGGCCCAGAGGTGACCCACATGGCGTGGCAGACCTCTCCTGACCTGCCCGCTGCTCCCCTCAGCAGTATACTTTGTCCATCTGCCTGTTCTGCTCCCCACTCTCTGGTGAATCCTCTCACGGCCCCTGCACCTCTGCCCTGTACCCCAGCTCTGTGTGCATAAATAAATAAATCTTAAAGAAAGCAATCATTCAAATACAAAAGATTGAGTATTAAGTGTGTAGCTGAGTGGTTATAGACTTAGTAGCTACAATGAAGTAAGCATGCCCCTTGCATTTCTATATTCTTTATACATTTAGAAAACTGTCACTGTAATATATGTGGAAAAGAATGGTCATCCAGTGCCAAAATTTTCTTCGCTCAGATTTTTTGTTATCATTGTGGATATCAAATGAAATTGTCTTTTGCAATGGAAAGTAGAGTTTTGTTTCTGCCAAATACCAACTGAGTAATGATGAAAAAATTGTTTAAACTCCTAAATGCCCCGACTTTGGTCACAGATTATGACTTTGGTCAGGGCTTATGTCACAGATTGCTGTACTGGTCAAAAGAAACTTGTGCTGATGAATAGCATTTGTAGAGGATGGGAATGAAGCAATGGGCCAATATGTCCCACTGCACTGTCTGACCTTTCAGGTGGGAATATAAAAGGCTTCTTTAACTTCATTTTGATTAAAAAAAATAATAATCCTCAAACCACTTGTTTGCAAAAGCTTCACATTTTACAAAGAAATTAAAAATGCACTTCTCCCCTCAGACTTGATGACACGTTGCCCTCTAAAGCTCTTCAGTCTGCAGGTGAGAATCATTTTACAGACCACAGGTTCAAGGATTTACTAAGTGTCTAGGTCCAATCGTGAAGATGAGTTTTCAACCCAGGGGTTCTGACTTTAAAACCAGTTTTCTTCCCTAAACACCATTCTAGGCAGTGATATTGGAAGAAGAAATTAATGAAGTGAGACCAAGATTTCTGTAGTTATGAGCTTCCAGGCTGCAAATGCAGAGAAAGGGACCCCAGTTTCTGGTCTCTCTGAAACAAGAAGAGAGCATTAGAGTTTGAGGGAGACAAGGACAGCTAGAGTTCATGGGGCAGGATACCAAAAAAGAAAGAATTGCACGAAGAGAAACCTCCAGAGATCAGCCAAGTCTAAATCTATGAACTTCTGAGTAAGAAAAGAAAAGCGATCTGGACAAGAACCACCTGAAAGTAGAAAAATGCACAATCCTTGGAATTTATACAGTTTTTGTTCTCACTGCCGGTATGGAAAACTTCATGATGCAAAAGGAATCAGGTGGACAACTCAAGAGAAGCATCACCTCAATAGTGGGAAAACAACCCTAGACTAATGGTGCTCTGACCCACCTAATAAAACCAAAAGCAACAACAAACGTTTTCCTTTTTTTTTTTTTTCCAGCTAATGAAGGAGATCAACAATCCAAGTTTGCTTTGGATGAGAAGACTTGTGGGATACAGAATTTTTATTTTAAAACTGGACAATCCCAGAGATTAAATGATTTATTCATTCTACAAAGCTCAAGGATATCTGTGGAAATACAAAAACATTTAGAACTAAGTAAAAAAAAAAATCAAAGAATCTAGAACTCAATAAAAAAATCACTAGGTGTACAAAGAAGTAGGAAAATAGAGTCATAATGAGGAGAAAAATAAATCAATAAAAATAGACCCAGAAATGACAGAGATTAAAGCATCAACAGGCAAGGAGACGTTCAGGTATATTCTAACTATATGCCACATATTCAATAAAGTAATAGAAAGAGTGGTCATACTAAATGACATGAAACTATTGAACTCCTATAGAGGAAAAATACAATGTGAGAGATGATAAACACAGGGGACTAGACTGACAGCAGATTTGAGACAGAGAAAGAAAAGATTAGTAAACTTGAAAATCATAAACTAGTCCAAGTTAAAACAGAAGAATAAAAGCACTGCAACTTTAGTGACGTACATGGCAACATTACGCCATGTAGATTTAGGATACATGTAACTGTAGTCCCTGGGAGAGTAAAAAATGGTAATAGTGAGAGAACAGGGAATAAGTGGAGGCAGGAAAAACCATTCAAAAAAGGAATGGCTGAAATTTTTCCAAAGTTGATAAAAATTCTAATTACATGTATCCAAGAAGTTCAAAGAATTGTAGTCACAATACATGGCGAGAACTATACCACAATATATAATAGTCAAATTTCTGAGAGTCTATAAGGAAACCGGGTCCTCAATATTATTTCAGGTCAGCTAGGGTCGTTATGTTGTGTTTGTGTATTTTCTGTTTCTTATCCACATTATCATGAAACAGTGTTGAACAAAAAGCCATTATTTGAAGACCTGCTGTCCCTCATAATGAATGTCCAGGTTCATTTCATGTCTCCCAAAAACTTCACATACAAAACATCAGAAGGGATATTCTCTGTGCCATAGGTCTATGTTAACTAAGGAAAGGCTTGAAAATTATCTTAAGAAAAACTGTTCTTCCTTTACCACACAGTGTCTTCCCCTCCTTCATTATTGCAACATCAGCAACCCTTCCCTATAGAGATTTACAAAACCATCACAAGACTTAACCATCCTCTCTTGTTTCCATGAGCCTCTTATCCAGCTCTTCCAACCCTTTTGAGCTGCTTACCTTCCCTGCTTACTTTTGAGCTGCTGAAGGTAACCTGATGTGCCCAGTCTGCATCCAGGTACTTGGCCTCCAGGTATTGCTAACTCAGATGTTTCAAGAAACTTTCTGGAGCTTTCTTCCTGTCATGACCTTTGATGTATCTGCTCACATTGCCATGTTAAAACAGAATTCAAAGATAGGGAGCCTCTGATCATATACTACAGGGCTGGCTGCATGCGTTGCGGAAAAGCTGGTTAGAAAGAGTGACAGTAAGATCTGCTTGATGTTTTTATGTAGTATTCAAAACTAGCAATCCTTAATTAATTCATAATTTTAACCTGAAAATCAAGGATAAATAATGATCTCCCAACTGCCCCCTCACCATCATGATTCAGCTTGAAGAGTTAATAAGCCACCTCAATACCCACCCCCTCTCTGAACAGATATTTTTTCCACAGGGATGAACACAAAGAAATAATCAGATAGGAGATTTTTCTTCTAAATTAGGTCTCTTGTTTGTAAACTGAAAGAGTGCTAATGCAGTTCAAACTCAGCTATGCGCCACACAATCCCATTCTACTCGAGCTTGTTACAAAGAGCAGAGAATGGATGGTTTTGTTCTTCAGGCTCCTTCTGTGTGAGCAGCCATTCAAGATTGGTTACTTCTCTCTCTCTCCGCCCACCCCCCCCTTCTGCCATCACTCTCAGTTTCCCTCCATCATGCCCGCTTGAGAGGCAAGCCGCTGGCTGGGAACGAGCTTTGATGTCGACATCTTGCTGCCACTGACCTGCTTGGATGGGTGAGCTGTGGAGCAAGGAGGCATGTGTGGGAGAGAGGGGGTGAAAGGGTGGCCACGGGCTGATGCTGTGGACAGATTCCTGCCTGTTCCTTCTTCAGCAAGGAAGTGCCAAGCCTGTGATTACAGAGGTTATGAACCAGCTAAACTTCAGAAATGACCATTACAACGACTGCCTAACACGAAGAATCAAATTATTGTTCAGACTTTGGTTTGCAGAAAGAAAGAAGCCACAGAGGGGCCAGGAAGATACGACTGGGAGATTGCATCGGACTCCTGAAGGGCCCCCTCCAGAGAGCAGAGAGCCTGCAAGGACTGGTGTAAGAGGCCGCCTCTGGCATCCTCGCTGCCTTTCAATTCCGGGCTGCCTTGTTTGTCTGACTGGATGCCGATGTCAGACATAAATGCCGACCCTGGTGCTGAGGTTGCGGTTAGGACACAGCCCACGACACCCGGGAACGTCAAATCGGCGGTCCACTCTGATCTCGGCCCAGCCCAGCCAGGGACATCTGAGAGGGCCCGCCCGCAGGGAAGCGCCAGCCGCGATGAATTCTTGGCACTCGGGGGCCACCTTTGATTCGATCGTGGCATTTCTGTGGCTCTATCTGGCTTAAAAGGCTGTTCACGCCGGGTTGTCGAACAGAACAGACCTTGTTCTCCTACAGCCAGCTCTTTCCTTCATCCTTCGACCACCTGTTTTGTTAATCCACCACATAAAGGAATGAGGGCCTGTCCTTGTCACAGAGTGTCAACTCTGTTCGGAAGGGCTTGGACAGCAAAAGAGGCAGAGACATGCAACACTAAATCTTTTCTTTCTTGGCTTCTACTAGAAGACATTGCTCCTTGGAGTACGAAGATGGCCTTTGTGCAGAAACCTCAGTTCAAAGCAATCCTCCTGAATGTACTGAGGTAGCTGCATTTATATTTATAAAACAGCAAGCAACAATGTATTGAGGACCTATTAGTGCAATATCTTCATTAAAGGAACCTACTATAACTTATACATATATTTATATAGTATACTTTTTACATATGAATTCATTAAGACCCTGCTATGGGTAAGATCCACAGTGAAGGAATCTACTTGAATTTTTATATATTTTATATGCAATAATCTTAATATATATTTATATATCAATTATTGAGGTGCTACTGTGCAAGGTCCATATTATAAGATTCTAATTTATAGTATATGCAAATATTTATAATCAGAAAGCAAGAATTTATTGAGGTCCTACTAGTGCAAGATCCATGTTCAAGGGGTCGCTTCACTCAACATTCAGTCTGGAACCGCACATTTGAGGTAAAATGAATCTATCCTTGTTTATAAAAAAAAAAAATCTCTTTTTTAAGGGAATAAAAAAAGACAAGTTCTCTATTTCTCTACGACATCCGTTCCCTGACTTTTTATTTGCATGAGGATGACTTAGCGTGGGCTGAGATGGCTGGGGGCATCCTGCTGGTCAGTGTTCCTAGGGGCACCCAGAGTCAGGGGAGGACCCCGTGTCCTCAGAAGCTGCCTGTTGCCAGTCACCATGTCATTCAGACAAGACTTGTTCTCTGAGAAGGGCTGACACATAACTTGCTTCGAAGATGCCTACAGGTGCGGCCTGCCTCTCCACCCCACTATTCAGTCTTGGAAAAACTCAGTGTCCCACTGGCTCTATCCTGGGTCCCTAAGGAGAAACAAACCCTAGCTCAGAGCAGCCCTCCCATTGAATGAGTGAGAGGTCTCTTCACAAAACTCACCAACCCAAGAACTTCTGGACTGTGGATGAGGCCCATGGTCATAAAAGTCATTTGCTCTCTTTTATTTGCAGTGGACACAACCCAAAAGGATTTGGATAAAAAGGAACACTTTGTTTTTAAGGAGGACTGTGTCCACAGGGGTGGAGTTTGTGTTTGAATTAATTATGTTGATTTGTATCATGAGTGTTCTGTTCTTTGGGTGTGAGATCTCATATGAAAATGACCAGAATAAAATGAAATTGAAAAATCCTAAACTAAAACGAAGAAGAAAAACTGCATGGAGGCAAAGTGCCAAGGTCCCGTGGATGCCTGCACCGCAGGGCACTGGGAGTCCCCCCAGCCTTTAGGCCACCCTTCAATTATGAAATCGGCAGAACTCTCAGGGGAAGAAGACCCAGGAAGAAGAAACGCGGCAGCAAGATACAGAGGGATCAATATCTTCAGACTCTGAGAATGTAATCGGCCCTGTAGGTCTGTTAATTATCAAACAAAAATTCTGTTTCAAGAAGGGGAGAATGCATTTTAATAGCATCTCTATAATTAGCCATTTCTGTTCATAAGTTCTTAGTAGTCCCTATGTTGTCTCTCTTCACCTTTATTTCCTTCAACAATGTGCACATAAAATGCCTCGGAATTGCTCTGCCTCTAATTATTTACAGTAACAACCAACCAGCTGAGGGAAAGATGACAAAGGAGAAAGCATGATCTTTGTGCAGGATGTATCGACTCACCACGGTTGCCTCCTTACTCCTTGATTTTTTCCATTTGTCTGGAGCATAATTTCTAAGCAAACACAAGACACTCACATGGGTTTTATTTTATGGTGATGTTAGACTCTTGCTCTGTGAATTTGCTTTTAATATGGACACATAGTGTTTTCAACTTTCGGTAAACAGCACTTTCTTTCTTTTCCTAATAGAGAAGTGAAGTAGGAGTCGGTGTGACTCCTCTGTTGGTGGGGGACTGAGGTAGGGGGTGATGCTACTGAGCAATTGTAAGATCTGGGAAGCCAAGACTCAAAATAAGACAGGCATAATGTGGAGGAAACTATCAATGTCTGATTCTTGAAAGCCAATGCGAAATGAAAAACTCCTGGGAGGTGCAAAAATAAGAGGTAAGAAAATCTAGGGTAAATGAAGGTCAAAGCCACTCCAATAGGATGAAGGCAAGAGGTTCCTAGAGCACCCTAGGCACCGTGACCTCAAAACTGGAATTGTTTGTGTGCATCTTTCTCAATGTCCAGCTTAAACGTGTAAGACTCTAGGTTCAGCTCCAGAAACTACTGGCCTTGTCAGATGAATGACACTGACCCTGGGCTCATTCCACATCAGATCTGGAAGAATGAGTTCAAGCTCTTGGACTTGAGCATGGGCAACAGCAAGTTCAACCATATTTCACTGAGCTACTCAGGTAATGTCAAGTGATGGGATCTTCAACTCGCCATGGTGACCAAGAGGTGGAAATAACATGGCAAGAAGGTACGCAGAACTTGAGGACAGTGATAACGACTGTCTGGGTGGGTACCCCTTACACATCCACCCATGTATCTGCCAGGATAAAGAAAAGACCAGGGAATTCCAGACTCCAGAAGCTGCAGAAGAAGATGCCAAGAAGCTCTCAAGTGGTTCCCTTTGGGATCAGCCATAAATATGCCCCTGGCCCCTCCTGCACTCCCTGAGTCCCCTCTCTTCAGAGACTTGTCTTCCCAGGCTGTTGTGCCTCATGTAGTATGGGACCCCTTCTCTAGGAGTCCAGGGTTTCCCTTAGGGATGAACATGGGGTGACTTTTCTTTAACACAAAGCCAAGCTCCAATCACTGGTGTTATCCTAGAGAACTCCAGCAAGATTCAGGACAGAATAAATTGTGCTCTGTTCTCCGAGTAGTAATGGTTCTTGGTAATAGGCTCTTGCTGTAGTTTATTGGCTCATCTTGTAGTTTATTAGCACACAGCCTGTGTCAAGACTTCCATTATAAGCCCATATTTTCTAGGTTGAGAGATCAACAATGAAATTGGGCTAGCATTGAACTTTAATCTTGATATTCAGGTCCTGCTCAAGAACATAAGAGGAAAAATTAATCAGAGAATGATAGAGTTAGATGAAAGATGATGGGGGTGCACCATATTTCTGATTTTTGGTTGGTGGTATTGTATCTTGGAAGCTTTTCGATTCTGAGGCTCACTTTGGTTTCATTATTCTTCTGTTTGCATGGCACATGTTTGGTAGAGGAGAGGTTGAGAGAGTAGAAACTAGAGGTAAGGTCACCTCAGTTTTCCCCCTGCACAGTTATCCTGACTGTATATTCCCCTAAGTAACTGTGTCTTCACCTTTGAATTTGCCAGGCCCTACCTAAAAAACACGAGGTTTCGCATGAGTGTAAAATGTATGCGTGTCTCACTTGTTGATTTCTGACAGATGTTCCCTCTGCCCTGGATGAGCTGTAGCTGTCCTCAGGCTTCTATTCAGAGGACCTCGTATGTGTTTTTTCATTTACACAAAACCCAAATAGTACCCATGTTGTTGTTGTTTTTTCCCCTTCCACCACACTGAAGAATGTTATATAAGCTTGTTTAAAATGCCTCCCAGGCCAAGGATATTTAAGAAAAGATGATTTGTAAGGGATCCATTTCTTGCTGTAATGTCCACTGTAGAAAAGACCTTAGTTTAAATTATACCACAGCTATCTTAAATGGATTTTTAAATTATCTACCTTTGCATTTCATCATGAATGTTTCAGGGAAATTATCCTGAGATAATGCCAACAAATGGCTGCAGACTTTAGGGTTATAATTGCTCTCGTTCATTTAAGGTTCCCAGCAGACCATATCAGGAAATTCAATGCCGGCAAGTCGGGGTTGATAATATACCGTAACTGGCATTTTCTTATTAGAGAGCACCCAAATCTGCTTTCATTTGTAGCAATGACCCTAATTAAGAGAATCATGATTTAAAGCAGAATCTTTGCATTTTAAGAATCAGATCTGGATCTGGTAGAGTTAGCCAAAGGAATCAGCATAATCTAATTTTAATTTTAATCTGTTTATCACATATACATAATTTAATGTGTATATCACAGATTTCTTCAATTTCTCTGAAATGCGAGATTTCAGTCTAGCTACTGGGCTTATACGAATAAATGAAAATATTCACATATACATAGCCTATGTCTGTCTTCACTAAATGATTTGGTTATAGAGACACGAGAGAGCTTAGGAAAAAAAAAATCATCTATTACAACCTTACTGTGTTAAGTGGAGAACAGAAGGGAGCTAATGCAGCCACCCCTATACCATCAGCTTGAGAGCTACAGGGGCCCTTTGGTGAGAAATGCACAGAGAATACACCTGTCCCCTATGGCCCTCATGTACCTGTTAAAGTGTTACCTGTGATATGTGCTCATGGTGCTGGCATATAAAACTCTTCCAGTCAACAGAAAGTATTAATTGCTCTGAACTATAGTAGTGTTCATGCTGAAATGTATCATAACATTGCTCAAAGGGACTCTTCCCATCAGATGACCTAGTTCACTATCGTAAGGATCTTCCAGTACCCCAAGGAAGTGTGTGTGTAAAATCCAATGACTGGTTGGATGGGATTGAAAGCAAATCCACCACTCTTAATGTGAATGCTACTGCAGTGCATCAAGAATCATAACCAACGTTTGGAGCTCATCTTATAATTATTTAAATTTTACAAGCCATTTCTTTGACTACTGTCGATTTCACTCTGACACTGGGCAGAGCAAGAACATCAGACATTAGAATATTATCATCTCTATTACATTGTTTGGAAGATAAAGAATCTTTCCTTAAGTGAAAAAATCACAGATCAATGTACTCTACATTATGCTCTCCTGTCTTCCTGATAGCAATAATTAGTGCTGGCAATATATTATGCATAGGAAAAATTAATATGATTTATCAATTATGGTTGTAAGTATAGCGATAATAACATTAGCAGCTATTATTGAGAACTTTGCTGCAGGGGATCTTCTGAACAGAGCTTGGCATATAGAGATGTGAAAATCTACATTTTCACATAATACAGAGATATTCTAACATCAGATTTATTGATTAGCAAACAGATTCAACTTAAATCACAATAGCTTATCAATGGCAGAAGAACTAGACTCCAAAATATGAAAATGAAATAGTTCTTAACTATTAACTATGCTTCCTTCAAAAAAAAGAAAATACACATGTTTGGTAAGTTCCTGGTGTCCTGGAGACAGAAGAACAAACAGAAATCAGCACTGAGCTTCTCCAAGTTCCAGTTCATATAGGAGAAAAACTTGACCTAAAAAAATGTTTACACACCGTGTCCTCCCCAGTAGCACAGTGGGTTAGGATGCAGCACTACAAGCCAGTCACAGCTACTTCAGTGTGCGTTCGATCCCCAGCCCCGGAGGTGATCCACATGGTGCAGCAGACCTCTCCTGACCCGCCCGCTGCTCCCGTCAGCAGTGTACTTCGTTGATCTTCCTGTTCTGCTCCCACTCTGTCTCTGGTGAAGCCTCTCACCACCCCTGCACCTCTGGCCTGTACCCCAGTTCTGTATGCATAAATAAATCTGTTTTAAAAAAAAAGTTTACACAAAGCAAAGCAAAGGTCTCTGTGTGTATTTGGTGTGTGTGTGCACAAGAGACAATGAAAAAGAGGTGTTTATACATAACATCTTTTATCTATTTTCATTTATATGTGTGTGCAAATATATGGAAAGTAAATGTTATAAAGAAAATAAAACTAAGAGGCTTAGCAGATAACATTAAGTTCTTGCACAAAACTCCACAAGCTTCTAGCAGTCATTAACTAAAATGGGTTTTATAAGTTTGGTGCGAGAGAAAAGAATTCCGACCAGTGTTGTAGGCAACTTCTTATGAGGATTTAATTGTTAGAGTTGCTTCATTTTAAGGAGAATGATTTCGCCTCCAGGCTATGAGGATCACTGTTCTAATGAGCCATGTTTTTTAACGAGGGGAGGGCCTTCAGCTATTCTTGCAAGAGAGAAAATTTCCAGGAATTATCCTTACTGCTATTATAAATTAATAAATTTTAGCAGTGCCACACCGCAAATCTTTGGCACTGACCTATATAGAAACATTAATATCTTATGATATTGATTTCAAAGACAAAGTCCAGAACCTTATGGTAAATCTAGAGGAAGTTTGTCTCTTGTGATAGATGCTGCCGTAAGATTCACCTAACACCACCCAAGTAAATCATCATCTCCCCTCGTGCTCAGGGAGGGCTGGGCATACTGTCTGTGGTGTCTCCAGGCACAAACGTCCCTAGAATTTCCTAGAAACGACCACCTAAAACATCATGGTGCCTATGTCCTCTGGCATTTCCCTGGAGAACTGAGGGGTAGCTCAGCTCAGGCTTGTGCAATTCCCACTGTCATGGCCATTTTGATGGGTCTCAACTGTGTCCCCCACAAGCAAGGACACCTGCAATAGAACTGAACAAGGAGTATTAGATCATAGTGTGGACAAGTGGGTTCCAGGCTTCATTAGTTCCAGTATAGGCCAGCACTTCCGTTTCAGAGACCCTCGTCTTGAGTGATTACCTTAAAAATAGTATACCGGGCAAGAACAGGATAAATAATGCTTCCCTTCTGCACACTCCTCAATTCACTGCCTTCAGTTTTCACTCTACCTCACAAGCTGCTAAACAGGGTTTTCAAGATGGGTCTTTTTTCAGTATTAAAACTAGGCAGCTGCGTAAATAAATAATCGAAGCCTAATAGGAACAGTCAGTAAGAAGCCAGCTTCTCCAAGCGCCCTGATGTCTGGGAGGAGGGCAGAGAGAGGGCAGGGCACTGCGCACCTTAGCTTTTAACTCCAGAGGCCATTATCCCCCTGGGCCAGCCTGGCTCGGCTCTGGAGACACGTGTCTTCCAGTTTGTTTATCTCATTCCTGTCACTTTCACTGATATTCTCTGCTCTTCTTGGCAGCTGACCTTTCACAAATGTTGGTTTTGTTTCAGAAATGTCCGATGGTAAATAAGGGGGCAGAGTTCATAGGGCAAAGGGCAATGTAACCAGAGGCTCTGTAGGGCCAAGGAGGCTTGTTTTTCTGTGAAGGGGGGAGGGTTTAACCTACTCCCAGCCTCCAAGCGGAGCGGGGTTCAGCCCCCACCTCCAGATGTTTCTTCCAAGCTTGCTTCATATTCCCCCAGAGACCGTAAATAACAGTATGGAACAACATGTTGCTTGGTTCATTGAATTTTGGGAAGTGTCACCAATATCCGGGTAATTTTATAGGGAGAGGCTGGGAAACATCCATATTTAGCACAGCTGATGCTGATGATTGGACTGTTCTATCCAAGAGCCCTCGTTTTCTGAGTTGGGGTTTATTCTTTCAGCTCAGGATTCTTAGAGGATAAAGACTGGTGTGACATGGAAAGGAGTTTGTCTGAAGGGAAATCATTGTCATATGTGACTCGCCCCCATTCCTCTTCAAATGGAATTCTGGTTGGTCAATCAAATTATTTCTCTGAACCACTGTTCAGTTTCTTTCTTTCTTTCTTTCTTTCTTTCTTTCTTTCTTTCTTTCTTTCTTTCTTTCTTTCTTTCTTTCTTTCTTTCTTTCTTTCTTTCTTTCT
>NW_004567136.1:8697120-8700441 GCF_000260355.1 Condylura cristata | reverse complement strand
AGACAGAGTGGGGTGCAAAACAGGCAGATCTACTGAAATATACTGCTAAGGGGAGCAGCAGGCAGGTCAGGAGAGGTCTACCATGCCATGTGGGTCAGCTCCCTGGCTGGGTATTGAACTCAGGGTGCCGTGGCCTCAGAAAGCTTCATGTGGTATTTTAACCCGCTGCACCACCAGGGAGAGCCCCATTGTTCAGTTTCTTTTAAAAAATAAAATAAGGATAACGTTTCCTCCCCACCTTCCTCAAAATGTTAGGACTCTAGATGACGTATATGGAAGCATAGTGTTAACAGCAGAAGGTTTGCAAGAGTTCTTGCTAACTGACAACAGTCCTTGGGTTAATTTCATTCATTCATTTCTTTTTTAAGTTTCAGATGCTAATTCCAAAATTAGAAATAATCAAAAAAATTAGACTCAAGTGATGGTTTATTTGGGGAGGCGATATCTAATACGTGGTATGCTCAGTAAAAGTGATGATACTAAGTAGAATTGTCTTCTTCATTGTACCTCAGGAAGGTAAAGAATCTCAGGTTACAAAGTCACAGTGGAAGCCACCAGCATCTTCCATGCCATCCAAACCTGGAACAGACAGAGAATCCCTCACTCACTGTGAAAACTCCATCTCACGCTCTGAGTTGGGTAAGTAGGTACAAGGGCTGCTTCTTACAGGGTCTCTGGCCCAACAGCTTTGTAAAAACCCATCCACTGCTCCTCCATGCAACCCCAATCTCCAAACCACCCTCTTGCTTTTCTATTGACTCCACCTGTTGGACTCCACCTGCGATCTTGGCCATTTTTGATGACTGCTAGCTAGGCCCTATTGTAACGTTTCTTTCATTTGTACAAGAGCCTCTTTAAAGAGCAGAATGGAAGTCAACAGCTCTTCACACTGATTCTAGTGAGAAGTGTTTGAGTGTATATGAGGGCAGCTCTCAGGTAAAACCCTAAATTACCGGGTGGAGTTCATTCACTCACTCAGCCAGTAGGTCTGTCTGGATTCGTACTCTACACCAGGTGCTGGCAAGGTGAGGATGAGAAAAACATTGGTCTAACCCCTGGGGGAAGTGGCCCAAGAAGGTGATGGTGGTGCCCCTTTCCTCCCTCCCTTCAGCTTCCCCTCAATAGCTTTTGCCTAGGTCACCCACTAAATAGGAATCCTGCGAGTCCTCCTCCTCCATTTCTAATGCATCTCTAAATCTCTATCATTTTCACCTGCTTTGATTACCTAGCATGGGATAGGTACTTCAGGAATGTGTAAGGAAAGGCAGTTTTAGGAGAAAAAAATGAGTCAACAAAAGTGGGTTGATACTGTTTTAATGACAAGGTTGATGCTGGGTGCCTTTGTTGGAGGGTGGCAGAGGAATAATTGACTAATAAATTGTACTCCAGGCCATCTTGTTGAAGGTGTTGTTGCTGGTCTCAGGACTACAAATTAAGAACAGAAGATGAGGCTGATTTTGGAGGAAGGAACAGTGAGGAGCCGTGCTGTGTCCTTTTAGGGGATATACAAGGCAGGGGGTGGGTGATAGGGCTACCTAGCGCAACAGTAGCCAGAAAACCTGGGCTCCTGGCCACAGTGGAGCCATTTCCCACACAAAGTATGGGGCCAAGTTCTGTGCTGTCTGCTCCCTGCCTCACTTCTGGGAGGCCCTCTCCTTCTGTGGCTGTTGATATAGTACATTGATGCGATCTGTTTCAGTAACAATTGTCTCACCCCATCTTTTGAAAAAAATAATTTTTCTGCCCTAATTTGTGATGCTACCTTGAACATTCACTAGGCGGACGCATCTGCATTAAGTCCTAACTCATTCTTTCCCATTGATCTACTCTATTGATTCCATAATTCTGTGTCTTTCTAAATTACTGGCAGTTTAAAAAATAATTTAATATTTACGAGGGCAAGTCCTCCTTAATTATTCTTTTCTCAGTGGGTTGAGTTATCCCAGCTCTTCATTCATTCAGTGTACATTCTAATCACATAAAGAAGTGCCAAAATAATGCCACTGGGATTTTGATGACTTGGTTAAAATTGTAAATAAATCAGCATCGAACAGCAATAGCCTTGTCTCTCCTTTGAAAGTGCCTCCTCATTTACTCAAGGTTTTGTGTGCCCCTCAATTAATTCTCTCTTTTGAATTAGATGTTTCCATTATATTTCTAAATGTTTATTGCTTATAGAGAGGAAATGTATGGGGGTTCACATCTGTTTCTTTGGTGTTCAGCTTCTTTAATGAACTCTCTTATTAATGTGAATATTTTTCTGAATAATTATTTGGGATTTCATTAAAAAATACTACATGCAGAAATTAAAGCAGTATTTCTCATTTCTGAGTTATTTTATCTTTGGGTAGTTTTATGTTTAATGCATTCTAGAACATTAGCCATGTTCGTTTCTGAGTCTCATGTAAGTATGGGATGTGTTAAAAAGAATATGCATATTAGTCATTTCAGATGTGAGGTCCCAGGTTTTATAGAATAATGTATTTGATTGTCTTCTGTTTGCATTCCTGGCATAAGCCTAATATTGTCCTTTTAAATATTGTTTGCCTGGAAAAAAAATGTTTATTTAATTCTGCTTTTTTATGATATTAGCACACACAGACTAGTCATTCTTCTGAAATTAATAGTAATATTTTATATTTTTTGAAAAAGAAAATAATCTATTGTCCGGAGTATTTCCATTTGTTTAATACAGATTAATATGGAGATTGATAATTTCTATGTTTTCTACATTTGTTGCTACACCATTCACCAATTCTAATTTTATTTGTATTATCTGTTACATTATTCCAAGAATTCTAGGAGTGTGTTGAATTGTTTTCCTCAAAAATAACCTAGAATTATTAGATTTACCGACTCACTTATAGATACTACTGTGATTATATTGCTTCTTTATAATTACAGTTTTTCTGCTTTCTTAATTTGAATCTCTAACTCATTCATTTTAACTTTATTATTTAATAATGCTATGAATTTGCTTTTCAGTACAGTTTTGGAAGCATCCAATAATTTTATGAGTAGTATTCCATTTTTTACTTATAAGATAACTGTATCTGATTTTTTTTTACCATATAGATATCTAGAATAATGCATTAAAATTCCAAGTAGGTTTTTTTTTTTTCACCCATGAATGATTGTTATCGGGAATGGGAGGAGATGGAAATTTTTTTTTATGGTTTAGATATGACAGTTTTCTTTTAATTTTTCATTGAATGCCTAAAAGGGAGCATTTTCTGTTAGCAGGGTTTAAACAAAAGAAGAAGAAGAAGAAGAAGAAGAAGAAGAAGAAGAAGAAGAAGAAGAAGAAGAAGAAGAAGAAGA
>NW_004567136.1:8695834-8696860 GCF_000260355.1 Condylura cristata | reverse complement strand
AAGATGTCTTTATTTCTTTTCTCCTTCTCAAATTGTATTTCCCCTTAGTTTCAGATACACACACTGACAATCAGTGGCTATGGAATATTTGTTTTGATGTGTTCATGAACAATTTATTTTGTGGGAAGCCATAGTCAGACATCCTGCTCTAATTTTCCGTAGACCCAAACTGCCCTCAGGAACACCGCTCCCACCTAGTGGTCATTATCAGAATTGCAGGCAAGGGTCAGCATGGAAATCAACATTGGGCGGTTTCAGGTCTTTCAGATGCAAACTCATTTCATAAATGGAAAGTCACAATTACACATTAAGAGACTACTAGAAGGACAATAATTATTTAATCCTAGAGCATTCTCTTAGTTTGCTTAGTGTATTCTGACATTTAAATTGCAGAATATCATGTTATTAAATTGCAGAATATCATGTTATTATTATTTTTTTTTTCCTTTACAGGGTTGAAAGTTGAAACCTACTTGGGACTAGATACATCATACTTTATCAACAATAAAATACTCAGGAACAACCCAAATACCTGTATTATAAGTCCTTAGGAATTAACTCTTGTTTTTTGTTTTGTTTTTCTTTTTTCACTAACTGGTAAATTTATTTACTACATTTTGGTTGACTACTCTGTCTAGTCCCCCCGATCATGAGTCACGAGGTTGTGCTGGCTAACAAGGCACGTTTGGTCAAGCATTCGACAGCTGGGTCAATGGCGTGGGTCTCCTGAAAAACTTCGACTGAAAATGGCAGCTTTGGTCAGACTACAGCAGCCACAGCAACACCCCAATAAAGCCCACCTGCAAGACTCACGTGATACGGATGATAACATCAGGCTGAGGACAGTTGAAGAGAATATTTGGATTTCAAAATAGTGTATCGGGAACATAACTGGTCTAATTGAAGAAGTAGTTCGAGCACCTGTCGCCATTTAACCCATATAATCAGCTCAAAAAATTGCAGAGGTTTTATCCTTTCCCTCGGCTTGCTAAATCTGTCTACCAATCACTGTTAACTTTTTTTTTT
>NW_004567136.1:8685319-8694884 GCF_000260355.1 Condylura cristata | reverse complement strand
CCACCAGGGAGGGCCCTCTTTTTCTTTCTGGCTGCAGGGAAGGAGAGGGGGACAGGATCAAAACTGGGGCGGGAAGAGCACATGGGTGAGCTGGTGATGGGAAGTCCACAGGGATTACAACCGATATGAAAAAATGCAAAAAATGAAGAAAGATGTTTATATTTATACATCTTTCTTCATTTTGTGCATTTTTCATAATATATTAAAATATATAAACATATAATATATATAAATACATAAACATTTATATATAAATATTATATATAAACATATACTATATATTTATATATATTATATGTGTGTGTATATATATTATTTATATGTAATGAAAGTGGATTCCCAACTCTGGACCTTCAATGTGTAGATAAAAAGCAAGGATTTCAACTATGCTGGGTGGCAAAGTTATAGTGTTGAAGTGGGAAAATTTAGAAGTCTTTACCACTGTTTTGTGGGTTATGTTAGAAAGGGCAGTGGTGCTTTAATTCTCCTTTGATTACTTGAAGCTGTGTGTGTGTGCGTGTGTGTGTGTGTGTGTATTATTTGGGGATTTATTTTTTTCACGTGGAGGTAAGCAAAGAAGAAATGAAACATGTGCGCAGGGAAACCATTTAAAAATGGAAAGTAGCAAATATTGGACGAAAAAGATTCATTGAGATAAATCAAGGATTGGCCACTGGGAGAGATGGCCTCAAACCTACTGCCCTCATCACCATGAAAAATGGTTGCGAAAACGACCCTACGCTTACAGCTGTGGAAAATGAGAGTTGGGCTAGTAACTGGCTTTGTGAAAGTGTTTCCTTGCGGAAGTCAATGATAAAATCAATGTGTATACACACCTGGAAGTGAACAAGGCATTAATTAGTACACCAAGAAGCCATGGCAGGTGTCATTGGATAAACCTGGAGAGGAACTTGCTTCCGGGGGCTCAGGTTCAAAAACGAGAGCGGGCCGGTCCTCTGGGGGGCTGTGGCAGGTGCGTCATCTGGGGTCAAGCACGCAGGAGCCAGTGCCGGTGCCTGGAGTGAGGAACAGGCTGAGGCCCAGCATTAGGCGAAAGAAGGCTGCTGGCGGGTGAGGGCAGAGCTCCCGGGAGTGTGCGGAGGCAGCAGGGAGAAGCGACTTCAAGACCTGAGCCGGACCCAGGTGGTGCCCACACACTGCGGCCTAAGCGCCACCAGGGAAATCTCCCCCATGTTCTCTGCATCATGGTTATCTCCGCCCCCACTGTTATCACTACATCTATTACTGCTGCATTTCAGGAGTGCTGAAAACAAGATGACTCACATGCTGAGAGGGGACTTGCAGAAATTTCATCCTGTTCACAAGACCCTGCAACAAGTTCGCCTAAGGAGCCTTATTCCTTTTCTGCTCCAGTGGAGTCATGAAATCTTTCTTTTTTTCAAAGATTTATTTATTTATGCACACAAAACTGGGGTACAGGGTCCTCCCTGATGGCGCAGGGGGTTAAAGCACAGCACTGAGAATCTAAAGCCGCTTCTGCATGAGTTCCTTTCCACCTGCCCCGAGGAGATCCACATGGCGCGGCAGACCTCTCCTGACCCGCCCGCTGCTCCCCACTCTGTCTCTGGTGAATCTCTCACCCTCAACATCTCTGGCCTGTACCCCAGTTCTGTACGAATAAATAAATAAATCTTTAAAAAATGGGGTACAAGCCAGAGGTGCAGGGGCTGTGAGAGGATTCCCCAGAGACAGAGTGGGGAGCAGAACAGGTAGACTGGATGAAGTACACTGCTTATTGGAGCAGCGGGCGGGTCAGGAGAGGTCTGCCACGCCATGTGGGTCATCTCCGGGGCAGGGATCGAACTCACACTGAGGCGGCTGCAGCTCGCTTGCAGTGCTGCATCCTAACCCCTTGCACCACGAGGGAGGGTCGAGTCACAAAATCTTTCAAATAATTTAGCAGTTTGGGGCTTGGGCAACAAAACGCACATAATTTTCCCTTGAAATATTAAAGGTTCAAAGTGTGGGAGCATCAGCATGAAAGAGGTTGACACCCCCCGAGGTGGAGGAGCCGCTGGGGGTTTCTCCTCCCACTGCTCCCTGAACCTGACTGTCCTGAAGCCCCCTCAGCATCCTGGCAGCCCCCACCGGCGGCTGCCTTCCCCCACCCATGAGTGAAAACAAATTGTTTCCAGCTATAATACCACAGGGCTTCGCTCTGACCTGCGTGGTGCAGTGACACTGTGCGGCTTGAATTTTTACATACAGCTGCATAAAGCAATTTTCATGTAAATTTCTAGGTAAATCAGCCTGCAGTTGGTCTATTACATGGACACGTACCCAGAAACCATTAAGTTCGATGGAAGATTAGAAGTTGCCCTAGTTCCTTTCCTCCTATGCTTGTCCCTGAGCCTTCCAAGGTGTCTGAATTAGGGGAAAAAAACAAGGCCCGGGGAAAATGCGAGGCCAGTGAACAGGTGCTCCTCTTTGCCTGGACGTCCCCAGGCTCGGAGGCAGTGAAGCCAAAGGGGCCCCCTGGGGGCAAGTTGAGGATGGAAAATAACGCTCAAGTGAGCAGAGGGCCCAGGTCACTCGTAGCTCCCAGACTGGCCGCCGTCCTCTTCCAGACCTCACGCATAAACAGCCCGGGCAGCGGCCACTCCCATCGGGGCTGGCTCCATTAGCTCACAGCAGGTGAAGTTTCCAGGGTCAGAGGAGTAAATCAGCTCCTCAGAGGCACCCACGCTGGAGCTGGGCGCTGGGAACTGGGCTGGGGCCGGCCCTGCTGCCCACTGCTGCCCGCTGACCCAGCCATCTGGCAGCAGCCTCGCTGGCCCTGTGTGGACCGGCGTCTCTGCCCCACGGAGGCAGATTTCTCCAGCCTGTTCCTGACGGCGACAGCATCCACAGCCCACAAAGGGAAAGATGTGGCCAAAACCTGGCCCAAGATGTTTGTTTATGCAATCTTTAAATAATTCATCTTCATCCCTATTGAGCGCATCACAGCATGTCAGAAATAAATGTGTCGCCTTGGCCTGTTGTTTGCAGCTCAGGATTGTCGAGCGAGAAGAAAATATTACAGAGACGGAGGGAGACACACGCAGGAGTGTGACCTTTAACTGCACTACCTATAACCAATCTCATCAAATTAAAGCACTGTATATTTTCCTTAATAATCTCTGATTAGGCTAGGGCTATGAGTGGACACGAACACCCGCCATTGCTATGCAGCGGGATGTCTGCTTAGCACTAGCAAAGCGTTTGGGAATAAGTGAGCAAAATGCTTTAATTTGATAGGGTTAGAATCCTGCAGGCTCCAGGGTGAAAGGTCCCCAACAGCCCCGCTCACACTGAATATGCAGAAATAAAAAAGTAAATTGCTTACATCTGCTGCCGGCAGCAGGGAAAATGATCTGATTGGACAGTCCGAGGGCTCTCCATCTCTTTTGGGTTAGAGAGAGGGTTTCAGAGCAACAAAAGCTTGTAATTGGAGTAATTCTGAATTAATGGACACACACACACACACACACACACACACACAACATTTGGAGGCAGCTGTTTACAGAAGCCTGCCTTGCCTGTTTAGGAATGCTTCGAGATTGCAAAGAAGCAACTTTAAAAATAATCTTTACTCCCAGACAGTCCCCAACCTGCCAAAGAATCCTGAGACCAGGTTTGAATTTAACAAGTAACAAGTACACCGTTCTTATCTGGCTCGTCCTTCTGCCACAAAGCCTGGGAGTTATCAGACCCACACATCTCCTGGCCCACTTTGAACATCCTCCTGAAATATATGTTCACTCCAGCTCCCCTTCATGCATAAAAAGAAGATTCGGAAAAGGGCTTCACCAGGATTCCTAGAAGCTGACATAGAAACCCCAGGTTTTTCCTGGCCGTGTGATGTGGGATTTAATCTGCGTATTTGATCAAGAAGAATCAAAGGCAGGACTCTGGGTCTTAGGGGCACAAGCCGGTTCCGTTTCCAAGGGTGCCTGGCCACCCTCATGCTCTCACAGGACCCCACCTCCCAGGAAGGCGCCGCTCCTGCCTTCCCATCGCAACAGCCCCGCGAGGTCAGCTGCTTTGTTTAGTGTTGTATGCTGCCGCCAAGACTGAGGTTGCATTGGAACTTTTCATTTCAGTTTATTTCACTTCATCCATTTCCACTAGCTCGTGGATCTGAACGGCATCACCAATCCCACTGTCAGCAAGCTCCTGTCATGCACTGAAGTGTTTGTGGCTCTGGGGGTCCAGAGTAAGCCCCCCGAGAGCAAGATGTACTGAAACCGAACAGTCAGGGAAGGCACCTGAGAGGCCAAGTTTCAAGTGCTATTTCTCAGTCAGACATTGGTTTGGGTTGTGCCCCAAAGACCCAGGCAGCCTCACCAGAAGCTCCAGACTGCAAGGAGGGTTCCCCAAGGGCCTGCGTCATGTGGGACTCAGAGGAACAGCTCCAGGCAGCCCCGTGTTTCAGCAATAAATGGGGCTGATGTCCAGATGCAAACTTATTGTCCATATTCTTACTACTGCCCACGGCTCTTTGAAATCTTGCATGGCCTATTGTTCTTGTGAGTGTTAGGCTGCTATTTTATAAGGCCGAGAACAAGCTGTAAGATAGTCTAGGACCCAATTGTGTAACACAGTTTTGCACACACACATACAGGTTTATATATGTAGTGTTTTTGTTTTTTTTATTTGATACCGAGCCACAGTGAGAGGAGACTGGCAAACTCCATCATGCCTGGAGACCATGAGCCTTTTTCATGCCTCTGTGTGGGCAGGATTGGCCAGGGTGGGCACGAAGACACCCAGGTCCTCTTGGAAGGATGAGCCCTTGCCTCTGAAAGATGCCGTCTCTGCCAAGTGGCTGACTCGGTCGCTGCATCCTGAAATCTCCTGTCTGCAAGGCACAGCTACAGACTATTGGAAGGCATTTGTCAACAATTATGTGTCTATTAAGGAGTAGTCAATCAGTGTGGCCCAAACAGCCAGGCCTCCAGGGCCCAACTATTGATAAGAAACTGTCAATAACCCATCCAGTCCTTTTCCCAACAAAACATGCATTCAGCAGGCCCAGATCATCGTCTGCAAACAGCACAGGCCGGCTCCCATCCCAGTCTCCAGCTTCCCCACTTTCTAAATATTCAGCTTGAATGCAGAAAAACCTGCAACACATCTGAATAAAGGATGCTTATTAAAATGCTATTTAAGCTGGGTAGGGGGGTCAGATATTTAATATAATTAAGAATATAATGGGAGGATTGTGCGCGTCGGTTGCTGCAATTACTCCTGAAAATTGTAAAACCGGAAGGAAATTAATAAGGGATATTTTTAAATTAGCTTGAAGGTAATTACTATCTATAAATACTTTCCTTTCCACCAACACAAAGTTTAGAGTTATTTACCTAATTTAGGACAAAAGGTTGAGATATTAGCCAATATATTTTCATGCATATTCAATTTACAAATCTTACCGTGGGTTTTGTAATTATTATCATAAAGGGCCTGTCTTGAAAGAAGAAAAGCTGGGAGAGCCACGTGAACGTTTTACACCAAAGCCCCCCAGCAAAATCACAGTGAGGAGTGGGGGAGGGTGGGAGAAAAGAAAGAAAGAGAAACCCCCAGCAAGGCCTTCTCCTTTGAACTGGCATCCTCCCGCATCAGAGAACACACTCGTTGTCCTACAACAAAGGCAGCAGCTCAAGCCGGAGCCACAAAGCCTCACACACCCAACGCCAACGATGTTTAAAGCAGATGTAATATTCCGAGTCCAGGCACCATGTCAGATGCACTTTTAAGATCCCTGAAAGCCAAGGTTTGTCTAAATTTACAACAACAAACATTCTCCCCTTTTGTCCCAAGGTTCCCTGGAGACTGTGCCGGTCTTCCATGGGGTGGAGAGAGGAAGGCGAGGCAGGTGGGCTGGGGGCGCAGGTGAGCGCAGTTGAGGCAACTACCAGGTCACGAGACTAGCGTATGCTCACAATGGCGTCTCCTTTCCTTCGGCTCCATCTTTCCTCGCTAAAACCCCAGAGTTCAGATATTGGGGTAGGGCAAGGAAAGGTCAAGTAAGAAACCCAAACATTCAATCAAAGCTTTGGGGGATAGTATTTAAAAAAAAAATTAAAATAAAACTTGAAAGTACTGAAAGGAAGCGCGGTATCTCAGGTGGCAGGTAAAGTTTCTGTCTCGGAGGTTTCTTTTTCTTTTTTTTTTTTTTCAGAGTCAAAATGGAGTCAGGTAGCGGGCCCTGTTCTCCCCAGTCTAAAGAGTGCCCCCCCTAAACCCGGGGCACCTGGAATCCTCTTTTTTTGCATTTTTGTTCATTTTATGGCCACAAACGAATGTCGCTGAAGGCATCTCACAGGTGCTGTTGAGGGTCCAATCCACTTGCAGATATTTAAATCTCATCTGCCACATAGATTTAGAGGAGACCTGCAGTTCATTTTAGATGCTCACTCAGGGAAATTATAGATGGCCTTAATAAAATGTTCCAAGAGCAGAAAGAGCGAAATGGACCAGGTCAGGAACGCACGGTCGCAGAGGTCCCCGAGTCACCGCTGCCAGAGCCACGGCCAGCGACGCCAGGGCAGCTGATCTCTCCTCTCCTGTCTGAAAGCCCCATTATGTGTATTTACAAAATAAACAATGCAGGCAAGCCCATGATTGTCATCATTAATAATATGCATTATAGCAAGCCGTTAAATAAATATACGTTCCACAGAGGTCTGCCAGACCCATCACGTCTTTCCCTACAAGCAGATCCAAGGCATTGTCCCTTGTGTTTCAAAAAAAAAAAAAAAAAAAATCACTTCATGAGGCAGTAGCAACAGAAAGAAATCTTTACTTAAAATAACTCACCAATGTTTGGAGGCTCCGATGTGAAACCAGGTAAGTCAACAAGTGTAAATTCGGGGGCAAGGCCACAGACTCTTTAGACTCAGGTCTGCTGCTGACAGACCACCGCAAACGGGGCTAGAAAGCAGTCTCGGGGCTTCAGTAATGAACTCTCCTCACAGGAAAAGACACACGAGTAAACAAATAACAAGATCTTGTCGGAGTTCAAAGTGAACAAGTTGCTGGCTGAAAGATTTCCATCCTCATACTCCCTTAAAAATGCTATTTCGTGAGCGTGAGACTCTTTACTCACTGACAAATTCTTGCCCAGGGAGCTATGTTTAGAAAATGGTCAGACTGACCTTCCAGAATTTCAACTTCTAAGACTTGTAAAATCAGTATGGGACAAAAAAGAGGTGTTGGTGAGATGCTTTGATTGAAGCAAGTTCCTGAAATCTTTAAATTACACGTTTTTAAAGAATAGACGACTCCTGCCTCTCAAGTAATACGTAATTAAAAATTAAAAATAAAACAGAAAGCAAAAAGAAATATTATCTTAAAGCAGTGCTCAATTGGCGAAGAATGATATTATTTTAAAACGAACGCTTCTGAGAAAGACTTTAAATTTTACCTGAAATTTTAAAATATACAGAAACATTGAATCAGGAGGTGTGTGGGGCATAGTATTTATGCATTGCATCTACACATATAGAAGGAATCGATACTACAAAGAAAAAGGGTATGAATTAGCATTATTTGTTAAAATAAAGGGCACACCCTAACTTCTCTGACTTTTTCCTTTGCAAGGGGACAAGGCTTTCCAGAGAAAATACGTGGATGACCGTGAATTATGATTACTTGACTGTCTGAGAAGCAACATATAGATAAGGCTAGGCGAGGAACACGTTACTTTCTGTTTACGGAGAGCCTTTTGTCAGGGGAACCATAGCAAAACTTTTCAGATCTTTATTTCACAAATCTTTGCCAAATTCTGGTCAGCAGGAAAGCAAACACGTTGCTAGCTAGACTGTCTGGGGAAGCTGAGGGGACTGGCAGAGGTCAGCTTTGCCTTGTTAGATGCTCTTCCTACTGCTTCCATTTCCCTCACATAGGAATACAACTTTGCTCGTGGTTCCCATCAATTAAATTTTTTTTTAAAAAATGAGAGAGTGAAAAGTGAGAAAGGGGAGAGGTTGATCAAGAAAAAACATGTGTGAGTGGGTGGGAAGCCTGGAGGAATTAATTTTTTACATGGGTTTGGTCTAGAAGAGTAATATGAGCAAATACCTGACCGAGACTGTCAGTAGCCTCTCTCTGGACTGGGATCAGCTTTCCGAGTCCTGGAGACTTCCAAAATGTTAGCAAAGTAAAACAGCTCGTCTCCCTGGAAGCCCAGGATAGTTTTTCTGGTTTGAATGGAGGAGGACAAGGGGTTTTGTGGTTAACTGCTCTGCACTTACAACTTTGTCCGATCAAGAGCCAGCCCAGAACGTGTAAAACTGACCCGCAGGCGGGAATAAGATTTTAATTTCCCTGCATGAATATCAAGCTCTGATTATGGGGGGCAGGGGGGACAAAATGGGGAGAAACAGCATTATGTTCACTTTTTCCAAACTGAAGAGGAGTACATTTACTCCGCACGTTTGGACACATCCATTTCTAAAGATTATTTGTTCAGGCTTGCGTGTCTGAAAATGCAGACTTAGCTCTCTCCTACAAAACTCCTCAAGTAGTCTGGAAGGGAAGTAAGTCTCTTTCCTAGATGGAATCTCCCAATCTCAACATTCTCCAAGAAAGCATATTTAAAAAACAAACAAAACCCTTAGAAAACAGCTATAATCCAGGTTATTTATGGAGAACATGTCCTTTTATTTTAAAAATGCATATAGATTTTAATATGAAAATGTGCTGGTATAAGGAAAAAAAGAAGACTTTTTAATAAATTTCTTTGTAGAAACACATTTCTTATACAATTCTGTAATGTATTTTTTGTTTTCACAAAATGAGGATCTCATTTGATGTTGAAACAATTTAAAAACAAGCAAGACTTTGAGCCATTCATTCACACACACACACACACACACACACACACACACACACACACAAGCCTCCTAACAGGAATTTTTAGAGGCCAATAAAGAAACATTGTGGTATCACTCTTATAAAATCAAAGTCCGTGCTAATTGTTCTTGTCCATTTAATTAGAAAGTATTATTTCCTGTTTTTCAAATCAGCGATTTCTCTCTGAACAATGGATTAAGACACACCTTCAAATAATTAGAAAAAATCATCCACTTCCAGAATATTTAAGGGTGAAATTCTAACCGCTCTAGGCCAAATTCATGGTATCCTACCGCCATCTACTGACCATCATTCAAATGTCATGATTTAAAGGTACAGGCTTAAATCTACAAAAATAAAGTTTAGACAAAACACATTATTTTGAAGGCTGCTCAAAATGTTTGAAAATACTTCTTGAATCAAAGCTTAGCTGTAACTACCTGTAGCGACCGCCTCCTCACTTGCCTTAACATTGCCTTCTGTTCCTCTTCGACACTGCCTCGTCCCTTCTAAACCCTGTGAGGCAGGGGTTCTCTCCCTCCCTGCCCCCCACACATAGACCCACCCCCCCCCACACACACACCACAGTCTCTTCTCTTCAAATGAATCTTAAAGAAAACACCGCTGAATGGGTTCATCAACTCCCTTGATCTGCATGTTCTATCTTTGTCAATACAATCAAAGGTCGTGGTAGATATTTGGGGTG
>NW_004567136.1:8681284-8683914 GCF_000260355.1 Condylura cristata | reverse complement strand
CCAGCACCACTTGCTGAACAAATTTTCTTTGTTCCATTGTATCTTCTTTGCTCCTTTGTCAAAAATTAGGTGTCCATAAACTCGTGGGTTTATAAATGCCTTCTATTCTTATAGAGAAGGTCTATAATCCATCCTGCCAAAACTTTTTCTGTACACTAACCTATTCTGTCATCTTTCCCAATTTTACAGAGATTGGTTATTTACTATTTAATAAGGTTATGCCTTGACTAGCTTCTCAGCAACTCCCCCCCTCCAAACTACTTTTTCTGTATGTCTGTAATTACTGCCCAGGTGAATCAAGTGCCTGATGGAAAACTTTCAAGGATATCATTCACCTGCTCGGCACAGTTGCTAGCAAATCCCAAAACTCAACAAGTGATAGCCATTCTTACAACTATCATTAATAAAATAATTAAAATAGATGCATGCTCTAAATGTAATTTATAATATCAATTATTGTTATCTCTTATAAGATTAGAGCCACTCAGGTCCAATTCCCAACTCAGAGCCCATCTTTTCCCTTTTTTATTCTTCTCAATGCCTCACCAACAGCAAAAGACCTGATACTCGTCCCCAAGGTTCTCAGCTCCTAGAGAATAGTTCAGCTTAGCCTGGAGTCTCCACACTTTAGCGCAATCGGGAATATAATCTCAGCACCCCACCCCCATGCACCTCACCCTGGCTTCCAATTATCTTCCAATACGCTTTCTTCCTATTGAATCAAAGAGACTGGGGCCAAAAGAGAAGGGGAAAAGACTTTAACTTCTCCCTTTTTTCTGTGTCAATTGTTAGCGTCACCTGAGAGCAGCCAGTGCCTCTGCCCTCCCCCCCTTGGCTCCTGTTCTCGCTCCAAGAGAAACCAGAATGCAACGCTCAGGTCCCTGAGCCTTGCAAGTTCCAGGTCATTCTGGGACCAGTAGGGACTGACACAGTTCCAGTATCCATCGCCTGCTCTTTGGAATGACCCAGAATGTATATATTTAGACCAGGAATATTCCATTTTAGTAGAACGCTGTATGCATTGGGGTCTCATAACCCACTTTTTCACTCCTAAAAATCGAACCAAAATCGATAGCCTTCAGCTAATCCCAGCATCCCAATGTCTTGGCTACCAATGAAAAGAAAAATCATACCATTCACCAACATTTCTATCTTACATGTTCTTTAAAGAAAAAGCTACTTGTAGGGCCCTCCCTCGTGCACACCAGGTGAAGGCACAGCCCTGTGAAGCTGATTGCAGAAGCTTCAGTGCAAGTTCGATCCCCAGCCAGGGAGCTGACCCACATGGCAAGGCAGACACCTCCTGTCTCGCCTACTGCTCCCCTCAACAGTACACTGTTCTGTTCAGCTCCCCACTCTGTCTCTGGTGAATCCTCACCACCCCTGCACCTCTGGCCTATACCCCTTTTCTGTATGCATAATAAATGGATCTTTTAAAAAAGCTAGGTGTAAATATTGAAAGCAATTTCATTTTTAAAAATCTGCATAGATAAAAATATGAAGAGTAACTGATGAATAAAACAAACCTTTTCTGATAAATATCACAGGAAATGTAGTAATTTCAACTTTTGGTTCTGGACTGAAAAGTTTTGTTCTAGAACAACAACTTTTGGTGACAGAGTGGTAAAATCTGGGAGAAAACAGAAATTAGCTAAACAGGCAGGTTGAAGGAAAGATTTCCCTTGGGGCTCATTGCTGGGGTACAATGTTGGGGGTGGGGAGACCTAGCTTTCTGACCTGAAGCCTGGAGGGGTTTGGGGCTAACACCTAGCTCCAGACTTTTACTGTTCCAGGGCCCGAAGGCCGGAGGATCTCAGGAACCCAGGCTTGGGGAGACTGGGAAAAGAATTCTCTGCATTTTTCTGTCTGGCCTCTCCTTGGTCTTTTACCATGAACACGAACATATTTCAATGCAATCATCATTGTTCCTCATCCTTCTAACAATCTGCTTTCCTCCTTACAGAAGCTTCTAGAAGCTCTTCATTGATCATCTGTAACCTCTTTCTCTCTTTCTCCTTCTCGCCTCCCTGCTGTCTCTCGTGTTCTTCCATTTTTTTTTTTTTTTTGGAAATAAAAATGTAATACTATCAAATTATAAATTAGAATATTTTTTAAGAAAAGGCATATAATAAGACAAGGTTCGAAGCAGCCTGTCTCAGTCCATTTCTGTTCCCAGAACCCTGAATTCCTTCCTTTCTTTTATTGTGATTCCTTCTATAACCTCTAAAAATGTTGCTTCTACTATTATTTCTTGGCTTATCTACTCAAAACTTTATCTATTGAATCATACACACACACACTCAGGTATGTATGTATATTAATCCCCTTTCTTGATTCAAGCAGGTTAATGAGAGGTAAGTCCTTTTCATTGGGTTCTTTGCTCTACCTGTAGGTCTGTTTGGAAGGACTAGAAGTGCCATTATACCTTTTACTCATAAATTTCCAAAGAATTAGCAGCATGAAAAACATAGAGGCTGATGCTTCCTCACTCAGACATTTCACACCAGTGACACCAGTGTATCTCTTGCATGAAGGACAAAAAAAGAAAGAAAGAAAGAAAGAAAGAAAGAAAGAAAGAAAGAAAGAAAGAAAGAAAGAAAGAAAGAAAGAAAGAAAGAAAGAAAGAAAGA
>NW_004567136.1:8612196-8681184 GCF_000260355.1 Condylura cristata | reverse complement strand
AAGAAAGGAAGAAAGGAAGAAAAGAAAAGAAATTGAGCTTCTCTGTTAATCAGCTGCCACCAGCAACATCACACTGGCTCTGAAGGAGAAAAAGTAGGAAAATACCACTTTTTTATCATTTTATCAATCATCATTGAGATTGCTAAATACATCTGGCTTTAAAGTTTATCTTTCAGTGTCTTAACTAGTAGGAGAAAAAAGCAAATTACTATAACACCTTATTTAAACTTTCAAAAACATCAACTTGTATTCATAGAAATTCAAGCAGCACAGAGATTTTTTTTTTTAATTTTGCATACAAGGGCTGAGGTGTAGACCAGAGGTGTGGGGTGGGGAGGGGGTAGGTGAGAGGCTTCACCAGAGGCAGAGTGGGGGCCAGAACAGGCAGATGGACGAAGTACACTGCTGAGGGGAGCAACATGGGGACAGGAGAGTTGTGCCCTGTGGGTCAGCTCCTGGGCTGGGATTGAAGTCAGGCTACCTCAGAGGGCCACTGTAGTGTAGCACTGAGACATAATCCCTAGGCCACCAGGGAGGCCCCACAGAGAGTGATTTTTAATGGTAGTGCTTCAAATATATATATATATATAAAAGCCCTGATAAACTCTGAATTGGCAGGTGATTTTATTATAATGGAAGGTGCTAGCACTCTCTGCTTTCTTATCCAGGGCAGTTACTCTTGCTCATCCCAGAGATAAAGGTCCTCGAAATGGGCCTGTGTTCTGTGCACCCTTCACTGCGCTTTAATCACCTCCCCCAGGACACAACACATGCCTCACGAAATCACACACAGCATGCATGTGCTTCCCCCATACCTAGCCACACTGGACCCCAAATACAATCCCGCACACCATCCTTCTGCTTCAAAATGAGATTCACTTCATTCTGTTCTAATTAGTAAGAAAAAAGAGAACCAGTCAAGAAACAAGAACAGACGTAAGTGCACACACACACACACACACACAAACACTGTGACTCAGCAGAAATTGACTCTACTGGGAGAAACAACTTATGGGATATATTTGGAACCAAAAAAAAGAAAGCGGTTGAATGGTGATGGGGTATTTTCCTTGTAAACGTGTCCAGCCCAGCAACTGGTACTTGGCTGGCCTCCTCTGTGAAGTTTCCTTCTTACGTTGCCTTCTAAACAGTCCAATTTCAGTTCATACAAGTACCAGAATTCCTATGTAGAATAAGAAATAATCTGTGGGGGTCCCAACATGTTAAGATACATAGTGAATTTTGGAACCAACATAAAGTCCCCTTAATGTGAACCACGCGCCCCATGCAAGTGGCGAGCCCAGGGCCCAGTGGGAGCTGGGAAGACTGGGACACAAACTGTCCCTTTGCAGTTTCTGATTATTCCTCACCCTGGCATTTGTGAAATGGTGGAGTCAGTGAAATTTGGTGTGTGGAGCACTCAGCATAAACCCCAGCACATAGTAAGCACATAAACAGTATTAACTACTGTAGTTATTTTTAAGTCAACACCTTGTTTTTCAGACTTGATGTCTTTATTTCTTCTGTCCTTTTGAAGTCTGAAACATTTGAATGTAAGAAATTGGTGATAGGGACAAAATGAAACTCTAAATGCAGAGGTCCAATGTAATCAGTAACAAGCAAATGTGAGATCAAGCTATTTAGAACAAAAGGTTGATGTTTGAAAGCTGATGTTACCTGGTGTCCACTTGTTCTCGAAGACTGCAGGTAATGGCTGCTCTCTCATTTTACAGAGGAATGATCCATGGGGCCTATTGTTGGGTCGCCAGTACTCAGCTGCCAGGTCAGAAGCCACAGCAGGATGAAGACAGAGCGAGGTGATCCTATTCCCTCTCTTAATTTTCAATCACAAACCATTGAAACCCTAAAACCCATACAACCGCCATTTGGTATGCCTTTAGATTATTTGGAAACGTTTATGTGCTAGATGAAATTTGATAATTGACTTCCCTCTTCACAAGCAAATATCACTTAATGTTAATGAGGGTTCAGGAAATTTTCTAGAAAAATATCCAGACTCATAGAAAGCTAGTGGAAGGGTAACTCAACAGCTTGTCCTAAAAGCACTTGTCAACATGATCCAAGACTTCCAAAGTGCACATCATATAATCTCACCCCTCTATGATTTACACTAAGAGAATATCCAGATGTGAACAAGGATTTGTCTTCAAAGATATTTGCTATGGAATTATTTATAATGACTTTTAAACATAGTAGAACAATACACATATGAAACAAGAGACTATTTATAATTCCACCTTATGATGAAGCACTCCACAGTCAAAAAGAACATGATATGAGGCTTGTTGTGTGTGTGTGTGTGTGTGTTTTTAAGTAATAGAATTCATGGCACATTGTTAAGAAAGGGGATTTTCAAAATAGTGTATCCCACATGATTTGTGTTTTGTTGATAAATATAATCACCATCCTTTCATAATAGGATTCGTAGGGGGAGGGAGAGTTCTTCCTTCTCTTCTGTGATGAACTCAAATAATTTTAATTCTAAAAATATCACTGCAAAAGAAATGAGAATATCTGATGAAGTCCCTTAGGGACCATTGTGAAGTCTACATGGGGCGATGCCAGGGCTATGGCAGGGTAGACATGTTTCTTAGGCTGTTGGAGTAAAGCCAACGGAGACTTCTACTTAAAATAATGGCCAAATTTTCAGAGCACCTCCTTCTTTTCACTCTCTTTTCCTTCCTAGGCTGCAGCTGTTTTCAAGCACCCCTCTGTGTAATTAAAAAGTGGTCCAGGGATGAGCTCCTGCATTTGATAAATGCATGTTGACAAAAGGCAGGCAGAGAAATGAATATGTTTCTTGTGAAAAGAATCCTCTCCAAGTCTGTTGTAGCACTGCCTCGTCACTGTACATTTATGGTGAATTGCTAATACACTTTGATGAAGAAGATTATTTGTCTCCTATATCATCCACTTAAGAGAAAAGAATCTGACCCCAGAAGAAAAACCTATGTAGAAATCTGGGCCTTGACTGACTGTGCACGTGGCATGCTGTTCTCCAGTGCTAGGCCAGGGCCAGCCACACACCAGAAGTCCAGCAAGGGCAGTGATGTCCAGTGCACCAGGACCCCAGCCCTGCTCTGTGAGTCTTACCTCTGCCTGGACAGTGTCTGGCAATCTGTGTCTCCAAGTCAGGAAGGTAGAGCAATCCCTGCTGGAATAGTTAAGTAATACTTGGCCAGACATGTCTTAAATCCACAGAGTCCCTGCAACCCAGCAAGGGTGAAATGCTAAAAACACCAAGCAAAGGTATTTTTAAATACACATATAGCAGGATATTTAAATATGTTTTAGCTGAAACACTTAGCACCATCATCCAAAGTGGTGTCTCAGACTTGGATGCAACATTTTCAAAAAGGTTTCTAAGAGTGATTACCAGTATATAAAAGCTTATATATTTATATGACATATTAGCAAATATATAAACAAGTGTGGCCGGCATGGGGGTAGTGGATAAAACACATGCCCGATTAACTTTGAAGTCCAGATAAATCATATTTTTAGTATAAGTGTGTCCCAAATATTAGGTAGGACAGACCTATACTAATGCTCCTTCTAGTTTCTCTGGCATTCAATGTTTGGAGTATCCTTTTTTTTCTCCTAAATTTGGCAACACACCCTGCACTAAGAACTTCACACTCTTATACAGCTAGCTTATATGTGGGCCCAGATCAGTAAATGCACGCCTCTAGTGTTTGAGGGTGCAGAGACTGCCTTTCTGATGGCAAAACGTAGAAATCGCTTACCATACACGGACATGAGCTTCCACGCCCAGAGTTGTCCAGTCCAGATGTGAACACAAAATCCAGTTACGAACCACCTCAGAGAAAGGATTAAGCTTGCCATAGAGACAACGCAGGCAGGAACCAGAGGAAAGGGAACCTCAGTAGCGGGCGACAGGAGTCCAGGAAATAGCCTAGTAGAATAGGGAAGCATTTGTCCCAACAAGAGGAAGACAAAAGAGAGACACAGAGAGAAGAAAACAATGTTGGAATTGGAAAGACGTGTGTTTTTGTTTAATTAAAGTAGCATTGGTTTATAACATTATATAGATTTCAGGTGTGTAGATTTAACTGCATCAACACCTGCAGCTCATCATGAGGCTCATCAGCACGAGTCTAGTTCCCATCCAGGTTACCATTTTGTTCCCGTCATCTGAGAGTTTGTTTTATTTATTATTATCCATCCCGCTTTGTTTCTTCATGCACTATGAATGGTTATTGTAAGTAATGCTGCAATGAGCTTGGAGGCACAATTCTGAATGAATGTTTTTATATTCTTTGGATAAATATCCAGTAGTAGGGTGATTGGATCATGTGGTATTTCTGTTTTTAATTTGGGGGGACTTTCCATCATGCTTTCATAGTGGCTGTGCCAGTTTACATTCCCACTAACAGTCAAGGGGCCTTCCCTTCTTCCTGTACCCCCAGCAACACTGGTTTCTTTTCTTTTTTTACCATACCCAATGCAAGAGTACTGAGCTTTCTCACCAGGAAGACTCTAGCTGAGAAAGAGGTTTCCTAGTCCACTTTACTTAAATCTTTTCCAGGCATGCAGAACACGCTGGACAGGAAGGGAGATGTAGTGGGAAGCACTTACTTGCGTGAAGAAGACTGTCTGGGTGCCCTGTTCATTTGTGCAGGGCTCAGCCTGCAGAGACAGCTGAAAGGAGAGAACAATTCTGAAGAAAGAATAGTTTTTGCTTATTAAGGGACCAGACATTCACATTATTAAGTTGAGGCCATTTCCGTGACTCTGGTGACCAGGGGGACTTAAAGTGATGAGAAAAGTTGCAGGTGAACCATGGACCAGCTGTCAGCATGGATCTAATGGTGACAGGAAATAAGCCACTTTCCAGGTTATTATGATTATTAAGGTTTCACATATATCAGAAGAAAAGTTTTATTTTTTTTATTCTTACTATATTTTAGCTCAATGGTCTAAGTAAGGAAGTCAGTAGTTTGTTGAGATGTTCTGGATGACAACAGTCCCTGATGTGCACAGGGAAACCTTGTGGCACACTCATTTCAGGTTGAGATGACTACATGTTCCTCTGTTCATGAAAACACTTGTAGAATAAATTTTATTTTGCCTTAAAAGGATTTCCTTTGCAGTCTCTGCCCAAGAGGTTGAGTTCTTTGGCCCACATTGTGTATGCTTTATCTGAGTTTACCCCCATGGCAGCCCATGGATTTAGGCATGGTTTAAAATCCACAGATGCAGAAACGGAGGCTCAGAGCACTTTGTTGGGCTAGTGAGGGATGAAGTCAAGATGCAAAGCTAGGTGTGAGTCTTGGGGGTTCTTTCTACTAGCCCTTCCATCCAACAAGAGCAAAATATATATTCTTTCCAAGTGCACATGGGACATTCTCCAGGATAGACCATATGTTAGGTCATAAACATGCCTCAATGAATTTAAGGAAATTAAAATCATATAAAGTATGTTCTCCAACCACAATGTAATGAAATTAGAAATCAATAACAGAAGGAAAGTTGAAATTCCCAAATATGTGGAAATCAAGCAGCACATTCATAAATAACCAATGGATCAAAGAGGAAATCTCAAGGGAAATCAGAAAATAATTTGAGATGAATAAAAATGAAAACACAACATAAAAATATTATAGGGTCCAGCTAAAGCAGCACTTACAGGGAAATGTATAGCTGCAAACGCCGATCTTTAACATAAAAAAAGACCTCAAGTGAATAAGCTAACTTTCCACTTTAATGAACAAGAAAAAAGTAAGTGAACTTAATCAATGCAACCATAGAAAGGAAACAGAATGGAATAGACATCTTTGAAGTAGGGAATAGAAAAGCAATAAATCAAGTCAATGATTTCAAAAGATGCTCCTTTGGAAAGACCAATAGTACTGACAAGACTTTAGCTCAATGACCAGGACAAAATAAAAAAAGATTGTAATTACTAAAATTAGGTATGAAAAAGAGACATCACTACAAACTTCACAGAATTAAAAGAGATTACAAGGATATGCTATAAGCAACCAGATGCCAAGAAATTAAATAATCTAGATGAAGTGAGGAAATTTCTAGAAAGACACAGACTTTCACTGACTCAAAAAAAAAAAAAGAAAGAAAGAAAGAAAAGAAAAGAAAAGAAAAGAAAAGAAAAGAAAACCCACAATTATCTAAATAGACTGATAGCGAATTAAAGATTTGGCTAGTGAGCAAGCTTCCAGGAGAAAAGCACAGCATCAGAAGGCTTCACGGGGTGATCAAACAAATATGTAAAAAGAATTAATGTCAACCCTTTCAAGCTCTTCCAAAAGAGGAAAATTCATTCTATGAGGTTTGCCTTGATTCTAAAACCACATGACGATATCACAAGACCATAAAAGATGAAGACACAGTTTTAAGACCATGCATGGCAGTTCAGCCAACAATCGGGAGGTATTTGTGTTCAATGCATCTGATTCTCAGAGTTTAGACCTTGAACCCAATCATGACACTTATCAGACACAGGATTCTTCTGTACTGTAACTAGGCAGCACATATTGGCCCACTGGCTCAATTCAGCTCTCACAAATCCTAATTTATCAAAATTCCATCTAGTAAGAGATGGTGCACAAAGCCTAACCTTCCTCCCCCTTTTCACTAGAGTCAGAGAAACTTGGAATCTTGCAACAAACTCAGGACAGGAGCGAAAGACCTGGCTTCCATGAGAATGGCCACAGGTCAGCTGCAACTCACTGCATCCACCACAGTCCTGCATCCCTGTGAGTACCGTGGATGCGCTAAGACTTGGCCCAGCACTTAGAACATCCCCACCACTCAAACCTTCCACCATGATGCCAGCAATAGGCTGCCAGAGCAGAGAAAGCGGGTAGACGTGGTACCCAGCGTTCCTGCTATGGAGCACGTAAGTAGCTTTCCTAGCACACTTGTGCTCCCACAGACCAGATGCCTATCTCCTTCTAGCTCCTTGACAACAAGTTTGTTCAGTGCTCCTTGTCCTCCAGTTGTCATAAGTAGACCTTGATTATTGCAGTCGGTGCTGCCAACAGATGTTCTGGTTTTGAATCATGAAACAGAGATAGACAGGGAAGTTCTAGGCAGAGAGAACAGTGTGATGAGTGTGTCCTCCAGGAAAAAAAAAAAAAGAAATTCTTTCAATGTTTATTAATCCTATTTCTCTCTGCTTTGATCTTGGAATGATATAGAAGAGAGATAAGAGTTCACAAATGACCCAAGCACTATAAATCCTTCTAGTCCCGATAATAAGCGAACTGTGGTTTTATGTAACCATCAGCTTAATCCACCAGTGACAGAGAAAGCTCCATTAATTTGTATACCCTTTTTGTTAGTGATGAAAGCCTTAAAGCTGAAAATAAAATCAATTGCTTGTAGTTAAAGAACCATCTCCCTGCTTTTCCAGAGTGTGGGTCACTCTGCTTCTCCATTACCAAAGCCCCTTGCCTCTTTCTCCAAGCCTGCAAAAACTGAATGTGCAGCTGAATTCTGACCTGAATGTGGGCTAGAAGCTGAGAGAATTAAAAAAAAAAAAAAGTCGAAACGCTCATCTCCGCCACTTCTGAAATACATGCTTTAGGCAAGTCAGCCTTCCCCAAGAACGCTCAGCTGCTCTGCAACGAATATTTCCTTTTGCTTTTTCTCAAACACTTGCTGTCCCTGAAAACTTCACATTGAACTATGTCAGGGGCTATCTATAAACAACACACCAGTTTCTAAGCAGGAAGAACAAGAAGAATCCGACTTTTGGAAATGTGATTTTTTTTCTCTGTAAATATAAAAACACTGTCATGTACAGCTCTTCAGAGTGAAAGTATAGTTTATGCTTTACATAGAGGAAGAGATTCTTCATTCCTTATTTTTGCTCTCCAGCTTCAGGCAATATTTTCAAGTGTTGCCTATACTAGGGAACTCTGAGAGGAAATAACTGTGTTGTACCCATACACCTCAAGTCCTCAGAAGAGGTACAGGGTTTGTTCACGTCAGACCTTGGCTAAAACCATCCTCAGGAGGACAGCCCCGCCACATCATGAAATTAACAAGGTCCCCTGCAAGCCTGTCTCCACCGGCTCAGGCGTGACCACTGCACATCAAGGTGACCAGCCACACTCAGTCTCCATTTCTTACTGTTCATCTCTGTGGGTGAAACCTTATGTGAACAGCAACAAAAAAAGATGGAAATGTGTGTTTAATAGAAATCTGCAACATCACTGTATCTTTTAATTGGCCTCCTCCAAGGAGGGTGAGATCAGAGGAGGCATCTGTCAGGAGGGGAAGTTGTTCTGTTTGTAGCCAATTTTCTTGTTGGTAGACTGACACTTGAGAGGTATCCCCAAAGACCAAAGGCCCCTGAGGGTGGGGTTAGCAGGTGGGGGTAGGGATCCTAATCCAGAAACCAAAGACTGCAGGACAAATCTACAACTCAGTTTTAAAACTCCAGTCTAAAATTTATTTCATTTTCTAATTTACCATTTAGGGACCAAGATAATGAAAAATTAAACTGAATATATTAAGTCTATCGCATTGCTCCATGAGTTGCCATCATGCTGGGTAATGGCAGAGGCTACAGCCCCAAAGCGAACACCAGGCTCCAGTTACCAGTCCAATAGTTCTCCAAATGGTGTGATTATTGGTTGATTTGTCTACTCGTTAGAACAGCGTGAGCTGACTGATACAAGTTTTGATTTTTTTTATCTGTTTGTAATTATGAGAAGGGAGGGCAGGGGGAGAAGGATGTCACTGAGCACACTTCCAAGTCAGCTTCGATACCCCTGTATGCCATCCCAGGTCACACAGAGGTGTATCTGCGGTCAGGTGAAGACACCCAAGCAGCAGCGTGATTCCCAGCCAGAACAGGCTGGCCTGAGCCTCCCCCCGCCCCCCCGCCCCTCCCCCTGCTGACTCAGTCTTTGCCTCTTCCATGATTAGGTTATGCAACACCTGCACACCCCTTAGCACAAAATCCAGCACATCACTGATATCATGAGACTAGAAATTCTGGAAACAGAAACAACGAGCCTTGAGACAAGCCTGAGACGGAATGCAGGCTCTGTGTCTTCACTACCCTTTCCTTAATCACGCATCTTCACCTCCCTGAGCCTCAGTTTCTTCATCTGTAAAATGACCATAGTCTGTCCACTGGAGGTCGTGGGTACTGCACCATTTCCTGGAATGGTCAGATGGAAGGAATAGCCTCGGGAGTTGAGTCTCACTCTGAAGGTCAGGTGCCCCACCTGGGGACAGTGTTCTATGGTTTGGGTCCTGGAGGGCATGAAGGATGGACTTAAATCAGCCGGTATGGAAAGTCTTGACTTGACTCTGGAGCCTGAGCAGGGCAAGGAGGGAGCAGTGCTGAGACCTGGTGCATCTGCTGGGTCTCAGAGCCAAGCACGTGACTAAAGTCTATAGATACAGCCCCTGGCGAATAGACATGTGACCTCAGCATTTTCTTCCCTCGCAGGGTCACAGCTCCTTCACCTTTAAAGGAGGGAGAATGATTAGGCTTAGGGCCCCCATGCCCTGAGAGTAAACTGTCCCTTCTCTTTGATCGGAGCCCACGTTAGGGCAATTTCATTCTGGACACTTGGTCAGAATGATTGGTATTCCACAGCTCCAGTCCCTCGCTGCAAGGTTGATGTGAATTTGGATTGCAATAACCAAGTGCTTTTATATTTTATAAAAGTCAAATTAATGATGAAAACTCGCTAATGATACTTTTCCTTTTTTCAATTTAGAGAAAATTGGATTCTTCACGTGTGTCAGAGTTGGTAGCTTACTTCCATTAGAAGGGATGGCGTTGTTTGAAATCTAGAGAAAGTGTTATAATCTGGGGGAAACTTCCAGGAGAAGGGAGCAGGAGGCCATGTTCCAGCTCTCCCATGGTACACCAGGCCAGCTTCTGCAGGCGGCGGTCGGTCTTCCTCAAAAGGAGGTAGGCCCAGGAAAGGCACCCAAAGGCCCCACTGAGGAGACCCCAGGAGGAAACCAACTCCAACATGTGGGGAGGGGTGCCCCTACTTGTGAACCATCAGCCCTTTCCCACCAACTTGCTTTTATGTGGGCATGAAGCCACCACCCTCAGCAAAGCATGCTCTAGACAACCATGATATAGCAGTCAGCTTCCCCAACTGCCCTCATAACACTCCAAGCTGTCAAAAGTGAAAATAGGAGGTGTCAGGTGAGGGATAGAAAGGAAGCTACAACCCAAGCCCAAATCTGTGGAGACAAAGTCCCTTACTGGGGAGGGTGGAATTAAATCCTCTCCATTAGAAAAACTGAGTCGTCTACCAGGAAAGGGAAAAGGTTGTTCATGAAGTAAACGCCATCATTGACTCCTGTATTGTGTGTGTGTGTTTTTTTCTTTTGATAGATAGATGGTCGATATGTGTCTCCCTCTCAGATAGTTAATCAATTTATCAATTTGTCTACCCTTATCTGGCTGTCTATCTGTCTACCTACCTACCTACCCTATTCCTAAGGAATACATGCCCAGCTATCAATGTACTGACCTTAAGGAGTAGAATCGTAGGTCACTTTCCATTCATTCAATATGTCAATATCTTGATCTACTTGTTGGGAATTCAAGAAGAACAAAAGAGAAAATCCTGACCTCCCAATAGCTTTAGACACCGTGAACAAAGTAACTGAACCAATGTATTTCTTTGCTTTATGTTTCTGCATCCTTTATAATGAGCACCCCTTGTCTTTTGGTGAGTGAAAAGTATTAAGGACAGTAAGGGTGACACCTCCCTGAGGCTATTTCCTCCAGACACTCATTACCCTCGTTTCTGACAGGTGTCTGTCATCCCCCAGAGGCTGCAGCATGGCCGTGGCAGGTCCTGCCAAGGACTTGCGGAGACAGGAACAACAAGAGCAGGCCCAGTGCCAGTTAGTGAGTCTCCTAGAATGTCCCAAATTAAGAGCAACTGCTGCTGTCTCCAGCTGTGGGTGATGATCTCCAGGTGTAGGGAGAGCAGAGCAACTGAAGCCAGAAGACCTCGGCTTCCCTTTCAGTTTCTTAATTTCCAGCTCCATGGCCCTCAGCAAGGACCGTGACTTTTCCTAACCGGGGAAAATAAAAATATATCTTTACATGATTATCAGGAAGATCAAATGAGATGATGAGAGTGTTTTGGGACAGCGTGAGACCTGCAGCTCATGTGTCTGAGTATTGTCAACCACTCCCTCAAACCCCAACCTGCCTTTTCACAACATTCCAAGAGAAGATAGGAGAGACCTGAAGTTAACAAAATGTGCCTCATCTATGTCCTGGGAGCCATGGAGCTTCTCCTGTTATTTCATCCTAGAGTTACCTGTTCTACAAGGTCAGACACTGGCTTCTTAGTGGTCATAAGCAACTTTCACAGAAACCACCACACACCCTCCGCATGAGCAGATACTTCCAGGTGAGGTTCCGCTTCCTAGTTCCTGTCAGCAGTAGCGAAAAGAATGCTCCTACCCAGAAGGAAACACATCTCTTCCACCTGACCTTACCTCACAAAATAGTGCTCTCGATCACACAATAAGTAACTTGGAGAGAAACAAGAGAATTTCTGCAACTACTGACTCCCTCTTCACTCAGTCCCAAGCCCTGAATATGGCCTGTGTCTGATGGACTACCCACAAGCCTGCCACCGCCTCCTTGGGGCATAGGCCCTTGTCTCTTCTCACCAGAGGAAGGCAGCCGTACCCTCTTGCTGCCTACACCTACCTGGCCAGGCCATCTCCCATCTTGGAGGCCTTCAGAAGCCATTTGCCTCCTCAGGCACCAAGTAAACCCCTTCCTGTTCTGCCTTCCTGGCAATTCCTTCAATACTCTCTCACATCCCTGAGTTTTGGCAGATGTTGCTACACCGCTCAGCACACCATTCTATGCTGAGTTCCTGCACCCAAATTTAACTGAGTTTTTGTGGAGTGCCTCCATTTCCAGGAACTGTTTCACCCCCAGCCCCCCACTGTCCACCAGGCCACACTGTCATCGCAGCATCGCCTCCTGAGTGGAAGACATGCCTTACTGGACATTGGAATCCAGGAGCCCAGAGCCAGGCCTGCCTCACCGGCAGCTGCTGCTGCAAAGTATCAGCTGGGCCAGGGAGTGAGCAGTGGACGATACTTCTCCTGGGCTTGTCTTTGTCTCCCTTATGATCCTATGGCTCACAAAGCTGTGTCCCTCTGACCAGAGCAGAGTATTCCCTGCCTGGTCAGTGCTTCATCTGGCTCTTCTGGGCTGTTGCAGAGATGACATTTAGCCTCAGATGGAAGAAGGTTGGGAAAAAAAGGCAGTCTCACCCCTGGAAAACATCAGTGACAACTTGGTGTAGCAGTTTATAACTGTGTTGAGGTGCTATTCGGTTGCCAGGACTTGAGAAAGAAACGAGAAAATAAAGGGACCAAACGAGGTGTGGTGTGAGGAGAGGCATGTCATTCCCAAGAAACTGTGCTGGAAAGGAGAATGTGGAAGGCAGCAGAGGCTCCCGGAGGGGGCCCCTTCTGACCCGGGAGGGAAGGGTTGGCCTTAAATCAAAAAGACATCCTGACGAGATGGCGTAAGTCAAACAGATGGGGGAGAACAGATCGGGGGGGGGACCCAGTGGTGCGGGACAAAGGGGGTAGAGAGCCCCGGAGCCCAGATACAGCAGGCAGGCGCTCCCAGGGCAGTGCTTTCACTGAGTCCTGATGAAGGGACCCACAAGCACAGAGCCCTTCTGTATGACCACCCCATCCGCTATGCAAGGCCAAGAGCTGTCGCAAAAGAGGCTCTTGCAGGGAAAGGTGACAGGCTGGGTGACCAGTGATTCCTCCCAAGGAACATGGAAGTCAAGGCTGACTCACACCCCAGCTCTGCCACTTGATAGCTGTGGATCTTGGCAAGTTGCTTGGACTCTGACCTTGGTTTTCTCAGCTGTGAAATGGCCTGCTCTGCCCACTTCGCATTAATGTTGGCAATGGGATGGTGTTCAATATGGCATGAGCACATTCTCCAGACTGAACTGAATGTGTGTACAGAAGCTACCTTAGCATTGAGAAGACAAATGTACATTTAGGGTTTTGGCAAATATCTACAAGTTTTGCAAGCCATCATGTATGTAAATGCATGAAAGAGAAAGAGCAAGAGAAATATGGAGGGGTTCAAAGGAATGACAGACTGGGAGGCAAGAGGGGATGGGACACTGAGCTGGGGACAGGGTGGGTAGGCTAGCCAGGCTACTCTGATGGCATTTCACCCAGGTCCATTAAGTTGACCAGGCAAAGACTCTTGAAAACTGTGGTCATTAGGAGAGAATAGTCCACTCTCCAACTGCTTGATTTAATCTCTGTCACCTGGACCAAGACATATAAATTCAGCTTCACAAAATTGCAGAGTTGTGATGGACTGCACAAGGAGTCAAATATGGAGCAGGTCAGTGAGGCCTTCAAGGTGACCAGAGTACTGTTGCTCATCCCTCAGAGCCAAGCTGACGCAATGCTTAGCCAAGGGGCAGGGGACCCAGAGCCTTCTTCTTTCTAAGCCAAAGCTGTCTCTCTTCTTCCACTCTCTTCTTTCTTGTAAACCTAGGTCCCAACCCAGAGGGTCATTAACAACCTCTTGGCACATCTTACATTAGTAGAGATATGAACCCAAAGGTCTTGGCTAGATCCCAGTGCAGGTAATTGCACTCAGCTGACCAAGTGTAGTTTTGCCAAGCGTCCCTCTTGGCAAAGACGGTAGTTACAGCCCTGTGACCCCTCCCTCCACCAACTCCTCCCATCTCCTCCCAAAGTATTCCCCTTGGGGTCTTGGCCAGATGCCAGTTCTGGTCAATTTGATTCCACCCACCAGGACCAGAGCTTTTCCAGGAGATTGGGCAGTGGGGCTGTTTCATGTTTCGTAGGTCACAAGTTCAAATTCTATTGAAGGGCGTTTTCAATAAGACCTCTGTTAACATTCAGGGGGTGAGATGTGGGTGTGGGGGCACTTTCCCCACTTGCTTTTCTTTGCCTCAGCAACTCTCCCACTGGGAAAGGTAACAGCGAGGTTATCTTTCATTTCCCTTCTGCTAGGAGGCAGGCGAGCCAAGCTGGCCCTCTCCCCTCCCATAAGGCAGCTGGCTCCTCTTTCCAGTCCTGCAGTAGAATCTCTTGCTCAGTTGCCTGAGGGTGGAGGGAGGGGGAAAGGACTTCATTTCCTATTCAGACTCATGATTTATGCCACAATATAAATTACTATGATTCAATAAAGGTGTATAACACATCCATTAAATTCAGGTGTTCAATATATGAAATAAAATCGAATGTCTGATCAACACATTTTGACAGGCTGGCACAGGCTCACGAGGGCATCTCATGTCGGCCTCCAGGCCTGTGTATGGGGTTGAGAAGGCGCAGACCACAGGGCGGCAGCTGCAGGAGATGGGCTACTCGAGGGTGGGGTGCCGGCTGTGTGCTCTACATGGATCATCCTCTGTGCTCCAGAATGTTGGTCCCCGTGTATCCAGGGCTACATCATCTATAAACAATGGTCCTGACATTCACCCCCATCATCTGGGGTCACAATCCACGCTCTTGAACTGTACCTGCCATTTTTCTAAAAGATCAAATCTGACACTCGTGAGCGGTGAGGGTTCTGGATCATTTCGAAGATTTTATTTATTTATGTTGTGGGTAGAAGAACTGGGGCACAGGCCAGAGGTGTGGAGGGTGAGAGGAGTCATGAGAGACAGAGTGGGGAGCAGAGCAGGCAGATTCACTGAAGTACACTGCTGAGGGGAGCAGCAGGCGGGTCAGGAGAGGTCTGCCTTGCCATGTGGGTCACCCCCCTGGCAGAGATCAGCCATTGTAGTGATAGCCTGAAACTCAACCCCAGGCCACCAGGGCCAGGATCATTTTGTTTTCTTCTTTAGCTTTTCAATTGTCCATATTCTCCATAATGAGCATATATTACATTTCTGATCAGCAAAAACAGTGTTTTCTGAGCCTTCCCTTCTTTCATACTGTCTGCATTTCAAACAAAGTGAAAAAGCATTTCAGTCCCAAGAAGCTTCTTTAATCAAGTTCTTTTTGGAGTTTGCAGGACCAAAGGATAGTATTCAAAGAAAGTCACTGGGCCAGGTTCGCCACGGAGATGTCAGCTCTTCATAAGCCTGCTCACCCCCTCCTCAGGCATCCAGTTCTCTTTCCTCCCTTCAAATAACAGGCCCTCCTGACACAAAGACCAGACATGACTAACGATATTAAGGGGCAAAAAGTCACATCTAAGTGCCTGGTCCTTCCACACTACCTGACCATAAACTTGGCCTCTGGGTGCAGCGATTGTAGGGAACTTTGAAACTTGGCAGGCTTTTACAGCATGAGATAATTCCCCATCTGAACGGGAAGAAATATAGACTTGAGATCAATACAGGCTGAATTAGTAGTGAACAGCGATCAACGAGGACAGAGAAAATATGTCTCATTTCTTAGAAGAGCTAAGATCACCAACAGTTTGTTGAGACGTGTTTGGAGGCTGGGTCCACAACTGGGAGGGAGGCTTTCATTTAATCGACAAGTGAGCTTGTGGAGGAAGGCTCAGCACTCGAAGACTTCTGAGACTTTATTTTCTCTATTTTTATTTTTTGTCATGTCCGCTGTAATCCTCTGACTGTGCTTCTTCCTGCAGCTGCTTCTGGAACCCCAAGATCAGTCCCAGGCATACAAAGTAGCTGACCTCACACCTTATTACAGGAAAATGAAGTTTCCAGCTCAGCATACTGGACAGTAATTAATCTAATTAACAATTACTCTGTAGTGTTGAAGTTAAGAATGTCACATCTCGCAGCATACTTTTAATTTCAGATGGGCTTTTGAAGGTGATTTTCCCTGACATTTAACTGCCTGCGTGTGTCTTTCCTCTTGCAGAAAAATACAATTTATTCATCAAGGATGCAGTTTTCTTTTCCTTGGTGCTGGAGATATGAACAAGTGTGGATTACCTTAATATGAAAAGCGATGGCCCTTGGCGTCTGCCTGAATATGAATGTTGAACAGAATGGAGAAGTCATTTTCCTTGGTGTATTTTGCTATTAAGTTTGAATGGCAAAAGGGTTGGATCTAAGTCTCTGTGACACTCAGCAGTGCTTTTTGTAAATAAAAATTGATTTTTAAATAGTCTTAAACAGTGTGTAGAAAATAAATATCCCACTAAATACGTGTTCTGTGCATGCATGGGAAGGCATGAAGAGTTTATTCCAAGAGCGTTACAAGTTCTCACCCCCTCCTTCCCTGCCACCTTGACAATCCAGCCGTGGAAGGCATAAGTCCTCTGTCTCCATGAAGGTTCTCCAGGCAGGCTTTTTAAGTTATAAATTTGGACAAGGAATGTGAAAGTTCATGTGCAACTCTAGCATCCCCCTAACCCCCAGTGAATATTTTGAGGTCGGTGCTTTCCCAATCAATATCTTGGGCAGTCACTACGTACAAAACTAAACTCTAATTCATTTTGATGCTTCATACTTCAGGACTAGCATCATAAATATTTCCTGGAATCCTGTGTTCTTTTCTTTTCTTTTTTTTTCTTAAAAAAGATTTATTTATTTATGCATACAGAACTGGGGTACAGGCCAGAGGTGCAAGGGCAGTGAGAGGATTCACCAGAGACAGAGTGGGGGGAGCAGAACAGACAGATCGATTAAGTACACTGCTGAGGGGAACAGTGGATGGCCCAGGAGAGGTCTGCCATGCCATGTGGGTCACCTCCAGCACGGGGATCGAACTCATGCTACAGTGGCTTTAGCTTCTTAGTGCTGTGCTTTAACCATCTGTGCCACCAGGGAGGACCCTCTGTGTTATTTTCTAAAGAGGGAAGCAGGATTTGGAGAGAGGCATCCCGAAATGACCAAACACACACAGAGAAGACAAACTGACACCCCAACTAATCGATGAAGGATGCAGCATCCTCAACTCTGCTGCTGTAAGAGAGTTCAGAGGGTAAAGTGACTTCAGGGAAGTTGGACAGGTGGGCACCCAAGACTCAGGCAAACTCCCAGAGTCCCCAAGGGTTCCCCTGTCCCACCCAAAGCTTAGCCCATTCATCAAGATTCCATGGAAAAAAAATGGACCATCCCCAAGATAATGTACATGATGTAAGTCACTCCACATAAGAGACCAAGAGCCTGCCCACTGCAGGTGGCCCACCTGGGGCTTTGACACTTGTCTGTCAGGGACAAGAAAGCTCTGTGTTGGGACAGGGAACTTTGAAACACGAAAACCCTCTGAAAGGAACTGTGTCCCGTTTTAAAGATAGAGTAACTGAGATTCATACAAGTATAACGTCATGTTACGTCACCCATCTGACAAGTGGCAGAGATAGATTCTAACCCCGGTGTGTTTCTGCTCACCTGTTACCTGCGAGCAGCTCGGGAATCAGAAGCTCTGCTGGACCCTAGTTATCTCTACAACCAGGAGTATCTCAGTTAACCAGCATATTCAGGACTAGGGGAGTTCTAGTAAACAACATAGGCTAATAGAAAAAGCCAGATCACCAGCATCCACTCACCCCAAACACAGCTGTTCTGGCACCACCATCCTGACGGGCTTGTTGGCTACCTGCATTTTCCCTGGTCATCGCTGGGCCCAGGACTGTAACTACCTTGCACTGTGTCATCCCTGTTCTGTTGCAAGTTCAGCCCATAGGACAGGGCCTTTCTTGCCAGATTTTACCTCTAGCACATGGCAAAAATTCTCAGTACCTATGACATGTATTTGTACAGCTATGTGTATATTGCATGCACATGCACACAAGCATGGATATATACATATGTGCATGCATGTTACAAGCCATATAATATGCACACTATATGTTACAGTATAGTGGGCTATATATGTGATATATGATAGCACCTATTGATATATATTAATCTATCATCTATTACTATATATTACACACTACAAGGTAATATAGATTTCATATTATGCATCATGTATTATATGTGAAATATATTTACCATGACATTTTATCAACTAATATATTGTACTACAATAGCCTAACTTACATCGTATTATGGTATAGAATATAGCAGACATGCGTATATAAAATGCAAAGGATGGACTGAATGAAAGCCTAGCAGAGTTGAGATGCAACAGGCAAACAGCGCCTTCTGAGGCACTCCTCTGAGAATGTCCCCAGACATAGCCTGCCCAGTTTGATTTCAGACTCCAGCTCTCACCCGCTCGGTGTCTACGGGAACTGAGTCACTGGGTCTCGGGCAGATGAGGATGCTGCACCGCCAATTGCTTTGATTGGCACTTTCACCGCGCACAATGCTGAAGAGCTTGCACATCCAAATTCAATTAATCTCCAATAACCCTATTAAATGGGGACGATTATTGACCTCTTTTATAGATGAGGCAATGAAGGCTTTGCAGGTTAAGTCATTTTCTCAAGGTCACACAGTTAGCCAGGGGCAGGGAGCTGCCCCAGAGCCTGCGCTTCGCTGCTTCTGCAGGGCCAAGGGACAGCCCTCACCAAGCGCTTTGCGCAGTGCCTAGAACATCCCTCGTGCCGCCAGCCCGTCTCTCCCTTTTCATGAGGACAGTCTCCGGCGAACCACATGTGCTGGGAGCTTGACAATAGATCTCTTTGCCTTGTAAAGAATGGGGAAAGAAATCAGCTTGCCTAGATTTTATTTTCAAACTATCTATAAATAACAAGTTAAGGAAAACTTGCCTTTCTTATTTAAAGGTCTAATTTAGATTCTTTATCAAAATGATTTAAAACGCCTTTCACTAGGAAGCCATATTTCAAAGACTTTATTTATTAGACTTCTTAAAAGTGTGTTTTTAATGCACATTCTGAATTTTTGCCAAACCTCTTCTCTGAAACAGTAAAATTAGAGCAGTCCCCTCTTTAAAGAGTTATATTTATTAGATTTTTACATATTGATACAGTACAATTTATCAAAATAAATCTGAGAATTGGCACATAAATCTTCCTCTGTCCTAACATTCTTTGTATCCAGAGTCTCCACTGTAATTTCCTTCCGATAAACGTTCCCACGGAGAAGTCTCTCCGCAAAGAACTTGGCTAAGACTCAACTGAGCCCTTGAGTCCAAATCCCCTGTGTTGATTACCCCTTCCTCGTGCCTGGACTGCACGTGGGTCAGCGTGGCTTGTGTGTGTTTCATCTGACACTGATAGTTAAATAGTTAAATACACTTAAAACCTAAACAGCTGTGAACTCTGCAAAATGTGCGGAGCTCCTGAGCCAGTGCGGAAAAGTGCTGCAGGAAGCCACCCTGCTCTTAAAACTTTTCTTCTTTTATTTAATTAGAAACAGTGACTTCTGGGCCCTCCCTGGTGGCGCACAGGATAAAATGCAGCCCTGCAAAACTGGCTGCTGCGGCTTCAGTGTGAGTTCGAGCCCCCGCCTGGAGGTGACCCACATGGAACAGCAGACCTCCCTTGTCTCCCCGCTGCTCCCCTCAGCAGTGTACTTCGATGATCTGCCTGTTCTGCTCCCCACTCTGTCTCTGGTGAATCCTCTCACCGTGCCTGGCCCTCTGGCCTGTACCCCAGTTCTGTATGCATAAAAAAATAAATCTTGTGGGGAGGGAAAAGCACTGGACTATGGTGAGGGCACATGGGAAACCCAGGGGGAAAAGATATATATATCTTTTTTAAAATATATTATTTTCCATATTTTTTAAAATATATTATTTTCCAAAGAAAATAATGACTTCTAAAATTTCAGGGGTTAGAGTCTGAGTGATTCCAAATAGTGCGTCTGTTACATAAATTGCCAGGCTAATTTTGAGTGTGGATCTTCTCTTACATTATCAGGTCTCTGTGGTAACATAAAGACCATCTATAGTAGCAGCAACTAACATACAGGTTATCCAGTTGACGGTGTGAAGGTAAGAAATTCTAGTGAAAATTAAAAACTCTAGTCTCCCTCTTGCAGGCTAGAAACATCTAAGCTTCCGAATATTGAGCACCATGAGTATATGTGTTATAGCTTCTCTTTTCACACCCCATTCAATAGCGTGGGATTTTGTGCATGGGATTTCAATAGCACTTGGTACTAAATAAGAAGACATTAACAACTTGTGTAACCTAACTGACCCTTTCTATTGAGGGAGAAATCATTAAGAATCAGTTAACTTTTTCACCACCACCATTATGGACTGGGTGTCGGAAACTCCTCCACCGCACCATATGATGGTGTTTGGAGATGGGGCCATTGATTTAGGATTATATGAGGTCTGGGTGGAAACTTATGATGGGATTAGTGCCTTTATAAGGCATATTTATGGCCCACTATCATCGGCCACGTAGGTACCGGTGGAAGAAGGAGGGCAGGGACACAAGTGGGAGGGAGAGAGAGGAAGGAGTCGTGCAAGCGCCTTCCATTGGATTCTCCTGCACATATTTCATCTGCTGCTGTCACTCACATGTCCCTGGGGACTTGAAGAAACTTTCAGAATAAACATCACCTGGGCCATCCAGGACCTGAGGACAGCTGAGTCTTATCATTGAGTAAAAGGAAGGAACTAAACTTTCTTATGAATCTACTTTGCACCAGACACCATACTGTCTTTTCACATCTTTGATTACACTTACCCCTCTACAAAGAAGATTATTTAAAAACTACCATAGGTAGTGAGAGAAAGGAGACCCAGGTGTAGGAATTTAGACCAGGGCTTGAACCTAGACTTTCTTTCATTCAATCAACTCTTTTTCTGTGGTTTGTTTCTGAATTGTTACTGTGTAAACTACCAAACCTGGCACTCAGATATCAGGAACTGATACACACATTGACTTCCAGACAGAGATCAGGAGCACAACCATAAACACAAGAAAGTAATGAAGGGTAAACTGTATGCCACACAGCAGCCAGCATTGCTCATTTGTCCACACTGCCTGAGGACATTTTTATTGAGGAACTACTAAATGCAAATATGATGTAAGAACTTTCCTATTTATGCTTTTAGAATATAGGCAGAATAGCAGCACCTATGTTAACTCAGTTGGTACAATGAAGAAGGCTTAGGCCACATTATACTGCTACAACCATTCTCTTGTCTTATTCGCACATATGTAGATATGTGTGTATACACATAGATATTCACAAAAATATAATTTCTATATCTAAATGCATATGACTGATAGCTACATCACTGATGCACATATTCACTGATGGATCTATGGTCAGGAATCCAGCTGAAATTACTTACGTGTCACAAAACTTACATTAATAAGTTACCTCCAGGGCCTTCAACTGGCTTTATAGATGTAGAGACATTGAGGGTTGGAGTGGAAGGAGCCCATTCAGTCCCAGTGTTGAGCTCAGTCCCCACTGCAGCAGCCTGGCTAAATGTCACCACCTTCTGCTGGCCCACACGCCACATCAGCTTAGGTCAAAGAGCCCAAGTATATGATTAGACACATTTATGGGTCTAGGCAATGCTCAGTGAGCACAACTTCTCCCTTCTGAGAAGAAAGGGGGGGAGGGAAAGAAAGAAGAGAAAGATAAAATTTTTAAATAGCTACAGCTTGAACGCCAACAGACATGAAGAATAGAGTGAGTAAGCACCCAGGAGGTGTTCAATTTTGCAATTAGAATTCCTAAAAGAAATTCATTTAAAAAAAAAGGGGGGGGGAGAGAATCCAATAAAGAGTGTCCACTCACTGGACAAGGTGGTAGGTGCTGCTGGGAGACACAGAGCAGAGTTGTAAATGTCTAGATTACCAGGAAAAAAAACCTAGCCCCTACTTTAATATGACTTCATAGGTTATTTTTCACCTTTCGTATTATTTCTAAGGGCACCAGTTGCTGCAGAGTTCTCTAGCCTCTCTCTCTCTCAATCTTATAATCACCTTGGTTACTATTTTGTTCTATTTATATTTTTCTCTCTCTGTGATTATACTGAAAATTAAAACAAGTGATGCCATTCAAGTAGCCATGTCCATGAGTGGCTGATTTTGATCATAGAGATCTGTCCTTCTTGATTCTTGTGAACAATCCTATCAAAGTGGAAAACAAGCCAGAGGCCACGTTCCCCAGTCAAAGTTCTGACTCTGAAGTCAACATGGAGATGCTTAACTCTGACTCTGACTGGGCTTAGAAGACTCTGAAATGAGATTGTTTTTGTAAGCCTGGTTTGTTAGGAAGTATTGACTCACGCTGACTGTGAGTAATGCTCTCCAGACATCTTCTAGCAGAACAGGGGGCTTGTTTTCTATTTTTAAATTTCCTGGAATTGTATAAAACTTTTTATCAGGGTATCTCCTCAAAAAATTATCTTCACTTCTCAGAAAATCACCTCTGCAGAAAGAAAAATTTGGTTCCATCCTTAAAACAGCTTTAAAGTTAAATTGGCCCTTGTGGTGAACTATAAGATAGCCCCAAAGGTCCCAGTTATTGGTAGACACACCCTCTTTAAAATCCTCTCTGAGGGATAGGCATAGTGACTCATATTTAATGACTTGCATGAAGTAAAGGTGAAAGGACTTAATGAAAGGATTGGTAGTCAAGTGCTTATAGGCAGACATCATCAATTTCTCACTGGTGTCAAGCCAAGAACTTCTGTTTACACATTGATAACAATATGACAGCTTTCATCCCAATGAACAATTAAAGAGAACAAGATAGATTGATAGATAGACAGATAGATAGATGATAGATAGATAGATAGATAGATAGATAGATAGATAGATAGATAGATATATAGATAGATAGATAGATAAAGACATATATGGTTGATAGATACATATCTACATCCAAGATGTCCATTTATAACCTAACCTTCTTCCAGAGTCTCTCCACTGGAAGTGAACTACTGAGCAGAACCCAACTCAAGAGAAAAGCTACACTTTTGGGAAGGAGAAATATGAGAGACTGTGTATCTAAAAAATGACCCTACTCCCTCTCCGACTGGGCTAGAAAGAAATTCTGTCATTATTTGGGCCATGTTTCCTCTCTCAGGTTCACTTTAGAATTCATAAAACTTGGTTCCACTGACTGAGAAGGAAATCTCTACTCTCTAACAATACATTGTGCACCATTAACATCACCATGACTAGTCTGCAAGAGACCGTGAAATTTACCTTTGTCTGCTCCAGGACATGTGTAGACATAGAGATGTTACTGAGACAGGGAACCTCAGTGTTTAGGCAAATGTTGCCTCCCTCTCTTTCTGAAAGATGTTATTGAGTGGTTACCAGAGAGCAGCCATTGAGTGTTTCAAAGGTCTCATCTGCTTCAACTACTTCAACTTCTCAGACAGATCTTAGCTCTTACCGGTCTCAAAACAACCATTCCCTCCCTCTCTGGGACACCAGATCATTAATGAGCTTCACCTCTCTGCCTTCCCTCTCTGGAAACAAGAACTCCATACTTTAATTGCCTTTCTAGGTGGAAGGAAGGAGGAACTTTAAGAAAAATATGTACCTGGCTTAAGTATGCTGCCATGTTACTAAGATATTGATAGTACTCTGTAGACTCTGAAGCACAGTACAGTATGTTGTAAAGAAATGAAAATGATTCCGAGTGTTTATTTTCCTTCATTGGGAGAGGGGATATATGGGAAAGTTTGAAATATTTTGCTGTGTGAGATATCACTTTCAGAACTGACGCAGAATAGATGGTGTTCTAACTTTGTTATCTCACCTTAGTAGGCAGAATTTTCTCTTGCCTCTGGTGTGCCACAAAGCTTTTATACCCTGCACCTATATCCTCAGTTTGCCCCAACCTTGGGCTCTTCACAAATACTGGATTCCAGTGCCTCTGTCAGTGGGGTATAAATTATCTCTTTGGATAGATCTCCGCTCTAGAATAAGAAACCCATATATCACAAAATCAGGAATATCCCTGCTCCATTTCCTCAATAAAGTATAAAATCCAGACATTCTTCATCCCATGAGATGGTAGAAACCCCCTTTTTCTCCCTTCATGTTCCTTCCACCAAAACAAAAATTAAGACGTTATTGTTCCTTTTCATTCTTCACTTCTTTAAGTCCTCTGCAAGAAAGATCAAGGGCACATAGTGTCTATTTCAAAAGCTTTTAAATGACATTTTTAAATACAATTTAGCCAGTTATTATTTTAAAGTATATTATTTCTTAGAGAAATATCAATCTGTGTAGAATTTCTTCTGAGAAATGCAAACATGAAGGAAGTCTTTTTCTCCAATCCTAACACTGTTCACATCATTTAAAATAAAGAGGAGATATGTAGTCAGTGAAGCTAGGGTCTTATTTCCTAGTGGCTCACCTGAACTTGATGAACTTGAACTTTACTATAGGCAGTTACTTCATTCAGATGAGCCTGAAATCCAGGTTTCTGTGGCTGACTCCCTATAAACTAGTTTAGGACTTTCATTTGACCAGTGGTGAAAGCTAACTCAGAAATACAATGCTCAGACTTTGAGCAAAGAAAAGATACTTTTTTAAGTACCATTACTTTTGCACACACACACACAAAGTAATGGATCTGAAAAATAGCATGCATATTGATGTATTTACTCCAGTGAGCAAGTCCTACTTGGTCCATGTGCAAGTTTATTCCACAGGCTTCACCTTCTCACACAAATGTGCCCATTGACAAGATTAGCTGCCTTTGTCCTTATTTTATTTGTTTTAATTTGTAACTCACTAGCTTTAAACTGTCTAAAAGGAACCCCCAAATTATACTATAAACAACTGAGAAAAAGCGTTCAGGCTACTCAAAGCATATGAGAATCAAACATTACTAGGTACTTAAAAGAATAACTGAAGCAAATGTACTAGAACTGGACTTACTACTTTTCCATAATGGGATGGACTAAATTACCCATTATATAGGAATCACACATAAAAGCCTTTCTCTACATCAAGTGATAGATCAAAGGAAGGGAAGATGAGTGGTCTACCGGCATGAACCACACCTCTTGAATTCTGAGACCAGTATTGAGCAGTCTGCATTTTAACTACCTCTCCTTGACATGAAACAGTATTCATGTGTCTCCCACTGAGGAAAGTCAGGTAGGCTCAGCTACAAAGCTTTCCTTCCTTTTCCCCCTCCCCTCTTCCATTCCATCGGAAGGATGACAGGTCCCTGACTGGGCTCAGGTGAATCTAATTTAAAATCTGGACTTGGCGAGTTTCTCCCATCTGAGCCTTGTGGGGAGGGCACCTGTCAGCATCCCAGCATGGGCCCGTGGCATATTTATGGTCTCAATGATGGCCTGCTCATTCCCACTGCAGCTGCAGTTGACTCCTCACCCCTCCCCCACATGCACATAAACTGCCCAGCCTAATATTCTGATTTTCAGTGACAGATGAAAGCATGCTGAGTCCTCTTGTCACCCTGCTGCCATTATCCCTCTCTTGCAGAGTATTGGGGACCAACGATGTGTTATTTCAACAATTATCTTACAGTTGTGCTGAAAGTTTATCAGTAGTCTGAAGAAGTCATTCATTCAGCAGTAGACATTATCAAAGGCCTCCTACGAGCCAACCAGTCACTCTTTATTGAAGTGACACAAGCATGACAACCCAAACTCTGACATCACGGAGCTCCCTCCTCTCCAATCGCCCACATAGGCAGCTTCTTACCTATTAGCAACCTTCTGTTGCTACTTATTTCCAAGAAGAAAATGTGAAATGGCAGCCAGGCTTCTCTGACAGATTTTACTTGCAGTAGGATTCCCAAAGCCTAAAAGAAAAACGAGGCAACACAGCAGGACTCGGCTGGGGTACACAGACCACCCGTGACATGGGAAGATGGAGTTAAACCATCGGTTTCTGCACTAGAAACCAAGGAAGGCAAATGATCACCGGACACGTCTCCATCGGGGCTGGTGGCCTTGCAGCACAGCCCACGACTCTGGCCAAGGGGAATGAACAATCAGGCAGCTCTCAGGGATTGACAGCCTGGGGAGTGGGGGAGTGGAGAGGAAAGATAACATAATAAATAAAGCCATGGGTGAATTCTTTGTAATGACAATAAATGCTGCTCAGAAACGAAGTCTGTCCTACCTAGTCTCAGTGTCCCCACATATAAAATGGATATGACTCTGGATTTTTTTCACAGTCTCAGTCTGTGCTGGCTGCCCAATCCACAGGACACATTTCTTTCTTCTGTTCCTGAACACTGCAGCAGGTCTACCTGCCTGATCATTGTGCACAGCCACACAGCATTCACTCACATTTAGGAAACACGTATGAGTTACCCAGAGCTTCCACAGATGCTTCTTTAGTTAACCACATCATTTGTACACACCCGAGGATGTGATTATCTGCCTTTTGCCAATAAAAACACATTTGAGGCTGAGGGTAATAAAATAATATGATGTAGATCTCAGAAGAAATAAGCAAATAAATTGAATTTGAAACCAGTTCTTCTACTTGTACAGGTTATGGATCAGAATATATGTGAGAGGAAAAGACCAAAAGAGAGAGGAGGGAAGGGGCCAGAAGTCGATGGTGATTTGAGTGCAGACCTGAACTGATAATGAACACAGCCGAGGGGAGGACCAGAGACCGCTCATTGGCGGATGCCGGCACAGGTCTGACCATCCGACCTCTCCACCTGCCCTCTGGACCCTGTTAGCCCTATGAACTGTGAAGCCCCCCTCCAGCTCATGCTTGTGACCCTACAAAATGCTGCATGAAGTACAGCATAGTCTACAGAGACAAGAGATACTGTTTTCCAGCAAGTATACAAAACTTCTGAGCAACATCCCACAGACTAGAAGTGAAACCAGATGTGAAACCAAACCCTTCTGTCATCGGAGCATAGCTCCTCCTCCAGCTACTTCCATTAACACCAGGTGCCTGCCCTGATGACCACATCTGTGCAGGAGGCTCTGAGCAAGCACATTCATGTACAGAAAAGAAGACAAGAAGAGGGAGGTGTGTCTAGACTCTACCTACTCCGGGCTTTCCTCCCCAAGAGGATAAGATGCTCAGGAGATTCAAGAGCTCTTTTCTTTTGTTACTCCTGAACCAACTTCTGAGGCAAAAGATGATTACAAGTTCTCAGCTATGCACCAACCAACTGGCGCTGAATGTTGAGCGAGTACTAATAAATAAAAGACAAAGAGAGAATGTGCATTAATGAAAAGCAGTTAAGAGTCAGCCCTCCCTGGTGGTGCAGCAGGTTAAAGCACAGCACAAAGAAGCAAAAGCCACTTCCACATGAGTTCGATTCCTGCCTGCCCTGGAGGTGAACACATGGCGTGGCAGACCTCTCCTGACCCGCCCGCTGCTCCCCTCAGCAGTGGACTTTGTAGATCTGCCTGTTCTGCTCCCCACTCTGTCTCTGGTGAGGCCTCTCTCCGCCCCTGAGCCTCTGGCCTATACCCCAGTTCTGTATGTGCAAATAAATCTTAAAAAAAAAAAAGAGTTGAGTATTAATAGAATTAATAGCTGATTATTAGGTATTCAGCTAACAGCACTGTTTCTTGTTTGTTCTTCTTGAGTGAAGTTTGCTTTAAGACATTTCCCATACCTCCTGAGCAGGTGTTGATTGATTTTGTGATATATCATCACCATCATCATCCATGTAAACCTGAAATCCACATGCGTAGTTTAGTCTTTTTTTTTAAAAGATTTATTTATTTGTACATACAGAACTGGGGTACAGGCCAGAGGCTCAGGGGCGGCGAGAGGCTTCACCAGAGACAGAGTGAGGAGCAGAACAGGCAGATCAATGAAGTACACTGCTGAGGGGAGCAGCGGGCGGGTCAGGAGAGGTCTGCCGCTCCATGTGGGTCACCTCCAGGGCAGGCGGGAATCGAACTCATGCGGAAGCGGCTTTAGCTTCTCAGTGCTGTGCTTTAACCCGCTGCGCCACCAGGGAGGGCCGCATAGTTTAGTCTTACTTCCTGCTTTTACAGAGGAGGCACCTTGCTCTCTCTTATGGCCTCAGAGCCCCATGACGGCTGAGCAGCGGTGCAGGTCCATCATCCTGTAAAGGCCACGCCCTTCAAAGTTGCCTCTATGGCCTTAATCTACTCTGTGCTTAGCTCACATGTGGCAACACAGAATACAATACCCTTTGTGAAAGGACTTGAAAAACACCACTAACCATCTCTGTGCTTACTCCATTGAAAATGGGTGTTTCATCAGATTGCAAAGTAAAGCATAAAGAAAGGAAACCTTTAAGGAAGGGAACAAACACATGAAACCATTGCTGTCTCTCATTTATCTTTTATTCAAGAGGCCAGTAAATCTATTCTGAGAGCTCTAATTAGTGAGGAAGGTCAAGTAATGAGAATTATTCTAGAAACAGGTAGTTTCTGGAAGTCAGGTCAGAGCTGAGGCAGCTCGTGACCAGCCATTATCTCAATGGACCACACTTCTTGCAATTGAGGCCCATGTGGAGTCCCCATGTATGCAACCTCTTGGCTGGAATATCACTTATGTAACCCAGAGAATGGGGTCAAAGTCACCCCAGGCCAGTTCCTGGCCTAATATAGCCTAAAAGCCAAGCTTCTTAGAGCATTGTTTTGGGGAGGTATATTGGGTTGGAAGCTATCTCCCTAAAAAGATAGGTCTATATGCTAAACCTTAGATTTTCTGAATATAACTATTTTAGAAAAGGGTCTTTGTAGATGTCACTCAGTTAAGAGACTTGAGATAAATTCATCTGGGGTTATCCAGGTGATCAAATGAAAATATCTTGTAAGAGAGAGGCAGAAAGAAGTTGGGACACAGAAGAAGAAAGAACTATGAGGAGACAGAGGCAGAGATTAAGTGATACTTCCATAGACTAAAGCACAGCTGAAGCCAACATGAGGATGATGGTCTTGACCTTCTGGAGGATAGGGCCCTACCTACCAACTTCCAGTCTCACAAAATTCATAGCATAAGACCCTCATAGGGACCAATGTTCTCCTAGAAACTGGCCAAGAAGGACATGGAGACAACATTTTAGGAAGGACAGCAGGGCAAATTTGTAATGGCTCTACTAGACCAGGTTGACCTGTGTCAACCAGAATCCCATTTCTGGTTGACACAGATGGATCACACCAGCCTCTGGTGAAAATTTGAAGGCTACAAGTGAAGCCACAGCTCAAGTTGATTTAATGACTCACCTTCTTCATGTGAAGCAGCCACTGAGCCGTAACCACTGCACGTCTCGTAGATCACACCTAGGCTTCTCCAGCTCCTGCAAAGGAATCATGTGTTAGTTCCATGTTAACCAGGGTTCCAGTTATTGTGGGTCACCAAAGTCAGGGCCACAAGAACTGGGCGTTATGTCCTCTTCCTAGCCTCCAGCTTGTACTTCCGTTTCTCCTCCTGACTGCACAGCAAGTTGACTAGGAATTCCAGCATCAATATGAAGGTGTCAACTTTACAGAAACAGTTAACCAGCTCCACAACTGCCCAACATTAAATATATTCTAGAGGTTCTATATTCTAGCTTAACTCTCACTAGTATAAAAAAACACTAAGACAAGATTTCAAAGTTTACTAGTTATCTCAGTGACTGATAATAACAAAACCAATAAATGACATTTATCACTTGCCAGCCCTCTATAATGTGTTTGACATAGTCTCACCAACCCTTGCAACCCTAGAAACAGCTACTTCTATTGGCAGATTTCTCCAGGTGATCACCTTGGTAGTTCACAAATGTAGGTCCTAGCAATATATTCAAAGCCACAGACACCTGACTCTGGTTGACCATCGCAAGCATTGAAGAGAAGTAAATGTCCTCTTAGTCAACAACAGGGTGATGGAAGAATCTTGATATCATGAATAGAAACACCAGAAAAGGGGTCAGCTCATTGTTCAATGGTGGAGAGAGAAAGGAAGGATGAAGGAGTGGAAGGAAACGTGGGACATGTTGAAGTTGAGATGAACATCGTTAAGGGTTTTTATGTTAACTTTCAGGTTAGAAATTACATATTTATTTCATTTCATAAAAATTGCAACTGGTTTGGCATCAACCTTGTAGTAGATGACCTAGTCTTGGACGCTGTCAGCCTGGGCATGGAAAATATGACACATTATTCAAAGTCTGTTCCTTGGAGTAGGAAGAAATATCTACTGGGAAAGACAAAATAGAAGTCTTTCTGAAGTAATCGAGGGCTCTCCTAGGTGGGAGAACAGGTCCAGCACTGGAGAGATTTTATGCCTACTGGTTGGGAGGGGGCGGGTATAGGAGGGAGGCAGGAACTGCAGGGGTAGCGAAGGGCCAGAGGCTACCCAGCCCTCTGTAAACTCTGGGTAACCTGGGAGAAACCAGAAACCAGACAGGATCCAGGAGCTGGAAGTGACTTGATGGCCAGGTGATGGGGCTTAGAAAGGACGAGGCCAAGAGGCCAGACCATGGGAAATGAAATGGGCTTGTGGCAGGTCAAGGAGCAGGAGGAGCAGTAAAAGCTGAGTGATTTCTTGTGTGATTAAGGGTTTATTTGGTGTTATCTGGAGTTAGAGGGAAATATGATAGGGGGGCCAGCTTCAAGACGCTGCACTAGCCTGCGCCAGGTTGAAAAGAATGCAGCTCAAAGCAGGGTGTATGTGGAAAGGACTCTTTTAACTTCTTTATCTCCCATGCTGAAAAATAAAAGGAGTCTTTAAATTGCGATCCAAAACATGAGGATTTGGGTTAACCGTGCTTTCTACATCCTCTCAGAGAGCTGCAGATCTCAGGTCGAAGCTGTGGCATTCCTGCACACCAAAATGGACATTCATGGCTGAGATGGCCTCAGAAAAGCCCCATAATTTAGAAGGTCATAAGAGGACTTCAAATGCCCCCGTGAGCTAATAGCTCGTCTAGCATAAGCACATCATTTATTAACAGGGAGCTCTCGTCTCTCTCTCTCACACACGCACACTCTGATATACTCCAGAAGCAACACATTTCCCCCCATATAGAACTTGTTTGGATTGATAATTTTATTAAATGAAAATGGGAAAAAAAAACAATTTTTAAAATAGATAAATGTGGGAGCATGGTCTACAGGAGAGGTCATTGTAGCCAGTTGGTCCTAGGATGCTGTTTGCGGTTCCTTCTGACTGAAGATGGATATAGCTCTTTTTCAACATTTACAATTTTTCTAAGTTGCAACAAATGTCACCCAATTAAAAAGCCTCCCTTCAAACTTTTCACTTTACATTTTCTTTGATCATTCATTAAATTTTTGAAGCATGCGTCCTGGGATTTAAATGACTAGCACAGCCTCACTCCATAGCCACATTTTTTTTTTAACATCACTGAAGAAGTCCCAGAATTTTAAGTGTAATTAATCGCACAAATTCACTCACATGAATAGATAATCTTAGGGGCCTTCGAGGAATCTGTGCCCATTATCTTCCAAAGGCAAGACTTGAAATTGAAGTTTGCATAAAATTTCAGGCATCTTATAAACTAACATATCTGGATCCCCAAAACAACAACAAAAACTTGAGTGGAGACACCAGAGACTAATAAAACTCCCGAGGGAATAGAAACAGGGATCATCGGCTTCCATGCTTTCAGAGTATGGCCTCAAGGCTGAGCAAAGAAAACAAAACTGATACTCAAAAAAAAAAAGCCTGGTGTGCTTCTAATGCATTTGGGAGCAGGTGTTGAGGCAGCCGAACGGAACTCTGGGGTCACTGAGAAGGAATGTCAGAGCTGAGTTATTAAGTTTAAGCAGAAAATATGGCCTGAAAGTTTAGCTCCAAATGAATTAAGGATGTGCTGAGGAATGAGTGAAATATTTTCTCTCCAAGTCACGGGGTTCGCAGGTTGGGGTTCAGCATCTGGGCCTTATTACATGTGCTCTAGGTGACAGGTGGCTTTAGGAAATGGAGCCCGAGTAGAGCTTTTAAAATATTTTCCTGGTTAGGGTAAATAATTTGATGCCTCGCTGGTTTCCCTTCTGCGGGCTGTTTGAAATACAAAAACACATCTTAAGCCACATCAAAGTTGTTTCGTGTGCCAGCAAAGGCAAACATCCTCAACTCTGACACTTGACCACCTCGAATTCACTGCTGGCGTTTGAATTGGTTCTGTGCATAACTGCTAGAGATCAGTGACCTGACCTATTTTTACAGTTATAAAACTAATATTCATCAGTCATATTTTTAATACTTTGTTTTCACGAGTCTGGAACTTTTATTGTTCATTTCTTCATAGGGGAAGGCACAGATGTTGAGCTGGAGAAAATAACCTCAACTTTGGCACCAAAAATGACACAAGGCGGGATCATGTCAACTTAACAAATGAAAGAAGTGCTCACCACGCCCAAGGACATTTTACCGAGATCAGAGATGATGGCGGATTTATTCATCAGTATTTTCCCTTGCTTTTATTTTTTATTTTTAAGTGATTTTATTGTTACTTATTGACTCTTTTTGCACTTCTCCTTGCATTTTGTACACAACAATGTCTAGGCTGGCTATGAAGCACCTGGAAACCCCACCTTACCCTCTGGGATGTATCTCAGTTAGAGACATACATAGGAAACTTTTCCATGTGATGTTCAGGGGATTTTTTTAATATTTATTATTTTCACCTCATTCCTTTAGCTAACTCTACCTGACAAGATCAAGTCATTTTTTTTTTCATCATTTCAGAATGCCTTGATGTGATAAAAATAGATGAGCAAGAAAGAGAAATAAAGCTCAGCCAATAAGTCCAGGTCTCCATTGAAATGAGTCTTCCCATGTCAACCCAACAACCAAGAGGAGACAGGTCTCCTTCAGCGCCACTAACTGTGCCCATGAGTTCCAGAGACCTTGAAGACTTGAACAGCCACATTCTTGGATACTTGTTTCAAAACCCATAATTAACATTGACTTCAAGTAACATTGACTTCAAAACACATGTGTACCACTGAATGTTTCCTCATTTCAGCCAGGCACATTCCCAACTTTAAACAAAGATTAAAATGAATGGTGGGCATAAAAGCAATTGTAATCTCACATGGTTCTTGAATAAAAAGGCAATCAGGTGTGAGAATGTGAGACCAGAGCAAAAACAGTTGTCTTTCTTCTGTTGTTCTGGAAAAAGATCTTTATTCGGTATCCTGGAGTCACACCAGATAAATTCATTGCTTTTAACACTTGTTCCCAAGGGATTCTTTGCCTTCTTTGAATCTCCCCAGTACATTCTAAGTTAATAAGCTTTTAAATTGGGATCTTGACAAAATTATATGAATTTGCTATTTTGCTCCACTGAAGTTATCTTCTTGCCTTGTTAGAATTCAGTGTTTTAAAAATCATTCGTAGAAGGCACTTCATCATTAAGTGAATTCATTTACAAATTTTGTATACAGATTTTATACTTTTTTTAAATTGTGATTTAAGAACAGAGTTCCTTTATTTTAGTGTAGCATCGTTTTCATGCAATCTGGACAAGGAGGAGTTACTTTAGTAAATATTGCTGAGGGTCAGAGGATCTTAGGGTTGTCAATGCCCTTGGAGGTCTCTCAAACCACAGACGTCCAACTCCAGGCATTTCACCTATTGCAGCAAAATCACATAGAACACTTTTGTAACACAAACTCCCTTCCACCAGAGAGTACAATCTAGTAAGCTTTGGCCAAATCTATCATTTCAATTGTCCAGATAAAATTCCAATCATTGCCATGTTCAGTGGGTTGTTGATTTCAGCTGTCTTCTAGCTGACACACAAATGCTCTCCACTGGATTTGCAGAAAATAAGACCACTAAGGTGTCTACAAATTAGATTCTTTAAACCTCAGAGGCTCACACATGAGCCTCCATGTGTGATTATCACCCCTATTTTGTACACACAAGTATTTTTTTTTTCAAATTTTAAACTGATTTTCAGCAAATTCAGGAAAAGAGTTGGATCTTCTGACTGGAAATTCTAGTTTCTTCCCCATCACTTACCCAGTGGATCCTGTTCAAAGCCTTTCCAGGCCTTTCGGTATTCCAAGAATGAAGTAGATCTCTCAGTGACCACAGACGGGACCCTTGCGTTTGTCTTCTCATAGCTAATTTACTTGTTCTTTAAATAGCAAACACTGGGATTTCAGTGAAACTAAAATTACATAGTTAGGAACTCAAATTATCACCAAAACTAGGTAAACATGAAATGCTAAATACTGATCAATAAAGGATTTTTCAATTCAAAAGATATCACATGAAAAAATACACTACCATTGAAGACTTATTGAAATAAATGATAAATCATGTTCTTTAGAATGGCTTAATCGGGTCCTCCCTGGAGGTGCAGTAGGTTAGGATGCAGCACTGCAAGCTGGCTGCAGCTGCTTCAGTGCAAGTTCGATCCCAAGCCCCGGAGGTGACCCACATAGTGCGGCAGACCACTCCTGACCCACCCGCTGCTCCCCTCAGCAGTGCACTTCATTGATCTGCCTATTCTGCTCCCCACCTGTCACTGGTGAAGCCTCTCACTGTCCCTGTACCTCTGGCCTGTGTGCATAAGTAAATAAATCTTTGGGAAAAAAATTTAAGAAAAGAATGGCTTGATCATCAAAGGAAATCTGTGCATTTCTATAAATTAAGAAGAAATGAATAGTATATCTGAAAGAACTGCTTATTGAAAATTATAAAATTCCGAAGATTCCAAGCAATGTAAAGGAGCCTCAGGGAAAGGTTTATTCTTTATGAAAACTTGCAGAGTTTATAATTTATGTCTTTCCCACTTGCCTCTTTCCCCACTGCCTCCTGTCCCAGTTTTCGGCAGCATTCATCAAGCAAAATACATTTGCATTGAGATTACCTTGAGTCATTCTATTCTCTAGTAACAAACCAAACTACATTTCCTCTCCTAAAAATCCAGGTAAACTCCAGAGTAATTGTGGGATGATGCTAATCTTTCTGTTGAGCTCTTTGAAGGAGAAGCAAATGACAAGGCCAAAACATAGGTGGCTTTCCTTAGCTTTCTTCAAAACAGGCAGCCAGGATGGGCCCCGGTTCTTTGCAGCTTTATTCTCTGCTCCAGATTGTGCTGGATTTTCACCTGCCTGTCCAATTTGAAAAGGGTTTTGTATATACTCCCTTATCTTTAATAGAGAATTATTTTTTGATTCTGGAACTAGATTCCAAAAAAAAAAAAAATGCTAATTCTAAATGCTGGTGTCCTTTTTTTTTTTTTTAAGATTTATTTATTTATTTAGACATAGAGAACTGGTACAGGTCAGAGGTGCAGGGGTAGTGAGACAAAGTGGGGAGTAGAACAGGCAGATCAATGAAGAACGCTGCTGAGGGAAGTAGCTGGCAAGTCAGGAGAGGTCTGCTGACTGAGAGGTCTGCCATGTGGGTCACCTCTGGGGCAGGGATCGAACTCGCACTGAAGTGGCTGTGGCTACTTGGCAGTGCTGTATCCTAACCCATTGTGCCACCAGGGAGGACCAATGCAGGTGTCTTTAAGATTATAACAAATTGTGGGAAAATGAAAGAATATTCTGGTTAAAAGTAGAGTGAATGGGCCCTCCCTGGTGGCGCAGCGGGTTAAAGCACTGCACTGAGAAGCTAAAGCCACTTCCGCATGAGTTCGATCCCCGCCTGCCCCGGAGGTGACCACATGGCGCGGCAGACCTCTCCTGACCCACCCTCTGCTCCCCTCAGCAGTGTGCTTCCTCGATCTACCTGTTCTGCTTCCCACTCTGTCTCTGGTGAAGCCTCTCACCACCCCTGAGTCTCTGGCCTGTACCCCCGTTCTGTATGCACAAATAAATAAATCCTTAAAAAAAAAAAGTAGAGTGAATGTTTCAAGCAGTAAGCATTCGCATTGATCCTGAATGATGGCCTTCAAGTGGCATATGTGGAGTTCTGGTCCTGGGTAAAGGGACACCACCCTGGTCCCCACTAAATGCATCTAGGGAAGCTGGAAGACCACAGACAGTAGCTATCTGGAGACAAAAGTAATTACTAGCAGACAAATTGGGAAAGAAGACCAGAAGTCTGTTTTCTTTTTTCTATGCTTCAACAACCCAATCACCAGCTTATTCTGTGACTCCAGTGGTGGTGACAACAAAAACAAAGGAAACAAAAATCACAAAAAGAAAGAAAAAAACAAACCATAGAAGTCGACAAATCTGGGGGAGTGAAGACACCTTCTTCTTTAATCAGAACAGTTGTGACCCAAAGGGGTGTCCTGAACCATCCCGTGCCCTGTCCTCCCCAGCCACCATCACTGCAGGCTTCTCCACTGACTCCGAGGCACCGGGATCACCCCTCCCTGTGCACATTGACTATGACTGCATGTCACCTGCTCAGTGCCCTCCACGAACACTCATGGGTCCTTGAAGAACTAGAGCTGTGGAGCTGCTGGCTGGGGTCTGGCAGCAGTTTGTGCTTTTAATTGTTTTATATAAGTAAAACCTAAGCAAAAAGTTACAGTGAATCTAATATAATCCTCCAGATAAATGTCAACATCTCCTTTTTTCAGAAACACAAAGCTATGACAGAGGTATAGTAGTGACCACAGTGATGTCTGTAAGCACCAGAAACTATCAAGCTGCCAGAATATGTCTCTTCTGGTTGAGCCCTGGAATTTCCCCTCAGCTTTGCTTGCTCTCTTGGCTCAGCTCAGAAAAGGGAGGATAATCATGAGTCAGGTTTTTCATTATACCCTGCACTGGCGTTTCTCAGAGAGAGAGGCAGAGAGACGAGCAGCCATAGATTACAATGCTGGGATACAGCCTTTGGTTCACAGTGAATCACTGATCTTTATGGTGATAATAAAAACTCAAAGTCTATTTGGAGGCCCCGAAGAGATGAGGTGGCACTCTGTCTGGCTTTTACACTGAGACTGCCCTTTTGAGGTCGTAGACGCTAGTGACAGCTGGTTATTCCACATTCGCCGAAGGCTTGCCATCTTCTGTGACACTCTTCTGTCAGAAGACCAGATTTCACCATGGGCAATTGCAGAATGTATGCAGGTAACGAGGCAATAACCCATCCTCACCAGTCTTCGACCTTCTCAACCTCAGTGGCCTTTACCCAGATCTCTATGACCTTGACCCAGCTTCCACTTTGGTTACACTCCAGAATTTGCTGTCACTCCACAGAAATTGTATCTTTTGACATAATTTATGGCTTTTCCAGCACCTTCACTTACTTGTTTGATAGAATCACTGTCTTCTCCCTGATCCCATGATCATTACCAATTTAACTGTTGCTGATGGTCTTTCCTCTTTCTCCACCTTGTTGGAAACCTAGGGCTGATGGCTAGACCTGTCTTTGAACATTCTTCTCATACCTGTTGTCTTGCTGAGCTCCACCAGCAAAACCACAAGCTCCATCAGGGTTTGAAGTGTTTTATTCTCTGGTTCTGTTCTGGTTGATAACCTGTGTGATGGAAACCTTACTGATCTGTGCTATTGACAGAAAGCCCAGTTGCTGGGTCCTGAAATCCATCATAGGTTTGGTATTGAGATCACACTTTTGAAGGCTGCAGGGATATCAAGGTTTGTCTAATACATGGAGACCTAGAACTCTCTCTAAAAATGGTCTTCAGCTTGAGGATTCCCAGATGGCCTTGCTAAACTTTTCTTAGAATTTGCAGATCTGCCCAAACTCCCCTACTTCCGACCCTCCCTCCTTTACTATGCGAGGACATGCACTGTTGTCTGATGGTTCCGCAACCATTCCTTGACTTCTTCTTTGCTTTATTTTTCAGAAATTCCATCCAATAAATATCTTCACATTTTATCCTTCTTGGTGTCTGCCTCTGACATGAGCTAGACTGATATCCTCTTGCTGTGTAATGAATCACATTAGCATTTAATAAGAAAAAGCAATTATTTTATTATTCAGTTGATCCAGAATTCAGAGAGTCCAGTATCAGTTGTTTCTGTCCCATGATATCTAGGACCACAATTGGGAATGTCGGCTAGCTAGGGGTAACTCAATAGTCGGAGGTCTGAATAACTTAGAAGCATCTTCACAAACATGTGTCAGGTGATGCTGGTTGTCAACCAGAGAAAGCACCTACGAGTGTTCCACATGCATTGGACTACCTCACCGTATGTCTACCCCTGAGTAGTTGGGTTCCTCTTTGGAGGCTCAAGTATTCAAAAGTAAGCACCCCCACAGACAGGACAGATCCTGCATGAATGAGCATCTCACGTCCCTTTTGCCATGATGGATTGGTGGACACAATCACAAGCCTGCCCAGATTAAAAAAGAGGGGAAATAGATGCAACCTCTCACTAGGAAGAGTGCCAAGGCGTTACTTAACAATTAAAACCACCAACTATTTTCACACTGAATTTTCAGAAGCGTAAATTGAGGTATAGAGATTATTCACCCAGGAAAAAGTCATCTAGTTCCAGCTGACATTTGTAACTTCAAAACAATGCTGGCCTTTGGTACCCATGTCTGGTATGCACCTCAGATTCACTGCCCTCCAAATGAACTTCTCATCACCCACCTTTTCTCCTGTGTTATTCTTCCGTGGTGTATGATTCCACCTAGACATTTACTCCGCTAAAAACCTAAGTATTATCTTTGATTCACCTTCATTTGTGAATTCAATCAACCACCCAGTCCTAGTCTAACAGCATAAACTGCTCAGAGTATTTGAAATGCTTGCACAGTTGTGTCTCTTCAGTTTCCATCCATGACATTAAAAACATCACAAACTTCCATTTGCCATCTGGGCAGGAAACCCCTATCACATCTCCTGCACAGCCAGACCTCCAGGGTCTCAAGCAACTCTCTGCAGTGTGCTCCCCGGTCCTGTTCATCCAGAGTCCTGGGCTTGGTCTAGTGCCACCTGGGCTCACACGCCAAGGACTAGAAGATGCCAATGGGAATTCTGTTTTATAAAATGGTTTCACTGAGACACACTGGTTTTGTTTTCTAATAGTAAGAACAGTTCATTTATTTGGGTGACTTTATTTTGTACACACAGATAATTTTTGACACAATTCCAGCTTTTGGAAATATTTGGGAAAGGATCACTTTGTGTGACAAAGATCATGCACCTGCTGTAGGTATGATGCAATTTCTTTCTTATTTTTATTAACCTCTGCAGATCATCTAGTGTATGGTAAGTGCCCAATAAGCTGTAGGTTGAAATGCTGCAAAATAATGAATTAGGCAGAGAAAATAAGCCACCTCACTCACTACATCTATTACTTCAGAATGTCCCAGAATGTACATGAATCAACATGATTAAACCATGAGGTGCTGACACTGTCATTAAATTAATTAAAGAGTGCTCACATTCCATGTTATGACCTCAAATACTTAAGAACTCACTCATCAACTCCAGTGCTTCCAAAAGAGAAGAGTCACCATAACTGGTTTTCCTTTTACTTAGAGAAATGATAAAACAAAACAAACAAAAAAAACTTCCCTATAAGTATCCATAAAATTTCTGTCTCCTTGACCCTCCCTGGTGGTGCAGTGGGTTACAGCACAGCATTAAGAAGCTAAAGCCACTTCCGCATGAGTTCGATCCCCGCCTGTCCCGGAAAAGACACACATGGCGCGGCAGACCTCTCCTGCCCCGCCCGCTGCTCCCCTCAGCAGAGTACTTTGTCGATCTGCTTCTCACCCTCCGCATCTCTGGCCTATACCCCAATTCTGTATGAATAAATAAATCTTTTTAAAAAAAATCTCTGTCTCCTCTTGTCACTCAGAAGTTTTATCAAAAATGGCTAATATCTACCTACTACATGGCAGGCCCTGCTTTATGAACTGATACCACAGAATTTAAGAAGACTGTGATAATGAGTCAGCAGTGCAAGTATCAGAGGCAAAACTTTTCAGCAGAGCAGTAACACGGTATCCAAAAGAGGCTCAAGAATAGAAGCAGTCATGGGAGAAGAGTGAGGGAGGGAGCGAGAAGAAAGGCAGATGATCAGCCAGCCAGGTCCATGCACTGCTAAGCATACGTCTCCCAAGAGCTATAACCCAAGGTCCCCAGGTGGCACACCCTGGCCAAGCTGCCCTCCGCAGAGATGGCCCACTGCTCGCAGAGAGATTCTGTGCTTCCAGATTTTTTCACCACCAATGCCTTCCTCACAGCAACCCCAAAGCGATTGCACCAGGACCTGGGGCCATATAGGGTCCTCAGAGTGAACTGATTAGGTTTCTGCACTTCTTTCCTCTATTTAAAAAGATTATTTATGTATGTATACAAGAACTGGGGTGCACCCAGGGTTCAAAGGGTGAGAGAATTCACCAGAGACAGAGTGGGAAGCAGAACAGGCAGACTGACTGCCACCTGTAGGGTCCAGCTTGTGGACCACCAGCTGGGAGGACAGGGGTCAGCTCATGCCTCACAAGTCATGACATGGGAAGGCCTGCTTTCCTCGTTATGGGTCCTGCACACCCGCCCCTCATGTGTGAAGAGTGGGGAGCCCCAGCATGATTCCAGGGGACGCAGAGTAGACACCCCACTCCCAGAGCCAACCAGCCAGAAGAAGGTTCACTGAGCCGCTCTGCTCAGTCACTTCCTACAGCCCTCTGCAGTCTGCTTCTGGGCATGCAGATGCCTTGACGCCATGAAAATGATTCTATTTGTGAAAACCTAATAAACAACTTTTTGAGATCCTTCATTTAACCTCAGGTGAGATGCGATGGCATCTTCCTCTCATGATCAGTATTCTTGGATCTCACACTGATTGATTACTTACTTCCAAGATCCTTCACACCTGCATTATTGGTGCAAATCAATACCAAGGAGCAATTTTGTTTTCTTTTAAGAAGAAAAATGCCAAAAACCTAAAAGAATTCATGCCACAAGTATGAATATTCTCAGCCTTTATTTTTCTGTTCCATCTTGATTTGATTTCATGAAAATCCTGTTTCAAGGGAATTCTGCGTATACTAATAACTCAATGCTGCAAAAGCTCAAGAGAGCTGGGAGCTCACAAGGGAAGGCTGCTAGGAGAAGCTGGTTTGAGGGGAAGTAGATCTTTCTGTTTGTAGTGTCTTTGTTTCTACTTTCTATCTTGATGGGAAAATGAAGATCTCATGCTGCCCCAGAGAAATAACAATAATAAAGAAAACAGGAATTACGTATCACAACATGTCTAATTATTTTCATATACTCTGCAATATGACTGCAGTTTAAGCAACTATAACTACTCCCCCCCTCCACCACCACCAAGAACTTTGGGATTTTTCATGGGTAAGTTTCTGGGATGTAGACTTACTCTCAGACTCAAATGCATATTGAAAGCTTGCCAGTGAGGAAAGAAAAAGGAATATATAAATTTCACACAAGACAATGGAAATAGTACATATGGAAGAAAATTTACTGTTGAAGAGACTTATTTTCCCCCTTGTTGGATAAAACATGAGCATGACCTATGTCACTGGATTGCACAAGATTTCTCTGAAATGTCAGGCCCATGAATACTCTGTTTCCACTATAAAGAGATATAAAAGCAAGTAGAGAAGTGGATTCAGAAAAATGGATAAGTAATGCATCAGGCTTCTAATTGAGGTAGAAATGTAGGATGCGAATTATATTCAAGGTGCTGTTCATTTTAGATTATTTTGGATAGAAAACTGATACAAAATCAAAAACAGAAGAACACTGTGGGAAAAGTATTCATAAATCTCTGGGTAGCTAGACACTGAATAAAGGAAAGGAAGGTTGTATCAGTACCAGGAACATTCCAAGCATCATGTCAGCACTGATACTTGTTGACATTCAAAAAGTCAGTGTGGCTTGTTTTTATCTCACACCGTTGATGCTATTCTCATTTTTCACATGTTGCAAAATATTGTTTTCACAAGAGAACAAGTGGCTCCAAATCAGGTCAGAGTCAAGATAAAGCTGCAACTTCAGAATGCCTTGTCTGGGATGTTGAAAGAAGGGAAGCATAGGAAGGTCTTATCTGAAAGAAGCATCTAGTAGGCAGTCCTGTGCACCTGTGTCTATCTACCTGCAAGCTACCTATTCAAGTCTTCGCGAAAATACCAATAAGGAATATCTACTTCTTCGTGCATAAACAAGACTTTTCCTCCTGTATTATCAAAATTATATGTAACCAGAAAAGTGGATAAGTATTAAAGAGAGCTTAACCAAAGTTCTCTTTTCCTTGAGAATTTTATTTTATTTCCAACTGATACAAGGGGCCATTACCATCATCTCCTCCCTCCAAACTTAGGAGGGCACTATTTCATTCCTGGCATCTAAGAGATGTTTTCTGGCCCTCCCTGGTGTCTCAGTGGGTTAAAGGGCAGCACTGCAAGTGAGCAGCAGCCACTTCAGCATGAGTTCAATCCCCCGCCCCGGAGGTGATCCATACCGCACGGCAGACCTCTCTTTTCTCGCCCACTGCTTCCCTCAGCAGTGTACTTGTCAGTCTGCCTATTCTGCTCCCCACTCTGTGTCTGGTGAATCCTCTCACCGCCCCTGCACCTCTGTTCTACACCCCAGTTCTGTATGTATGAATAAATAAATCTTTTAAAAGGAGATGTTTTCTGGATCCAGTTGAAAATATGAACATTTTGGCTTTTCACATGACTATTCCATTCTAGGAGGAGAAATACTATTTGTAGGAGAAGAGTCGTGAGGGCTATGCTACTGCAGTGCTGTTTTCTAGTGCTTTCTACCATGCCAACTTCAAAAGAGTCTCATCAAAATCAGAAATATTTGCAGAACACATGTCTGATCAGCGATATCTCTAGAATTTACAAAGAATACCTACAAGTCAATAATAAGTCAAACAACCAAATCAAAAAGTAGACAAAATATTAATATGCAGCTGAAAATAAACAAGTGCCTAGTAAGCACACACACACAAAATGTAGTCATTAGAAAAATAAAAGTTAAATTCACAGTGAAATACTATCTCACACATGTTAGCTGACTCTAATAAATAAGACAGGGAATAACATATGTTGGCAAGGATGTAGAGAAATCAGGACTTGTTACATTGCTGATGGAATTATAAAATGGTGCTGCTAGATTGTAATACAGTCTGGCAGAATCTCAAAAAAGTTAAGAATAAAACTTTCCTATGCTATGAGATTATACTTATAGCTATTTACCCAAAAGAAATGTATGCATGAATGTTCATAGCAGCATTATTTATAATAACCAAAACTGGGAGTAACCTGAATGTCCACCAACTGGTGACTGGACAGAAAATGTACAGTCTAGCCATACAATGGAATAGCAAAATCTACTAACACATACTATTGTGAACTAATATTATAACTGCTATCTACCATGAAAAAAGTTAGGCACAAGAGAATACCTATTGTAAAATTACAGTTTGAAAGCCCCTGAAATAACAGAGCTTCATTTGCTTTTTGGAATAATACACTTTGTATGTACATTTCACATTTTATTCACCCACTAGACTGACCTTAATCCAATGTCTTAAATATTGCAGATTTATAGTAATATAACTATTTGAAATAAGAATATAACTCCTCCAACTTTGTTCTTATTTTTCAAGATCATTTTGAATCAGCGTAGGAAATCTTTGTGTTTCTAGAAATGTTTCTATTTCATCTAAATTAACTGATTTTTTGGCATACAGTTGGCCATGATCTGTTTTATATTTGGTTTTATTTCTTTAAAGTTAGTAATGATGTCCCTACTTTCATCTATGGTTTACTTACAAACTCATTTTTTTTCATGGTTAATCTACTAATGGTTTACATGTTTTGCTGACCTTCTCAAATAACCAACTTTTATTATTTATTCTCTCTACTGTTCTTCTATTCTGTATCTCTTCTAGTTTGGGGTTTTGTTTATTGTTTTTCTAACTAGTGTAAAGCTGGATTTCTGGTTTAACATTTCCTTCCTTAGGTATTTACTTATGGCTATATTACCTATGAACACTACTTTCACCAGATCTCATAACTTTTGCTACGTTGTTTTGTATTTTTTTTTATTTTAAAGCATTTCTAATGCCCACTGATCTATATACATTCCTTGACCTCTTCATTGTTTAAGATGTGTTTAATTTTCCACTATTATTGTGTGTCTCTCCGCTAATTCAGTTTTCTTATTGGCCTCTGCTTTCTAATCTCCTCCCTCTCTCTACCTTTATTCATCTCTATTTAGAACTATATTGTAGAACCACAAATCTAATACTGTCACTTATGTACTCTTTTCCTCCTTCCAAATAAGGTTCAAATTCTCCTTCATCTCCTGTGTGCAAGCTTTAAGCTTGTGCTATCCAAATGAAATGTACTGGACAGCAGTCAAACCAATTCATTGAAACATCCTTCTCATTTTACTCTCTCTTTTCAGGAAAATGATGTGGGTAAAATACCATTTTTGTCAATTAATAACATGAAAGTAAAATATAAAATACACATGATGCATCATCTATTCTTTGTTACTCTGCATCTTAATTTAAAGTCAATGGGCAAAAGTCCAGATACATGCTAGCTACTACTACCTGGTCATTCACTATCTACGCAATCCTGTCATAACACCTTTTGTTCATCATCTGATCTTCTGAAAAAAGAAAATGTTGAGCTGTATCAGTGATTATCAAACATTTTAAAATAGTGCTGTATTTATAGTCCTTGGTGCAATATATAAAGAGTTTAGAAGTCATCTCCACCATCCTCAGAGTAAGCAAATAACTAAACAAATGGAAATAAGAATTCTTCTTAGACTCACTAAAGAATGGAAGTCACAGGGAAAACTGTCACGTCCAGAATCAGAGGGGCATGCAGATACAGAAAACCACTACTGGGGCCCAAAACCACCAATGAAATCATCGACTTGTCGGACTCCTTAAAGGGAAACTGAGTGATTTACTGGAAGCTGAGCATGGGCCAGCAAAAGGAACCATGTTCCGCCAGTGACAAAACATGGTTGGAGAAACACAGAGGGACTATGCTAAGTAAAATAAGGAGAAAGATTAACGGTGTCACCTGCATGTGGGTTATAGAGAAACCAAACAAGGGCTCGAACAAAGATAAACTTTAAAACCAACCCTTGAAAGCTGACCATGGAGCTGAGGTGTCCAGAGGGGAGGGGTGAGAGCAGAGTGTGGAGAGAGTGCAATGGAAAGTTGTGGAGGACTCTGGGTGCTTTGGTGGAGGGAGCATTATGGTGACTACACATAAGGGGATACCCTATACTACGCAAACACTAGCAAAGATGTAAACTAATCTTTTCAATTAAAAAATGTATTAATGGTCAAAAAATTTCACCCAAATCCTTGGCCATTTATCTGCTGCATTTCCAGCTTCAACAGTCCCCTGGACCTGCTCTGCCCCTCATCTGGAGGCAAAGATGAGAATTTTAGGACTCCAGGCACATAGCTTAAAAGCTCCTGAGCAGTGATCCCCAGTGGGCTTACCTATACCAAAACCCAAGACTCCATATTTTCTTTTCTTATGATAAATTAGGAACCAAAAGATAGTCATTAGCTTTAATAAATCAATCTGAATTCAATAATAGCTATATTTGCAACCTACTCACGAGCCCGCCTAGCCTCTCTTGCTCACTATGGGAAATTTTCAGTCGGTTCTATTGTTAACAGAGCCTTTTAAAAATGCAAAATACTTATTTCAAAGCAGTTTGATGAAATTGCAAAACCAAGCTTAAACAGCATCTTTCTTCTTCATCATCCACTTCCCTGAGATGCTGCTGACAGGTGCCCTCATCTGTATTGCTGCACCAGCAACAGTCTTTGAAGAATGAATGGCTCTAGTCCTGAAATAGATGTGGACCCCACTGATGCAGCGCCCAGGAGAAAGCCCTGATCAAAGAGAGATGTAAGCTCCACAATCCCTGATTGGGTTCATTACAAATGCTCAAGTCCATCAAATTCTACAGCAGGAAGTGACTGGTGGTGGATTCCAATATGAGGACCAAATCGCGCCAGTGCTATTTTAACCCACATACAGCTGTCTCTAGCTAGTTATTTTCACTAATATAATTTGAGGGTGGATTTTTGAGTTATATCTGGGCTTCTCGAACATGCTGTTTATTTTATGGCATGGTTGTCTAGCCAGGTGAGAAAGATTTCCTGAGAGCAGGACAAGGCAGGTTGGATTTAAGTATTTTAAAAACTTAAAATAATGTGTGTTTTGTAGGTAACACAGGGATAGTGCTGGGGATGAGGTTTAGAAACTAATAACGAGGGGAAGTGGAACTGGAAACAGAATCAAAACCCAAAATGTCCAAAAGTCACAGTTGGGCAAACAATAAGCATGAATTCAGGTTAAAGTCCAGAAATGGGTCATTTGGGAGAGCCCACGCTGGGAAGAGCAAAAACAAGATCGTCGGTCAGGGGTCACCTGGGTACCACCCTCAGCGGGTGCCTTTGGAGAGTGTGTGGGAGTATGCATGCATGAAGATGTATGTGAATGTGTATGTTTGTGTGTGAGTGTCTTCTGGGCTCAGTGCATGGGAATGTGTATGTATATGAGTGTGATGAGTGTGTGTGTTAGCGTGTATACATGTGTGCACCTGAGAGTGTGTGTATATTATAAAGAGATGGGGTGGGGGGGACTCTTCTTGAAAGGGCTGACTTGATGCCTGCAGCTAACATGCAAGGAAAGTTCATAAACAGAGGCAGGAAGATCAAAGACCAGAAGATTGATGAAGAAGCCTGGTATGTGATTAGGCTTTGTCCTTATTACCCTGAAGAGCAGTGGCTCACATACACTTGGAGCAGAACCACACCAAGACTGACTTGCAGGGAAATTATCTTCAGGTGTAAGCATGACCCCAAGCCTAGCAGACTAGTGTCGCTGGCCAATGTGTTCCCTCCCTATTGGAGAAAAGAAGGCTGTAGCAGAGAAATATGAAGGTCCTCAAGGAACATCGCTTTACCCAACACCCTTTAACTGCAATGGTGAGAATAAAACAACTCATTCCCACAATGTCTGTGTGGAGTTGACATGTTCGCCCCCACATCTGTGTGGGTTTTTCTGGGGACTCCAGTTTCCTCCCACATCCCAAAGATCGCAATGTGTCAACTGTGCAGTCTGAGGGATGTTTGGGTGTGTGTGATACTCCCTGGAACTGACGTTCTGTCAGGGTTGGGTCCAGTATTGAGCTGTGAGCTGCTGGGAGAGGATCCCAACCACTGGCACTAAAACTAGAGTAAGTGGGTTGGAAAAACGAACAAATGAATGAGGACAAATGACTGTTGTATATGAGAAGTGTTTGGGGGCTTTATCTAGAAGTCTGGTGATGTTTTTGTAACTAGAAATATGCCACAGGAACTTCATTCTTACAGCAGATATCTTATGGTAAAACTTGACTTTGTTATACATTGTTTTCCTCAAAATCAGTTTCTAGAAGCTGTAAAGTGAGGACTTTGTTGTCTCAATAACCGGAGCCAAACTAGCAGTTTCTACCTTTTCTTTATATTCTGGATTAATTTATATTTTAAGTCAAACTGTTCTCCATGATTCTCACATGGTGAAAACAAATTTTAAAACACCACTATTATAATATAGATGCATTAAATGTTTAGAAATCATTAAAATAGATTCCTTGAAGTGTCATAAAACAAATCATAAGTTGATAGCCCAACACTTTAGTGCAAATAATATTCTCCTACCAGTTTTAGACTTTTAATTCTTGTATAAGTGTAAAAGCCATCAAATCTTCAGCTTCTAACCTGGCTCTCATTTGATCTGTCAAAGCAACAATTTAGAGAAGCTTTGTCCTAGTCTCGGTTCATAAATCATGATTTATATTTAAGTAAGTGCCAGCATAGTCTTCCTGCATGAGATGCCTCTTTACCCAATAGAGCCTTTGATTATAAGTGTTTTAGCAACAAATTGACCCATTTGAACACAGGAAATACACAGCAGCACATCACAGGTACATCTGTCATTCACCAGGCATCACCCAATAAAAACAGTTGTTATGCTCTGCTTCTTAATTAAAGGAGAAATATGAGTTTTCTGGGAGGGGTAGTTTGTGAGCTAATTCCTATTGACCTAACACCCTTAGCCTCAAAAGTTGGAATTATAATGCACAAAAGCCTCATAAAACAGTGATGGCTCTATCAACTAATAAAGTGGGATATAGAACACATTACGGACAATAGATTGTACAAAGGGAGAAAGCACTTTAGAGAAGTGCTAACTCGTCCCCTCCTCACTCCACAACCCCTAAGACCATGGCATTCTTAGGAGTTCCAAAAAGAGAAGTGGTGTTTTTAAATGCTTTCACCACATGAGAATCATGGAGACCCATTTGACTTAAAACGTAAATTAATGTAGAATATAATAAAAAAGGTAAAAACTGCTAGTTTGGCTCTGGTTATTGAGACAATGAAGTCCTCACTTTATAGATTCTAGAAACTGATTTTGAGGAAAACAATGTGTAAGGTCAGTCCTTTCCCCAAAGGGGAAAGTCTTTTAAAAGAGCTGCATTGAAGTAGAACTGAAATACAAAATCTTCCCATGTTTAAGGGGCAAATTTTGATAGGTGTGATATATGTATACATATATAGGTTGCATCACCACAATCAAGATGATGAATAGATCTATTACCTCCAGCAGTCTGTCCATTCCCCTTTCTAACCCTCTCTCTTACCTGAACCCTCCCTGTCCTCAATCCTTTCCTCTCCCCATTTCCACAGGAAACAACAGTTTCTAAACTACCTGGCCCAGGACTATTCACGGTAGCCAAGAGTTGGAAACAACCTAAATGTTCATGGATGGATGAACAGACGAATGATTAGCTGATAGATGGGCTGGCAGATGAGTGGATGGGGGTGGGGTAGATGGATTTTTGAGAAGTTTGAAAGTACAAATTATATTTTTAGTAAACGGCTGAAGAATCTGTTATGTCACCAACATCATCCCTATTTTTGGTAATTTATACCTTGGTTTTTTTTTTTTTCCTAAATTGACTAGAGGTTGATGAATTGTAATATTTTCCCAAAGAATCATACTTGATTTCATTAACTCAAAAGCTTTCATGTTTTATATTTCACTGATTTCTTCTTTGATATTTAACTTTCTTTGCTGTTCTTGGGTTTAATTGGTGCTTATTTTTCTATTTTTCTTAAGCTAGAAGTTGATGTAACACTTGCTTATGTTATAATCAAAACTTTTGGTACTACAAATGCTGCTTCAGCAGCACCCACATATTCTGACACTGTGTTTTCACTTTAATTCAGAGTGAAATACTTTCTCATTTCCCTTTTGAAGTTTTATTCACCTGTGTTCTTTGGAAATGTGTTAATTGGTTTCCAAATAATTGGGGATATACTGTAGATGTTTATGTTATTGATTTGAATTGTACTGTGGCTACAGAACATGCTTTATATACTTAAATCTTTAGAAATTTATTGATTTATTTCATGGCCCAGAAAATGGCCTATCTCAGCAAATGTTTTATGTTCAAAGGAATATTATTCCAAAGTAAGCTGGGATCGTCAAGCCTATCGTGTTCTTTTTCCTTTGGTTCTCGGCTCTTTGTTCTTTTCTTTATTTTTCTGTATTATTTTGGATAATTAAGTGGACTTTATGATTCCTTTTTTTTTCCTCCTTTGTTGGGCTTGTAGCCATAACCTCTTCATACTTATGGTTTCAGAGTTTATAACATATATCTTTCACTTATCACAACCTGTGCTTTATTGGTAATATACCAATTTACATGTAGTAACAAATTTAAAATAATATACTTCATGTAGACTTTCCAGTTTTATGCTATCATTATCATGTTTTTATTTTCATTCTATAAAAGTCACAGTAATTACCTATTATTTTTATTTAAGTTTCTGGTTAACTTTTAAATTATTTAAATAATAATAAAATACTTTGTATATTTACCCACATAGTTATCATTTTATGTTCCTTATTATTTTTCATAGCTAGATATTTCCTTCTGCTTCAATACTTTTTCTGCCTAATAACAAACTTCCTTTACTCTTCTTAGAAAGCAGATCTACTGGCAATTAATTTATTTTGCTATTTGTATGTCTGGAAAGATCTTTAGTTGTGAAAGGTATTTTTAACAGGCATGCAATTCTAGGTCGATAATTTCTTCACTACATTCAAAGTAACGTCTCAAATAATATTTATTTAGCTATCTTCTCACTCACATCGTTTCTACCAAGTAAAACGCTACCATTTTTAATCTAGTTCTTTCTGCATAAAATGCGTCTTTTTCCCTCTGGCTGCTTTGAAGATTACTCTTTATCATGGGTTTCTGAGCAACTTGATTTTGCATATTTTGTTGCAGTTTAATTCTTATTCTTATGGTTGGGACTCGTTAAAGCTTCTTTGAAGTCTTTACCAAATTTGGAACATACTTGTCTATCACTTATTCAAATATATGTGTGCCATCATCATCCTCCTTCAGTGATTTCAATTACTCAGTGACATGTTAGACTGAGTAATATAGTCCTGCAGTTTACTGAGGCTCTGTTGATTTTTAAAAAGAATTTATCTATATATTTCATTGTAGGTATTTTTCACGGCTAGTTTTTAAATTTACTAATCTACCTCTTCTCTGACATGAATCCTGTACAGTGCGCTTTTTCTCATACTTTGTAATTTTCATCTCTAGTATTTTGACATGGATCTTTTTCACATTCTTCCTGTAACTACTTAACACTTTGAACACATGGAATAACATCATAATTACAGTTAGAATACACTCTCTACTAATCTAAGATGTATCAGTTCCTGGTGACTTTTGATCCATTGTTTTCCCTGCGCTTGGGTGATAGACTTGGTAAATTCTACTTTTTTTCAGTTTTGGTTATTTTTGTATTCCCATAAATATTCTTGATCTTTATTCTGTAATGTAGTTTAATTATTTGTAAATAATTTTATCCTTTCAAACCATACCTTCGTAACATGTTAGGCAGTCATGCATATTGCTCAGACTAACACTAATTATTCTCCATTACTGATTCACCACCTTCCTGGCCATTCTATCCAATGCCCTGTGATTAATAAGGTTTAACAACCCAACTGGTGGGAATAGGCAATATTCCCAACCCTGTGTGAGAAATAGACACTCCTGTCTTTTCAGATGCTTTTTGTTTGTTTGTTTCCCCCAGGCCTAGATAAATTCCTTACAAATAAGCTAGTATGTGCTTTGCTAAATGCTCCAAGGAAACTTGAATTTTCAAACATCCTAGATCATCTGCATACAGTTGTCTCCTCTCCAAAGCTCTGCTGGTCATGCTTCTGTGACCTTGGCTTCCTCCAACACTCAGGCACTTCTCTCCAGCTCCGTCAGTGCTGTCGTAATTACTCCTTGTGCCATAGCCCAGCTATAGTACAACAGAAGTAAGATTGTGGGCCCTTCCTGGTGGCACAGTGGGTTGGAGCGCAGCACGAAGAAGCTAGCTGCACATGCTTCAGCATGAGTCCTCTGGTGAATTTTCTCACTGCCCCTGCAACTCTGGCCTGTAGCCCAGTCCTGTATGCATAACTAAATAAATATTAAAAAAGGAAAGTGAGCCTGGATAAGCCAGAATTTCACTCTGCAGTCCCTGTCCTCACAGAGCATCACTGGGACATTCTAGAAGTATCTTTTTGTCAAAATATTGCTGTATTTTGTCTGGTTCTGTCCATAGATAAACCTCAGAAACAATGGCATCGTCTCACACATGGGAAAAGCAAGACTCAATGAGCTTAATCATGATCTTAGATTTGGTTCTATCCAGAACATTCTCTAGTTCATATGTCCAACCAGTGCTTCCTCTACCCCTAGATTGCTTCCATTATGGGGACTGTCACAAAATGACAACTTAACACAGCAATAGTGTTACGAACTTGAGTATGATTTCCAACCACTCAGAGAACTAAAAACTTAAAATTGTGACTTGTGAAAAAATAATATATATCATATATGTGGGTCTGTATGAAAACAAATGTATAGTAAATATGATATGAAGCTTACATGAGCAATCTAAGCTAGCCACCCAATGTCTAGAGGGACTGACACGTCATTAGTATAGGAGACGAAAATACATATAAATTTAATATAACACTCAGCGTTATCAAGTACATTTTTCATTCTTCTGTTTGAAAAATAACTGGAGGGCCCTCCCTGGTGGTGCAAGGGGTTAAAGCACAGCACTGGGAAGCTTAAGCCACTTCCACATGAGTTCGATCCCCGCCTGCCATGGAGGAGATCCACATGGCGCGGCAGACCTCTCCTGACCCGCCCGCTGCTCCCCTCAGCAGTGTACTTCGTGGATCTGCCTGTTCTGCTCCCCACTCTGTCTCTGGTGAATCCTCTCACCCTCCGCATCTCTGGCCTGTAACCCAGTTCTGTATGAATAAATAAATAAATCTTAAAAAAAAAAAAAAGAAAGAAAGAAAGAAAAATAACTGGAAAAATTACATGGACTTATTGAAATGTAAGAAAGAATATATATTTTTTCCAGCTCCTTCTACAAAGTATAGTATTTATTATTCAGGCCTTATTTGTTTATTGGCAAGAGGAGGTCCTATTACACATTGTTCCTATCAGTTGTAAGTTTCTTAAAGTCAGATACATCAACACAAGAACATGCCAATAATTTGAAAAGCAAAAAGGGCCCTGATTAGCACTCTAATTCCGAGAGGTATAGCATTTAAGCTGTTAAAGGTTGATGCTTAAACCTTATTGACCTTCATGATTTTCTATGAAGAAGGAGAAGAAAAACTGTTCTGTATCTTTTTAATGACTACAAAAGGCGGCCCTCCCTGCTGGCACAAAGGGTTAGAGTGTAGCACTGCAAGCTAGCTGAAGCCACTTCAGTGCAAGTTCAATCCCCAGCCCCTGAGGTGATCCACATGGCACGGCAGACCTCTCCTGATGCACCTGCTGCTCCCCTTGGTAGTGTACTTTGTTGATCTGTCTGTTCTGCTCCCCACTCTGTCTCTGATGAATCCTCTCACCACCCCTACACCTCTGGCCTGTACCCCAGTTCTGTATGCATAAATAAATGTTTTTTTAAAAAAGACTCCAAATTGCATCTCTGTTAGAAAAAATCTAATTTTCCTACAGACTTCCATTATCAACTCAAGGTTGCATTTCCCAGAAGGAACCCCCAAAGTGTACATGTTGGAGAACACTAGCAGGGAGGTATCCATGAGGTGGTCAGACTCAGAACTCCGTCCAGAATCTCAGGCTGATGACTTTATAGTCTTTGAAGTCTCTGGTCTCACTGGGACAGTGCCCATCTGCATCTCCTTCCTCCCATTGCCACTAACCTCTCCCCCCCCGCCCCCCACAAAGCCCACTAGGCTCCGTGGGCCCCAACATCAGTTAAACCATAGAAGTTGCTGCCTAACCTAGTATGCCATGACTGGGGCTCTCAACTCTAGCACTTAACTTCCCTCTAGCTCACTGTCTGGGATTTATGACCAGCTTACTAAATGGCTCCCATTCTGGAAGCTTCCAAAAAAGCTAGCTACCAAAGGAGGAGTTTGCTGACAGTCTTACTTGGTACCCACTAGACAGCTAGTCATGGCTAAGAATAGTAATCTGCATGCTTTCTTCTAGCATTCTCAGCACTATGAGGTTCCATTCCAGTGTTCTAGATATGGGATATAATGACATTTAAATTATGTAATTGCCAAAAGCCATAGTATACAAAAATGGGGTCCGTCTATCTGCCCCCCAAAACCAGGCTGTCTCTATTCCATGTTATCCTTATTTAAGTTGAAGCACCCAAAATAATCGAGAGCCCCCCTACAAGTCAAGGCCTTTTCCTCTAAGTGGTGAGCCCCACCCCAGACACAGATCCCATCAATGAGATTTGAAATGATGGAAACTTGCAGAATGGGTTATTGAAAATTCTAAGCTTCCTCAGAGAAAACATTTGTAAGGGACATTATATAAATCAGAGCCCTTAAAATTACTCGGTTATTAAGACACATGGAAATCACAGATTTCAAAATATGATTTCATTGCATCGCAAGTGCTTCTGGGAAGGACAGCACTGATTCTGATGTTTAGAGTACATGACCCCGCAGTAGACAAGAAGATGGTAACAAGGTGATCACGCAAATTCTAACATATTTGTTTCTTGCCCTCGCCCTTCCCTCTGTTGCTAGAACTGGTGACTCTGACCTTGAACCTTGACACAGGGTGGCACTATTCATGGCTGAGTTTGTGTTTATTCTGTTTGTGTTTATTACATCAGACTGACAAAGGACATTTCAGATGTAGTATGAGTTCCTCCTAAAAACAAGTCCCGGGCCTTCCCTGGTGGCTCAGCAGGTTAAAGCACAGCACTAAGATGCTAAAGCCACTTCAGCATGAGTTCCATCCCCGCCCAGGACCTACATGCCACAGCAGACCTCTCCTGACCTGCCCGCCGCTCCCCTCAGCAGTGTACTTCATCAGTCAGCCATTCTGCTACCCACTCTGTCTCTGGTGAATCCTTTCACCGCCCCTGCACCTCTGGCCTGTACCCCAGTTCTGTATGCATAAATAAAATAAAATAAATCTTAAAAAAAAAGTCCCTTTCAAACAACAAAATGCAGTGTCTTCAGATGGAAAGAGCAATGTATATGATAATATTAACCATTTATTGTGAAACCACCCCCCACACACATAAAATTAAATGGCAAAGAAAAGTCAATCAACAAATTTGCTCTTTTTCCAAGATTGTCTGCCCTCTGGCCATTTTGGAATGCATTGGATTGTGTCTGGGTGCCTGGAATGCAGACCTAGTCCCTCCCTGCCTCCAGGATCTGTAAGGAATTCTGCAAATGAGTGTTTACGGTTCACAGGGGGTTCGATCACAGAAAACTAGTTGTTGATCTTTGGATGCCTGCAGGCTTGCAATCTGTGCTACAAGTTTATCCCTCCTAGGGAAAAAAAAAATGGAAAGAAGGACGAGACAAGAGGATGGAACCAATACAAGCATCTGTAACAGGCTAATTGGACCCTTGTGGGCCACCGGCAGGCACATGGTGAATATAAGCAGAGCCTGGAACTTGCGTCGGCAGGACCACAGCCACCCAGGGCCTCCCAGCTTTCCCCACGCCGCCTCCCCAGACCCCCAATTTTAAAAGACCTAATTATGGGTCTTTCCGAAGGATCACAAGCCAGTTTTCATCTCAAAAAGAATAAGGTATTTTGCCTCCAAACTGGCGACACTGTTAGAAGTTGGTAATTAGTATGACTTGTTAATGGAGTTTGGCTGTGATTAAGCAGTGATTGAGTGTGAGTTTGGTGCCTGTCAGTGGGTAAGCCTGGGAGGGGGAGCGATGTTTAATGAGACACCTGTTGTTGCGGGCCCGCTGGGGCTGGTGCGGCTGATTGGCGCTGGGACGCGGCCGTCGGGCTGGGCAAGGCTGGCAGGTGCCCGGCATTGCGATGGCACCACCCGGCCCCCACAGGTCAGGGCTGGCAGCTCGGAGGAGCTGTCCAGGGCTACTGATCTGCATGGCTGATCTGCACGGCTAGAAGCCCCCCAGATGAGCCGGACCCCAGCTCCCCACCACCTTCTGGGAGGAGCAGTGGGGCTCACCTCCCCACGTCCAGTGCTTACGTGGAGAAGCTGAGGCGAGGGCGGTTACATCCTGTGCCCAAGGCCACACAATCACCCCAAGTTCCAGAGATAGCACCTCTCAAGCTTTAAAGGGGCCCAGGGAGCATGTTAGAATGAGACTCTGACAGAGCAGGTCCGAGATGGTGGTTGGAGGAACGCTGACCCAAGAACCGCCGCTCATTCTCTGAAGGTAAGTCTGCAGCGCCTCCTTCACAGCCCAAACCCAAGGAGATGCTTCCTGCGCAATTCAACTTGAAAACACCGTGCTATTTTAAGAAGAAGGGATGCTAGTAGCTACTCATCTCCACCCCCATCACAGCCTGACGCTTGGGATGTTGGGAAACTCTCTGCCTACACCTTCTGGGCCGGGCAGGTAGCCACAGCACAGAAAAGTGGGGCCCTGGGGCCTCCCTGGTGGTGCAAGATGGTAAAGTGCAGCACTATGAAGCCACCCACAGCTGCAACAGCACAGGTTCGATCCCCCGCCAGGAAGCTGACCCTCTCAGTAAATCCACCTGTTCTGCTCACCATTCTGTCTCGGATGAACCTCTCACCCTCTGGCCTACACCCCAGCTCTTGTGCATAAATGAATAATTTTTTTTTTAATTATTGTGGCAAATTCACAAAACAGAACACAACACACAGCCTCCACTTCTACAGACCATTTGAAGGTAAAAGGGATTTTGTTCTGGCTCATTCCTTGGCTTCCCTCGACTCTGGAGGTGTAGTCCAGACAAAATACAACCTTACATCAATTATATTTCCCTTGTATTAAAATGATCAGGGTGTTATTTTTTACTAGAGAAATAAAATATTTAGCTAATGCAGGTCAATTTTATTTCAAATTTGGAAGGAAAATTAAAGTGTCTTCTTCTCTGCGATGCGATGTAATTAAAGCCAAGTCTCAAAGAATACACTTTTTAAAAATCATATTTACATTGCTTCACTTTCTCTACTGAAACCCATGATCCAGAGCAGTATTGATCAGACACTCCTTGGTGACCTTTTTGAGGAAAGGAACTAAAAAGGAACTAAAAACTCCTTTTGACTTCTAGAGGAAAATGGAAGCTTCAGATCTTCTAGTAGGAATTCAGTGTGCTTTTGGTTGACGTGAAGTAAGGGTCAGACACCAGCCCTTCACCGGAGAGGCAGGTATGAATTCTGAGATTGCTTCAGCTGTTAAAATGTTCACGTACTAAAGGTGCTACTCAAGGATCCATCTGAGGAAAGAATATGCAAGATGTTTTAGGGTGGAGTAAATGCATAGCATATCTGGTTACAGATGGACTGGAGAGCTCAGAATGGCCCTGCCAGCTACTAGCTGGGTAGCCTTGGACCTTGGCTTACCTTCCTTGGGTCTCTATGTCCACAATAAAAATTTAGAAGCAATAATGCAGTCCTGAAGTGTTACAATGAGAGTAGATCTAAGACCTGGGGACTTCCTGGTGCGTGGCAGACTCTGGCCAAACAAGGCAGACCAGGATCACACCTGCTGTCCCACATAGCAAAGCTGCCAGCTTCACCCAGGTAAGCTCACAGGTAGCTGCATCCAGCAAACCATTTCACAGCCCTCACAAAACACAGGGGGACCTCACAAAACACAGCTGGGGGTCATCACCTGGGCCATTGCAACAGCCTTTTTAAAGTTATTTTTATTAAAGTAACAGTGCGTGCTAACATTGTATGGGTTTCAGGTGTGCCTCATTTCAGACGCTACACTGCATCATGTTCCCACTAAAAGTTAACTGCCACCTTTCACCATACAATTGAACCCTTATACTCAGTTTCCTCGTCATCCGTCCCCCTTCTCCTCTGCTAACCACCAGTGGGGTCATAAGAGTCGAAAGGTTTATGGCTCTTTTATTTAGCTCATTCATTTGCTTTGTTTCTAGGTACCACATATGACTGAGCTCAGGTGGAGTCTATCTTTCCCTGTCTGACTTATTGTATTAAGAGCAGACCCCTAGGTACAGGTGATTACACGTGGCAGAAGTTTGCCCTTCATTTTTAATAGCTGAGTAGTATTCCACCATTTATATAGACCACAAATTCTTTATCTGCTCCTCTGTTGATGGGCCCTTTGGTTCTTTTCAACCTTGGAGTGTTATAAATAATGCTGCTGTGAACAATAAGAGTTCAAATGAATGCTATGTTCTTTAAGTAAGTACCTGGAAGGCTGATGGTATGGAATTTCTATTAGTTCTTGGAAGCATTTCCTAGTGTTCTCCAGCGTGCTGCAGTGGTCGCCTCTCACTAAGGGGCCTCCCGACCCTCTCTGCTCTCTCACCCACCTAGGCCCATCACTGACACGGAAATCAAAATGATCCCTTAAAAAGTCAGATGCATCACGCCACATCCTTCCACTGCCCAAGGCCTGTCTGACCCAGCCCTGCTCCCACCGTCCCTCTTAGGCACCCACCTGCCAGGTCCCTATGCCAGCATCCCCGGTGACCTGGCCCCAGCAGCACAGCTCAGCTCACTCTGGCCTTGAAGACGCGCTCCCTGGCTCTCCAGCAGGCTCACCCATCGCCCCTCAGAAGCCATCAGTTCTCAGGTCACATCGGGCAGCGCTTCACAAAGGATCACTTTATAGTCGAGCCCCTTTCTCCAAAGACCCAAGACCAGACCAATCAGCTCTAATAAGCCATGTTTGGCTGCTCCTAATGTTAATATCTCGCTCCCTCCCATAAGGAGAAGGACGTTGTTTGGTTCTATGTCAACTACCTGACGGTAAGTGCAAGAGTCTCATCAACAACAGGCCCTCCCTGGGGGTGCAATGGGCTGGGACATGGCCCTGCAGGAGAGCCACACTCACCTCAGTGCAAGACTTATCCCCGGCCTCGGAGATGACCCACAGGGTGCGGCAGACCTCTCCTGACCCACCTGCCGCTCCCCTCAGCGGTGTACTTCATCAGTTGGCTGTTCTTCTCCCCACTCTGTCTCTGGTGAGTCCTCTCACTGCCCCTGCACCTCTGGCCTGTACCCCAGTTCCATATGCATAAATAAATAAATCTTTTTTAAAAAGTGACTAAATTAATAAATAAGTGACTAAATAATGAATGGACTAGTTTCTGCACGGTTCTGACAGTCTGTTGAGAGACTGAGGAGTTGGTCCTTTCAATCAGAAGGGCAGGGAGGGGCCCTGGCTTTGACTACACCCTGGACAGGTGGGGAAGTGTCAGGAAAGACCTAGAGGAGAAACCTTGAAGACCAGAGAGGCCAAATCATCTGAGCAAGGGGACTTGACGACGACTCTGCTGCCACTGTCTTGTTCCCTCAACCCCTTGCTGCACCCACTGAGATCTGAAGGTTCCTACACAGAGAGTTAAGGCTCAGAGCATGGGCATGCAGCTGCCTGAAGCTGGCCTCTGTCACTATGAATGTCACAGAGTCCCTTGCACAGGACCTCCTCTGGGCTCTGTGCAGAAGAGAGAAAGGCCTGGCACAATTCCGGGTCAAGCTCCCAGGAGAAGGCTGCCATGTGCTGAGCTGAGCGCCGGCTGGTCCTGGGGACATGCCCGAATCTTCTCCCTGACATGGGTCTTCAGCAGTACCATGGATCTTCTTGACACTGTTTGGCCAGGAGAACACTTTGTGAGCACCGGAGTCGTCTTGATGGATGTTCCAACCACAGCCTTGGGCCAGGCTTCTGCTGTCGTTCATGCGCACCCCAGAAAGCCTCTGCAGATGATAATACCCCACCCACAGCCCCCCAGCATCTGCTTGCTCATGCAGCAAGGCTCTCCTCTCTAAGGGCAGTGCTCGGACCCTCACTGGGCACCCGGGCTGCTGCGCTATCTGACAGAGACAGGACCGTATTGCCGGGCAGCACCTCTGCTGAGAGCCAGCTCTGTCTTTTAACAGCTCATTCAGTGGAAAAGGAAAAATGGCACCCGCGACAGCGAACATGATGGTTTGTGTCTGGGAGGGGCCGGCGGAACCATTCTGGGAAGTCCACAGATCCCATGGGTGAGCCGAGCTTTGAAGACTTGACCTATTCTGCTCCAATTTATCATAATAAAATGAAAAGAATAATAATAGTTTCCATACAGTGAATGCTCGCCATGTGCTGGGCTTAGTGCCAAGATCTTTAGGACCAAATTTTAATCAAACCATGCAAACCGGGGTAGCGTGTCTTGGAGGAAGTAAGCAGTAAATCTGCACTCAGGTCTACAGCCCTGGCTGTAGAGGTGGCTGCGCACCTCTTTTGATCTTGTTTGTAATCATGTTAGGACAAGATTCCTAAATTGTGTTAAGAAAACCCCTTTTGCATTTCAAAAATGACTTAAATGCCTATAGTAAAGCATTGCAAAGTAATTTCCAAGGACAAGATGTTAGTAAATGTTCTGCCTTCTTGTGCTGACCCCTCAGCAAACAAAGGGAGCTCCGTGGCCTTCGTCTAGGTGAAGATGAGGGGCTCCAGTTCCTTGTTACAGGACTTCTGCAAGCCTGTATGTAGCATATTAGTAAATTGTGACTCACCATGAAGAGAGAAGCTAAGGTAGTGTTTCTCAGACTGAGAACCTCACGGACCCTCGTGGACCTGGCCACCTGTGCAGTGTTCCTTCGAAGACGTTGACTTCTCAAGCCTCAAGCTTCCCTCTGCCGTGAGTCCATCACATCACCCTATGGTCACCCAGCAGGGATATCTTGTCTTCCCACATGGACTAGGTGCTCTCTACCCCACTAGAATGTTTCACAAATTCCAGCCCAAAGTCAAGTTCTCTGCCCCATAATCATGCCACCCTCCCTAAGCAAAGCTGACAGAGATCCTGCGGTCCTCCTCTTAGCTCCCCCTTCCTGTCAGCCTCCCAATTAGCGCCTGGCCCAGGCTATAATGACATGCAAAGGCCAGTTTTCAATGTGTCCTTGTAACGTGGAAGCAGGTCTTGCTCACCAGCCTTATTTCATCTGCCAGATCCCAAGCTCTGTGTGGGACTCCCGCCTTTATGTTAACAACAGCACCTGCCCCTGAAGTGGGCCCCAGACTCCCCAGTGTGACCACAGCCTTCCTTTTCGTTCAGACCCTCCTAAATGGGGCCAACTTTCCTGTTTGCTCAAGACTTTACTCCAGAAGCCCATGATCCAGATACCTAGCACAATTGGGGTAGACTCTGGTCACCTCCCTCCCTGTTCTGGGCAGGAACTTAAGCTTTACAACCAAACTCTCTATCCTCAGCCTGAAATGTCCCCACCCCCAAGTTGGCCTTCCAATGCCAGATGCAATGGCTCACCCTCATCACATGTCCCCTGCTTACCTGCAAGTCTAGCAAGCCCCTTGGGGTGGCACCAGAGCTCACTACCCGCTAACCTGTGAACTACCCCTTGATACAGCTGCCACCTTTCTGGGCAAGGCCCTGCCAGGTACATCCAAGTCCCCACACCTGCAGAATACTCACACCAGGATCCAGAAATCAGCCAGCATCTGCTGATTGACTGATGGGTCCACTCTGGGGTAAGCTAAAGACCAGGCATGTGCAAGATGGGAAATCTGACTCTTCCTTACGCTCCAGGCACAAAACTCAGAAGCGGCACTAAGATCTCCAGCTGTCAGCGTGAGGAGCTCCTCTGTGCCGTGTGCAGGCTGTCGGCTCTCTGCTGGCTGGCGATTCAGGCAAAGGAGTCTATGGTGGGGCCGGTGTCCCGGGGAATGGAAGACAGTGACCGGCAACAACACAGGTCATTCAGAACAGCGCTCGTTATGTACCTGGCTCAGGAAATTGCAGAAACCATATTTTTTTTTTAATGAATATAAAGCCCAAAAGGAACTTGACAAGTCAAATTCAGCAAAGTCAAAGTAGGCCACCCTGACTTAGCTGTCAATAGGTGTTAGGGAAGACACGGGGAGATTAGCACCCTTTCATGGTGACCCAGCTGTTCTCTTGAAGGTGATGACATGTAATCAGGCGCAGGATGGTGAACAAAAGTGGGGTGACGGTGGGGGGCTTTCGAGTCCAAGGATCCTGCAGAGCTCCTACTTATTTTTCCAAAAAATTGACAATAGTTTTCCAACCTGTGTGACTATAAGAAAGGGAGGATTTCTTTGAGTATTTCTCCTCCTGTCATGTTACCTGGCATTGATTTTCAGAAGCTGCTATAGAAGAGAAAATCTCTGCTACCTAGGAATTGAGTTTCATTTACCTGCATCCCATTTATTTAAATCAGCTAAGTGTAATTAGTTAAGCATAGTTAAATCTATTTCAGTATTGACATATATGTCATTTAAATGAAAATGCATGCATGTTTAGTAAACAAATCATAGTTCATGATGGAAAAGAAAATTGTAACACCTTCTAACACTAGGCAATGGTTTCTAAAGTGGGGCACATAAAGGAATAGAATAAAAGCTTTCCTGGTTATGTATATTATGTTTCACACATTATATATTTACTAGTTAATAACAATGTTATATATCATGTGCATATTATAATCAATAATAACATGTCCAGGTACCGAGACACAGAGAGGCGGAGACCTCTGCCTAGCAAAAGAGAAACTGTCCCCTCACCAGGATTCTGCGTGAGCTAAGAGGATCTTAGGGACCACGGCACCCCACAACCAGGGCCCACACTGCTCATCTGTGTAATGTTCCTCATAGGTCAGAGGTGACTTGAAACAACGTCAAAATGCTCAGTGACCTGCCTGCTCACGGACTGGCTAAACGACTTTCTCAGAGGAGGACTTGTGTTTTCCAGGATGTTGCCGAATCTTCCGGTCAGTTGGAGGGACAGGAAATATAATAGCTTCAAAGGCCACTTGTTCGATTTGCTGCACCCAGAGCCTGCTTGGATCACCCAATATCCAAATGTTTGGTGACTGTGCACTAAGAATGTAGTATCATGTCTCTCCTATGTTTAACATCTGGATCCAAATCCTTTAAATAGTTTGAAGGTCCACATACCATGTGGTGTAACTGTTACAGGGTAGCCCAAGTGGACTGGGCCGCCTGTCTGTAGGGCCTCACCCGCGCGCTCACAATTCAGTTATACTGCAGGGACACACCAAAGGGTCAATAACGGGTTTATTTAAGGATGTCCTAAAGGAACTCTGCAGAGTCTTGGGGGCCCCCACCCCCTTAACATCACCAAAGAAACTGGACATACCCTGCTCACACACCCATCCCACGGGGGTACAGCAATTGAATCACCCACTCTTGCTAAATGGTAGGACTCAATTTCCTTCCACATGGAGTTAAAGCCAATAACCTTTAATAGGCCTTCAGCCCTATAGATCATCAGTCTATCAGGAAGAAGGGACTAGGATTAAGTAGGATAAGTAGGAGACTATTTTCTCTTTAAGAAAACCCAGGCTGGGCCCTCCCTGGTGGCGCAGCAGGTTAAAGCACAGCACTGAGAAGCTTAAGCCACTTCTGCATGAGTTTGATCCCCACCTGCCCCGGAGGTGACCACATGGTGCGGCAGACCTCTCCTGACCCGCCCGCTGCTCCCCTCAGCAGTGTACCTCGTGGATCTGCCTGTTCTGCTCCCCGCTCTGTCTCTGGTGAATCCTCTCACCCTCCATATCTCTGGACTGTACCCTAGTTCTGTATGAATAAATAACTCTTAAAAAAAAAAAAAGAAAACCCAGGCTTAGAACTACAGAATTAAGTTTTTAGTTACACAGTCAACATTCATTGTACAAAAATAGAAAATAATTGCAGGGAGCAACCCCCCACTCCCATCCCAAATGTCCTTATAATTCTATTGCCCAGAAATAATCATCCTCAACATCGTGGTGTTTATCCTCTAGAATATTTCCTGTGCCAGCTTCTAATATGGGTACCCTATAGACATGATGCTCTATCTCAGTCTGGTAATCTGTCACATAGCTGGTGGGTAGAGTAATTGGAATAAGTTTTCTAGAAACCAGCCTGGCATGATAGATAAAAAGTCTTAGCTATATATACATACGTATATGTATATGTATCATATATATATATATATATATATATATATATATATATACTTGATCTAGCAATTATACTAACAAAGTAACAGAAGTATATTAAAATGTATATAAAAGGATGTTCACCATAGCATTGTTTAGAATCAGTTATAACAATGGAAACAAACCTGCTGCCCCCCAACCAGGATCCTGCTAGGTAAATAATGTGGTATTTCCCCACAGTGCAGTATGACACAGATCTTCATCATGATGCCCAGGTACATTTAGAAGGCAGCGCACTGCATGGGACCAGGATCTGAAGCCTCATCTCCTTTGCAGGTAAGGGAGTTCACTGAAGTGTGTTCTTTAAAAAGCCACAATGAAGCTGCCGGGATGGCACAGCCCCGATCTGGGCCGCTGACAACAATTCCAGGCTCTCCATATGCTCCCAGCTTCCAGAAATGGCAGGCTAACATTCCCTCCTGCTGGCACAGGGGGCTTGCAGCAACTGTTGCAGTTCCCACCCTCAGCCCCGGTCTATTTCCCAGAGCCTTTGGCCACGCTCACCAAGGTCACAGAGACACTTTCTTGAAGCTAGAAACTTGAAAACCTGCTGCGTGGCCCTCTTGTGCTGAATTCACAGTGGCGGTGGTTTGCCGTCCCGGGGGTGGGTGGGAGTGAGGGGTGTGCATCAGGAGGGGCAGAAGGCAGAGGCAGCAGGAAGAGGGAGGAGAGGCGTGGGCAGGGGTTGCCGCAGAGAGTGGGGTCACAGAGGAGAAGGAAATCGGAGACGCAGAGCTCTGGGGGTAGAACAGGAACTGGGAAGCAGTACTTTACAAATATTCATAAGGAGCATGAAAATAAGATGCTGTTCTGTTTTCTCTCCTTGGGTAGAGTAGACAATGAATTGATGAAGGAAACTCAAAGTAGAGACTTCGGTTCTGCTCTGTTTGCTGATTCCTGGGGAGGGGAAGCTGTCCCCCGGCCACTCCTCTCTTCCCGTCCTTCCATCGCTTCCTTCCTTTCGTCCATCACGTTTTGATCTCCCCATGCATGTATACACTTCACTATCATAGTCCAGCTACAGGTCCCCGTGGCTCGGTGCCCTAACAAGCTGGTGGCCTCACAGAAAGGCCCCTGGCTCGCTGCCAGGATGGTGAAGGCTCTTCGCCTGCTCCTGCCCTGGCCTCAGTCTTGATGAAGTTCAAGGAGGTGGCCTGATGAAGGGAGTCCAAAGGACCGTCACGGTAATGTCCTCACCCTCTCCTATTGCCACAGTTGTGGTTGTGGTGTACCCAGCTTCAGTGGGGCCTGTCTAACTTTCCTGCATAGCTGCATTTCTCCGGAACCCCTCTACTGACCCCAAACACGCTTACTAAGTCTGGACCCTCAACAACCCGCCTCTCTCTGTGATGTGGAATAGTACTTAGGCATCCACGAAACAAATCCATTTCCTCCAAGACGATGCTTATTTTCCTTCTCTATACTTTCTGGTTAGTGTGCAATGCGGATTCCTTCATTTGCCTTCTAGTTAATGGCACAGTAAATCTGAGGTGCAGTCAGAAAGACTTAAGGTCTGCCCCTCAGCACCCTCAGCTGCCTGCACCACCGTCCTGCACCGCCTCTATGTTCTGTTCTACCAACTACCATGAAGCTACTGGCAGCTGCCGTTTGTGCTACTGTTGGGTCCCAGTTCTGATTTCTTAACTTGAGGTGATAAAATGCAGAAGAAAAGTCCTGATACTCCAGAGAATGATTGTATAATGTAGGTCACAGCATTCCCAACTGAAAGGAGTCCAGCAAGTCAACACCTCTTCCAGGTGAAAGGAGGGGCTTCGATTAACTCTGAACCTACTATCTGCCAAGTACTCTACTTACTTAGAATCATGATTAACTGAAAACCTGCCATGTGCCGACCTACTTTGCCTACCAGGGATTATGATTAACTGAAAACCTACTCTGTGCCTCATACCTTGCTTCCTTGGAATCATGGTTAACTGAGAACCTCCTATTTGTCAAGCACTTTGTTTACCAGGGGTCCTGATTAACTGAGAACCACTACATGCCAAATACTTCGTTTTCCGGGAATCATGACCTCCTCAGCTCCAGGACACTCTTTCTGTTCTCACTCTGCCTATGCAAACAGATCATTCATAGAAGCTTCATTACATGTTAGGTAAAGTGCGTGCAAGCACTCAAAGTTAGATGGAGGTAAAGGGGATTCTAAGATTACAGAAAGAATTTCAGCTCAATACTATGCTCAAAATAAGAAGCTGATCCCCCCCACCCCCATTAAATTTCTTACTTGAAATAAAAAGAAAATATGTTGGCCCTCCCTGGTGGTACAGCGGGTTAAAGCACAGCACTAAGAAGCTAAAGCCACTTAGCATGAGTTCGATCCCCGCCTGCCCCAGAGGTGACCCACACAATGCACGGCAGACCTCTCCTCACCCGCCCGCTGCTCCCCTCAGCAGTGTACTTATCAGTCTGCCTGTTCTGCTCCCCACTCTGTCTCTGGTAAAGCCTCTCACTGTCCCTGCACCTCTGACCCATACCCCAGCTCTGTATGCATAAATAAATAAATCTTTTAAAAAAAAAGTCAGAGTAATAACTATCATCTCCATGTGAATATTTATGCTTGAATACACTTTTCAGACTCTAAAAGCTGCATCCTGTTGTTAGATTCCAACAGAAAAGTGTGTTGGGATTATGATTGAAGAAAATAGAAGTTATGCTTAACCTCTGCTACACTAAAAACAAATATGTGATTTTTCAAATATCCCAGGTTCAAAAAATAGACTACCCATATATGAAAAGAGTCATACACAACTATAGAACTAAGAACCAAAGTGAGTTAACTTTAATCAGAATAAAAATGTATTTATTTATATCAAACACTGAGATCTTTGAAACTTCTTTCAGTCTTATGTTACCAAGTGAACTGCAGTAATTCTCCCCTTCAAAAATAGAGATACTCCCTACAAAATTTGATACAAATTATGCTTCAGCACGTCTGTACAACTCTTTCAATAAACAGTTCATCTCTGCATTTCAATTCACACTGACCACTGAACAATGGGCAAAAACAGATATTCATCTCAGCAAAGTGTTCACCCTAAAAACTGGGACCCACAGCACATGTCCACCACAGAGGAATGGTCAAATAACCACTCACACACACATGCTATGGACTGCTATGTATATAAAAGATAGATAAAGCATGTACACACAGCACTGGAACAACTAATATATCAGACTCGCGGAAGCATCCAGGCCATTACTACGTGAATAAAAGCTTAAAACATCGGTTGCAGTAAAATATGTGTCCATGAAATACATTACATGCTATGACACATACTTGTATGCCTCAGAGCTGTCCGAAAAGATACAGAGTATACACTCTTCTAAGCAAATACCTCTAGGAAGTGGAATATGATGGAGAAGTAATTTTCCTCCTTTTCATATTTTTATACTGGTGATGTTCTTTATGTTGAATGTATGTATCACTACCATAAAAGCTTAAGGAAAGTACATACTGTGTGCATGAATGCATGAATGACAATTCCATGAAGTCTGCTCATGTAATGGTTAACTCTGCCTACCTATTTTCATGATGTGAAGAAGCTGATGAAATCAGTTCTCTCCTTGGGATGCCGCCATTACGCAATAAGAAAGGAATATACTGAAAGACAACAAAGAGCCATTAACTATCTGATCTTAGGAGGGAGGGACTCAACTTTGGATCATCTAACATCTAACAAGCTCTATCGTTTCCCTGTACCTTCCTGTATGGATTTATATGGTGAGGATGAGAAGTCTGAAGGATTCCAAAAATTCCTTTGAGTTCCAGATTTCTTACCCACTTATTTAAAAAGATGAGTCTAAAAGGTATTAGTGGCTCTACCATTAGAAGACAGGCAGTTAACAGAATCCGACCGTGAAAAAAGAAGTGCGTTGGAGGTTAACTTTCATTTTATACTATGCTTCATGATATAAATTTAGGCTTTCATTGCATTCAGCCCTACATAACATCCCATAAGACAAGGAACACTGTTTATAGCATGGCATTTCAAATATCCCGATGATGGTCCATTTGGAATCGATTACAACTCTGCTTTCTGTCATCAAGCATTCTCAGACCCATATTGCAACCACATGTACCGGGACCCATTGCAGGTCCAGTTTTCTTTCCCATAGAGGAAAAAGGAAAATTGAGGGAACCATTTAGCAAAGAAATCTTTCTGAATGTTCCCTTTGTTTTAACTTTCTAGACAGAAAAATTTAGATAGATAGATAGATAGATAGATAGATAGATAGATAGATAGATACACACATACATACATACATACATACATAGATGGATGGATCGATCGATCATCAAGTTGTGGCCATATATAACCACAGCAGACATGAACATGCATCTTGTCCACATGAAGTGTCATCTTCTGTCTCAGAAACCATATCGATCTATGAATTTTACTTCAAATACGTTACGGATACAAGACCAGGAGGGTCACTCAGATATAGGCTAATGAGAAGAGATTCTTTTTTATTTTTCAGTCTTTGTTAAAAAAGGAACTTCCTGAAATCATGACATCCTATTAAATGCAAAAGAGGCCAACAGTTTTCATTGTCCCTAGTGATATATAGAGTTCTTCTTATGTTTGTGACAGAGGATCTTAATTAGACCTTGGAAAAGACAAGTTCATTTTTTTCCCACCAATTTTGAAAGCCAATCTTTGGCACCTTATTCTACCTGGAAATCACTACAGACCATTACCTTTGCATTTCCCAAAATGGGCTCCCCAGCATGCTGTTTCCAATCACCTACATCTAGTCTTCATTACCCAAATACTTTTGTTTGGCTATAACTGCTACAAAGAAAGACCCAGTCCAACTGCATTGAGAATATATGGGAATGAAAATGTTTCAGAGTAAGAAGAATGATAGCTAAAAAGGATCACCCTCCTCACACTGAGAATTTCAGCATCAATTTTCAGATGGGGTCCCAGGTGGCAGCTAAGTGAGTGAGTTCTCCAACATGCATCTGCCCCCCACCTTTAAGCTGTTTGCTCCAGGTACTCTCCTTCCTCCTCCACACCTGACCAGATCCCACCTTCCCACTCCTGAACTGCAAACTGGACCAGCCTTATAGCTGACCTATTAAAGTAAGAAATGAAGTGTATGTACGCTTACAGTTGCTTCTGAGAATAAAAACATAAATCCAAAACCACTCTCCTCAATTCCTGTCTGACAGGCCCCATGCCCAGTCCCTGTGCCGAGAGGCAAAATCACAAATCACCCAATGTTATTATTCCACCTACATTGGGTGAAGTCTTTCTGAAGTTGTATTAATTTCACTCTATCACCAGATCTGTATACCTGTTCACACATTTGTTCCATAAGTACAATGGACCTACCATATACAAAGCAGCCATCTGAATCAATGACTGGTGAACCCTCCACTATCTGGTTTCTGGTAAACAAGCCAGTCACTTGACATCAGTATAGAAACATCACTTCTTTTTTTAAAGAATTATTTATTTATGCATATAGAACTGGGGTACAGACCAGAGGTGCAGTGAGGGGGGTGGGGTTGAGAGGTTTCACCCGAAACAGAGTGGGGAGCAGAACAGGCAGATCGACGAAGTACACTGCTGAGGGGAGCAGCGGGCGGGTCAGCAGAGGTCTGTCACACCGCATCATGTGGTCACCTCCGGAGCAGACGGGGATCGAACTCATGCTGAAGTGGCTTTAGCTTCTTAGTGCTGTGCTTTAACGTGCTGCACACCAGGGAGG